>NC_140938.1:96096553-96784053 GCF_014529385.1 Adiantum capillus-veneris | reverse complement strand
ATTCAGCAAATGTTGGGCTTACACTAGTAGGAGAAATGATAGATTTCCTACTCTCAATTGAATGATCACTCTCCCTTACAATGGCATAGAGTTCCCTTTCTAATCACCCCTAATACAACACATGCATATGCATAAGACAATGAGCTTCCACTCAAGAGCTCCTTCTAGAGAGGTTGAGCTTGGATTCTCAAGCTATAGCATAGTGCTCTTGTTTATGCCTCCCGCATTTGTGCTAGCTACACCCTCCTTTTATAGCAATTTTGAAGGCTAGGGTTACTCCTCTATCCATGGTTGGGTTATATTTCAACACTTATCTAATTTCTTTTGCTTGGAATTATCAAGAAGTTGGTGTGGACAGATGAAGAAGAGAGAGAGGAGAGAAGTGGAGGTGATAGGACTTTTCATAGTAGGTTAGTGTTAGTAAATTAGTAGAGTTAGTATTTTTATTGATTTACAAATGAAATTGGATATTTAGAATGGGAGTATCTATGTAGGATACAAATAAGGAAGAAAAAACTCTTAATAGGTAAGAAAACATGGATTTCTTACAATGTTGATGCTCCAAGTGTCTTGAGTAGGGTCAATTTTGACGCTTGTTGACGGTCCACTAGCTTTGACGGTACGTTTTTTCTCCACTCTTGACCTTCCTTGGAAGCCAAGGTAAGTGAACATGAGTAATCAATCACCATGATGCTGTCTTTCAAGAGAAGAGGCTGAATTTTGTGGTTTTTTTGATAGATATGGGTAATATGGATGAGGAAAAATGAGACTAGGTGGTCAATTTTGGAATGGAAGTGTGTGTAGGAGACATGAGTTCACCATGGTTTCTCTTATTCTTCAAGGTTGAGAAGAAGGTGAGTAGGGTGCAGAGAGGAGTGGTGAGAGAGGTAGGGATGATGAGTGCAGAAGTGTGTGTGAAAGAGGAAAATGATAAAGTGGAAGAGGGAGTGTGGCTGCATAGCATGGGCAAACTGGGGTCCACCAATAAAATCATAGCTCATAGCTCGTAGCTCAAAACACTACAAGAGGCTCTTCATATTAGCGACGCTCACACAGCGACGCTCAAAATTTTTTTTCCCGGCGTCGCTATGAGCGTCGCAAATTTACAAAGAAATTTGCGACGCTCATAGCGACGCCAACTGGGGTAAAAAAATAACCGAGCGCGCCCAAAAACTCAGATCTCAGATCTGAGTTTTTCGGCGTCCTCAAGCAAGGAGCAGGTAACGCTCTCCCTCACTCTCTCTCTCTCTCTCTCTCTCTCTCTCTCTCTCTCTTTTTCTTCTCCACACACACACACACACACACACACACGAGGAGAGGAAGGAGAGCCAGGTATGCTCCTTCCCTCTCCTCATTCTCATGTTCCCTTCCCCTCTTTCTCTCTCCCTCTCTCTCTCTCTCACACACACACATACACACACACACATAGTGTTTTTGAGAGAGAGAGAGAGAGAGAGAGAGAGAGAGAGAGAGAGAGAGAGAGAGAGAGAGTACAAACAAAAACAAAAACGCACACACACATACATAAACAAAGAATGCACACACACATTGAGAGAGAAAAAGAGAGAGAGAGCATGCATAAACAAAAAACGCACGCATTGAGAGAGGAAAAGAAAGAGAGAACATGCATAAACAGAAAACGCACACATTGAGAGAGGAAAAGAGAGAGAAAACATGCATACGATCCAAAAAAACGCACACACATTGAGAGAGAAAGAGAGAGAAACTAATTTAACGTCGTAGGAAACTAATTAAAATTAAAAGACCTAAAGATCTAGCCGACGAGGAGTTGAACTGAAGACCTATTATTCAAGAGGGAAATGGCATAATCAATCTATCATACTTGGCATGGGTGATAGAAAGGTTATACCATTTATCTCTTTTTATTGGCACACACATCCACACACGCGCACACACACAAGAAGAAGAGAGTTATAACGTCGCAGGAAACTATCTTAAAAGACGTTAAAGATTAGGTTATATGTAGACTTACATTAAATTAGATTTAGGTTTATTTTTAACTAGATTTACGTTTATTTAAGCTAGATTTAGATTTACGTTATATTAGATTAGATTTAGGTCTCCATAGACTACGATGCCTGCATGAAGCGGGTGAAGAAAGCCCTCAATGGAATATAGGGTATTGCTGCCTTCACTCATGGTGGGCTCCGTCGATCCAAAAGTACTGGTGAAATGTCTTCAGAAGATAGGGAAGAAGGTGGATCTTCAGGGCGGCAAGAGTCACTACATCCCCGACACAATGACCATCTAGACAACCTCTAGTCATTAGACTTACGTTAAGTTAGATTTAGCTTTATTTTTAGTTAGATTTACGTTTATTTAGATTTACGCTTATTTACGTTAGATCGAGTCCACGCAAGAATTACTTACGGTTTAGGGTTTAGAGTTAGACGAACAGTGAAAAGATCTACTGTGAAAAGATGTTAAGATGAAGTGAAGTGCTACAGCTAGAGAAGAGGCAAAGGGATTTTGTCCACTACATGCAGTATCATGTAGACGTGGGTGTGTAGATTTCTTGTACCCACAAATATAGGTATTGACCAATAAAGACGAGATTATAACCCGGTGGTTCTGATCTCCGTGCACCTCTAGACCGAGGTGTGCGGGGATTGGACATGACTAGAGAATGTGAGGTAAGAGAGAGAGAGAGAGAGAGAGAGAGAGAGAGAGAGAGAGAGAGAGAGAGAGATAAGACGAAGAATGCCAATAGAATATTAAATTTGTTGTCCAGGTTATAAGTTTTTAATCCTCATTATGAGTAGCGACGAGGATGTGGGACCGTCCAACCGAAACACCTATCTCTCAACGAGGGTCTTATGTCCTTGTAATCAATGCAAGCATGCTGTGCGACGGACAAGACGTGTTTCTTTGCAGCACGTTCGCGAATTTGGCGAGTTCGATCCATCTATTATAGATCGAGTTGTTGCCAATTATAACTCGTCGGACTCTAACGCTGGCCAACAAGCAGCAATCTTGCAACCCAATAGACGTGTTCGCAGGCGCTTTGGTCAAGCAGCATATGTGAGGCCACAAGATGTAGCCTCTGACAGCTCGGGGGATGATCATGCAGAGCACATTCCCAACGAGGCAATGTTTGAGCCCGAGATTGATGAAATGATCGAGACGATCATGGATTCAGAAAGGCTTATCTATGATGATATGAAAAGTGAAGCCGATACGTCATTGTATAATGGAGCACGTATGTCTAGATTGAAAGCACTCCTGGTTCTTCTCAACATGCAGGCAAAGTTTGGATGGAGTGACACTAGCGTCACAACGCTTTTCAGGTGATCTATTACAGTTAGTTTACTTTAATAGAACTCTAAATGTATAATGATCTGATAGATTTTTACACGACTGTATCATATTTTTATGTTGTGTAGATTGCTGGAAGAGCACATACTACCAGCTGACAATGTGATGCCAGATTCCCGAGATGAAGCAAGAAAGATTTTGCGAAACTTGGGGATGGATTACAATTCTATCCACGCTTGTCCTAATGACTGCATTCTTTTCAGAGGGGAATACACAGACATGGAGAAGTGTCCGAAATGTGATTCCGAAAGATATCGAGTAGATCTCCACGGGACAAAAATTCCACAAAAGGTTTTGCGACATTTTCCTTTGCTTCCTCGCATCAAGAATTTCTTCGAATGTAAGTCCATGGCCGCCCTAGCATCATGGCATGAGGAGAATAAATCTTCGGATGGTGTGCTACGAATTCCTGCAGATTGCGCAGCCTGGAAACATATAGATGGAACATGGTTGGATTTTGCCAGGGAAGCTCGAAATTTGCGCTTAGGCCTGGCTATGGATGGCGTAAATCCATTTGGTCAAAGATCAACATCTTACAGTGTATGGCCCGTTGTCATCATCAACTACAACATTCCCCCGTGGTTGACTACGAAGAAGGGGCACCTATGGCTAAGCTTGATTGTGCCAGGGCGATATAAAGTGGGGAATATCGATGTGTATCTTCGTCCACTATTGGAAGAGCTACAACAATTGTGGATTGGCATAGAGGTGGTGGATATGAGCCGACACACAGGACGACGGAATGCTTTGATCAGAGGCATTCTAATGTGGACCATGCATGACTATCCCGGGCTAACAGAATGCTCTAGTGATCTATTGACACTCCTCACTCAGACACTGTAAATATTGTTTTTTCCCATAGTTGATCTATTATCATGTGTATACATGCAGGGCTTCAAACAAGCGGATATAGAGCATGTGTCACATGTGGACCTAGACTGAATGCACGTAGGGCACCCTCACTGAAGAAGCAAATCTACGAAGGTCATCAAGCGTAGGGAACCCTCACCGAAGGCTAAAATCAACCGATTTTGCATGCTTCACAATCCAGTGATGCAAAAGTGGATTTCACAATATGAGGATGCAAAGCAAGAGCGACAAAGGGCACGAATCGAGTGGAGACGGGGAAGACGACCACCGATGCACTATCCAGCGGTTCTGGAGAGCCTACCAACCTTCATGAGCTTAAGATGGTTGCACAACCAATTGAAAAGCGCACAACAATGCGGTGACGAAGTGACTGAAGAAGAGTGGGAGTACTCTCGGGGTTGCGCGACCAAGGTAAGTTTGCAATGTACGACTAGCAAGTGACTTTATTTATAAACGTTTGAACGGCCACTCATAATCTTTGTTCGTTGTAGTATAAGTCATACACAGCAGCATGGTGTAAAGGTCGACATTTTAGGGTGGAACGAATCGACAAAAAGCGTTTTACTCAAGATTGTGGAATCATGGCAAAATTTGAACAGTCTAGTCGACGACGTTCCTCTGATGCAGATCCTGTGGTGGCGGAACTCACTTACTTCGGCACGCTGCAAGAGATTTTGAGGATCGATTACAGAGGATTTTTTGTCGACTTGTTCGACGTGCAATGGTTCAAGATAATCATGGAGGGTCGCAACGCTACTGTGCGTAGAGGAGAGTCTGGTTTTCTTGAGGTGGATTCTACTAAGAAATGGATTGACCTAAGAGACACTTTCGTACTACCCGAGCATTGTGAACAAGTTAGTATGTAAATAGTTAACATCCCCCTTTTACAAGTTATGTGCTTGAAAGCTCTCATGTAAGTTATGTGGCACGTAGTATTTCATCCTACAAAGTCTACATCAAACTAGTGGTACGTCATAGAGGTAGCCCCTCGTAGTGCAAGGACATATGAAGGCTACCATGTGCCAATCACAACGACATAAATGGAGGAGATCAGAGAAGATGCTCAATCAGAAGCCGCTGCGGTGGTGCCAGACGAGCATCAAGATGCTACTACTCTATATGTGGTGCATGCAGAGGAGCTACAAAATGAAACAGAGGATATGTGTTTAAACGGAGAGCTCTATATAGATATAGGAAGTTATGCTGAGTTATGCGAGGATGAGAGAGAGATCTCTTAAAGCCACAAATATTGTATTTGAACAATTTTGCTCCGTGTTGTAACAGCTCTGGCTCTCTAAGTACCTTCCATGGTGTATAACGCTCTTTTCTACTCGCGCTCACATCTTTTGATTGAAAATTCTGAGTTTTCGACTTGCCTCTTCTATCACTCGATTCATTGCGTCATTGTATTTATATGCGTCATTACGTCATTGTATTTAATGGTCTTTGCGTCATTGTCTACTCTATTCATTCAATATTAAGTTTAAATATTCGTGTGTTTAATGCAGGTATGGATGATGAGGAGTTTCTTTCTTCTTTGTCACCGCAGCAGAGACAGTGGTACGTGGAGCGTCATCGCTCTGGCGCATCATCTCGCGTTCCTACACCATCCGCATCTCCCTCTCTTTCGGAGCATTCGGCGCGCTCCGAAGCTTCGGCGTCGACGAGACGAGCTTCACACTCGTCTAGACACCGGCGCTCTAGTGGTGGCGGTGGCGGTTGTTGTGGGGATTCCGCCACCCATGCCTCCACACCGCCTCGTGTTCGACGAGGCTCTTTACCCTCCCCTTCTTTGCCCGCCCCCACACCAGCCACAGCATCTCCATCTACGCTAGGTTTTGCATGGCTGACTGTTCCTAGAAGCTACACACCTCTACCTACTCCGCCAGGAGCCACCCCACTCGACACTCCTCGCTTCGGGGCCCAGACGCCGGTGGAGACACCTGACGTCCGTACCCCCATCGACACGCCGCTAGAGACCCCTGCCGAGACACCCAGGTTCACGCGTCACCGGCCAGAGGGCTTGCCTTACTCCGTCGACATCAGCGGCGGCATCATCATGGATGATGACGGCAAGAAGGTGATCTCGTCCATGCGTGGTCTTTGCTCTCAGCTGTTTAGACACTATATACTAAACAAATGGAGTGAAGTACCAAGTGATTTAAAAAACAGAGTCATCAGCATACTTTATGATGAGTTTCCCGTTCCAACACGGGATCATCGCTTCAATGAAGACCTGATGAAGATTCGAATGCGCGAATACTGCAAACACAAGCGTTCCGAAGTGCAAAAAGCAATCAAGAATGGGTGGAATAGGCCAGATTGGCTGGCCAAAGAAGATTCGAAGAATGCGAAGAAAGCAGCGCGCGAGAATCCCGACAAGTGGAAGCAACAAAAGGATGCAGCCAGAGCGCGAGTAGAGGCAGGGAGCTCGCACCACTTGGGGAGCGGTGGATGGGCATCATTTGAGGCCGATTTTGTAAGTCTTTTCACATTGCTCTTTATGCATGTTCGATAGTTTAGGGTTTATGAGTTTTTTAGTTCTAACATAATGAAATCTTTGTATGTTTTGACAGTGGTCGATGACAGGACGTGATCCCACACCGTACGAGCGCGAGTACGCAGGCAGGAAGGGCTTAAACGCCCTGATGGACATTCTCAGTTCTCGCGACGGCATGGTTAGTATTAGGGTTTACTCTTTTTTATTTTTTGTATTGTTTTATAAATGTCGTTATATGTTTATACTTACTGAAAGCTGTCTTATTGTCTTTTTTTGCAGAATCCGACAGATACGCCGCTTGGACGCGATGAGACGTCTGACTAGACGACGTCAGTTTAGCCGTAGCTAGATAGCATTAGTTTAGGGTTTCTCATAGCTTATGTATCATGAGACGGATTTTATACGTCTTTTTGAACCATGTATATTATTACATTTGTCACCGCAGTTCCTTTTGCCAATCAATTCTTTATGCCTATGATGTTGTACAATTGTCATTATTACATTTGCCAATCAATTCATTTTGCCTATGATGTGTACAATTGTCAATTTTGCAAACAATGCGTCTTGTGGGTGACTATTTTGGGTCTATTATCTACCTTTGCACTTTTTTTAAAAAGTGAATCAAGTACAATATGGTTGATGGGTGGCAGGGCATTCAATGCCCTGCCACCAAAAAAATATTCTCTCGGGCGTCGCTATAAGCGTCGCTATTTATGGCTCTGTAGTGTCGCTATGAGCGTCGCTATAGTCTTCTGTGTAAACGTCGCTATAAGCATCGCTATAGGCATCGCTATATGCGTCGCTATATAGCGACGCTCATAGCGATGCATACAGCGACGCCTATAGCGACGCGCTCGTAGCGACGGTTTTAGCGACGCCGGGGGTTATAAAAACCCAATGTATTTCCGTCGCTAACAGCGTCACAAGAGCACACAACCTCTTGTAGTGAAAAAATATGAAAAAATTTGAGGTAAAAGTTCAGCTCACGAGCTACAACTTTTGTTTGTATCACCTTTTCAAATTCGGGGAGCATGTGATCTTTAAAAATTCAGCAAAACCGACTGTTTGTTCCACTGCACAAAGTCCTTGTGAGGTTCTTCTTTGGATGATTCTTTTGAATACCTCCAAGAGTGAGCCCCACATAGTGCATGCATGCATGCCACATACCCTTGACTTTATTTGGTAGGTCTATAATTGAAGATATTATTGAGATCATGATATAAGTGAATAGTACAACTAAGAAAATCAAATATTGAGGGGTCTAAAAAAATATGTACATGTCAAATATAAATTATATAGGTGAAAAAAGTATAAAAGGGTCAAAATAAATATCTCTCATTATAAGTCTACCATAAAAAAATGAATATTTTTGGTGGTCTAATTTATGAGAGTAATAGAGAATAGATGTAGGAAGGAAAAAATGACAATAGTGAAAAAATATACACATAAATAAACTAGTTTTTTTGGATTTTTGTTGGAATGGAGTTACACAAAAAATAAGAGAAGCTTGCATGAAATTATTTTTATATGGAATAAAGAGTACGCAAAATGGTAAGAAAAAATATGGTAATGTTGAGTCAATGTACATAGCATAAATAACACACCATAGGTAGAAATATTTAAATAAATACCAAAATAATTATGAAAAATCCTTTTATTTAGGCCCTATATACAATGAAATATTTACACAAAAATGGGCCATAATATACTTTTATTTTTATTTTTTTATTTTTTTGGATCAACTAACCCAGTGACTAGCTAATTGAGGGTTTTTAAGAAGATATGGGAAAAGTCCCTTAACTCACACACACCTATATACAGTGAAATGGTAGGGATAGCCATATGTTTGGATGATTTTGGTATGGTGGGTTAACTCACTATGGCAATTACGGAGAGCCGAAAAACGGCTATCAATAAGAACAATCCAAAAAGGGAAATTGGTGTGTGTGTGTGTGTGTGTGTGTGTGTGTGAGAGAGAGAGAGAGAGAGAGAGAGAGAGAGAGAGAGAGAGACTGTTCAAGAATCAACATTCATCTGCTAGAAATTTTAGGTCTGTTGTGATCTTCTCTCTCTCTCTCTCTCTCTCTCTCTCTCTCTCTCTCTCTTCTAACTTGCTATGCAACATGACAACTTGTTGCCAACAATGTTGAATTGGATAAGGTTTGTCTAAACATAATAGGTGAGAGTTGAGATTAGTCGGGTCTCAAGATTGACGGGTCTCAAACCATGTCAGTAGGACGAAAAACATCTCTCTTTCTCTCTCTCTCTCTCTCTCTCTCACAGGCTACACGTCTAGTTTGTAGCATTAAAATGAAGCATGTGAGATGCTAAGAGCTTGGTTGTGTGTACCAGCGAGCCTATTTTTTGCCCACTCATGAGCCGGCTCTTCTCTCTCCACCTATCTAATCTGGTAGTTAAGAGCCTCAAAACGGGCATAGCCTTTCACATGGTTGACTTTTGAGGCCCTCTCAGTTAGCAGGAACCTACTCAAGATCTATCTCATTACTCAGTCAAATCAAGAATTTATCTTCAAAGACACCGATTTTCTTGACTTGCAAACAAAGTTGGAAGGCTATCTAGCCGTTCCAAAGTGACTAAGCTCTAAATGTAAGCAAAATGACATTGAGGCATTCCTATAATGGGAGGCACGTGCATGGAGGCAGCCCTACAATAAGAGACCGTACTCATCATTTCTAGGGCGAGGCAAAGGGCCCACATTAGGTATGCGACACCAAGGAGGATCCAAATGAGCAAAGCATTGCCCACTCCAAGACCAAGGCCAATACCCTCGATTGGCAATGATCATCTTCCAATGCAATCACATTAGTGTTTCTGGAAAAATCATTTTTCCAAACATACAAAATTGCTTTCCTTTAACTTTCCAAGAGAAAATTTAGAAAATTAAGTTTATTACACTATTATTCTCTATTTTGGGACGGAATTTTTTCTTTTCCCCTTACCTCAACCCAAATTTTTGAAATTGAAAATGACATGATATTAAGCCGAGACACATTTTTCCCAACCACTAAAATCGAAGACCCGCCTTGCACGGCCGTTGCCGTAAGCACTACAGCAGCAGGCAATCTAGTTTGGGGGGGGGGGGGGGGGGGGGGGTGTATTCTCTGTCAAGTGCCAAGGCCAATCAATGGCACTCTCTCTCTTTTGAAGAAAATAGACACACACACACACTCCTCAACAAGACTAAATGGGATTGGCTCTCTCTCTCTCTCTCTCTCTCTCTCTCTCACACACACACACACACACACACACACACACACACACACACACACACACACACAGAGCTACAACAAATAACAAAGACGTCTCTCTCTCTCTCTCTCTCTCTGACCTACGACACACACGATGGTTCCGTAGAAAATGAAACCCAATATCTCTCTCTCAGACCTGCGTGTTACCATATACATGTGGTAGTGATGTGTGTGAACACACTAGGACCGTCAGGGCATTTTCTCCCTCTTTAGGAGGTTTTTTCCCCCGTGCATTGTATATATGCCCATCACTCTAGGGCTATCAATCTTTCCATTGCACACTAAGTTATACACTCTCTATTGTGTGCCTTGATCTTCCTTCATCTTCTCCAAGCTGTGTGTGTTTCTCTGCAACCCTAATTCCAACAATTGGTATCAGAGCACGTTGCGTCCTCCTGGGGTTAGTCGCGAGCTACTCCAGTATACGCCTCCTCACTTTCTTCGATTTCAGTGAGCTTTGGTGAGCGTTCACAGGTCGACAAATACTTCAGGATAGCTCGTAGAGCTACGCCTGCTCAGATTTTCGATTTGGGCTCATTTCGGACTCCGTTTCCACTACAGGCAGGTAAATTGTCATTTTGTGCAAAATTTTTGTCAGTGCCGTGTTCTGCATAACAGTTGCCTTATACTCTTCTACGGTTTGTGCTATATAGCACGTGTTGTTCCTGCTCCGTTTCTTCTATTTTTGGGCAGTTTTCACATCAGGTGCAGCCTTTACCATGGCTGACAACAACAACACAGATGTGTTCAAGATGTTTGCTGCTGAGGACAGGTTGGATGGGGACAATTACCCTATGTGGGCTTATATGATGCAACATGTTCTTGTGTCAAAGGGCGTATGGAACATTGTGTAGGGCATTGATGTACGTCCTGGTTCTGAGGATGTAGGCGATGTTGAGGATGTTGCAGGTCTTGTTGCTGTTAGAGTTGCTTTGCCTACGGCAGAACAAGCTCGTGGGGATGTTAAGGATGCGCAGGCTCATGCATTGATTGCATTTTCTGTGAAGCGCACCATTGTTCCTCGCATCCGTTCAGCAAAATCTGCAAAACAGGCTTGGGATATTTTGGCTAGTCTTTATGCAAGTCGCAATGAGGCTAAAATTGCTTTGCTGCGTAAAGAGCTGGAGTCGAAGATTATGCATGAGGAAGATGATATGGACACTTTCCTTGCTAGTGTCAAGGATATCAATGAGCAACTTATTTCTGCAGGTGAAGTCATTTCAGACAGTTCCCTTGTGCAGACTGTTCTTGATGCCTTACCAGATTCCTACCAGACTTTTGATAGTACTTGGAGACTAATGACCCAAGGAAATCCTGAAGTTGTCAAGTTTGATGCATTATGCACATTGCTATTGCAAGAGTCACTTTCTAGAAAAAACAGGACTAGGCAGCGTGTAGTTGAACAGGCTTTTATTGCTTCTCAAAGAAAGGGTGGTAACAGTAATGCAGCCACTTCTTATGGTTCTGCTGCGAGTGGCAAAAATTCTGTTACTTATGCTTCTGCTGGCAGCACTTTGTCTGGCAATTTTGGTGATAAGGGCAAAAAGAAGATGCGTTGCCATTATTGTAAAGCTAATGATCACTTGATCAAGTCGTGTCCTAAGTTGAAGGCCAAAGAGGCTAAGAAGAAAGAGGGTGGTTCCACTGCAAATGCTGGTTCCACTACAAATGCAGCCATTGTTGAGTCTTTTGTGGAAGGAGACTGTAATGCTGATGTTGATGCAGAATGGGCTTTTAGTGCAGAGTGCACTTACAATCCTGCTATCCATGATGCATGCTTGTCAGCTGTTGCTGCAGATTCACATGTGTGGTATTTCGACAGTGGTGCTACAAAGCACATTACCTCACATTGTGAATTGTTTACCTCTCTCGAGTCTGTCCCTCATGGGAATTCAGTCACTTGTGCCAACAATGACTCTTATCCAGTTTCGGGAGTTGGAAAGATTGTGCTTATTGCTGCTAATGGCAGTTATTTCACACTTGTTGATGCACTTTATGTACCTGGGATCAAGAAGAATATCTTGTATGTATCCGCACTTGCTAGACTTGGACTTGTAGTCAAATTTGAGGATGACAAATGTACAGTTCATGATCTCAGGTTTGGTGATGAAATTGTTGCATTTAGGCTTTTGTGCCGTGGGCTGTATAAGCTCACTTTGTATGACAAGTGTGGATAAAATTTTACAAATGCTGTTGCAGATTCAAGGGCTATTTCACATGCAAAACTTTGGCATGCCTGTTTTGGTCATCTGAATTTTGCCAGTTTGCTGCGTTTGCAGAAATCTGATATGGTTGCTTCTTTGCTGCCTCTTCAAGCACCTGTCAAACATGTTTGTGAAGGCTCTATTTTGGGTAAGATGCAGCGTTCTAAGTTTCCAAAGGATGGTTCAGTTCGGGCCACATGCACGTTGTAGCTTGTGCATAGTGATGTTTGTGGGCCCATGCAAACTCCGTCCTTGGGCAATTACCTTTACTTCGTGACTTTCGTTGATGATTACTCCAGCCATGCATGGGTATTTCCGCTTAAAGCGAAGTCCAAAGTTTTCATGTGCTTCAAACAATTTCTGGCTATGGTTGAAAATGTCTCGAAATGTACTATGGGCACCCTCCGTTCCGATCGAGGGGGGGAGTATATGTCTCATGAATTTAATGCATTTTTGGCTAGTCGTGGGATAAAACACCAATGTACAGTGCCTTATACACCTCAACAAAATGGTGTTGCTGAGAGGAAAAACAGGTCACTGATGGAAATGACACGATGTATGGTCAAGAGTCAAGCTTTGCCGCATTCTTTCTGGCTTGAGGCCATCATGTGTGCCACTTATGTACTTAACAGGTGTCCTACGAAAGCTTTGCAGTCTATTACTCCATATGATGCATGGCATGATAGAAAGCCTTCTATTGAGCGCATGCGTGTTTTTGGTTGTTTGGCATATGCTTGGGTGCCACAAGTGCAGCACAGAAAATTGGATGATAAGGCAGTCAAATGTAGTTTTGTTGGTTATAGTGCTGAAAGCAAAGGTTACAGGTTGTATCATCCACAAACAAAATGTATTCTGGTTTCTTGGGATGTAGTGTTTGTGGAAGATTCTGTTCAGCCCTTGCTGTCATGTACTAGAGACAGTAATGTAAGCTCACAGGACATCTATGACACTTTGTTGCCTCTTTTCAGTGGTGGAAATACGAATGTAAGTTCCAATGAGGCAAATATACAGCCTATGGGGGTTTCTGAAAATGTTCTAGATCAGCCTATTACTGATGCAGATGTACATGATGTACTTGATGAGGAAAGGGCTGAAAATGAGCAGGCTAGAGGTATGCCAAAATGGCTGGTGCACACTTTGCATGACAGTAAATTGGATGCACCTTTGTCTAGTCGTACTCGTTCAGGCTCTCGCCATGCATCTTATGCATCACATTGTTATGCTTTGGCTGTGTCTAGCTTACATGATGTTGAGGAGCCTCTGTCTTTTGATGAAGCAGAGAATTCAAAAAATTGGATGGCTGCGATGCAATCAGAATATGATGCACTCATAGAAAATGACACATGGACTTTATGTGATTTGCCTCCTGGCAAAAAGGCCATTAGTACGAAGTGGGTTTACAAGTTGAAACGTAAGCCGGATGGTGAGATTGATCTCCATAAGGCTCGACTTGTTGCAAAGGGTTATGCACAACAAAAAGGCATAGATTATGAAGAGACTTTTGCTCCCACTTGTCGTATGACTACTGTGCGTTTTCTATGTGCATTGGCAGCTCATTTTGGTTGGGATGTACATCAATCAGACATTGTTACTGCTTTCTTGAATGGTGACATAATTGAGGAAGTTTATGTAACGCAGCCTCGCGGTTTTGTCATAAAAAGGACAAGAGGACAAAGTGTGCAAATGTAACAAGGTTTTGTATGGGTTGAAGCAATCTCCTCGTGCTTGGTATGAGAAAGTTGACACTCATTTGGTCAAACAAGGCTTTCGTAATAGTCCAACAGAAAGCACATTGTATGTAAAGCGTGAGGGTGATGTACTTCTCATTGTGGTTCTTTATGTTGATGATTTGCTGATCACTGGACCAAATGAGAGACATATTGCTGAATTTAAGGCTGATTTGAATGCTACTTTCAAGATGAAAGATTTGGGGCTGTTGCATCATTACTTGGGTATACAGTTTAAGCAGTGTGATGGTGGTATTGCCTTGTGTCAGAAAAGTTACATAGAGACATTGCTATGTAAGTTTTGACTTGAGGATTGCAAACCTATTGCAACTCCCATGGAAACAGGTTTGAAGTTGAGTCTACATGATGCTGGCGATCCTGCTGATGTTACTCTTTATCAAACTGCTGTTGGCTGCCTCATTTATGTATGCAACATGAGGCTGGATATTCAGTTTGCAGTCTCACAGGTCAGCAGATTTATGCATAGCCCAGGGTCTAAGCATTGGCAGGCTGTCAAGCTGATTTTTCGCTACCTTAGTCGCACTTTACATCTTGGCTTGTTTTATCCCAAGGGGAGATCATTGCCGCCAGACTTACATGCTTTTTTGCACTCAGATTGGGCTGGTTGTTTTGACACGCGAGTGTCCACAAGTGGTTTTTGTTTCATGCTTGGCAGTTCATGTATATCATGGTTGAGCAAGAAGCAACCTACTGTGGCCACTTCGAGTTGTGAGGCTGAGTACAGGGCAGTCTTCACAGCTATGGTTGAGTGTGTATGGCTCATACGCCTTATGGCTGATTTGGGTGTTGGAAAGGACACTGCCAACACTATCTACGCTGACAGTCAGAGCGGATTGGCAGTTGCGAGGAACCCAGTTTTTCATGCTCGCACAAAGCACATTGAGGTGCATTACTACTATGTTAGGGAGAGGCTCTCAACAGGATAGATCAGCTTGGCTTATGTGCCAACACAGGACAACCTTGCAGATCTTTTCACAAAGGCATTGTCTCGTGAGAAGCTTGAAGCTTTCCGCAAAGCTTTGGGCTTACTCCCCTTTGTGGACTGATCATGTCCTCAAGGGCATGGCACTTCCCTTTACTCATGTGCCAGCTCTCGTTCACCGCATCACTCCAGGGGGGATTTGTTACCATATACATGTGGTAGTGATGTGTGTGAACACACTAGGACCGCCGGGGCATTTTTTTCCCTCTTTAGGAGGTTTTCTCCCCCGTGCATTGTTTATACGCCCATCACTCTAGGGATATCAATCTTTCCATGGCACACTAAGTTATACACTCTCTATTGTGTGCGTTGAGATTCCTTCGTCTTCTCCAAGCTGTGTGTGTTTCTGTGCAACCCTAATTCCAACACTGCGATGAACTATAATGCCAAATAATAATATCTTGAAAAAAGGCTTGAAGAGTGCATGAACTCAACAATAAAATATGTGTCTCTCTCTCTCTCTCTCTCTTTCTCTCTCTCTCTCTCTCTCATGGTCAATAACGTGGATAATGACCCTTGCATTTGCATGTCATGCATGTCCACAATGTGAGACATCGCCAAGTCGATACTAGGCGAGCTTTTTTCTTTTTCTTAGCTCTTTATAGAATACACACCTCCAAAACTTTCTTAAAAATATTAATATTGATCTTTATAAAAGCCCCTTGAAAAGATAAAGCCAAACATATCTTCAAAAATTGAAATTCCATTAAATACCAAAATCTCTACCAAAATTCTTTCTTTTTTGTTATATCTTCAAAATGTAAATTGGCATTAAGTAACAAAACCTCTATTAAAATTATTCCTTTTTTGTTATATACAATCAAATTGAAACATTTATTCTATCTAGAATAGAAAGTCTTTTGAGTTTACATTTACAAAAGCCTTGCCATTTCTTACATTCTTGCAAAGCTTCATTTCTTACACTCTTACCCTTTACTTTTGCATTTTAAATTAAATAATCTTACCCTTCTTACAATCTCACTCTTCACTTTTTCATTTTACAATAGACAATCTTACCCTTCACTTTTCCATTTTAGATTAGATGTTTTACAAATTTTCTTTTAGTGAACCAAGGAGTGACACATAGAAGTCCTCTCCTTCCTTAAAAAATTAGTATAGATATGAAGCAGCTTAAAATTTTCAAGGAAGGAGTGGCGCAAGCATCACTCGGAGGAATGGTCTAAGATTACTTGTGCCTTGTTGTTAGCAGACAGAATACCTGGGACGGAGGCAAACCTTGGCCATCGATAGGAGTGGCTGCCCTAATAGCCGTTGTAATTATGATTCTTAGATGTTTTCATGGCTTAACATGAGTATGACAAAACCTTATAATTTTTTTGGGTGCTCAATATAATTCACTCACAATTGTGAGTATTGCAAAAAAAAAAAAAAAATCAAGGAAGGGGAGACCCTCCATGTGCCATATTCTATTCTGCTTCATTTCAAAAAGGACCTTTAAAAAACATTGATTGAAAAATGAAAAGTGAAGGGTAACTATTAGAATGGTTGAAAATGAAAAGACTTGAGGGAGTCTTGGCAGTGGAAAGTTAAAAAGACCTTAATACTCTATCTAAATTTATAATACTTAATCTTATAGTTTTTGGGAGACCATTTCACTTGAGCCCTCATTTTCAAGGCTGACTACTAATTACTTTTAATTTTGAAAATCAACTGAAGAGTGGCTTTCTTTTACATTTTGAAGGCCATAAAGAAATTTTCTCCATGTGTCGCTCAATGAACCTCCTTTTGGAGGTTTACACGGACCTTCTATGTCGTAAATGATCTTTGACTTGGATGTTCGAAGTTCAAAAACTAGATGCATATATTCGTATGTGTGTGTGTGTGTGTGTGAGAGAGAGAGAGAGAGAGAGAGAGAGAGAGAGAGAGAGAGAGAGAGACATTCTCTCAATCTGTATGAGTATAAGAGACAAAGTAAACGTGCCATTCCCCTAGGTGTTGGTGCATTGCACAAAGGCTTTTTACATTTGCATTGCATTAATGAAGTACATTGAGCTTGACAATTCAATGATAGGAGTCCAACAATTTGTTATGGATGTCTTGCACGTATTATGTGTGTGTGTGTGTGTGTGTGTGTGTGTGTGTGAGAGAGAGAGAGAGAGAGAGAGAGAGAGAGAGAGAGAGAGAGAGAGAACGCATGTGTAAGTGAGTGAGAGAGACATCACCATTCACTACATCTTGTGTGTGTGTGTGTGTGTGTGTGTGTGTGTGTGTGTGTGTGTGAGAGAGAGAGAGAGAGAGAGAGAGGTCTCTCACACCGACACTAGAGAGAGAAGGGAGGGAGAATAAGAATTTGCTTAGCAATCGGCAAAGCGACAATCAACAAAATCCACAAAGAGGATCAAAAATAAAAAATCGACATCGACATCTACAAAATTGAGAGTTGAAGTAATTTGGAAAGTGCAATTTGACAAAAAGGGCAGAAGAAGTGCAACCCTAGGTAGGAGTAGACCTCAACAAACGGCAAAGGTGGATGACGAGAGAGAACTCCGACAATTCTCGGTTATTTTTGAAGGTTGTTACGCTAGATTTTTTTGAGCTTTGACAGTTCTCTCGCCTTTGGGTTGACTTGGAATTCAAAGGTGAATTTCAAAATTTGTTAGTGGGATTACACTAAATCGAGTTGAGGCATAGTGCTTTCTCTTAATAACTTAGAAAACTTGCATATGACAAATTTTAGGGACAACTTGATTATATTTGAAGGTTTTTACACTCAATTTCTCTATCATTTGTAGGTTTCCTCACTTTCAAATCTATAATTTAGAGATAAACTTTCAAAATCTGTAGGTGGAATTACACTAAATTGAGGATTTTTCAAGCATTTGACTGTGCTATTCATTTCTTTCAAACATTCTAGAGGCAAATTTACTATATTTGAAGGTTTTTGCACTAAACTTCTCTGCACTTTATAGATTATCTAAACATTAATTTATGTTCTCTAACCTTTGTAGTTTTTTTTTTTAATGCTTTTAAGAGCTTGATTTAAACTAACTAAAAAAGAATACATGTAGACCTTCGCACATCTTTTGCACAAGGGTCTCCAACCCATACAACATATTCACACTATGATCCAAACATACCCAAACATTCTTTAAAGTACACTAAATTTCTATCCAAGACCTATCTTCTTCTCTTAGCAAGCCGCTTCCTCCTGCTTGGTAAAATCCATTCACAATTAGAGATAAATCTCAAAAAATTTAGATGGGATTATACTAAATCTAAGTTTCTTTCTCCAATCGTGGTGGGTGTCCTAACATTCAAATTAAATGTTATGAGTGTGTGGCCCTTCCTATGGAGAGAGAGAGAGAGAGAGAGAGAGAGAGAGAGAGAGAGAGAGAGAGAGAGAGAAGAGACACTTTTCTTGGCACCGAATCCACTCTCTTTCTTTCTTTGCCTTGGTCTCCCCCCCCCCCCCCCCCGCCCAAGCCCTTTCTTTATGTCACTCGACAAGGGCCTCCAAGGTGCATTAGATATAGTTGAGAAAATTTGTAGGTGGAATTATACTAAACCTAGTTTTTCTTTTAGCACTGGGGGACACAATATATTTTTTCTAATTATTCAATAGTCCATCATCTATACTCTTTATAATGGAGTTTTAGAGAGAGAGAGAGAGAGAGAGAGAGAGAGAGAGAGAGCGCATTCCATTGTGTGTGTGTGTGTTTGAGAGAGAGAGAGAGAGAGAGAGAGAGATGGAGAGATGGAGAGATGTAGGAGCCCATTCCATTATGGAGACACATTATTCTCCATGCTTTCTCTCACCCCCCATCAAAAAAATGGCACTTCCCTTTACATTAGAGCACTGTGGGGGTTGATGTATTGAGAGATATTTATCTGCAGGTTATGATGGTGATGTAGTAATTGAAGCAAAAAGCTAAAATGGGTCCTTTTCTTGCAATGGCGAATATAAAAAGACCTTAATTGGGGATGCAAGGATGCAGAGCATCCTTAGCATTGGATGCATTTGTGCTTCTCCTATGGCTAGCAATGTTGTTTTAGCTTCTAGAAGCCATTGTCACCATGTACTTTAGCTTCATATATTTGGAGAAGCTGTAGATGTTTTACATCTATCCCAAGGTATGTGTGTGTGTGTGTGTGTGTGCGTGTGTATGAGAGAGAGAGAACATAAACTTGAACAACATAGGAACAATCCAAAAAGGGAAATTGGTGTGTGTGTGTGAGAGAGAGATTGTTATCTTCCTAGAGTGATTCCAAAGACTATAGTTTCATCATGGGCACGCAGATACACACACACACCTACCTATATATGGCTTCGTGTACGCGCACGCGCCGGTGTGTGTGTGTGTGTGTGTGTGTGTGTGAGAGAGAGAGAGAGAGAGAGAGAGAGAGAGAGAGAGAGAGAGAGAGAGATCTAATAACCATGATTTTCTTGGCCGCAGCAACGCGCGGGTCACACGCTAGTTTACCCTAGTGAGATGACTTTTTTTGAAGCCCTTAAATGAAAGGACCCTTTATCAATTCCTCACATCATGGGATCAAACTCACACTTTCTACTCTCATTAGATCAAATCTTTGTAGATCCCACTTCAACTTAGCACTTCAAGCTCGACATATCTCAAATAAGCACCACACAATGAGCGACCTCAGCCTCACGACCTCACCAAGCGAGAGAGAAATCTTCGGACTGAGCCACTCCACCTATGAGCTATTCGTTGTGCACAACACAAGCACAAATATATATGTAAAAGGTAATCTTCTTCTCATAGCTTTGTGATGTAGCCTCTCCTACCAACCCTTAGGTCACTCTCCCACATCCAACTAGCTGGTTACCCAACATTTTTTATCTCCCTATGGCTTTGCTTTTTTTCTCCTTCCTTTGGCAAAGCGCCATCTCAAAGAATCAACCCAAAATTGTATCCACATATTCCTATCCTTTATTTTTAAACCTTTTTTCAAGCATGTCCAAAAAGAGAATGTAGGCTTTAAAGAAAAACATTTGAAAGGCTAAGGCTTTTAAAGTTTGTAGGGACACTCGCAAATAAATTTGAACGACCTTCACCCTTGGGGTGCTAAGGCCTTTAGGAGGCCAATAAAACATTACTAATGCATATAAAAGGCATTGCTAGAAAAAGACTTTTCTCCAAAACCTAGGCAAACCTTAATATGAGAAATATTAGAGACAAGTTGACTAAATTTCTTTAGACGCTTTCTCACCTTTAAATTTAGAATCTAGAGGTAAGTGGGTTTACATTAAACCTAAGTTTTTTGAGCACTATCCAATACACGATCAATCCTTTGCCTTCAAATTTAGAATTTAAAGGTAAATCTCAAAATTTTGATCGGATTTTAAGATTTTTGGTCACTATGATACATAAGCAAAACATTGCTAATGCAATATATTAAAGGTATTGCTTGAAAAAACTTTTCTCCAAAAACTTGGCAAGCCTACATATAAAAAATAGTGACTAAAATTGGAGGTTTTACAATAAATTGTAGTGATTTCCTTTAAATTTTCTAGGTTTCTCTCCTTTAGCTTTAAAATTTGCAAGTGGGATTATGCTAAACCTAGGTTTTTGTTGAACATTGAAGTTTAAAGATGCTTATTTTAGTTGGTATGGCTACACAAAGTGATGCAAGGACCTATTCACCCTTTGTACTTATGCAACTATTGTCAAAGGAAATAAATAAGAAGGAAATTTTTGTGAGAATTCCCAGAAACATTTTTGTTAATACAAATATCCCAAATAATGTGGGAATTGCAAAAAAAGAAAGAAGAAGAAGAAAATTTATCAAGTTATTCCTTGGTAAGGTAGAGGACCATCCAAGGAGTAAGATCTAGGTCATAGGGTGAGTGTGCTCATGAGTCAAAGTACTTACAATATGTCCCCATATATGGGGAAAATACTCACTTAACTTCCAAGGCTATAATTCTACCCTTGACAATAATGAGGACCCCCCCCCCCCCCCCCCCCCCCCCCCCCCACCCCCCAAAAAAAAGAAAAAGAAAAAGCTCACATTAGTGAGTGGATAAATTATATTCACCAAAGTAGATGTACACAACAACCTCAAGCTCTTGTCGAGCCTTAAGGGATACCATATTACAACAATAAGCTACCAATCCTCACTAAGAGGCAAGCAAATACCCATGTTTTGATAAAGTCTAACGCATTAGAACGTCGTTGATGGCCCTATACCACTCATCCAAGTCCTTCCTTTTACCTATGGAGACAATCAATTCCCTAATTTTTTGAACGATCTCTGCAAAGCTAGCAATTAAAAGAGCATTCTCAAACACTCCACAATTCTTGGACTTCTAGATTTTCTTAAAGCAGCATAATTTAATGATTTGTGTGCACATGAGAAGAACTTGGCTTTTCATCACCATCCCTCCCAGGACTAGGACGTTCTTGAAGAACCCTATTTTTCAGGTGTTTTGAACCCATTTACAAATTTTCCTTGCTAGGTCACTGATAGGTGAACATTACTTGAATGGGTGGGGAAGGTCCTCACAAGCCATTTTGCAATCCAAAACAACTATCTCAGCCAATCCATTTATCATGAATCTTAACTCCTATCGATAGTGCCCCTAATAATAGGTTCCATAGAAAGAACTTCATGTCACTATTGGGCCATGACAATGAATCTAAAGGTATTGAGAGCTAAAGTATTGCTATAGATTTAAGAGTTTTAGTGGCATTAATATTGCACTCTTTGGCTCCACACCAATGCATCCTTCACATACTATAGTTGTTATGTTGATTCAATTCTCTATGTACTTTCCATCACATCCAAACTGATGTTATATCACCAATGACTAAATGATTTATGGCAATACAAAAAAGGATGGAAAACCTTACTTTGAATTATTTGTAATCTTAATTTTGTTTTGAAGCATTTAAGGTATTGTTGTCATTATCTTTATTTTGGCACCGTGGCAATGGGCAAAATGGGAAGGTATCACTCGACCGTTTCTCCAAGGTGGCCTTGGAATTCTCAACCTTGTTGTTCATGTTGAGGCCATGTTTGCCAATTTTGTGGTCTCAATCCTAGATCAAGACCAGTCTTGGGCTATCATGACCAAGGATATGATTGAAAAGGCCAAAATTTGCTTTGAAGGTGTTTAGTAGAAAGGGATCGAGGGGCACAACAAACTTTCAACCCCGAGATGGGCTTGCTTAAGATTGAGTGGCAGCACGGGAGAGCTGGTGAGAAAGTGCAATAGAGCAACAGGGGCACTGGAATGGGGTGAATTAACCACATACTTCCAGAACTCCATCTTGCATTGGTCCCCCTGATTGTCTAAAGCTATTGGGTTATCTTGAACCCTTAGGAGAGAAATTGTAAGAAGGATGAATAGTAAAGGACTCAAATGGCTGTGCCACTTATGGGATAGAAATGACAAAAAATAGAAATCCCCTGACCACGTGGTTGCCCAGTTTCAACTTGATGGTATTGAGAAGATACTTGTCAATAGGGTTGTAGAAGGCCTGGACCGTGTTTTGATGCCAATCTGTGAATCTACTTTTGAGTGTCCTCCTTGGAAATGTCGCATGAGTAGCTGATTCTCTAAACCCCATACCAAGGGCATCTACCAAGTGCTAATTGTTGAAAGGTCAACCTTTCAACAACGCTTCCACAAAGATTCCATGAAGATTCCTCAAATATTCTCTAAAGATTCCAAATAAAGATGCTGATGAAGACGAAGACGGATGCTGTAATGTGAAGATACAAGCTCATGGACATCATCGAATATCCTGTTATTATTATTTTGAGCCATTACGGCCACTTTTGTAATGTTTATGGGAACTTCATATTTTAAGTCAGCAATTGTATTTTGGCCACAGATGCTTGTTGGATGAGCAAAGCCAGCTCACGGTGTTGTAATTAAGCTCTATAGAAGCCTAGGGACAAATCAGGTCATTTTGGTCGGACATTAGGTTTTCTAAGGCTTAGTATATAAGCCAAAACCTAAATCTTTGTAAATGGACTTCTAATAAACTGATCTTCTATGTCGTTGGGAGACTGCGAGAGAGTGAGAGTGTGTGTGTGTGTGCTACAGGAGCTACGGTGGTCGGAATCGCAAACGGAGAGCAGCAGTGTGTTGCCCACGAGGAGAGCTACACGTTGATGCTTACATCACGCACGTTCTTCTGTGTTTTGGCAGATTCACCCGCGAGCTACTTTTGGAGTTTCGGTGAGTAACTGTTGTCCGTTTTTGCATTTCAGCATATCCACGCGGTCAGAGCGAGTAGAGCTACACATTAGGAACTTTAGTTTTGGAAAACCTCGACCTACAAAAATCGGCCAGACATCCTACGTGTTTTCTGCACGGAGGGTATTGGGTAGGTTTTTTTGGTCACGGACCTTAGGGAGAGTGGCCTATTGGTGTTGATAGGATATCCCTCAAGTTTCGTAACGTTTCGAGAACGTCTAATGGGCTTTGGCTTGTGGTAGCATCATAGGAGACTCTCACATTCACAGAACCGATGGCATGTAGATTTGATATCTCTGTAGAAAGTAGTCATTAGTCGGTCGAGTAGAGGTTGACACCCTTTGCTTGCTTCCACGTGCCTGCGGGTCGAGCTTCATCGTCAGTTGACATTATATGTTAGGTGAGTTCTCGCTATGCTGACGTCCGTCGCGGCGTATCCGTCCAACATTGGCGCCGCTGCCGGGGACGAGGGCCCTAAGTAGGTGACCGAGTCTAGTCCTTGAGGATAGAGGTCCCTCTGGCTTGCCAGAGTATATTCATTCTTTTAGATAGGATCGGAGAGTGGTGGACTCTTTTGGTCTTAGAGGGAGTCTAGGGAGCATGTGTCTAGCCTAGATCCTTCGTCTTAGGTAGTATTAGGTAGTAGTAGGTTGGGGTGTAGAGAGTAGGAGTTGGAGTGGTAGATGTGGAGGTAGGTTGACTTGAGAGTCCGTGTGAGGCCAAGAAGCAACCAAGACATCAAAATCACCATCTCACATGGATGAGTAGGAGTAGGGTAAGTAGGATATCTTGATTGCAGATCTAGAGTACTTTATGCATGTCTTATTTGCTGATTAGGCTCATCAGAGAAGTGGAAAACGCTAAGTAGGACAGACGATAAATTGTGTTCAGAAGCTGATTTGAAGTCCAAAAGTTTCTCTGATTATTGCTGAGAGCTCTACAGAGCGTAGGGAATACTACTGCCAGAAAAAATTGCATTTTAAGACAGTAGACATCCTACACGTAGGATGTCTCCAAGGCACTTTTGGTAGGGAATTTGGGAAAACTAAGGTTACTAGTGGGTTCAGAGGGTAGGTTTTACCCTAGTAACATATTGACTTGAGTGTTTTTCCCTATTTTTGTTGACCAAAAGCCAAAAGGCAGAGTCAGAAAACGTAAAATTTCAGAAAAGGCTTAAATTGAGTGATTTTTGCATGTTTTTGCAATTGCGAAGCATACTTGCACTTGCTGAGAGCATAAGGAAGCATCAGGGACACTTCAGTCTGAAAAAATAAGCAGTAGACATCCTACGTGTAGGATGTCTACAAGGTGATCTGGGCACTTTTTTGAAAATCTGAGGATACCAGTGTGTTTAGAAGGTAGGTTCTACCCTATTTTCA
The DNA here is from genome assembly GCF_014529385.1 of Adiantum capillus-veneris. Taxonomy (NCBI): domain Eukaryota; kingdom Viridiplantae; phylum Streptophyta; class Polypodiopsida; order Polypodiales; family Pteridaceae; genus Adiantum; species Adiantum capillus-veneris. The sequence continues at coordinate 96,759,577 of NC_140938.1, read as the reverse complement.
CCTGGAAAGTGGAAATTTGACCAAATTTTGACAGATCAAAGCCAAAAGACGAGAATTGCCAGACATCCTACACAAATTGTGTCCAAGGCCTAATTTTGAGACCAAACCATAGGATGACTCCAAAGGCATGTTCTAAATGTTGTATTGAGTGCATGGGATAAATTTCATCTCATTTGGGTCAGTGAAAGTGAAGATTGAACAGACTTTAGCGTTTTTGGACGGACAAAAGGCAAGAATAGCTAGTTTTGGGGTCTTTTGACATCCAAACTCAAATCTAAGCATACCAGTGGGTTGCTGAAGACTAGGGGAATCTTTGGTCCATGTTTGGGTTCATTCTGAGCAAAAATACATCCTACGCATAGGATGTCTACTGCATGATTCTGAGACCAAAATTCTCATGTGACCATAGCATGCTGTCATATAGCCTTAGATAAGCCTCCTAGGCAAATTTGGTCCAATTTGGAGTTGATTTGACTTGGAAATTCATCAGAACAGACGTCAAGCTTCTGGAGAAGATTCTTGATCATTTGACCAACATATAGGTGCCAGAATCAAAAATTAAAAATAGCTGTGAGTTTAGCACATCAAGAAGAAGCTACAGTGCAAGTTTGAGCTGAAAAAGAGCAAAAAGATATCCTACATGTAGGATGTCTCTAGGGTCATAAAGTGGTCAAAATTCTACTTTGGCCATATAGGGAGGTTCTAAGTGTCTCAAGGATTCCAGAACTATTTTCAAAAGTGAATTTGGACCTTGTTTGGCCTATTTACCAAGCAAAGACAAGAATTGTCAGACATCTTACTCTTGGAGTGCACTAGAAGCTTATGCTACCCAAATCTTGACCTATTGGCATCCAAATTCAATTCTAAGCATACCATTGGGTTGCTGAGCACTAGAAGAATCTTGGGATCAAGTTTGGACAAAATTTGAGCAGTTAGACATCCTACGTGTAGGATGTCTCCGGCTTGATTTAGGACTCCAAACCAACCTATGAGCACACCACTGTGATCAGCACATTGATAGCCGTTTTTCGGCTCTCATAAAATAATTTTAAGAAGCCACTTCAGCCCACAAAAACACCCTAGCACAATGACTAGGCTCGCTTTTTCATTATAAATAGTGTGAGTGTGTTTAGGTTTTTATCATATTTTTTTATATCAAATCATTAAACGAGTCATTGGGCTAGGAGACCAAAACAATAAATTTATAATATAACGGTCCTCTTTACATGTAAATATTTTCTATCAAATAAAGGACCTAAATATAAAGGGTTTTTTTTTTGTATTTATATAAATATATATTCTTAGGTGTGCGTTATCAGGCCTAAGTATGCTAACTTCCATCACGTGTCATTCCTTATCCATATTTTGTTATCATCCTATCACTTAAGTTCAACTCACACAAGCCTTGAAAAACCTTTATGTGACTTCATCGTAAAAATTCACCAATAACCTTATCAGCTCCGTCATATTTTTTCCCATCCCTCCCAGTTAAATATTCACAAGTAAATAGATTTCATCTTCAAATAAATTCCTTAAATCACTCAAAGTAGAGAATAATTGAGGGTCCCTTCCATCATGATTTTTCTCCTTTTATTTTATATATATTTTTCCACCATGTGTCCATTTTTCATGACTAGCTAGCCTATCTTCTTACCCCACAAGTATATATTATATTTGATACTTATCCTATACCATACATGTGTGCAAGCTCCTTGGAAATATTAGGTCATGGTTGATGTATGGGGGGCTCACTTGGAAGACTACAAAGGAAAAACAATCAAATAGTGGCTCACTTCAAGCTTTATTAGGTGCTGCAGGGACAACTTTTTGCTCGAATTTTGGCACCTTCTTATGATCCGAATTTGAGGATACTTCCAAAAGACAAAACGTAGCTAGTGAGCTATAGTATTTTCCATAATGTTTTCAGAAATTTGGAAGTCAAGGGCGATTTTACACGAAATTTATGGCCGACTTCAAAACTGCCACCTTATACACCCAAAAAATCTTCCTATTTCTCTCACCCTTCCACACACCTACTCACTCTTACACACTCCTCCCTCTCCTTCCCACTCCCAAACCTGCAACTCCCATGTCCTAATTCACCCTCTTCACCATTGCCACTTCTCTCACACCTCCATAGCTTTCATCCTCCATTTCTACACCCTATGTGTCCCTCTTTCTCTCTACATAAATGTCCATATTACCATACTCTCTTCAGCTTTGTAAAGAACTTCAAAAAATCAGCAAAAATCCAAGGTTAATCTCTGCAAATGAAGGCTTTTATCATGAATTTTCCAAGGTTTGAGGATAACATAGCTTCATCGACACGCGCTACTTCGCCATGCTGACCGCTTCTTCTACCGGTGCTGTAAAGAGGTGAATGTCAACTTCTCCAAGCTTCAACCTTGCTTTACAAGATTATCCCTTCTCTAACTTTTCTCATCATATATCGCACCATTTGGTGAATGATTTTGTAGTGATAATTACTAACTACTAACCACTAACCTTATTGTAAAATGCACCCTCTACTAGAGTAGGCACTCCCAAATTATTCACTCAATCATCTCTCCTTTCATCCTCAATAATTCTCTTCCCTTGAGCCCACATCCATGTGACTCAAAGGACATGAGAGACCCACCCTCATTTAAAAAATAAAAATATGAATAATCTTTTATTTCTTCAAATAAACTTGATTAGGTCTAATCCTAATCGAGGCTTCTAAAACCTATAAATAGAGCCCTTCTCTCCCTTGTAAATCATCACATGATCACACCACACCACGCCATTCTCAACACATAACACACCACTCTTCAAGCCTAGTTGTGTAGAGTGTGTGCATTGTGAGTGCTCTATTGCATCACTACACATAGGTGCATGGAGAAGCTTGAAGTTAATTATGCTATCTAGAGGAGTGGAGTGATACTATACTCTGCATCACACTTGTAGCCTACTCTTGTCCATAAATAAGATTCATAGTTTTGGGTGCAATTGTATGCTGCAACTACGACTCTTCTCTCCAAATTGACTTGATAAGTTGGCTCATCAGGTGGTTGAAGGTATATTGTCCTTGAAGTTTGTTGTGCCATTTCATGCTTGGTGGTTTGAGGGCTTGTTGAATTGTTTGCCTAAAAAGTCATTTGTAAGAGGGTTCTCGGTGAGAGGGCTCCCGTGACCCTAAGACAATTTGTGTATTGGCAACAAGGTCAAGTTTTTGTGTTGTCTCTCTATTTCTCATCAATCTTTGTGTGCATTTAGTCTTTAAGGCTAAGACTGAGTTGCTCAAGTTGATTTGTGCTCTTTACCTCTCTCTGGCGTGGTGAATGTTTGTGTTTGGTGTGTATGCCTATCTTGCATTCTTTGTGTGTTTGATTACAAGGAGATATCGCGTGCGTCCTAGTTCGCATCTACAACTAAGTGGAGCCCCTTTTCTTGTTTGGTTTCTGGCTGTGGGTTGCTGTTGTCTCTGATTGTGCTTGCCCCAGCCCCATTTGAGCAGCCCGGGAGCCTGGAAGGGTGTTTAGAGGCCGCTCTTCTTGTTGCCCCCCCTAGACCGCGTCAAATTGGTGCCCCCATGGAGGACGAGCAGTTGTGTTAGCATACACAAGGTAAATCTTCAAAAACTAGTTGTGTTTACATGAACAATCCACCACCTCCTAATCCTGCTCATGCAATTCAATTTCATCAATTTCATTGGGTGCAAGGGATTAGGATAAATGTTCGCATTGATAGAAAAATATTTTTTCAACAACGTATTGTATTCCTCTTTGGTGCTGAAGCATTAAGAGATATTCTAGAATCTCCAAATCCTATTATACTCCCACTTGTAGACTATAATGTCTCTTTTGATGTACATGTGTTTATCTTGTTTTAGCTATGTTAATGAATCAAGAGGACTTGTATCATACATTCATTCCTTTGGCTAGACAAGACGTGCATGTAATAGTTGGCACAAAGTTACAATTTCAACGTGTTTTCCGTCGTACGTTTGAACCTAGGCAAGTAGCGGCTATCAATGCCTCAGTCAATCCGTTCATTTTGCCATTGATTCGCTACGATCTAAGCTTTGACGTTTACATTTTCATTCTACTTTGAAATTTGATTTTGCAAAACAAAAAATAAAAAAAGAAAAAGAAAATTTTGAGTAAAACCAACAACATGGATACGACTAGGAAAATGAGTGGCTACCCCTTGTTCTTTGGAGAGCCTGGGGAGGATGCAGAATTATTCTTAGCAAATTTCAAAATTTCTTGCCGTATCAAGAGGATAGTAACTGATCAGGAACGTGTAGAAATGTTTGAGGTAGTCCTTAGGAAAGATGCTAGCACTTGGTTTGACTCTTTGCCTGAGGAAGTTAAGGGTAATTACACAGAAGTGTTGAATCGTTTCAAGAAATACTTCTTTGATCCCCAAAACACTCAGAAATTATGGCAAGACATTGTTTCTCATAAGCAAAAAGACTTAGATGACTACTACTTGTACAAGCAAGAGTTTCTACGTCTTTGGGCTGTATGGGTGAGAAATGTTGCTAACCCTGGTGATGTTGCAGAGTTCCTAAAGAAGGAGAGGTTCATAGCCGGACTCTTTCCTGACCTTAAGGTAAAAGTTGAGGCGGGTGCACCTGCTACCTTTGATGCAGCTGAAACTAGGGCTGCTGAGAAATATAGGAAACTCAAGTGCTTAAGGGGAGAGGTTCCAATAGAAGGTCTTAGACCCAAAGGTAAGTCACAAGCATCAACATCTAAGGAGCTTCCTGAGGTAATGGTGGAAGTGATTGAGAAGTTAAATGAATCTTTAAGCAGCCTGTCAATTCACCTTGCACAAGCTGTAGGTCCAAAGGGACAAGCAAAGAAGTCTGAAGAGCGAGATCCATGACCTAGGAGAGTCTTGCAATGTTGGAATTGCGGTGAGTCTGGACATGGGATGTATAATTGTCCTTGGCCCCGTGGGGAGCCAGGGAGACCTAACTTGAATTACCCAGTGATGAATGCAGGTGAAGGAACTAGTTAGCAACCACGACTTCTACAAAGGCCAAATGGAGCAAGACGACTTCCACAAGGAGTAGAAGGAGTTCCACCTTTGCCAGACCCAAATGTGCATGTGGTAGAGGTGACAAATTCAAGAGAGGTTGACATGGAAGCAAATGGCATTAAGCGTGGCTGAGGAAAAGGTAAGGAGAAAGAAGGGGTTACATCACAAAGTGACCATGGACGAGAAAAGAAGGCAAAGGAGACCAAGGAAGCTAAGAGGACTCGACGTGGTATCAACCTCCAAGACTTCCCTCTTGGACATGGTATGGCTCCATACAACCTATTTGAAGACATGAGAGGTAAGGGTCGTGATATCTCATGGCCTTAGTTTCTTGCATTATGCCCACAAGTTAGAAGGGATTTAACGAAGGCAATTAGCACTAGGAGAAAGATAAAAGAGAGTGTTCCTGTTGTAAAAATTGCACATGCTGAAATGAATGAGGATATTACACCTGTGCTAGATTGTTACATCAAAGGAATATTGGTTAGGAAAGGTCTAGTGGATGGGGGTGCACAAATTTGCATCATGACAGAGGGACTCATGCAAAGACTAGGCATGCACATCCATGAGACACCTGAAATCAAAGTGAAGATGGCAAACAATAGCAAAGCTAGGTGTGTAGGCATTAGTAAAAATGTTTTTGTAGAGGCCTTTGGCATTAAGAAGGCGGTGGATTTTTATGTTATGTCGACCATGGGAAGTGGTTATCCATTTATCCTAAGAAGACCATGGCTAATGAAAATGCGAGCTTTGCAGGACTGGGAGAGTGGAAAATTAATTTGCAGGAATGACAATCATAAGAAGGTTGTCTTTGACATGAAGGAGCAAAGCCAAGAGGAGCTCCATGAAGAATCATCTCAAAGTGAGACGGAGGAAGGCTGGACCGATAGCACTTCAGAAGGAGAAAGTAGCGGCAGCATTATTGAAGAGGAGTCTTCCATCGAAGTCATGTGGGTAAGGTTTAAGCTAAACAACCAAGAGACCTCTTCCCCAGGTTTGGAAGAGGTAGGTGTTGGGGAATAAAGCCCAATGTGGTCGCCCAGGTAAGTGGACAGGCCGCCAGGTATGTACACATATTCTTTTGTAAAAACCTAATAAGAACTCACTATGCTCTACACATTACAGTATAGTGAGTTCACCATATTGTCGTGCTCTTCTTCTCGCACTCTCTCTCGTGTCATACTTCCGCTCGTACTCCTTCAACTGGTATCAGAGCTCAGATCGAGGCTCGGGGCAGCATTTGCAGGTAGCCAAAGTCACCTGCTCAGATTGGAGTGAGATTCGACAGGCCAAGACACGGCCCCAATTCTTGAGGTCATCTCGGCCACCGTTCAGCTTCGACAAAGATTTGCGCAGGCCATTTTCGACTACGTGGTCTTGGCGGGTGCAGATCCGACTCTGCAAATTTGGGGTTTCGGCCTACGACTGCAAGTGCTGAGGATATCTGCACTTCCAGAGTGCTGATTTGTGGCTATCTACACAACGAAGGACGACTTATAGTTCTTGGAGGCGTGTCACATATGACACATACGCACCTACACACAGACTGTAAGCGACATCCACCAGTTCATCAGGTAGCTTGTGATTGGTGCTTGATATTCCAGATTTCATCCTAACATTGCAGGTACTTCCACATGGGATGTATTGTCAGAGATGATGTATGTCTGTTGAGGGTTTGCTGGCTGTGAGTCACGTAGCAAACAACCACCGCAGCGGTTACAACATACAATGGGAAATTTGTGGATGTATGACTTTGTGGGAAGTCTATGTACTGTCAGATTTACTGCAGCCTTTGTTGAGGGTCGAGTGAGGTTTTATTGAGCTAGGGGATTCTCGAATGTTGAGATCCTTTCGGTGATACAGGTCTTGGAGCGATCCCTTGAGCACCCTTAGATAGGCAGCTAGGATGTATTGACTGTGAGTTAGACAGTTGGGATTGCATCTTTGCTTTACTGCCGTTGAGGCATTGTCGCAGTCTATGCTTACAGGACAATGACAAGACAGTGAGAGACAGTACAGGTGCAGGACAGGTTTACCCACAGCTTACAGCGTTAGAGAGACAATGGTTTTTTGAGCTGTTTTTGGTCTGTTTTTTAATACACCAGAGCCATTTTACAAAGGAGACTCTGCCGAAATTTCTGCAGAATCTGAAGCTTTATTGGTTCATTTGACAGGTTGATATTGGTTTAGAGGTCAGTTTACAGGAGAAACTCTGCCGAATTTTTCCCAGGAAAGTAAACTACTGTGAAGCGTAGCTATGGCTGGATCACAGGACACTGCTCTTTACAATATCAAGAAGCTAGATGGAACCAATTTCCCATTGTGGAAGAAGCAGATTTGCCATGTGTTGGTACAAAAGAAGCAGATAAAACCTATAAAGCTCAAGGGGATAAAACCACAAGATATGGACGAAGATGAATGGAGCGAAATGGATGAATTGGCACTTTCTACCATTATGCTGACTTTGGCATAAAGCGTTTACTTCAATGTAGCAGATGAGATGTCGGCTTATCAAGCATGGACAAAGCTGAGTGATCTTTATGAGAAGCAGAGTGCAGCTTCACAGGTATACTGGCTTAAGAAGCTTGTTGACTTGAAGATGAAAGAAGGGACACCTATGTCCAATCATGTGAATGAATTCAACACCATCTACAGTCAGTTGTCAGCTCAAGGTGTCAAGTTTGATGAACCTATTAGAGCTATGTTCCTGCTGATCACATTGCCAGAAAGTTGGGACACTTTTCGCACAATTTTGAGTAATTCTGCACCTCCAGACGGTTTGACCATAGCAGGTGTAGAAGGCAGTCTGCTTACTGAAGAAACCGACAGAAAGACAATGGACAAAGGCAAAGGAACAGCCTTAGTTGTCAGGGGAAGGACCAAAGAAAAGTACAAAGGTGGAAAGAGGGATCTGTCTCGTAGCAAGTCTTGCAATGCTAAAGGCAAGAGTGACATAGAATGCTACCATTGTGGCAAGAAAGGTCACATGAAAAGAGATTGCAGAGAATGGAAAGCAGAAATAGGCAAAGAGAAAGCTGAAGACCATGGTGAGAAGAACAAGTCCTTAGTGAAGATTCAAGAAATAAATGTGACAAACACTGTTGCAGAGGATGACAGTCTAGTGTCAGGAGATATCTACTTCTTGAAAAATACAATGTACTCAGCTCTTCTTACAACATCTGATGGAAAGCACTGAGTGACTGGATTATAGACTCAGGGGTATCACTTCATGTGTCTCCAAACAAGTAGTGGTTTACCTCTTATGTGACCACTAAAGATCATGTTCAACTAGGCAATGGGAAGACATGTGAGATCTTAGGTGTTGGAGATGTTCAATTGAAGTTTTAGAATGGCTCTTCTTTCACACTGAAGAATGTGAGACATGTTCCCGCAATTACAAAGAGCTTAATCAGCACAGGTTTACTTGATGATGTTGGCTACGTCACCACTTTTGGACAAAATATGTGGAAGATATCCAAGGGTTCTATGACAGTAGCACATGGAGTAAAATTTGGAGGACTTTACATGATTTATGTATCAAATGTCTCTAAAAATGTAATCAATGTAACCGAGCAGCCAAACGTTTCTTTGTGGCATAGCCGGTTAGGACATATGTCCAAGAAGGGAATGGAAATCTTGTCTCGTTCTGGTTATTTTCCTGGCTTGTCATTTAATGATTTTGAATTCTGTGAACATTGTCTGTATGGTAAGCAAACACAATAGCCACATAAGCATAGAAGCAGTAGAAGAGATACACAGTTGGCACTTGTTCATAGTGATTTGTGTGGACCTATGCCTAACCTATCTCTAGGGGGAGCTTCTTACTTTATGAAATTTATAGATGATTACTTGAGGAAAGTATGGGTTTACTTTCTCAAGCACAAGGATGAAGCGTTTAGTGTTTTCAAAATGTTTGTGACACTTGTGGAGAATCAGAGTGGCAAGAAGCTTAAATGCTTACAAACTGACAATGGTGGAGAGTATGTTTCAAAGGCCTTTCAGGACTTTTGTGAGTCAAAAGGTATAAAACGTGAACTTACTGCTGCTTACAATCCTCCTCAAAATGGTGTTGCTGAGAGGATGAATAGGACCATACAAGAGAAGGTCAGAAGTATGTTGTCTAATGCACAACTGCCAAATGGGTTTTGGGCTGAAGCTGTATCAACAGCTGTTCATCTTATAAATAGATCTCTTAGCAAGATTTTACAGAAGGATTCAGTGGCAGAGATGGTATGTTCAGGCAAAATGCCCTCATACAAGCATCTTAGAGTCTTTGGCTGTGAGGCATATACTCATGTTCCAAAGGAATTTAGGAACAAACTTGAGCCAAAGAGTAGAAAGTGCATCTTTCTAGGCTATGGTAATTCTGGTGAGATGGGGTACAGACTTTGGGATCCCGAATCCAGAAAGGTTATCCGCAGCAATGATGTTCACTTTAATGAAGCCAAATATCATTATAAACCAGAGAGGGTTGAGGAGATTATAAGAGTTGTCTTCCAAGAAGATGGACTTGCACGTGCAAGACAAAATGTCAGGGCTCAAGAGGAGCAAGGACAGGATAGAGTGGAACCACAGGTTGTGCTGAGCCTGAGCCACCTATTGTGCGTAGATCTGGACGTATCACGTGATCTCCTGATAGGTTTGTTCCATGTATGAACCATGTCATGTTGACTGATTGCAATGAGCCTTCATGTTACAAGGAAGCAATGCAAATGAAGGACTACGAGAATTGGCAATTGGCCATGCAGTCAGAGATGACAGCTCTGCATAAAAACCAGACATGGAAGCTAGTTAAATTACCACAGGGCAAAAGGGCTCTACCTTGTAAATGGGTTTGCAGGTATAAGATCACCGCTCATGATAGTCAGCCAAAGTACAAATCAAGGCTTGTTGCCAAGGTCTTTAAGCAAGAACAAGGCATTGACTTTGATGAAGTCCTCTCTCCGGTGGTCAAGATGACTACATTTAGATGCTTTCTTGCATTGGTTGTCATATTAGATTTGGTGTTGCACCAAATGGATGTCAAGACAACGTTCTTGCATGGTGATTTAGATGTGGAAATTTACATGCAACAGCCAGAAGGGTTTGTTGAGAAAGGCAAGGAAGATTTGGTATGCCAGTTGTTAAAGAGTCTTTATGGCTTAAAAAAATCACCGAGGGCATGGTACCATAAGTTCGACAAGTTTATGCTTTCTCAAGGCTACAAACGTAGTGAGTTCGATCACTGTCTATATACAAAGAAAGCTAAGGATGGCAGTTGGTTGATTCTTATTTTGTATGTGGATGACATGTTGATTGCTGGCAAGCACTTGGAAGAAATTTCAGCTTTGAAATCAAAGATGGCAAAACCGTTTGACATGAAAGACATGGGTGAGGCAAGTCATATACTTGGTATGCGCATTGAGAGAGACAGATCAAAGAAGTTGATTTGGTTATCTCAAACACAGTATATTGACAAGGTTTTTCAACGTTTCAATATGGAGAAGGGAAAGGCATTGAGTGTTCCATTGCCACCATATGTGAAACTTAGCAAACAAGATTGTCCTGTGTCTGAGGAAGAACAGGGTGAAGTATCATTTCATCAGGGAAATTCTTGAGGATAAGCAACTTCAGCTTGTCAAAGTTCACACCACAGAAAATCCTGCTGATCTACTTACAAAAGGACTTCCCTCAGAGAGCTTTGCGCATTTTCGCAAGCAGTTAGGTGTAGGATAGTACATCACTTCTCTACATCTCTTGTATATTAGCTTGTATAGTAGCTTCTCTCACACTTAAAGTACCACATTGGACTTTAAGTGGGAGGTTGTCGGGCTATAAAGCCCAATGTGGTCGCCCAAGTAAGTGGGCGGGCCGCCAGCTATGTACACATATTCTTTTGTAAAAACCTAATAAGAACTCACTATGCTCTACACATTACAGTAGAGCGAGTTCACCATATTGTCGTGCTCTTCTTCTCGCACTCTCTCTCGCGTTGCACTTCCGCTCGTACTCCTTCTGTAGGTTCCCAAGAGAACCAAAAGGTGCAAGATGAAGGAATGTTAGAAGGTATGTTGTCTACAACACTTACAAAGGACGAAAGAGAGGAGTTCAAATGTGTGCTAAGGAAATTTCCTAGGATTTTTGCTAAAGAATACACCGATGTGCGTGGAGTAGATGCTATTCAACACAAAATTGAGTTGAAGCCTGAGGACACACCTAAAGCTCAAAAGCTACAAAGGCTAGGAGTCATCAAGGAGCAGGATTTACTCAAGGAGGTAAGAAAGCTTCTAGCAGCACATTTCATTTATCCAGTGGAGAATTCAGAGTGGGTCTCTCCCGTTGTTGTCACTCCTAAGAAAAACGGCAAGTGGAGGGTGTGTGTGGATTACCGTCCACTCAATGAGGCAACAAAAAGAGATCACTTCCCCCCCATTTCAGGATGAGATACTAAATGAGGTATCCAGTCATGAAAAGTACACTGTGTGTGATGGCTACTCAGGTTACTTTCAAATAGGTATCGTATTGGAAGATCAATTGAAAACAACCTTTATCACTCCTTGGGGTTGTTATGCTTTAGAGTCATGCCATTTGGTCTGACAAATGCTCTTGCAACTTTTCAACGTTTCATGAACATGGTGTGTCAAGCATTCTTTGGAAAGTCAAGCAGGGTGTTCATTGATGATTTCTACATTTATAGCTCAAAATCTTTGCATCTACAAAGGGTAGAAGAAGGTTTAAAGAAGCTCTATGACATGGGAGGTCAACTCAACCCCGACAAATGTCACATAGGTGAGGATGAAGTGATCTTGCTTGGTCACAAGGTTTCCTATAAAGGCATTGAGGTCGTCCTTCAAAGGCAAAGGCTCTTATTGAGCTCCCATCACCCAAGAATCTCAAAGAGGTCATCTCATTCATTCAAAAGGTGAAGTATATGTCACGCTTTATTCACTTAGCTTCGGAGTTGCTTCATCCTTTGCAAAAGTTGACACAAAAAGTAGAATTTGCATGGTCTGATGAGCTTGAAGAGTACTTTTGTAACATTAAAGTCATTTTGTCAGAGCTACCAACACTCATGCCTCCTTGTTGGGAGTACACATTCTTTGTTAGCTCTAGTGTTGGGAAAGAAACAATTGGTGCGGTTTTGCTACAACAAGATCCCCATAGTACCCGGATGCGACCCATCTACTTTGCTAGTAGGGTCATGAATGCTTTGGAGAGAGGCTACACGGAGGCAAAACGCATGATGCTTTCCCTCATGTTTGCGGTGAGAAAGTTTAGATCCTACTTGCTACCAAAACCTTTTGTAATTCTGACTGCAGAAAATTTGTTCCCTTGGGTGTAATCTTAGTACTAGGATCTCAAAGTGGATTATGGAGTTGCAAGAGTTTCAATACTCTTTCAAAGTAGAAGATAGTGTGCGTGCACAATTGGCAGGGATCCTTACTTATAGGGTACATGATAAGGAGATTAAGGTGCCTGAAGTAAAGACCTTACCATTGCCACCGCCTAAAAGTATTCCTAATGCTTTTACCTTGTTCTTTGATGGAGCTTTTCGACGAGTCACAGGAAAAGCACGGGGAGGGCTAGTATTTCTCAACCCAAGTGGAGAGGTGGTCATGAAAGAGAAGGTCAATCTACCAGGTTCAACTAGAAACAATGAAGTAGAATATGACACACTACTTCATGGTTTAAAAATGTGCATTGGCCAAGGTATACGACGTCTCATGGTAAAGGGAGATGCACTTATCATTGTGAAGCAGATTTTAGGCATTTGGGCATGCAAAAATGAAAACCTAAGGACAAAAGTTCATGCCATTCGTAGGTTGTTTAATCAATTTGAAGAAGTGCAACTATATCATATCCCTAGGAAACAAAACGAAGATGCAGATTTACTTGCACAAAAAGCAGTTGCATGTGTTGAGAGTGAAGTGCAGGTCATCATGGCAGCAACAATGATAAAGCAACCAAGGTACCAGGGGATGGAGTCATTGGCTCCCATTGTGAGCTACATTTTAGAGGGCGAGTTTCCAGAGGGCTTTACAAAGGCTCAAAAGTGGAGGCTCATTAAGAAGGCGAGTTCATATTTGTTTTTGGAAGGTACCCTTTACCAAAGGGGAAAAGATCAAGTTTGTAGGAGAATACCAACAACCAAGGAGATTCCAGCCATTCTTGAAGGTTTGCATGAGGAAGCGTGTGGTGGTCATTTTGCACAGGAACTCACTACAAAAAAGATTTTGCTTGCCGGATATGTTTGGCCAAGCTTGCACATTGATGTTCAACATTGGTGTAAAAGCTGCCACAATTGTCAGATTAATGGAAACAAGCGTCTGTTACATGGTCCATGTCAGTTAGTCCTTGCAAATGGTCCATTTGAAAAATGGGGCATTGATGCTATGGGTCCATTGCCCAGGAATAAAAATGGAAAATTGTATATCTTGGTGGCTATAGACTACATGACTAGGTGGGTAGAAGCTCAAGGTGTGGCAAGAGTGAATGAGAGGACAGTTAGCAAGTTTGTGTACACTCACATTTGTTGCAAATTTGGCACACCTTTAGAGATTGTTTCTGATAATGGTCCAAGGTTTAGGAAGGGCTTGCTCACAGAAGTTTGTGATGAGCTTCACATTCTACATCGGCATAGCACACCCTACTACCCTCAGTCAAATGGTTTGGTAGAGAAGGCTAATGGTATCATTGCAGGAATCATCCGGAGGATGGTAAAGAACAAGACAAATCTATGGGATGACTTCTTGGATGGAGCATTGTGGGCCTATCGGACTACCTACAAGGAAGCGATGGAGTTCACACCCTTCCACCTTGTCTATGGTCAAGAAGCTTTTCAACCCATCGAGCTCAACATTCCAACAATGCGACTTCATGGAAAGGTGGCACAAGGAAAAGAAGCAGCATGGGAAGATCGACTTCTCACCCTCGCAAAACTAAAATGAAAACGGGAGGCGGCTTATGAGTGCTATAAAAGAAAGGCTACGCAAATAAAGGACAAGCTCGACAAAAAGGTGAAAGACAAAGGGATCAAGGAAGGAGATTTGGTGCTAAGGTACGATAATCGCCTTGACAATCACTTTGATGTGAAGTTCAATACCAGATGGCAGGGACCATACATTGTCAAGAAGACCTTCAACTCTAGCTACTATCAACTCATGGATTTGGATGGCAAGGAGCACCCCAAGAAGGTGAATGGGTATTGATTAAAGCCTTACTTGAGTCGAGTTCTACCAGAGGATCTACAAGATCATGGAGCAACTACAATACCATGTAAGTCTTTGATCTTGGTACTACAAGATGAAGATTCAACTAAGCCACCAAATATCACGAAGGATCAAAAAACATTCTCATTAGAAGATATGCCTTTTGATGGTACATGAATGTACCATCATCTAGGGGAGGGCTAAATGATAGCCATTTTTTGGCTCTCATAAAATAATTTTAAGAAGCCACTTCACCCCACAAAAACACCCTAGCACAATGACTAGGCTTGCTTTTTCATTATAAATAGTGTGCGTGTGTTTAGGTTTTTATCATATTTTTTTATATCAAATCATTGAGTGAGTCATTGGGCTAGGAGACCAAAAAAATAAATTTATAATATTACGGTCCTCTTTACATGTAAATATTTTCTATCAAATAAAGGACCTAAATATAAAGGGTTTTTTTTGTATTTATATAAATATATATTCCTAGGTGTGCGTTATCAGGCCTAAGTATGCTAGCTTCCATCACGTGTCATTCCTTATCCATATTTTACTATCATTCTATCACTTAAGCTCAACTCACACAAGCCTTGAAAAACCTTTATGTGACTTCATCGTAAAAATTCACCAATAACCTTATCATCAGCTCCGTCATATTTTTTCCCATCCCTCCCAGTTAAATATTCACAAGTAAATAGATTTCATCTTCAAATAAATTCCTTAAATCACTCAAAGTAGAGAATAATTGAGGGTCCCTTCCATCATGATTTTTCACCTTTTATTTTATATATATTTTTCCACCATGTGTCCATTTTTCATGACTAGCTAGCCTATCTTCTTACCCCACAAGTATATATTATATTTGATACTTATCCTATACCATACATGTGTGCAAGCTCCTTGGAAATATTAGGTCATGGTTGATGTATGGGGGGCTCACTTGGAAGACTACAAAGGAAAAACAATCAAATAGTGGCTCACTTCAAGCTTTATTAGGTGCTGCAGGGACAACTTTTTGCTCGAATTTTGGCACCTTCTTATGATCCGAATTTGAGGATACTTCCAAAAGACAAAACGTAGCTAGTGAGCTATAGTATTTTCCATAATGTTTTCAGAAATTTGGACGTCAAGGGCGATTTTACACGAAATTTATGGCCGACTTCAAAACTGCCACCTCATACACCCAAAAAATCTTCCTATTTCTCTCACCCTTCCACACACCTACTCACTCTTACACACTCCTCCCTCTCCTTCCCACTCCCAAACCTGCAACTCCCATGTCCTAATTCACCCTCTTCACCATTGCCACTTCTCTCACACCTCCATAGCCTTCATCCTCCATTTCTACACCCTATGTGTCCCTCTTTCTCTCTACATAAATGTCCATATTACCATACTCTCTTCAGCTTTGTAAAGAACTTCAGAAAATTAGCAAAAATCCAAGGTTAATCTCTGCAAATGAAGGCTTTTATCATGAATTTTCCAAGGTTTGAGGATAACATAGCTTCATCGACACGCGCTACTTCGCCATGCTGAACGCTTCTTCTACCGGTGCTGTAAAGAGGTGAATGTCAACTTCTCCAAGCTTCAACCTTGCTTTACAAGCTTATCCCTTCTCTAACTTTTCTCATCATATATTGCACAATTTGGTGAATGATTTTGTAGTGATAATTACTAACTACTAACCACTAACCTTATTGTAAAATGCACCCTCTACTAGAGTAGGCACTCCCAAATCATTCACTCAATCCTCTCTCCTTTCATCCTCAATAAATTTCCTCCCTTGAGCCCACATCCATGTGACTCAAAGGACAAGAGAGACCCACCCTCATTGAAAAAAATAAAAATATGAATAATCTTTTATTTCTTCAAATAAACTTGATTAGGTCTAATCTAATCGAGGCTTCTAAAACCTATAAATAGAGCCCTTCTCTCCCTTGTAAATCATCACATGATCACACCACACCACGACATTCTCAACACATAACACACCACTCTTAAAGCCTAGTTGTGTAGAGTGTGTGCATTGTGAGTGCTCTATTCCATCACTACACATAGGTGCATGGAGAATCTTGAAGTTAATTATGCTATCTAGAGGAGTGGAGTGATACTATACTCTCTGCATCACACTTGTAGCCTACTCTTGTCCATAAATAAGATTCATAGTTTTGGGTGCAATTGTATGCTGCAACTACGACTCTTCTCTCCAAATTGACTTGATAAGTTGGCTCATCAGGTGGTTAAAGGTATATTGTCCTTGAAGTTTGTTGTGCCATTTCATGCGTGGTGGTTTGAGGGCTTGTTGAATTGTTTGCCTAAAAAGTCAATTGTAAGAGGGTGCTCGGTGAGAGGGCTCCCGTGACCCTAAGACAATTTGTGTATTGGCAACAAGGTCAAGTTTTTGTGTTGTCTCTCTATTTCTCATCAAGCTTTGTGTGCATCTAGTCTTTCAGGCTAAGACTGAGTTGCTCAAGTTGATTTGTGCTCTTTACCTCTCTCTGGCGTGGTGAATGTTTGTGTTTGGTGTGTGTGGCTATCTTGCATTCTTTGTGTGTTTGATTACAAGGAGATATCGCGTGCGTCCTAGTTTGCATCTACAACTAGGTGGAGCCCCTTTTCTTGTTTGGTTTCTGGCTGTGGGTTGTTGTTGTCTCTGATTGTGCTTGCCCCAGCCCCATTTGAGCAGCACGGGAGCCTCGAAGGGTATTTAGAGGCCGCTCTTCTTGTTGCCTGCCCCGGACCGCCTTAAGATGAAGGAGAAGTTGGGGTGAAAATTTCAAGTCATTCTGAGCAAAAAGACATCCTACGCGTAGGATGTCTCAAGGCTATTTTTAGGTCCAAATAAAATTCTGAGTATACCATTGTGTTGCTGGACTTAAGGGGAGTCTCTGGACCAAATTTTGTTAAATTCTGAGTATATAGACATCCTACGCGTAGGATGTCTCTAGGCCAGTTTTAGGGTCCAACTATAGTTTTGACCATACAAGAGTGTTCACATTGTCACAGATATCCCAAATCTTCTTTCAAAATTGAATTTGGACTCATTTTGACCATTCTAAACTGCAATTCACTGTTTTGGCCATAACTTTCACAAACGGTATCGGATTGGAAAAGTTTTTATATCAAAACGTAGCTTGAGAGTGACACTACAGATCTTAGAGCAGAACTTGAACTAAATGCATTTTGATAAAAACGTCGTTTAAGGCCTCAAAATGCATCCGGAAGTCAGGGGTGTCAAAACCGACAATTCAAAAGAATTGTGAGAAAACGGTCATGGTTTTTGAAGACTGCTAAGTTAGCAGATTGAAATTATCTTTTGGGAAAACCATTGGTCACGCGTGGAAAGGTGTAAAAGTTAACTACGGCCTAGTGTACGTCCATACACAAATCTGGTAGTAGTATGACCATACACAAGGACTCTTGATTTTGCAACAACAGTCGCAAGTTTTTGAGAACTTTAACACAAGATTTTTGCTAGCAAATCACTACGACTTATCACAGTGCTTCCACTAGATCAAGGCCTCCTAAAAGTCTCTAGGCAAAGCAAGTAGCCAGACAAGTCAGTATCAGTGAAGGGAGCTAAGAAGTTCAAGCAGTGCAAGCAAAGCCCAATTCAGAAAACTTAGAGATTAAGGCATCCACAAAAGCTGAAGGACCTCAAGAGAAAACGACCGACACAAGGGTGCTAATAGTTTTTATTAGCATTGAGGCAAGCAATTAGAGCTATCACCAAACAGATACAACAAGGGAGTCAAGACGAAAGCAATGGCGTCTCAAAGGAATCAGACTAGCCGAGATGAAGCTTCAAGTACATCCATAGAAATTACAAGAGAGCAACTTTGGATCTATCTGATTGGCCACTACAAAGGACTGCCATGCTATGAGGATGCCAATCGGAATTTGTACATCAAGACAAAGAAAGATACAGAGGAAACTCGGACATCTCAATATGTGGAAGTTGAAACAACGAAGAATGTACTACACCCACATCCAGATTTCATGGAAGACTGTCTGGGATCAATTTACATGAGGCACGGAAAATACATCAACAATGAGATAGAAATATTGTACAAAGATCAACTTACAAATATCTACGCATATCCTCCAAGTAGTTTTCTGTACAAAGCACAAGATGGAAAACGGAAAATTGGTACCCTCTATGGAGACGAAGATGGTCGATACTACAGGGCTGTCACAAGTCAGGAAGTTTCTGCAGAAAACAATCATTATTTTGCAGCAGAAGCGTTTGGCTCAAGAGGAGAAGACTACATGTCTAAAGGTGGTAATGTGTACCATCTCGTCATGGGTTTACCTCTAACTACGCACCTGGAAGAATTGACACCTACAGCTGTCACTACACAAATGAGTGACACACCACATGACACACAACAAGGCACAACACAAGACACAACATGGCAACACGCAACACAAGTCTCGTGCACCGCACCAACACAAGAAGTACCAGCTATGAAGATAGCACAACTTCAAAAAGAACTAGCTCGGTCTCAAGAGCTACTTAACAAAGCACAAGAAGTCATATCATCAGGCATTAAGCAGATGCCAACATCACATATGGAACCCTCTCGGATGGGGGGAGTTCAAACTCAACAAAGAGACCCTATATGTTCAAGAGTGGGATTAAGAAGTCCGACTTTACAAGAAGCAGTGTCCTTTTCAGGAGCCCAAGTGGAATTTCAAGAAGCATTGGAAGATGCCGAGCCGGAGGAGAGACCACTGGAAATTCACAATGCCCAATGTAGAAGGTTAGGTCAAGATATCATTGTGGTCGACAAATACGATAGGCACTATGAAATAGCCGATGTGAAAAATATGGATGAGTTTAGAAATTGTGGGCAACCTGTAAGTCACATACTTGGACCCCGTCCAAAAGCACCATCAAGGGAAACGGAAAACAAAGATTCGGTTCGATCTTCATCCTCGGTGCAGAACTCGCCAAAATCAACTCGGAAACTGTAAGGTCTCTGACCCGATCACAAGAGCACCCTTGTACCACGAAATGAATACAATGGAATAAGTTACTATTTTTAGCAGTTTTCCAGATTCTGTCAGTGCCATGATGTTTAGAATGTTATAAAGCTTCAAAATGTGAATTAAAATAATTTTTGTGAAAAATTTCTAAAAATAGTAAGTTTTTGGTCACCCGAACCGTCCAGTCGAGAGGGGGGGGGGGCTGCTAAATATGGAAGGTACTCAGACCCGTACGTCTTAGTTAGAGCTTAGTATAGCAATTTACGGCATCAAAATCCGACTCGTATGGCCCGTTTTAGCCTAAAACCAATTTTTCACAAAAATTGTCCGGGAGGCACCGGGGGCCCGAGGCTGTGTGGGAACAAGTCCCAGCCCACTCCAGATCTGCTTTAGCAGCTAGGGGGCGCCCTCTTGCTTTGTGGGAGTCTTGGGGAAGGTTCCAAGCCTGCAACTCAGTGTGAGAGTCAGTTTACTGAGCCAACTGGACACTTGGTGGGTAGGCAACTGGACTTGCCATGCAAGGATTGAGTGCTCATCCAGATGCAATTAGCAACACAAATTGATTTTCAGCCTGTAGGAGCCTATTTAAAGGCCTACACACACACAAACACAGACATATATGCACACACACACACATTGCATACTCACACACCTACAAACTGGGAAGGTGCTGCCGGCACACACACAGCTTTTGAAGGAGAAGCAAGGAGGGAGGTGCTGCCGAAATTCCCATCTCGAGGATTCATTGCATCATAAATTTAAGAGGATTCTCAGCCCCTAATCACGGTAATTATGGTTTAATTACTAATCTCATCATTACCCACTCATAATTCTTGTGTACTATGCCTACTTTTAGCTATAATTCTCTATAGCTGCTCTCTAAGTTTTCATAGCTATACTTCATTACATAATTATCATTCATTTAGTTAATTTATTCAGCCATTCATCATCCTTAATCAAGGCTTAATGCATGATTAGGAAAGATTCTCTCTCTAGGCGGTACAGTCAATAAATTGTTAGCTAGTAATAGTGTAGATTTGTCAAAATTCAATCTTTCACTACTCAATAGGGTTGTAATTAAATTATACTTAATCTTCTCTCACATTTAGATGCGATTAAGGCTGAAAATTAATCCGTCATTAGTCCAATAAGAAGAAGGTTTTTCCATCACACATGCCTGCGGTCACTCTGCACCTTCATATTGCTCTAGGAAAACGAATGAGCTTGCTTACTTCATATCTTTCGTGAATCAATTAGAAAAACTCTAAATTTCTTAATCATCTAAGCCAAGTAATTAACCTTAGAGTCGTTTCCCATAGGGTGGATACAGAATTACCCTTAAAATTGCTAGGGAAAAATCTAACCTCGTGCATAAGGAGGAGTCTTTAATAAATCTAATCTGCCGATTGGTTTGTCATGTTACTCTCGGACCTTAGCTCTTTTTTTTTCAAGTCTATCATTTAAGTAGTGAGAAAAATGGCCCCGGTTAAGAGAACTCGCTTCGGTGGAGCCCACGACCGCTAGGCGGGAACAAGCAATGTCAACGGAAAAGGAAAGGCTCCCATGGATGAGCAAATACCGGCCATCTCACTGGCTATTGACGAAGAAATGGAAGATGTAGGTCCCAATTTCTATTCAATTTGTTTAATTAACATTGCATACGATTAGTTAGGAATGAACATATCCCCGAACATGTTGGATAAATCCGACAGAAACCTCGGCATTGAATGCATAGTACATTTAAGTATAAAGTAGAAAAGAAATGATTGATGGGTATGCTGTTTGCAAAAGGAAAGAATGTTTGCTAGGGAAAATTTAGCTCGACATGTTCATTTTATTTCCAATGTTGAATCAGTCCTGACCCCCCTACTAATCACAGGGGGCAGAGTTCCTCGTTAGGACTCTTGAATCCACGACTTGCTTTTATGCGGTGGATACCCATGACTTGCTTTCTATGCGGTGGGAACCCACGTCTTGCTTTCTATGCGGTGGGAGTGTCCATGACGTGCTTTCTATGCGGTGGACATACCTAGTTGTATGGGCAGCTAGGCGACAACGGGAGGAGTGAACTCTTGCTGGAGGGGGGATGTTGTACCTCCAGAACATTGGAACTTTTATGAATAAGTTTGAGTAGAATTTTTACTAGAATTCTGTCTTGGTGTTGTTTGCAATACTGGTTGAAGGGCTGTTTTAACGAACCATGTGATTCGGAATTAAACAAGGAATATCTATGTTGAACAACCTTTGTGGTAGTAATTAGGTCACACGAGAAAGTGTGAGTGTGGGGGTGGAAAGTGGGGGCTTGGCTCGGGTTGCCAATGCCTACGAGATGGGTGGTCCCGATTGGTCGGGAACTCTCTATCCCCATAGTGGTTACTCGACATTGGTATTACTCATTGCCCCTAGAGCGGCGAATCCTCGAGAGTACGTGCCTCTGAAACATGGGGAAAAAGGCACTCGGGGTTTCTCTCCTCTTGGAAGGTGGGTCTAAGGATCTCTAGATAGTTAAGTACGCTTCCCCTGCGAGGTGGAGCTAGATCTCGTTGCTAGTAGGCTCGAACTCGACTCACTTTGTGATGAGAGATCATCCACTAGTTGAACCCTGAACCATTTTGTTTGCTTCCGCTATAGATCTAGTGGCCACCAGGTTTACCATCAGATCCGTTGTTTGATACGACGGGGTGGGGACCTCACACCTGGTATCATAGCCTAGGTTAGGCTGGGAAAATAAAGTTGTATTGTTTGAACATTTAAAAGGAACTGAAAGTATATAGGTAGTTGATCCGAATTCCTTGCATTGGTGTTGCAGGAAGACCCCGTGCTCGAATATCGGAAGTTCCAAGTGTTTGAGCTTATTTATGAGCAAGCTCGAAGATCCCCTGTTTACCAGTTCAGGCGAGATGTCATGGAGATACTGTTGAAGGCTTATACGCCACACTCCACTCGCATTGACAAGGGATGGGAACTTGATTGGACATTTCCAGGAGGGGTTTACTACATCAATGCTCGGAAGCTAGGGTGCCTGGCTACCGACTTGAAGAAGATACGTTGGGGAGAAGAGTTGAGAGTGATAGAGATATTCTACTTGGTGCCCACACGATTGGACCAGACTGTTTCGGGAAACTCCAACCAAACCATCAACGACTGGCTCTTGGAGAAGGTCACCAATGTGATTCCAACAAACCGAGTCAAAACCTTTGGATTACTGAAAGCGGAACTCTGGCCCGATATCTTAGTTTATTATCCCCTCAAGAATGTGTATAAGAACTATTACACGAATGAAGTAGTGCATCATGTCAATACCATTTCCTAGGCGTATGTTATACGCAAATCCATAAAGCCATGTAATAAGCGGTCATCAGTCATTCTAAGCCTTGAGGAGTTTCGATTGTAATAAATTTCCATCAATAAAGTGCTTTTTGTCTCTGAATCTCTGTCTCTTGATAAAGTAGAATCTTGAATTTTATTTAAAGTCTCGTGTCTATTTTGAAATCCAAGTAATGGTATCAAGAATTTCGTATAACCCATGTAGGTACCGCCTGTTGCTCTGTACTCGGCAGCGCAAGAGAAGAAGCTTCTCCTCGAACAAGCCCAACCTCCGATCTTTAAGGGCAAGGGGGCAAATGTGGAGAGAGATGCGGAAGTTCCGCTTGACTGGCGATGCCAAGATATGGTGGAAGCAACATTGTAGAGACCTGGGCATTAAAGGATCTTCCCAATCTTGGGAAGACATCAAAGCTGCGATAATGGGGCGTTATTTACCACCTGCCTATAGGACCTTGAGAATGAATGAATTCTTTTCACTTCGGCAGCTGAATTCAACTGTCGAAGAATACTATGCAAAGTTTGTCACTCTTCGGAGATATGCTCCTAAGATGACCTTGGAACAACACGTGGCAAGGTTCTGTCAAGGACTAATCGATCCCTTGAACACTCGGCTGGAGGCTCTCAGGCCGTCAACTCTACAGGATGCCTTGTTGAGGGCTAAACCTCTAGCTCTTGAAGTACAAAAGGCTAATCAGAATAGGAGGAATCATTGGGCAAAGAGGGCAAGGAACACTGCTTGGGACAACAGACCAGCCAACCAAAACTATAACCAGCGCCCTATTGTGGCTACCACCACAACCATGGAGTTCCCTGATGTTCGATGCTATGGTTGCGGCGAGCATGGACACTACAGATCCAATTGCCCCAAGAACATTCATGCAACCAACGCCAATGCCATACCCTTGAATACCCGTGGGCGTGGCCAAGCTAATGGAAGAGGAGGACGCAGAAGAATCAACAGAGGGCGAGGGCGTGGAGCTACCGCCAGAGTAAATGCCGCAGTAGTTCAACCAACTATGGGTGATGAAGCAGTGGAGAGAGCAACCCTACATGCTGCAATTGACAATCCCAATGGTTGCGAGCAATACGCAGTCATTCATACGCCAGGATCTCTCAGAGGTGAACAAGTTAACTTCCTTATACATTGTGGCAGTACTCTTTCATTTCTTTCACCCAGATGCATGAGAAAGATTAAGCTAGATAAGTATCCGTCAAGCAAGATAGTTGTCGAGTTAGAAAACGGCAAGGAGGTAGTATCTCGACACTCTGTAGGAAAAATTGACTTCGATTTAGGGGGACACCCAACTTCTGCCCAATTTCGAACCCTACCCTTAGGATTCTTTGATGGGATACTAGGGATGGACTGGTTAAAGCAAAATAAGGCCCATATCCATTGTGCACAAGGAAACTTTACATTTACAGATAACTTGGGTAATGAAGCCTTAATTCAGGGAGAAAATGGGAGACCTGGGGCTATTCTAGTTAAGGCCAGCAGACTCTTGAAGGGACTAAGGAAGGGTCAGCAAATATATGCACTTAAACTCAATAAGGTGGACCAATCAGATACCTCACTTCGACCAGACTGGCTGAGGGAGTATGATGACGTATTCCCCGAAGACCTTACGAATCTTCCACCACACAGAGAGGTAGATCATGGGATTGAGACTATCCCTGGGTGTGAACCTATCTCAAAAAGACCTTATAAAATGTCACTTCCGGAGGCCATCGAACTCAAAGAACAACTTAGGCAACTCATTGAGCAAGGATTCATTCGACCCAGTACTTCTTCTTGGGGTGCTCCAGTTCTTTTTCAGAAGAAGAAGGATGGGACCTTAAGGCTATGCATAGACTACCGTGGGCTGAATCAGGTAACTGTCAAGAACAAGTATCCAATTCCAAGGATCGACGAACTCTTGGACAGGCTCCACGGCGCCAAAATATTTACAAAGATTGATCTAAGGTCAGGATATTACCAAATCAGGATCAAGGAATCCGATATTCCAAAGACAGCTTTCAACACCAGGTATGGACACTACGAATTCACAGTAATGTCTTTTGGTCTAACAAATGCTCCTGCAAGCTTCAATCGACTCATGCAGGATATTTTCAAACCTTACCTGGACGACTTTGTCTTAGTTTTCTTTGATGACATTCTGATCTATTCTAAGAACGAGGCAGATCACAAGGAACATGTTCGCAAAGTACTTGATCTCCTTCGAGAACACCAGCTTTACGCTAAAGAGAGCAAGTGCACTTTTTGCTCACCAAAGGTCAACTATCTTGGATTTGTCATTTCGGCTGAAGGGATTTCAGTGGACCCAGACAAAGTCAAGGACATCGTTGACTGGCCTCAACCATCCACTGTCAGCGAAGTAAGGGGATTTCTTGGAATAACGGGATGGTACAGGTTTTTTGTCAAGGATTATGCACGTATTGCTGCACCTTTGACGGAACTCCTGAAGAAAGGAATGAGGATCGATTGGAAGACCGAGCATGAGTCTAGCTTTGCTAAGCTAAAAGAGTTCTTGGTCTTAGCTCCTATTTTAAAGCTTCTAGACTTCAGTAAAGAATTTGAAGTAGCGACAGATGCTAGTAAGTCTGCTCTAGGCGGAGTTCTTACTCAAGAAGGAAGACCGGTGGCGTATACTTCGCGAAAGCTGAGGGATCATGAGAAGAATTATCCCACTCATGATCTTGAACTTTTAGCAGTTATACATGCACTGAAGTTATGGAGACATTATCTTCTTGGACGCAAGTTTCAGTTGGTTACAGACCACAAGAGTTTAAAGTGGATTTTTACTCAACCCATTCTCAATATGCGACAACGGCGATGGATAGAGCTATTACAGGAATATGACCTTGACATAAAGTATAGACCAGGGAAGGAAAACGCAGTTGCAGATGGTCTTAGCCAAAAATCGTTTCTCGGAGCTATCTCTATTCCAAATAACCCTATCTGGGATAGAATCAAAGAAGCATCCCTCGAAGATCCAGAGTACCAACGTATGGCTTCATTAGTCCAACAGAATAAGATGCCTGAAGCTAAAGATTACTCTCTTATGGGAGGATGTCTTTACTACAGACATAGACTCTGTGTACCCAGAGACCCAGCTTTAAAGAAGGCCATTCTATATGAAGCACACGATAGCCCTACATCCGGACACCCAGGCTATGCTAAAACTCTTCACGCCGTCAGAAGGAGTTATTTCTGGTCTGGAATGAAAGGAGACATACTTCGCTATGTGAGGCAATGTCTTTCTTGTCAACGGATAAAGGCCGAAAGGATCAAATTACCAGGGCAAATTCAACCTCTTGACATACCCCAGATGAAGTGGGAATGCATGAGTATGGATTTTGTTACAGGGTTACCTTCTACAGGAGGTTATGATTCTGTTTTCGTGGTTGTTGACATGCTCACAAAAGTGGCTCATCTAATACCCGTAAAGACAACCTTTACTGCTTCAGATATTAGTCAGGTATTCATCAAGGAGATTTTCAGGCTACATGGTCTACCCAAGCGTATTGTCAGTGATAGAGATGCCAAGTTTACATCAAAATTTTGGACTTCTCTTTTCCAATCTATTGGGTCACAATTAGCTTTCAGTACAGCATACCATCCACAAACAGATGGGCAAACTGAGAGAGTTAATCAAGTCATTGAGGACATTCTCAGAGCCTATTGTTTGCAAGAACCAAAGAAGTGGTTACAATATCTACCTTTGGTAGAATATGCTTATAACTCTTCCGAACACAGAAGCATTGGAATGTCACCTTTCAAAGCTCTTTATGGACAGGACTGTTTAGCACCACTGAACTTTTCAGATCCAACCATCAGAGTAGAAGCCTCTAGAAAGATGTTAGAAGATATGGAAGCACAGACTAGAGTTATTCGCCAGGACATTCAGGCAGCTCAAGATAGGCAGAAGCACTATGCAGATAAGAACCGCACAAATAGAACTTTCAAGGAAGGAGATAAGGTTTTTCTCCGAGTCCGACCTATGAAAAGCAATTTATCGCTAGGCAGGTACAAGAAGCTAAGCCCAAGGTATTGTGGACCATTTGAGATCGTTAAGGTTGTAAGTGACCAGGCCTACAAGCTAAAGTTACCTACAAACTTGAAGGTTCATGATGTATTCCATGTCAGCTTACTCAAACCCTATATTCCCAATCCTGATCAATTCTTGGACTCAGATCAGATAGTCATGCCAGCACAAGGAGTTCTCGAGCTCCAACCTGACTATGTACTTGAAACAAGGGAAAGAAAGTTACGCAACAGAACTATCACGGAGCATCTAGTAAAATGGAAGGATTACCCTGAAGAAGATGCAACTTGGGAGGACGAATCGACGCTCTTAAAAGATTACCCAAACTCATTCTTGAGATGAGGACATCTCAAATTTTTCACGTTGGGGAGGTTGTAAGGTCTCTGACCCGATCACAAGAGCACCCTTGTACCACGAAATGAATACAATGGAATAAGTTACTATTTTTAGCAGTTTTCCAGATTCTGTCAGTGCCATGATGTTTAGAATGTTATAAAGCTTCAAAATGTGAATTAAAATAATTTTTGTGAAAAATTTCTAAAAATAGTAAGTTTTTGGTCACCCGAACCGTCCAGTCTCGACCGTCTCGAAAATCTGCACTCGTACCCCGAATTTGAAAAAAATACATTTTCGGACCCCGAAGGTGGGCTGCTAAATATGGCAGGTACTCAGACCCGTACGTCTTAGTTAAAGCTTAATATAGCAATTTACGGCATCAAAATACGACTCGTATGGCCCGTTTTAGCCTAAAACCAATTTTTCACAAAAATTGTCCGGGAGGCACCGGGGGCCCGAGGCTGTGTGGGAACAGGTCCCAGCCCACTCCAGACCTGCTTTAGCAGCTAGGGGGCGCCCTCTTGCTTTGTGGGAGTCTTGGGGAAGCTGCCAAGCGTGCAACTCAGTGTGAGAGTCAGTTTACTGTGCCAACTGGACACTTGGTGGGTAGGCAACTGGACTTGCCATGCAAGGACTTAGTGCTCATCCAGATGCAATTAGCAACACAAATCGATTTTCAGCCTGTAGGAGCCTATTTGAAGGCCTACACACACACAAACACAGACATATATGCACACACACACACATTGCATACTCACACACCTACAAACTGGGAAGGTGCTGCCGGCACACACACAGCTTTTGAAGGAGAAGCAAGGAGGGAGGTGCTGCCGAAATTCCCATCTCGAGGATTCATTGCATCATAAATTTAAGAGGATTCTCAGCCCCTAATCACGGTAATTATGGTTTAATTACTAATCTCATCATTACCCACTCATAATTCTTGTCGACTATGCCTACTTTTAGCTATAATTCTCTATAGTTGCTCTCTAAGTTTTCATAGCTATACTTCATTACATAATTATCATTCATTTAGTTAATTTATTCAGCCATTCATCATCCTTAATCAAGGCTTAATGCATGATTAGGAAAGATTCTCTCTCTAGGCGGTACAGTCAATAAATTGTTAGCTAGTAATAGTGTAGATTTGTCAAAATTCAATCTTTCACTACTCAATAGGGTTGTAATTAAATTATACTTAATCTTCTCTCACATTTAGATGCGATTAAGGCTGAAAATTAATCCGTCATTAGTCCAATAAGAAGAAGGTTTTTCCATCACACATGCCTGCGGTCACTCTGCACCTTCATATTGCTCTAGGAAAACGAATGAGCTTGCTTACTTTATATCTTTCGTGAATCAATTAGAAAAACTCTAAATTTCTTAATCATCTAAGCCAAGTAATTAACCTTAGAGTCGTTTCCCATAGGGTGGATACAGAATTACCCTTAAAATTGCTAGGGAAAAATCTAACCTCGTGCATAAGGAGGAGTCTTTAATAAATCTAATCTGCCGATTGGTTTGTCATGTTACTCTCGGACCTTAGCTCTTTTTTTTTCAAGTCTATCATTTAAGTAGTGAGAAAAATGGCCCCGGTTAAGAGAACTCGCTTCGGTGGAGCCCACGACCGCTAGGCGGGAACAAGCAATGTCAACGGAAAAGGAAAGGCTCCCATGGATGAGCAAATACCGGCCATCTCACTGGCTATTGACGAAGAAATGGAAGATGTAGGTCCCAATTTCTATTCAATTTGTTTAATTAACATTGCATACGATTAGTTAGGAATGAACATATCCCCGAACATGTTGGATAAATCCGACATAAACCTCGGCATTGAATGCATAGTACATTTAAGTATAAAGTAGAAAAGAAATGATTGATGGGTATGCTGTTTGCAAGAGGAAAGAATGTTTGCTAGGGAAAATTTAGCTCGACATGTTCATTTTATTTCCAATGTTGAATCAGTTCTGACCCCCCTACTAATCACAGGGGGCAGAGTTCCTCGTTAGGACTCTTGAATCCACGACTTGCTTTTTATGCGGTGGATACCCATGACTTGCTTTCTATGCGGTGGGAACCCACGTCTTGCTTTCTATGCGGTGGGAGTGTCCATGACGTGCTTTCTATGCGGTGGACATACCTAGTTGTATGGGCAGCTAGGCGACAACGGGAGGAGTGAACTCTTGCTGGAGGGGGGATGTTGTACCTCCAGAACATTGGAACTTTTATGAATAAGTTTGAGTAGAATTTTTACTAGAATTCTGTCTTGGTGTTGTTTGCAATACTGGTTGAAGGGCTGTTTTAACGAACCATGTGATTCGGAATTAAACAAGGAATATCTATGTTGAACAACCTTTGTGGTAGTAATTAGGTCACACGAGAAAGTGTGAGTGTGGGGGTGGAAAGTGGGGGCTTGGCTCGGGTTGCCAATGCCTACGAGATGGGTGGTCCTGATTGGTCGGGAACTCTCTGTCCCCATAGTGCTTACTCGATATTGGTATTACTCATTGCCCCTAGAGCGGCGAATCCTCGAGAGTACGTGCCTCTGAAACATGGGGAAAAAGGCACTCGGGGTTTCTCTCCTCTTGGAAGGTGGGTCTTAGGATCGCTAGATAGTTAAGTACGCTTCCCCTGCGAGGTGGAGCTAGATCTCGTTGCTAGTAGGCTCGAACTCAACTCACTTTGTGATGAGAGATCGTCCGCTAGTTGAACCCTGAACCATTTTGTTTGCTTCCGCTATAGATCTAGTGGCCACCGGGTTTACCATCAGATCCGTTGTTTGATACGACGGGGTGGGGACCTCACACCTGGTATCATAGCCATAAGGCTATGCAGAAGCCCCACGTCAAAGACCATATACTGATGGAAGAATTAGCATTACAACTGCTAGAAAGCATGGATAGTGATTTGATCTTGTATGCAAGCAATAATGGAAGCTATTTTCAGCTTCTCAAGGACAAGACGATGAAGGATAAAGAGACGAAGCCAGTGGATACACCTAAGTCGGTCGTAATCTACAGGTTCAGGCATGCAAAGAAGAGGTCATATATGTATCTAGATACCACAAGAAACCATTATCAGCAGTATTATGGAGAGCTGCCTCGTCCAAAGGGGGCACATGTTGAGATAACAACATATTGCGACCAATGTGCCATTGGTCATTTAGTGAAGGACTGCCTAGCAAAGCTCTACATGGAAAAGAAGAAGCAACAAGCCAAAAGTAAAGTTCAGACAGTGACAACAAGGGAACGGAAGCAAGAATCCCCAACAAGATCTTTGGAAAAGAAGCAAATCTTGTCGCAAAGCACAAAAGATAGGCTCAAGACACAGTTGCTTGAAGTCAAGGGTGTCAACGACATTATCATAGAGAATAAGGCTTTCAAAAAAGATCAATTGAATCAGCTGATTCAAGATCGTTTAAGGAACCTCAGTGAGGACAAGTCAAAGCATCCACAAGGTGATGGAGATGAAGCTCGTAGTTCAAGGTTCGAGAGCAAAAGAAGCCAAGATTGTGACGATAGTGAGCCAACACAAGAAGAGGTGGTAGAGGTAACAAAAAATCTTAGTGCCACGTCACAAGTGAAAGACATGCAAATAGAATCAATGGATGAAGCTGAAAGTCTACCAAATAAATTCTCTACTGTGGACTCTTCATTGGTGATTGAACAAATCAAAGAGTATGAGAAGCTAAAAGAAGATGTAACTGAAGACATAGAATGCACAGAAGAATAGGAAATGACCAAGTCCAAGATCGACTACCAAGGACAAGAAATACAGGATATGAATGAATATTTTCGAGAAGAGACTCTACAAAAACCCATGGAACAATGGAAACCAAAGGCCACGGCGACCATTGCATCAGAAGAAGAGAGTCAACCTCAACATCCTGCTACACAAGCTTCAAAAAATTTCCAAGAAGAAAAGTCACCATTGAATGACCTTCAAGTGTTAGAAGAAGTAAATAGTGACAGAGAGTTTCTGAAATCAAGAATCAAGGCGTCACAGTCAGAAACTAGCAATGAACACCAACAAGCAGCTACAACAGAAGATAGTAAGCACTTGGGACATGCTACAACCAGTCAAATGACAAAGAAGTTCAACATACAAGAGGATGGAAAAGCCTTCAAGGCACAAAAGTCCAAGAAAAGTACTGAAAGCAACGAGGACATCAACTACTTGGCAGCCAACAAGAAGATAAAATTCTCATTGGATGTGCATGCGAAATTGAAATTCAATTTTACAGCAGAGATAGATTGCACTGACACAACTAATGTCATGTCTTATGGGTTGTGGTTACTTCTAGGTAAGCCAGAACTGTATGAAATTCAGGTACAGGTTCCTATATCACATGGAATAGCCGTCACAAGTTTAGGGATTGCAAAAGCTATCCTTACACTACGGTCAAAGACAAATTCCTAGTGGTGGATTCCTCCAAAATGAGTACACATTTGATTTTTTCCAAGCACGGGGTAAAACAATTGGTAGAAGAACCTGAATTTTCAACAATGGTCATCACGACTAGCTCTCAAGAAATCCAGCCTACTACTGCTCCAAGATTATCGGCTTCCGACAAAGGAAAAGCCAAAATGAGCCCACAAATGTCCTACCAACAGAAGTAGCCCCTTAAATCAGAGTCTTCAATCTAGCCCCAAAAAGTTCAAGACAGAGCTTCGACATCAATTAACCACATGCTTCCACATGAAAGACAGACTCCAAAGAAAATATTTCAACCGAAATACCCTACACTGCGAGATCACAGCCGCCAAAGGTTTTCAAAGGTCTACATCAAAGCTGAAGAAATCAAGGTCAAGGACCCAATATGGGTAAATGATCCTAGCCAATTGACGAAAGGTAAACAAATGGGATGGATAGCCTCCCACGACAACTTAGCAGAGCAAGGCTATTATGAGGGTCAAAAGAAACTTTGGTTACCAAAACCACAGACCTCGGCTTATGTGGTAGATAAAGGTTTCAAAAAGCATCCCCAAAAGCAACAAAGCTCATATTTATATCGCCAAAGGAGACCAACCAACAAGGCTCGCCAAAGGGATGCAGGAAATTTCAAATCCAACTGGCCTTCATACCAACATAGGACTTCATCGATAAATAATCCCAAGAATGGCACTGTTGTACATCTCAATACGACATCAAAAACATCATGGGAAGTGCCATCTACAATTCTTCAAGCACAAGGTTACTATCAAGGAAATCGGAGAATCTGGCTACCAAAGATGCCAGGTAAACATTCTTCAAGCAAACGACTTCAGCTTGAAAATAATCTCCATTTCACGGAAGGCAAAATCAAGGACAATGTCACAGTCAAGGCAAAGGATATCTGCAAAGACACTCTAATCACACGATGCAGATACAAATGGGTGCCAAAAGAACAACACATACCGAAGAAGATTGAAGTCATCTCTAGCTCTCAAGAAATGTCAAGACATGATAGACAAAGTGTTACGGGGAATGGAGCGAGCCAATCTTCTCAACCAAGGGACCAACAACAACAAAAAGAAATTTTGACAACCAAGGTCACCCAGGTATGGCAAAAGAAACCAATATTGCCAGTATGGTCCTTTACAAATCCTCTCTTCGAGGATGGGAGTTTTGAATTTCAAAACCTATTCTTGGTTGAAATCTACTGAGAGTAAGTCAAGTCGCCATAAAAATCATGGCATAAGAGTCAAGAGTCGGGCAGGTGAGCCACTAAATGAGCAAGCGTAAGACCCAAGCTTCATGTCTTAATATTTTTTGTGGTCTATGAGTCTAGATATTTAGATTATAGCTCAAGATGGAAGAGTTGAGCATATTGTAAAATGGGGTCACTCATGCTGGATAGGTGAGCATAAGAATCGAAGTCTACTATTTTAAATGGTGGAGTGGCAGAGTAGTCTAGAAAACACTCACGCACATGAACACAGTGAGGAGAGTGGAAAAAACCTCGTCGACAAAAACCCTTCTTGTGAGTAACGGCAGCTCTTGAAGTCAAATATATATTTGCTTCTCTAGCTACGTTCACTCCTGGAAGCACCCATTCAAACTCCTCTTGCATCGCGTGTCATAAGCATTTGCTCAACAACAACGACTCTGACTTCAAGCTACTAACACTTATCCAATGTATATCAAGTCAATAATAGTAGCCATACGGCCATAAGTACTTTAACTCAACAAAACTCGGTTACATCAAACATAAGTACGTATAGCCTCACATTTAATGGTGACTAAAGGCATTTTTTTCCCACTGGGTTTTTCCCTTTAGTCCTATCCAGGTATCCAAAACCTTCATTTTGTAATATACACCACATTTTATTTTTACTATTTTATTTTTCTTATTAAAACACAAAAAAGCAGACCAACGACATCCCCAAACAACTACATGCTCATCAAGTAGAAAATCAAAGGGGAGCAGCCCAGAAAAAATTCAAAAAGGCTTCAAGTTTACAGGTACACATGCAAGATGACACCCAAAGAACAAGCAATACAGAGCTACCACGGTAAAGACTTGCTGCAACAACAAACCTCACTCAACCTATTCACGCTACAACCACCAATCGGAGGGGGAGAGCTATGGCTTCAACTACACTACATGTACAAGACAAAGGTAACTCTACAACATACAAAGCATTTGGTAGAAGCAACTGCAACAACAAAAGATTCAACCAACACCAAAACATGAAGCACTCGTCAAGGCCACTGCAGACAGAGGGTCTTGTCGGGGACGACAAGACTTCGGAGGGGGAGAGTGTTGAAAGGTCAACCTTTCTACAACGCTTCCACAAAGATTCCATGAAGATTCCTCAAATATTCTCTAAAGATTCCAAATAAAGATGCTGATGAAGTGATGAAGACGAAGATGGATGCTGTAATGTGAAGATACAAGCTCATGGACATCATCTAATATCCCGTTATTATTATTTTGAGCCATTACGGCCACTTTTGTAATGTTTACGGGAACTTCATATTTTAAGTCGGCAATTGTATTTTGGCCACATATGCTGGTTGGATGAGCAAAGCCAGCTCATGGTGTTGTAATTAAGCTCTATAGAAGCCTAGGGACAAATTAGGTCATTTTGGTCGGACATTAGGTTTTCTAAGGCTTAGTATATAAGCCAAAACCTAAATCTTTGTAAGGGGACTTCTAATAAACTGATCTTCTGTGTTGTTGGGAGACTGCGAGAGAGTGTGTGTGTGCTACAAGAGCTACGGTGGTCAAAATCGCAAATGGAGAGAAGCAATGTGTTGCCCACGAGGAGAGCTATGAGTTGATGCTTACATCATGCGCGTTCTTCTGTGTTTTGGCAGATTCACCCGCGAGCTACTTTTGGAGTTTTGGTGAGTAACTGTTGTCCGTTTTTGCATTTCAGCATATCCATGCGATCAGAGCGAGTAGAGCTACACATTAGGCACTTTAGTTTTCAAAAACGTCGACCTGCAAAAACCGGCCAGACATCCTACGCGTTTTTTGCACGAAGGGTATTGGGTAGGTTTTTTTGGTCACGGACCTTAGGGAGAGTGGCCTATTGGTGTTGATAGGATATCCCTCAAGTTTCGTAATGTTTCGAGAACGTCTAATGGGCTTTTGGCTTGTGGTAGCATGATAGGAGACTCTCACATTCACAGAACCGATGGCATGTAGATTTGATATCTCTCTAGGAAGTAGTCATTAGTCGGTCGAGTAGAGGTTGACACCCTTTGCTTGCTTCCACGCGCCTGCAGGTCGAGCTTCGTCCTCAGTTGACATTATATGTTAGGTGAGTTCTCGCTATGCTGACGTCCGTCGCGGCGTATCCGTCCAACACTAATTCATGAGCTGATTGGTTCACCCCTTTAAACAAGCAATGGAAGAAGCAATGGTTGGAGGTTCGTTGGGTACAGGTCATGAAGAACATGTGGGATCCACAATGGCCTCAATTATGAAGATATTTCTATGGAAGGTACTGTGGGGGGCCTTGCCGATAGGCTTCAAGATTCAAGTGCGTGTATCGAGCCCGATAGATGTTTAGGGTGCAGATTGGCTAGCAAAGGCCTCGGCCACCTTTTCTTGGAATGCCCAACTATTAGAGGCCTTGCAGGAAAGATGTGCAAATGGATATAGAGGACATGGTAGATAGGTTTTCAAGAGGGATTTCTGCCTTGGTGGAAAACAGTTTCAAAGTTCTGCACTTCTTATTTGTACTCAAATTATTATATGTCATTTCTTCAGTAATATTTGGAAGGCCAGGAACTGTCGTGTCTTTGATAGCGGCCTCTCTTTGGCTAGCTTCTTAGAGATTGTATAAGAAAGCAAGGAAATAATATATGTGGTAAGTAAAAGGCATAGCTTGGATGATTGGCTTAGGGAAACCCTCGCCATCCGATCGAGCCCTGCTTTGTAAAGGATTGGGTTGTTCGCAATAGTAAGTTGCTAGGTCCTTGTAACTAAGCTCGGTTGTAACCCTTTGTCCCTCAAGGCTCGACCTCGGCTTGAGGCTCATTTATATACCTATTGGTGACTTTATAATACAATCACTCACAATTGTGAGTTTTGAAAAAAAAAAAAGGTTGTCATTACCTTGAATTGCATAGAGAATAGTTATTTGCGGATGTTGTCAACTTAGGGGGAAGAGGGGAAAAGGTTTACCTAAATTAGACCATAATTTTTCTTGGCCGCAACAATACGTGGGTCACATACTGGTAAGGTTGAAGTAACAAAACGAAGGGCTTCACACATGGGGCACATGGGCATGTGTCGGTGATAGTGTGGTAGTCCAATCATGGACATACGTCTCATGTTGATAAGTGATGATCCCCCCCCCCCGCCACCAAAAAAAAGGAAAAAAAATCCGGGTGCATATTGAACCTCTAGTGATCTGTCGCTCCCTTCTTTTTCCTTCTCCCCTTGCCCCTTCTTCCCCTTGTCTTCCCCTCCCTCCATCTCTTTGCAAGCACTTTCATTCCTCTTGTGCAGGCTGCACATGATGGAAGTCCTTTATGCTACAACGCTCTTTTGATGGTTGCTGAGAGAGCTGACCAAGAACGGAAGGCTACTGAACACATGAGAGAGAGAGAGAGAGAGAGAGAGTTAACATCGGCATATCATGCAGACAAATGCTTCGCAAGGAGAGAGAAGGGAATATCTCCAGATTCTTCATAATGGGATAAGAAAAAAGACTTGGAGAGTCCTGCTTGAATGGACAAACATGTGTTGTCCTTGTTTGTGAATCCACCACTCCTATGTCTAAAGGGAGCTAGCTTTTGATAGCTCCCATGTAGGATGCAGAGTTAGTTTGTGAAGCCACCCCAATGTGAAATTTCGCGGGTTTTCTTCAAAACAACTTGCAGTGCCCACATGTCCCAGTTTGTAGTGCAAATTTTAAGGTTGGAAATGGAAAGTGCTACGTATGATTGCATTTGATCTGAATTTTGAAGGCAATGTGCAACTACTGATTATTTGTTTTTATGTTAGAAAGTTTAACAAGATGACATGAAAAAGATTATAGAATCTAGGAAAATAAGATGCTGATAATATTATTGTATTACTAGAGCGGATATAGAGCTTTTTGGAGAATCTGGTATGGAGTGACGAGGAAAAAGGACACCGGCTGCAGCACACCACCCTCCCCATTCGGCAACGGCAACTTGGACTTTGGAGATCTAGATAAAAATTGTCGCCCGTTGACGGCCCTTTATAAGCGTCCTGACAAAAAATTGGCATTATTGAAGTCAAAATTCGATTTCGTTTCAACTTTCCCTTATTATTTTCTTTTTCTGCTGTCGTTGACCATTCATTCCATTTCAGCGTTCGATTTCAGAACTGTTCGGAAAATACGTTTTTACAACCTTAACATGATTTATATATATATCTTATCTATATGTATACACATATGTATATGTATTATGTATATTTTATAACGGCAGAGGGAGTGCGTTTTACACGTGTCCAAAACTACGAATGAAGGCAAAAGTCCAAAAAAGAGAAACTCTTTTGCGCATGATAAAGATAAAGAGGGGGAGGGAGAAAGAGAGAGAGGCCGTCGAAGGCGACCGACCGTACTAGTGTATTCTATAATAGCAAGGCGAGTGCCCTTTACACGTGTCAACAACTACGAGATGAAGGCTAAAGTCCAAAACGAGAAGAAGAAGAAGAAGCTCCTCTATGCACGATAAAGAGGGAGAGAGAAAGAGAGAGAGAGAGAGGCTGTCGAAGACGGTCGGTTGTACTAGTATATATAAAAGCCATTCGAAGCGAATAATTTTATGACATTGTGTCCACTCACCCACACCCGCATGTCTCAGGGGTTGAACCATAGTGGGTACGCTTAGAGCCCCTCACCTTTACAACTAGGCCAACACCCCTTGACATGATTCCTGTTATAAGTTTTCGAAAATGATATTTTAAGATACCAAACACCAAGGCATGATGGGATAAATTCAAGCACGTCTCACTACGTTGCAGATTGATCATGACGAAACCCTAGCTATGGTGACCAAATGCCATGGTTTAGTTGACTTTAATTACATAACTTTAATCGATATGTCAGAAGCACATAAATAGCTTGAAGGGCATCATGTCCAAGCGTACATGAGATGTGTATCGTCATTGGGATGACTAGCTTTCAATATGAGGGGTCATCTCTTATATTGCGTCATTTGGGGGTATATATATGCATAAGATGGACAACAAAAGAACCTCAAGGATGTTTTCCCTAAATGCAAGATGAGGCTCTTCTCCACACATCAAGTCAATTTTCAATTTTCTTGTATTATACAGGAAGTTGACTTCTGCATGGTGTGATTAAGGATCACGAGGCCATCGTTTTGGCAATGGCTTTGTCAACATGGTTTTTATAAACTTTTAACGGCCTAAAAACTT
This sequence comes from Adiantum capillus-veneris, assembly GCF_014529385.1. Lineage (NCBI taxonomy): Eukaryota > Viridiplantae > Streptophyta > Polypodiopsida > Polypodiales > Pteridaceae > Adiantum > Adiantum capillus-veneris. The sequence continues at coordinate 96,721,811 of NC_140938.1, read as the reverse complement.
TCTAATGAGCTCTAAATCCAAATATCAGCATTTATGTATGGATTTGAGAAATTTTTAGATTATAAAAGAAGTGACATGAATGAACAATCACAAATCCAAGCCCTATAAATGCCATGTTACTTAAGCTACACATGTTTTAGAAGAAAGTTTTTTTACAAAGTCGTAGGGAAGCAAGTGCGATGGCGTTTGCTAGCGACTAATAAGAAGTGTTGATGCACAAAGACGTATTGTAGGCGCTACCCCTCCAATCCTTTAGCTCCATCCTTTCGCCTCCACGGCCCTGTTTACGCCCCACCATCTGGGGGAGGCAAGCTTAGCTCTCCCACCTCCCAATGGTTCCAGTTATTTCCTCACTCCATCCTGGTTGGCTTGCCGTGGCACACTGCAAACAGAAAATAAGCAATTTTCTCTTGCCAAGGATTTAATAATAAGCTGCATCAAGTGGATCTAAGAGTTGAGTGAGCACGTTTACCCCCCATCAAAAATTGAAGTACATCCTGTGCGTGCAGTTCAGCTGGGATCTTCAACGTGATTATTATCTATATACTAAGCGCCTTTTTCTCCTTATGAGACCACTCTGGAGGAAAGCTCGACTTCATAAATGTTATATCAGTATCCCCTTAGCCAACACCTTTAGTAGACTTAAAGTCGAACCTCATCACACATCCTGTTCCTCTCCACTACCTTATTGTGGTTACACTAGATGACAAAGCTACTAAATTGAGGAACCATTCATTTCACACATATGCTACCTTGTTTGCACTCCCAAACGTCCATTCTGCTGAATCCGTCTAGGTTTAGGAACTCTCCAAGGGCTAGACATTGGCCAAGGCTTGATCCCTAGGTATAACTGCCACCCCTCATTCAATTTAGAAAAGAGGTAGCCTATTAGAAGGAAGATGAGAGATTCATTATATAGTGATTTGGTGGAGCTAGAAGCTACTGTTTTTGAGGGGCAAGATACCCAAGACATGATTACCATTCTTAACAAATAGTTGAGAAACAAAGAGGATCTCACCCTCCTCTATACAATTGCCTTCTTTTGTGAATGGTGCACACACAAGGTTGATAGACCCACCAAAGAATTGTTCAAATCTCTTAGGAAGAAGCATCTCAGAGAGATTGTCCCCCTTCTTAATACTACAGAGAGAGGCATGACCACCTCGGAGGAAGAGGACATGGAATTAGCTAGAGCCCAATATGAATTTCTATTCAGGCCTCCCAAGGTTCTCACCAAATCTAAAAGAATGGCTAGAAAAAAATTGTAGAACTGCAGGAAACCTGTATCCCCTATGAAACAATACTTCAGTTTGACTGTAAACTATCCTTGACACATATTACTTGAAGGTCAAAAAGACCCCCCCGGCTAGATGGGCTCCCTTCAGTGTTTTTTCATACATTTAAAGATACAATTGCCCCCATCTTGTTGCTAGTATGGGAAGAATCAGTTGCTCACCAAGCCCTACCACTAGCCATCAATATAGTCGTGATAAAGTTACTCCACAAGCGGGCCCCCAAGGAAAGGCTATTTACCTGGAGACCCTTGACCATGCTCACATCAGCCTATAAAATCTTTGCTAAGGACATTTCCATTAAAATTACTCCTACCCTCATCAACTTTATCATGGATGATTTTATTACGTGAAGGAGGATTTTGGAAGTGGTGATCAACCTATGGGAAGGCATTGACTATGTTGTACAAATAGGTTTGGACTATGTCTTTGTGAAAGTAGATCTTGATAAAGCCTATGATAGGCTTGAATGGTATTTCATAATTGAAAGTATGCTATGATGTGCGTAGGATGCAAACTGACCAGCTTTGTCTCTACCCTGTTTGGAAATGCCAAAGCAAGTATAGCAATCAACAATGGTCTTTCTAACCCATTTGGGCAGGCACTGTCAGTTACGTAGGGATGCCCCCTAGACCCCATCGTGTTTTCCATTTCAATTGATGGTCTTAAGCGCTTCACAAAGAGAAGATTCGGGAGATTTGATTAAGGGAATTCTTCTCCCCAACTCTACCACTCAACAATATCTATCCCAATTCGCACACGACACCAATTCACTATGGAACAATGATGAAGAGATATCAAGCCACTTTGGGAAATGCCTTGATATTTCTTGTGAGGATTTTTGTTCGATTATCAACCCTCAAAAAACAAGAATAAGATCAGCTTATTGATCCCTTTCCTTGATCAAGGTTGTGCAATCATCGGTTGATGTACTATCTTCAAGCTCCTAGGGATTCCAGTGGGGTTTAATGTTTGGTTCCAAGCCCAAGTTTAGTCATGTCTGCCCATGGGAACATGCCCCATGTCATGCAAGCAAGTTTACTTCTAGGTCAAGTTTGCATGGAAAAATTAAAACTCAATACATATGGAAAAGATTTTGAATTAATAGAATCATAGCGTGCTTTTGTAGTGTGTCGACTCTCTCTCTCTCTCTCTCTCTCTCTCTCTCTCTCTCTCTCTCTCTCTCTCTCTCTCTCTCTCTCTCTCTCTCTCTCTCTCTCTCTCTCTCTCTCTCTCTACCTCCTCCTTGCCTTGCACCTGCATGCCATGGATTCCTCTCCTCGATGGCACCCTCCCCCATCAACTCCTATCAGAGCCCCCAGGCGCTCCTAGGCAACGTTGTGGGTGGCATATCAAAACGCAGCAGGACACAAGGCAAAGTGAAGAAGCTCTCTACGCAGTGTTTTTCAAAGCATATTGAAACACTGGGTGTAGCAAGCCAATGAGGTTATCTACCGGATAGCATCTCAAAAGGCTGCAAAATTGACAGATTTTGACAGCATCTTTGCAAGGCATTTTATAACACTGTCTTCAAAAGGTTGATTTTGAGAGCATATCAAAATGCTAACAGTGTGTGATAAGCTAGCTTAACAACCTCAAGGAGGAGCTTTTCAAAATGTTGTCTTTTGCAGAGGTAGTTGGTGTGCAATCTGTGAGCACCTCAAAAAGCTCATAGTGGTCAAGCCAACAAAGGTTTGTCAACAATAGCATATCAAAATACCCTTGGATACCAAGGTTCACAGTTTTTCAACATCTCAAAAGGCAAGTAGTAGAAGATCATTTCTTTGGCAATTTTCACAGCATCTCAAGATGCTTATGTGTACGAACTCACAAGTGCTGCCAATTTTTCTACCACATCTCAAAACTTTGCTCTGGCATGGATGTAAAGGAGGATTTGGGGATTTCAAATATCCCATAGGACTTCAAAAATTGGCAAAGACAACAACATGCTATATGTGTACTCAGGGTTGATCTAAAAATTAATTGATTTACATAGTCGTGCTCCAAGCACATGAAGTAGAAGAGATTTTGGAGCCATGTTGTTTCAAATGAAGCATCAGCTATCATGCACGGATATTTGCTTGAAGAACAAGATATACGACTTCAAATTCAAAGCTCATGCAGAAAGATAGTAAGTGAAGACTCATGCAACGATTTGATTGGAGTACTCGATACATCAAAATATTTTTTCAAAAGTTTGTTCCCTTTAGTTGTCAGTCAATTTTATCAACTATCAGTTATATTCTGTCAAAAGCCTTGTTTTAGCCCATCAATTGTTAGTTATAGGCATGTCCAAATTTTGTACGGGTTATAGACACTACCACAAAAATAAAGTGGTAAGACCTACCATTTTTCCTGTTTGGTCGAGTTCTGGTTGTCTCACTCTGATAGTTGTCTGAGGGAAGTACACACACACACACCCATGTTGTTGTCAAAAAAGGGGGGAAGGGGGGGGGGGGGGGGGGGGGGGAAGGTGGGGGGGTTGTTGTGTTCCAAGCCCAAGTTTGGTTCAATCATGTCTGCCCGTGGGAACATGTCCCATGGCATGCAAGCAAGCTCACTTCTAGGTCAAGTTTTCATGGCAAAGTTAAAACTCAATATATATGTAAAAGATTATGAATTAATAGAATCATAGCGTGCTTTTGTAGTGTGTCGACTCTCTCTCTCTCTCTCTCTCTCTCTCTCTCTCTCTCTCTCTCTCTCTCTCTCTCGTTACCTCCTCCTTGCATTGCACCTGCATGCCATGGCTTCCTCTCCTCGATGGCACTCTCCCTAGCTCCAAGCTCATCATTTAATGAGACCCTACTACAACATTGGCAATGGTTCATGGGAGGATTCTTGCTTAAGCACAATAAATGGACTGGCTTTCAAGCATCCATAGCTGACAAAATGATGGTCATAAATCACTTTCTAGAAGTTTATGTCCTTTTTCTCCTTTCATCTTCGGGAGTCTCAGACACAGATCTCAAGAAAATTATTCAATGTTGTGAAAATTTCATGTGCACATGGGACCCACCCAAAAGGTGTGCAACTAAGGTCAATTTGGATGCGTGCTATCTCCCTAAAGTGGGAGGCTTAGGGGTCAAAGACATCAAACTGTGGGTTGAAAAACTTACAATCAAGAAAGTGCTACATGCACTAGAGAATCATGAAGAGGAGTGGGCTACTCTACTCTTCAAAAACCCAAAGGACTTTCACATAGAAACTCACAAAGGCCGGATAAACCTTCCCTAGTTCATAGTTTCATTTTGGACCGTGTCAAGTCAAAGATAGAGGTTTGACCTCCTTAAAACCCTCTTGAACCTAAGGAATCTATGGGGTGGACTATTATGCCTATTCTTGCCTTGAATGACAGACAAGTCAGATCAGATCTTTGCATCCATAGAAAAGGCATCACCCAATGGGGAATATCTGGAACGTCAAAGAGCATAGGTGGCTTATAGATTTAGAACTTAGCACCAAGTTTTCCCTCCATCCTTGGGAACTTAAGTTGATTAATAGAAGGAACCTTCTGTTCCGAACTGAGCAGTGCTAGATGATCTCTTCCTTGATTAATAGAAGGAAGTTCCTCTTCCCAAGCAATCAGGTCTAGATGCTCTCTTCCTTGGATGACTTGTCTCCCAAGGCCATAATCTAGATGAGAGTATTTAAACTGGCTCACCCTCACATCCTGCTACCATATCTTGCTACCTCAATTCATGTTATTCTCAGCAGGAGATGGAGAGTCTCCTATGATAGGAAGCAATGGTGCTTCAAATTCATGACTATATGCAATAAGAGCATCCCTCACAAACATTCAATACTATTGTGTCTTATTCTACATAAAGCCATCTAGACAGGTCAAAAAGCTACGAGCATTGGTGTCTCAAAGGGAAAATTCCCTAGGTGTCAATGGTAGGAAGACATTCCTATCATTGACATTCCTCACTTGTTTTTGATTTGCAAGTGTAGTAGGAAAATTGTAACCCCACTATTCAAAGTTTTAGGATTTATTCCCTCTTGGAGTCATACAGGATTCCATAAAGATTTTGTCTCGCTATTGGAATAAAATAAGAGCTGAATTTTTGTGGTCCATTCGGAGGGAGAAATGCAAAAGAATGTTTGATCAAGCTTACTAGATTCCATGTTTGAGAGTTCTCTTTTATGGTTTGAACTTGAGGGAAAATAGTTTTAAGCTCAAGAAGTTTCGAATCTACAATGCATATTACAGGTATCACTCATTACATGGTGAAATAGCATGCTCCATATGCAAACAACATCTAAAACTCTACTCTACTCACCATTTTGTTTTATTCCAATGCAACACATAATGTCCAACCATGGTCCATATTTTTCCAAGACATACGACTCATTGTCAATATGGTCCACACAAGGCATGGAAAAGACCCACTACATGGCAAGAACATGTTATTTTAAGTACACCAGACACGCAGGAGGAAAGGATGAAGCCAATAGCCTATTAGAGTTACACCAATGGACTTATAGATGACTTATTCATAGAGAAAGGTAGAAGGAGCTTCTTAAGAGCTCAGAATTACACGTTCTTTACAACACATCGGCAAAATATAAAAGAAAAGGGTTTGGGGAAACTCAAATGCGGGGGAGCATGATGCGAGGTGGAAACATTAATGAGTCCGGAGTGGGAGAAGATGGTCCTGAGCCCATTGTTTTTATCCTCTTCGCTGCACCTCCTTCTTCCTCATTATGTAACTCTTCAACGTGCAAGCCCTGTAGAAGAACTCTTTCCTCTGTTGATGGCAGCATCCTGCGGGCATCAAGCATCTTGTTTCCCTAAAAAATAGCTACTTGTTGTATGGATCTAAGCTCTTCGAGTCTTCAACTCCTGCCGCCAGAGCCTGAGCTATGTAGGACATGAAATAGGGGACTCTGAGTGCTTAGCACCCATACCCGATGCCAAAGATGCGTAGAGCAAACTGTTTCTCTATCAGAATTATTCTTTCTGCAATCATTGGCAGGGGATACCCTCCACACAATCTTGTATTAACTTTCATTGCAAACAGTGGGAACTTTCCACTATCCTCAGAGTATTCCTTGTTGTATATTATGATCTACAAAACAATATTAAATCATTCATGGGTCATAAGTGAGATGTGTACAATAGAGTCAAGTATTTGAATTATAAGCCTTTTTGTGGTTGAAACGCTTGATGTAGTGAGACAACGCCGCATCCTTGCCTTGTACTCCAGTGAAAAGCCCTTGCCGTGAGCCTCCTGCTGCCGTAGAAAAACTACCATCTGATTCTCATCCATTTCTAGCATGGACCTTCCCCACAAGTGAGTAGATTGACTATTTGCTACCTGGGCTCTAGGTGCGACATGGATACCCATGTTTCCCAAGCCAAGTTGTCTTGTGGTTGATTGAAACTACTCATTTGTTGGCAATTTGGATTCTCCAAAATTTGCTTTGTTGAATGTATCTTTGATCAGTTGCCCCCCTTGAAGTGAAATGTGTGTCATGGATAGTTGTGTCAGCAAGGAGATGATGGTCCACTCCATCATCGTCCACAAATTCCAAGTCTGGCTCACAAAAATTCACAATTGTAGCTAGGAAGTAGTCCTCTTGCATATTCAGCTCATGCATGATATCCATGAGGAGAATGTAGTGAACATTGCCTACCATAACAAATATGGGAGCACAATTCAAAGGCAAAGACCCTTCCTTATTTGGGCTTTCTTTCTTGCTTCCTAATGCTGCATTTGCAAGAGAAGCAAGAGTTAAGCATGCATCAAATGTTTCCTTTTACACCTCTACCCAGTGTTCTTTTGAGTCAAACTGTACCTTCACATCCTCTGCCGGCCTCTTCCTCCGGCACCAACGGACAACTTCCAAAATTTGATGACTGGGAAGTCTTTGACTCACCATCCGTCAACACGTACAAGTAATAGACAAAATCGTGGTTGAATTCCACTAAGCAACACTTTTTAGAGTGCTTGTGACATCTGTCTTGGACAAGCGGTGCATCGGAGGGACACTTTTCTAGACAATGATTCAGTCTCCTTGCCGCACGCTTCTCAGGGTCAAGATCGGTTGGGTGCACATATCTCATGCCATCAATTGTCAGGGAATTGTCACAAATGACTGTTCATACTATTGCAAATGCGTTTGTAGGTACTCAATTGAGCAATCAATGATCCGCTTGATCAAAAACTCTGCATTAGCCAAAACTACTATTATATATTGATTGATATTTGGTGTTTGAACAAAGCAAATAGTGAGCTGGAGAATCCCTCAAGGTCTTTATTTTGTTGGTTATGACCCCTGTGTTGAGGTCATAATAGGTCATGTGATGAGAGTGAGAACTAGGCGAATAGGGGCCTCAAGAATCCCCCATGGCCCCTATTCATTTTCTTTTGACCCATGTAATTATGTCAGTACAATTCATGTTGTATCCATTTCCTTTTGACACACATCACATGATGAGATTCAGAACCAAGAGAATAAGGGACCGACGAATCCCCAAAGGCCCCTATTTGCTTGGTTTTGAATCTCATCACCCAAGTGACAATGTTAGTAAAATTCACGATGTAACCATGTCCATATGGCGCAGATGGGTCAGAACATAGCATTAAATGTTATCAGTAATAGATATCTAGGCCCTCTCATTCACTATGCCCAAACATAGCATTAAATTAACAACCATATCCTTGCATGGACACACAAGGAGTTATTATTCCAACTATGCCTTGAACCTCATAACTTTGCATGGAGAATCTCAACTAATTTGTGCGATTTGTAACTATGCCAATTTTGGTGTTGCGAGCCTTCTAATGTAGCACTAACATCTACTCTCGGCCCTTGAAGTGTTGTTCCCCTTATGCCCTAACCCCGTGTCACACTGGCTTTGGTGCACACACACACACACACACACACACACACACACACACACACACACACACACACACACACACACACACACACAGAGAGAGAGAGAGAGAGAGAGAGAGAGAGAGAGAGAGAGAGAACTTGTCTCTGCAATATCCAATGGCACCGACAATTTTTGTCCGAATTTAATTCTGAAAATTTCTAGCCTAGGGTTTGCTGTGCTTAAGATTCTAAAAATACCAATTTTTTTTGCTTTTGAGATAGTGTTTTTACCTGATTGTATGAACTTTGAGTTCATTTCCAAAAGCTAGAAAGGTGGAGACCTTACAATCACCCCAACTTAAAAAATTGAGATGTCCTCATCTCAACCGAAATTAGGAAAGTCTTTGAAAAAAAAGGTTTCATCTTCCCAAGTGGCATCTTTGATGGGATAATCTGATCCACTTTACCAAGTGTTACTGATTACTCTAAGAGTTCTTTCTAGTTTCAAGAATACAATATGGTTGGAGTTTCTACAGTCCCTTAATAATTACTTGCTACTCAATTTTCCCCCAAGAAACTCTCAGTGTTGAGCCCATCTTAAAAAACTTTACAAACCAATTGTATCATCTCAAATACCAGGTTAAATCCCTTCCATAAAAGATCCATATATGAATGCGCTCGGTCTAACTGACCATTCAGAGCAATCAGTGTTTGACAAGTAATGTGTCTTCCAGCTTTGCCAATCTGAACGCGCTCGGCGTGTTTTTTCCATTCTTAGCAATCAACGTTCGGCACAAGCTTCCATCATTGCACCAGAGGTACCCCTCTGTGCTCTAACCTGGTTTACCAACAATACGTAAAGGGTTTTAAGAAGTATCATACCAAGAGTTCTTTTTGGCTTCCTATTAGTCTTGTACATTAATACTTCCATATCTAAGTCATTTTCCAAGGAAGGCTATCGTGTGCACAAGGAATGTGAGTTGGTTTCTTGATAACTATCTCGTTCCTAAGATTCAAATTTTGCCTTCCTATCGAGAACCTCTTTCTCATTTTCTAGATCTACCCTTAATTTCTTGATTGTATACTAACTTAACTTTAGATTCTTAAGTAATTTTGGAAAAGAAATAATGCATACCATTATAATATATAAGTAACTTAAAGTTTTACATTATCAATTTATAGTGGTTACAAAACTGGCTATTGAATTTGAGCTTTAGGATTGCTAACTGTGGCCAAATGAGTAGCTCTTTCATATTCCTCGTTCATTAAGGTTGGTTCTCCCATGATTGCATAAGCTTTGGCTCCTCTTGCTCTTGCTCTTCCTCTACCTTGTCCTCCATTTCTACCTCCTCTTGGATTATCTCCTTGATTTTGAGGAATGGCTCTAGCAGTAGTTCGAGGGTTTTGTTCTTCAGGAAAATTATATTTATAGTGGCTTATTTGATTGCATCCATAGCACCTAACGTTTGGGAAGGTCTACTCCAAGTTCACTGCTGTAGCTATTCCACGTTGTTGATATCCTTGATTGAAAGTTCCCCTGGATCTTCCCCTAAAGTTATTAAATCCATTATAGTTCTTTGTAGAGTTATTTCCTTCAGCTGCAAGAGGCTTGGCCTTGAGAAGGGCATCTTGAATTGATGTAGGCCTCATGGCTTCAAGACGTGCACTCAGGGGTTTGTTGAGGCCTTGACAGAAGCGAGCAATCTGCTGCTCCATTGTCATCTCAGGAGCATAGTGTCGTAAGGACACAAATCTTGTGTAGTACTCCTTCAAAGAGAGTCCTAGTTGGCGTAGACCAAAGAATTCGTTCATCTTGATAGCCTGATGTCCAAGAGGGAGATAGCGTTCTTTGATTGCAGTCTTCGTTTTCTCCCAAGTAGGACTACTCGTGGGATTATCTCTGCAGTGTTGCTTCCACCAAAGTTTGGCATCTCCGTTGAGACAGAACATACCCAACATTGTTTGGTTTTCTTGAGCAGTTCCTGTAGCTTTAAAATAGTCTTCCATAGCATCTATCCACGCTTCAACATCTCATTGTAAATTCGGTCCCTCTCCTTTGAAGGTAGGGAGCTGGACCTGCTTTAGTAGTAATTTCTTCTCTTGAGTAATAGTGTAAAGGTTATTTACAAGAACTCTTGTGATTGTACCAAACTTGGAGCAGGAGATGGACCACTACATCTTATATTCTTCTACTGTTTATGCGAGTATTACCCTGGGATTGAATTAGTGGAATTTAGTACTAGATGAAAATCTCTCTTACTTATGCATTTAACTTATCTCATACTTCATAAAGAAATTTGTACACACAATGAAGACAATTGCCAAACCATAAACAAACTGATTATAGCATACCCATGAGAACCATAATATGTACAAGAGTTAATACAATCCATGGAAATCCTACTATGTACAAGGGTGATGACAATCCTATACTAGAATCTTGTGGACTTTGGGTAGATCAGATATAGAATCAAAATATACATCTTTTGGTTCACTAGAACTAGGACCTACACCCATGGGTTTAATTCTACCTCGGTAGATTACTTTAGACACTTGATCAAACACCCTTTGATTTTGTGATACTTGGACATCATCTATTACAAGGTTTCCTCTAGATTCTCCGTGTTATGGAAATGGCCTATGAACTTTGAGAATAGCGGAATTAAGAGAATTAGAGTGAGCATTTTTGTGAGATTACTTTGAGAACATAGAGGGTGAACTTAATTGATGGTAGCAACATGAACATAGTACATAATTAACTTGGCATGAACAATAATTTTCCAAGAGAGAGAGTATCAGAGAACATGACAATAGTTGAGGACCGGATTTACTTGGAGCCGGTCTCCCCTCCATATTATAGATTCTCACATCAAGAGAGACTTGGCACAATACAATCTTTGCGTTCCTTGTGACCTTGGTGATGCTATGAAGATGGAAAGCTTCATGCATCACGAGAGCTAGTGGGGAATGAGGGTAGGGAAGAGGAAGAAGAATCATTCATAGGAGAAAGTAATAGCTCCTCACTTATCATCACTCTTCTTGCTTAGCATAGCATAATAGCATAGTAATGAAGATGAAGAAGATGACAAGCTTAAGCATTGAAGAATGTCTCTTGATTGGATTTGCATTCCATAGCCAAGAGTGTTGGTGTAGGCTCTCAACTTCTCAACAAGCTTGGAGAAGGAGATGGATCTCTTACACTTTGCACTCCACACAATGAGAGAATGTGTGTGTGTGTGTGTGTGTGTGTGTGGGAGAGTATACCCCCCTCTCATGCTTGGTCCACCTCTCTCTCTCTCTCTCCTTATTATTTTATTATTTCATTTAAACATGTGTCCTCTTTTTTCTCTTTGAGATTATTTATTTTTATGTATCTAAATTCTCATTGGACCCCTTTAAAACATATCCAATAGCATTTAAGCACATCATGAGGGCCACATGTGGATGATAATTTGAACATGTGTCTTTTATATTTATTACGTCATTTATTTTGAATTGAATACCTCAAACCTTTGTCAATCAAGCATGGAAATATTCATGCCTCTTGAGAATTTATTTTTTAATTTAACATTTCAAAAACCTTAGTCATTTAAGCATAAAAATCACCTCAAGCTTTGGGCAAGGTTCCCATAACCACTATAAGGATCTTAGCACCTCATGCTTGGGTAGAATTCCCACCTCGAGGTTAGCTCTAGCTTGCATAAGGTCAAAGGACTTTTTAACACTAACTTTTGGAGGCCTTTAATGAAGTTAAAGATAAGGTCTTTTAAGCTACATTAGATGCACGTTTTTCTTTGATAGACTACCTCCGTTTGGACCCCTTTTGAGATGTAATCATCTCTCCTCTTGGTCGCTTGCTGAGGTAAATCTAGAAGCACTTACTGCACATTGCTCTTTGGTGGACCGTCTCCTTTTGGACCCCTATTGAGATGCAACCATTTCTCCTTTTGGTCCCCTGTTGAGATAGGTGTAAAAGCACATATATATATTCTAACTCTTGTTTCCCTTTTATCTTCCAATATTAAGTGATCAATTTAATACGAGAAAATCATTTGGTAAAGTTAGATATTATATTTTATGACATTATCTCTCTCTTGAAATCATAATCGTCCTCGACTATGAGGTAAAAGAAGATAAAGCCTAGTCATTAGTCCATGTTTCTTAGCGGGTAGAGGATCCATTTTTACCTTACGACATCATTCCAAAATGGATGACCAATCCATTTGGTGCTCGGGAGACTTAGCTGCCGCAAGCATGTCTGCTCTTTAGTCCATATCATACTTCCAAAGTAGAGTGACAAGTTCTACTTGGTGTTTGGGAGACGTCGTCACCACAAACATGATCCTAAGCATGCATAATTGTTAAATTTTGTGCACAATAAAAGAAAGATAATGAGTCTTATAAGACAAAAACATTGTTCATTTAAAATGAATTTTCATTTGCTTACTCTAGTGTAGCATTGTAAGCATTGACAAGGTTCATATTATCCTTAAGCTCGGTTCCTTATCCATTTAGAATCTTTAAAATGATAATTCTTAAACTTAACAAGATCATTGGATAATCTTACCGTTTCTTAGCACCTTGTCTTTGTGCATGTCGAAGAATCAATTCGGCCTGCAACACCTCTTCTTGATCTTCGATCTCTAGCGGATCCTCCATTATTAGTTCTTTTTGTGGCTCTCCTTTGTAAGTCTTGAGTAGGCTCACATGGTTAGCATTGTAAATGAGCCAATGGTTGGGAAACTTTAATTGAGAAACCATCTCAATGATTGGCTTAAGAATTTAAAAAGGACCATAGTATCTTTTTTCTAGTTCAGCATAATATTCTTGGTGGCCCGTAGGAATCTTACCCATAGTATGCCTTAGATGAGCCTTGAGAAACTTTAGCAAGACCCATTCATTTTTCTTAAAAAGGACCATAGTATCTTTTTTCTAGTTCATGATAATATTCTTGGTGGCCCGTAGGAATCTTACCCGTAGTATGCCTTAGATGAGCCTTGAGAAACTTTAGCACGACCCATTCATTTTTCTTAAAGGCTAAGGCTCTTCTGTGCTTAGCAGCAACCCGTTTTTCCTTTGCTGTAAGATGGATATAACCCTTTTTAATCTTTGGAAAATATTCTTGTAAGTCTCGGCTAATTCATCAACAAAAAAGATCTTCCTATGTACTTTAAGTAGTAAGGGACTTTTGGATCTTCCCTTTTTAACCTCGAAAGGTGCTTTTCCCATAGAAGTATGTACAATGTCATTGTACGCATACTCTATAAGAGGTAGGTACTTCTCTCATTGAGAACGTTGATATACTTCCATGACATAGGCTTTTAGTAGATTCAAGAATCGTTAGATTAGTTATTTCACTTTGGTCATCCGTTTGTGGATGATAGGTCAAAAGAGAAATTTAATCTACCTCCTAGATTCTCAAAGAGACCCTTCTAGAAATTACCAGTCATTATAGGATCTTTTTCCGACACTATGGATGTTGGCAAGCCATGATACTTGAAAATTTGAGATCTAAAGAGGGTTGCTGTTTGATGTGCCTTAATAGTCTTTTTGACAGGCATAGAGTGTGTTTTCTTGCTAAGCCTGTCGACGACTGAAACAATCCAAGTTGTTTCCGTCGATCAAATTTCAATTTTTGGTATACCACGCATTTTGAAACATACTCTTGTATGTTTACTTTTAATGGTAGACCAACATAAATACATTTCTACTCCTTGAAGAGTAGATTATGGAATCCCTCTTTGCCCCGCATAAGAAGAAGCATGGGATTCATACATGACTTTCTTAGTGTATTGGTGTGAGACACATAGCCTATTGCTGTTTGGAAGATAACCATCCTCCAAGGTGAACTGCTTTTTTTCTTCCCTATTGAAAAGGCTGTATTTACCTACTTAAAGTCTTGGTCAGTAGCATACTCATTTATCATAAAACAGAGATCATTGTGAGTTGCTAAAGACACCACCTTTACCCTTGGCCGTTGTGAAAGTGCATCCACCACTTGATTGTACTTGACAACAATGTGAGAAATATAAAATTTTAATTGCCAAAGAAAATTTGCCCACCTCATTTGTTTGTCGGAGAGCTTGGTTTGCGTCATGAATTTCTTGAGGCTTTGTGATCCATTCGTAGGATGAATGGTCCCCCCAAGAGATAATGCCTCCATGTGTCTAGAGCATGTAGAACAATGAAAAGCTCTTATTTGTATATGACTAATACCTCTTCTTGTTGACCTTATGAAACTCAATAAAGACATTTATTAGGCGGTGAGCTTCCTAGTAGAAGCTCTATTGCATGGTCATCATCCCCTCGTTTTGGAGGTAGCTCACTAGGGATGTCATCAATGAAACCATCTTGGAATCCATTTAGGAAATTAGACAACTCTAATTCCTCTTGATTCCCTTTATTGATACTTGAAAACATTAAAATCATTTACAGATTCTCTAACAAAAATCATATACGCAAAAATAGAGCTTTTCATTGACTTATCAACAGCAAGCATATTTACCAGGGATATGATGTTTCCCAAATCATTAGCATCTATGTACATGCTCTTTTCCCTGTAGTAGGTGAAATAGATTCTCCTTTTAGGGGACTTCATGTTGGTAGCCATGCGATTGAACCATGGTGCCCCTAGGATAACATCCTCATGTTGGAGAGGAGAGATAAAAGAAAATCTTCTTTGTCGATGTAGCTTGGACATGAAGCCTCAACTCCTAATCAAGGGAGTAACGAAGGCTTGCTATCGCGTGAAAGCTGTGTCAGTAGTTACAATATCTCCCATCTCAAAAGCTTGAATGCCCAACTCCATTGATATGAAGTTGTGAGTAAAGCCAGGGTTAAACAAGATGAAGGCATCATGATCCCTTACTTTTCCCCAAGCATAGGAGAGGGATAAGCCTTTGCTATGAGTATCCTCTTTTGGAGATTCAACCATATAAGCTCTAGGAGTGTCATTGCGTACATTTATTTTGGGGTAAGAATGATAGCCATGTCCTTGCTCCCCACACTTAAATCATTTATGGTCTTTACAAAAAGCCTCTAATTCTTTGGGAAAGAGCTTATTTTTACCTTTGTAAGCTCCTTTCTATTTTCCTTGTTGTTGTTTCCTTGGGAAGAATTTTGAGCATTACTCTTTCCTTTGGCTTCATTTCAATCCTTGTTTTCCATGGGCTTGAAATTTCTTCTCACCCCTTGTTGGAAATTGATCCTTGAAGCAACCATAGTCTGGTGGATGACTTTGGTGATAGTGCTAGGCCGTTGTGAGTTGACATACTCGGCCATTTCTTCATGTAATACCGCACAAAATTGTTGCTTTTGTTCGGCGAAGTCTATCCTTTGAAAGACTATAGCTTTGAGATGTAAATCCCAAAACTTGTCTACATATTTGTGGATAGACTTGTTGAAGAGAAGATTCAAGCTCCGCCATTTGGTAAGTACTTTGTCCTTTGCATCACTTGCAAGGAATTGCTTCATGATGGAAACTTGTAGAGTTTTCCATGTCTTTGGGGCCTTGTTGTTGCCACAAAGGCTAGCCCACTATTGACAAGAAGACTTCTAGAAGTGCATAGCTACATGGTGTAGCTTGGAGAACTCCGTGAAGCCCTCATCTCCAAAGGCCATATCAAATTGTTGGATGAAGGCCAATACTTTGTCGGTGGAACCAAAGGTGCCATCATAGGTGAGAAAAGAGATATATTTCCTCCCTCTTTGAATTTCTTGAGCTTTTGGGACCTTTGCCATGCAGGGTAAGTTTTGCGATGTCCTCTCCTCTTGTATTCTCTAAGAGAATAACCATAGATTTCGTTGAAAGAGGAGGAAGGAGAAGAAGCAGGAGAAGAGGGTGACATCTTTCTTGACCTTTTCTTCCTTTGTTTCCTCTCTTCCCTTTTGGAGTGACGAGGAGAAGGACTATGGGTTGACCGTTTCCTCTTGGGAGGAGTTGGTGATAACCTAGATTGCCATCTTCATGAAGCCATATCAGGAACTTAGAGATTCACTTCTTTATCGTTCTTTGGATTCCCCCTCTCTTATGGGAGAGAGTCCTCTTTTGGGAGTCTCATCAAGAGGCCTCCTAAACTCTCTCTCCTCTTGGAGAGGAAGGGAAATCCCATAAGCACAAAGTTGTTGGGTAACTTCGGCTTGCAACGTAGGGTTGCCCATAGCTTAATGCAACCTAGTAATAAGATAATTGATAAACATGGGGGCATCATCATTAGCACCTTCATGTGCAAAATCGAAGTTATTAATGTTCATTCTACTCTTTTGGTTATTGTCAGCCATGCTAATTATACTTGTGTGTTTACTTAGTGTATCCTTTGGCAATTGAAAACCTTAGTTGTTACTCCTCTCAGCCTTTGAAAATAAGCACTTAAGACATATCTATACCCATGGCTCGAATTTGTCAATTATAGAGAGTAGTGGGGTGGGTCTAACATAGTAGAATTGCCGAGGGATAGCTCCTTTCAGACTTCTTATGATCAATAATGGTAAAGCTATAGGCAAGTCTAAAAAGACCCATATTATGACCAAATCTCCCGAGGTGTGCACCATATCCCACATAGTGGACTCAAAAAAACTGATAACAGATCCCAGTCCCAGTTACCCTAATATAATTAAGAAAATCAACCATTAATAAGCTACTTAAGGACCTCTCTTCTTAAGCAAGAAAAGAGAAACCAAATGCTCTTACCAATGTAATGGAAATGGAATATGAACTTTGAGAATAACGGAATTAAGAGAATTAGAGTGAGCATTTTTGTGAGATTACTTTGAGAACATAGAGGGTAAACTTAATTGATGGTAGCAACATGAACATATTACTTAATTAACTTGGCATGAACAATACTTTTGCAAGAGAGAGAGCATTAGAGAACATGATAATAGTTGAGGACCGGATTTACTTGGAGTCGGTCCCCCCTCCAGAAGGCGTTTGTATTATAGATTCTCCCATCAAGAGAGACATGGTAAATACAATCTTTGTGTTCCTTGTGACCTTGGTGATGCTATGAAGATGTAAAGATTCATGCATCACGAGTATAACATAAACTTTGCAAAAAGCATTAACTATCCCAAGCCTCAGTCCCAAGGCCTCAAACACCTTCAAATGTGGAGAGAGCTAGCGGGTAATGAGGGTAGGGAAGAGGAAGCAGAATCATTCATAGGAGAAAGAAATATTTCCTCACTTATCATTCTTCTTCTTGCTTAGCATAGCATAATAGCATAGTAATGAAGATGAAGAAGATGACAAGCTTAAGCATTGAAGCATGCCCCTTGGTTTGATTTGCATTCCATAGCCAAGAGTACGTGTTGGTGTAGGCTCTCAACTTCTCAACAAGCTTGGAGAAGGAGATGGAGCTCTTGCACTTTGCACTCCACACAATGAGAGAATAGGTATGTGCGAGTGGGAGAGTATAACCCCCTCTCAGGCTTGGTCCACCTCTCTCTCTCTCTCTCTCTCTCTCTCTCTCTGTCTCGCGTATTATTGTATTATTTTATTTGGACACGTGTCCTCTTTTTCCTCTTTGAGATAAAGAACTTAATCTTTTTGTTAATGTATCTAAATTCTCATTGGACCCCTTTAAAACCTATCCAATAGCATCCAAGCACATCATGAGGGCCACATCTGGAGGATAATTTGAACATGTGTCTTTTATGCTTATTAAGTCATTTGGTTGAATTGAATACTTCAAGGACTTAGTCAATCAAGCAAGCATGTGTCTTTTATGCTTCTTAAGTCATTTGTTTTGAATTGAATACTTCAAGCCTTACTCAATCAAGCATGGAAACATTCATGCCTCTTTAGAATTTATCTTTGAATTTAATATTTCAAAAACCTTAGTCATTTAAGCATAAAAATTATCTCAAGCTTTGGGCAAGGTTCCCATAACCACTTTAAGCATCTTAGCACCTCATGCTTGGATAAGATTCCCACCTCGATGTTAGCCCTAGCTTGCGTAGGGTCAAAGGACGTTTTAACACTAACTTTTGGAGGTCTTTAATGAAGCTAACCCTAAGGTCTTTTAAGCTCCATTAGATGCACATTGCTCTTTGATAGACTACCTCCATTTGTACCCCTTTTGAGATGTAACCATCTCTCCTCTTGGTCCCTTGCCAAGGTAAATCTAGAAGCACTTATTGCACATTTCTCTTTGGTGGACCGTCTCCTTTTGGACCCCTATTGAGATGCAATCATTTCTCTTTTTGGTCCCCTGTTGCTAGAAGCACATATATATATATCCTAACTCTTGTTCCCCTTTTATATTCCCATATTAAGTGATCAGTTTAATATGAGAAAATCATTTGGTAAAGTTAGATATTATATTTTATGACACTCTGTCCCAATGAAAAAGTATAATTCAATCACTTGAAGATCTTCGGTCCATTTGAGTCTCTTCATATTTAGTTCAAAATCTTCTAACTCTCCCACATCCATGAAGAAAATTCCACCAGATCCTGACCACTTGATCCTCCAAGTGGAAGGAGAAAATCTCTTGTCTAGCCATTTCATCACGCTTTTTCGCATTGAATAGTGTTGGGATAGGCAAGCCCTCATAAACCTAATGTTGAAATCCATGAATTTACGATAGGTCTAATGGAAATCTTACTGCAAAGATGGGGATAGTTCTCTCTCTTACATTCTCTCCCTCATTTCAATTAAATACGTCTTTGATTGAATTTGTCAAAGATCAGTTATTTCAACCTAGCACCTTAAACTTTTTCTTAGGTCCAAGACTTTAATTAACACACGCTCTGATACCACTTGTGAGATCCCCAATCCACCAATACCAAAATTGGGATGGGGTCCTTGACAGGTCTCTAGGCCTAATAAAAATCAGAGTCTCTAAAGAAGAAAAATCCAAGGAATAGACCTTTACCATTGACAATGGCTTGGGTCTGAAGACCAAGTCCTGTCTCACAACCAAAACGGGACAACATACTAAAAGTACAATCTATTTCGGCCCTATAACTTCCACAAGTTGGACTAAGGTATCTTTCCCTAACATATGTGAGGACATAGCCACTGGTGGACTCCTCTTCCAAGTGAAGAAATTTTCTAAACATTTTTAGTGCGTAGGGATGGATGGTTACCTGACCAATCAAGTCCACCCATCCATGATTGACAACCTTAGTCAATCCCCGCTTACCACCCTGCACTCACACAATGATTTTTTTGTTTTCTAATTACTATCACATTATTTTAACATTTAAAATAATGGTTCCTTTTAACTTCCCATCATAGTAATTCCTTCAATCAAGTATTAAAAACAACATTGAATAGCATTCTTTTAACAAACAGACATCTTTAAACATCAGACATGGTACTGTCAATCAAAACATTGTTCATGATAACCATGACCAGTACTCTTCTTGTCTCAAGACCACCTAAGGGTGAAAAAACGTCACCCATTCCTTGTTCACAATCCGGGGTGGATAAACCCCAACCCAAGGTGCCCATACACCAAACTAGTTGCCCATACAATCGGGCGGATCCCCTAGGATAAAAATGGTATCCTAACTTATGTAGAAACATCAAGACATGACACGGAGTAGAAACTCATCGTTCATGGGGGTAACCGACTTATCCGTGGCTAGAAAGCCATCATTATTCATCAAAATATACCAAGGAGTCGGAGGTGTGATCTTGAGACAAGCTGTCTTAAGGATGATCAATCATATCTTTTCTAATTCAAAAGTTTTACCAAAATATCTCTTTCCTTATTTACGAACAAAGCCAATTTTACCTTTCCTAATTTCGTACTCGCTCTTTTATGTATGCAATGTTACAGCTTAAAGAGTAACTTGAATTATTCAAAACTTAAATTATAATGAAAAACCCACCTAGGACTGATCAGAAATTTGTTGTAGCATTGGGGTGTAAATGCTCTCTCCAATAGGCCTACTACTAGGTTCGGCCTCATCGTCGTGCGACGCTCTAGCTCTTTTAGGAACACTACCCTCATCATCAGATTGAGGATTGGCTTGGGTCCTTTTTGGTGCCATGACTTCTTATCCTTATTAAAAAGGACGTCTATTTATTATGTAAATTATCCAAAAGCTAGGCTTGTAATTCCTCTTTTTAACCCAACTAAGGTTAAAATTGTAGTTCTAGAGGGTAATTTCTTGACCTAATAATTTCTTAATTGCTTATATAGACAAGATGAGTTTATCCATACTTCCTTAAGGGTCTAGGTCCCGTAATTTTCTTATAAAATAATATATATTTTTCCTAATTTCCCCATCTTTATTAAGCTTAAAATTTGCTTGTTTTAAGCTTAATATTGATTATATTTATTTCCTCTTAAAGATTACATTTCCTCAAGTTTAAACCAATGGTTTACACTTACAATAATTTTTCTGAAGACTTTTGGCAATAGATTCTATTTATCCTAATTAATCTTTAGATCAAAAAAGGATTTTTGATCAATTATAACTTATTAACCTAACTAACTAATTATGGTATATTTATCACAATAAATAATTATATCTCCTAACTCTAGTAATTATCTTGTAAATATAAAAAATAGTAATCTAATTTTTTCCTTCCATTTTTGACTTAAATTAATCTATTTTAACTCACATAAATGTCTACTTTAATTTTTTGATCTTAAGATAAATATCACGACTTACTTATGATGTAAACTATCTCTGATAATTATCACATAATTATCTAACTTAATTAAATAGTTTCCCCCTTTTAATTTCAGCTATAATTAGTCTATTTTGGCTTTGATAAATACCTTAATTCATTTTTTGACCTTAAGATAAGTATCATGGCTTACTTATGATGTAAACTAAGTTTGATAATTATAACATAATTATCTAACTTAATTAGCTAGTTTCACCCTTTTAATTTCAGTTATAATTAGTCTATTTTGGCTTAGATAAAAATTTAAATTCATTTTGACCTTAAGATAATTAGCATAACTTATTTATGATCTTAACTAGCTTTGATAAATAGCACTTAATTATCTAACTTAATTAGCTAATTTTTTCTTTTTAATTTCAGTTATAATTAGTTTATTTTGGCTTAGATAAATAGCTAGACACATTTTATGATCTTAAGATAATCATCATAGCTTACTTATGATGTAAATTAACTCTAATAATTAGTACATAATTTCTTCTTTTAATTTCAACTAGAATTAGTTGAATTTGACTTAGATAAATAGCTATATTAATTTCCTAACCTTAAGATAATTATCACGACCTTTTTATCTTATAAAATAACTTTGATAAATAGTACATAATTATTTGACATAATTTAATAATTTCTCTCTTTAATTTGTAGCTAGAATTAGTCTAATTTGACTTAGATAAATTGATATATTATATTTCTAACCTTAAGATAATTATCACAAATTAGTTACAATGTAAAATAACTTCGATTCATAGCACATAGTTATCTAACATGATTTACTAATTTTTCCTTTAATTTTCAGCTAGAATTAAACTGATTTAACTAAGATAAATAGCTATATTAATTTTCTAATCTTAAGATAATTATCACGACTTAATTATAGTATAAAATAGCTTTGATAAATAGGACATATTTATCTAACTTGATTTACTAATTTCCCCTTTTGATTTCAGGCTAACAATATCTATTTTCAGCTTAATTAAATACTTAGATTAGTTATCTATTAATGAGATAATTGCCCCATGTTCCTAATAGTATTAGCTAATTGTGATAATTAATTTAAGAATTTTTGATCTAATTAAGTAGGTTTCTCATCAGTTTTTTGATATAAAATAGATAATTTCCGCCTAATTAATTACAAAAACTAATCAAAAAATTAATAAATAATTTTTAAAGCTTCTTTAAAGTCTAGTCTAGCTCTGATAATCATCTTATTCTAATCCAAGTTTAATTAGTATAATTACCCTTAATTTAAGACCAAAAAGATTAATTTCAGTCTTGATATGGCTTAACAATTAATTATATTAATATCTTTAATATTAATCTAAGTAATCAAAAAAATATTAAGAATTAAGAGATTAATTTAGATTGTAAATAAGTTTAATATTCTTAATTAGTTAAATTAATTAAGAAAATAAAGATAAATTAGCATAATTTTACTAATTAAAAAGGAATTAGGTTAATTACCGTGGATAATCAACTAGAGTTTTTGCTCTCTAGTGATTTTTGAGTCGAGTTGTCTCTAGGTGAGAGAGAAATGGCCAGGACTCTGAGTCTGAGTGAAATTCTGAAGCAAAGGGTCCCATTTATAGGTTTCTGGACACTCATAGACTGGAAATGGCAATAGCTTGCATCCCAAGGCATCCCTATAGCTCACCTAGCACCCCCTACTACCATTCATGTCCCTCGCAAGTCAGTGATGACCCCTCCCAACACCTGCCAGCTTTAAAAGTACAAATCTGCTAATTTTTTATCTATTTTTTGCTTAATTGGTAAATATATGGGAGGCCTTTATTAAAGTCTATGCTTATATGATTACTGCAACCATTCAATTTTTTTTAATAATTTAATTTATATTGAATCTTTTGGAAGGACTAGTGGGGTCAATTTTTGTCCGAATTTAATTCTGAAAATTTCTAGCCTGGATTTGTTGTGCTTAAGATTCCAAAACTACCTTTTTTTTTTTTGCTTTTGAGATAGTTTTTGACCTGATTGTATGACCAATGCTTCCTCCTAAAGCTTTGAGTTCATTCTCGGTAGCTAGAAAGGTGGAGACCTTACATTGTCCAACACCCAAATCAACCATAAGCCATCTGAGCCATACACACTCAACTATAGCTATGAGGACTACTTTTTTACTCACAATCACAACTGGTAATGACCACAGTAGGTTGCTTCTAGCTCAACCATGATATGCATGAACTATCAAGCAAGAAACAAAAAACACTTATGGACTCTTGTTGTTTCATAAAAACCAACCCAATCTAATTCCACAAAAGCATGCAAATATGGCAACAATAGTCCCCCCTTGGGATAAAACAACCCAATATATAAAGTGCCACTCAAGCAGCAAAAAGATTGTTTCTCTAACCTACCAATGCTTGGACCTCGAGATATGCATACATATGTTGAGCTATGAGATTGGAAACTAGATATCCAGCCTTGTATTGCATACATAAATAAGGCATCCAACAAGAGGTTGATAAAGAGTGACATCAAGAAGATCTCCAGTTTATGAAGACTTAATTTCAATCTTGCTTCCATTGGAATATCAATGGGTTTCCAATCCTCAAATCCAAACTTACATAGTAATGTTTTTGTGTATCTTGCTTGATACAAAGCAATACCTCTGTCACACTACTTAAAATGTATACTCAAGTAATGATGCAAAAACCCCAAGTCTTTCATCTTGAAAGTACCATTTAGTTTAGCCTTGAATTCAACAATGTCAATCTCATTTGGACCAGTATCAAAAAAATTTCTACATGCAAAATGACGATGAGAAATACATTACCATCATGTTTGACATACAAAGTGCTCTCAGTAAGACTATTACAAAAGCCTTGTTTAACCAAATGACTATTAGATTTCTCATACCAAGTATGGAGAGACTGTTTCAACCCATACAAAGATGTTTTACATTTTCACACTTTATTATCTTGTCCTTTCTTAACAACACTGCGAGGCTGCATTACATTAACTTCCTCAAATATATCACCATTCAAGAAATCAATAACACTGTTTGATTCATAGTCAATGTCTTTCTGTTGTGCGTAACCTTTTGAAACAAGTCTGGCCTTGTAGCAATCAATCTCACCATATCTCGTATAATTCAACTTGTAAACCTACTTCATGCAATGGCCTTTTTGTCACAGGCAATTCACATAAAGCCCATGTATCATTTTCTATACATTCATTATATTTTTCATTGCATGGCAACCATCCATTTTTAAAATTTTTGTGCTTGAACATCAAAAGAGAGAGATTTCTCCTCATCACATAAAATAGAAACTGCCAAATCATAATCTAATGTATATGATGCTTAATGAGAACCTGAAGGAGTACAACTAAACATAGGTTAACCCACTTTACTATCACAAAAAGTATGCACTAGCCATTTTGGCATATCCCTAGCCTCTTCATTCTCAGCTCTTTCCACATAAAATACATCATGTACATCTGTATCATTAATAGATTGTTTTGTAACCTTTTCAAAAGCCCCATAGAATGTACATTGCCTCATTAGAACTTAAAGTTTTCATCATTAAAAAGAGGCAAAAAAGTTTCATAAATGTCGTGTGAGATTACGTGATTATCTTTTGTACATGATAACAAATGCTAAATAGGATCTTCCACAAATACAACACCGTGTGAAACCAAGATATGTTTTGTTTGTGGGTGGTATAACCTATAGCTTAGAGCCTACCTGCTAATTTAGGACCTACTACATTAGGATGAATTTTGAGAAAAATAAAACTCACTCTTGGGATTTAAAACTTCATCTCCTATGTAAAACCTTAGCACAGTGCTTTGGAGGTGCCACCAAGCTATTCTCGAAACTTGCTAAATTTAGACCTGCTAAATGAAACTATTTGTGTCAAGTTAGAAATTCATCATAAGGCTTCTCAAACTTCATTCTTGCATTCTAAAGAGTTACTTTAATTACTTGAACTTAGTACAACTACTTTCTATTTCTAGACTTCTATAACTGCTCTAGGTAATGTCCTTTGTCATATACCTTTGATCAAAGATGCTTAGGATATATTTATCTTTCTTTGACCTGTCTATACCTAAAATTGAGATAAATAAACAATAATTACCCTTGCTCTTTAATGGACTTGTCTCCTTTTGTCCCAATCTTGTGAATGCTCGAGCTGGTCCATAAGCACTTAAACCAACTTCACTTATTCTCTTTTATTTTAAGATGGAAAATAATTTTAGAAGGTTAAAAATTCATTTTCATGAAAATATATACAATGGACGAGGGAAAAAACCTCCTACTGAGGGAAAAAGAACCACGACAGTTCTAAGTGTGTTCACACACATCAGTACCACCACTTACAAGGTAACAAAGTTGAAATAATTGGAAATCTCACAAGAGACCTCAAAATGGAAGTGAGAAAAAATGAAATGAGAGATATTAAAGGTTCACAGTAGTCTTTAATTGAAGAAGAGAAACCTAAAATTATAGTGAAGAAGTGTAAGGGGGAATTTCCCTAGTAGAGGAATGTTGGTGTGAACACCTATGGGAGAAATTAAGGGAGGTTAATGATAAAATCTTGACCTTGAATCATATCCAATTGAAAAATTATTGTGTCATGGAATGGGGTGAAAGACATGAATCTACATGCATTTTCAAGTTTTGCAAAGCTTATTAGGAATGCAAGGATCTAATATGACAACAGGATGACTTGAATATATGCTAAATGTGGGTTTTGAGGCCATCAAATGAGGTTGTTGCCTAGATGCCAAGATGTTGTGATGCTATCAAAATGTGGGTTAATAGGACAAAAGTATAGTGCTTGACATGTGATCCATGCATGTCTTTACGGCTCGTCAATGTGAACGAGAAAGATATGGGCAATACAAGATTTTCTGGGAGATTGGGACTTATGGTATATTGATGACTCACCTTGGGATGTGTGTCAGGGAAGATGAATGAGGTTTAGCAAGGGTACAATTCTAGTGCCTAACTTGGGGGCGACAACATGTGACAGGGCTCAAATCTAGTGTTAAATGCTCAACTTATGATCGAACGAGTTCTCTAAGAAATTTTGGGCTTTCATGAGCATGGAAAACTGATGAAAGAGAAAATAATGTTGTGCTTGGTACTTCTTTGGTTGGTATGTGGGTTAGGAGCTGTGTTTGGGCAATGCCTTAGATGATTTGTATGCCAAATGTAGTGTATTTATCATTAGGGAAAACTTGGACTCTCAAAGAGGCCATATAAGGAGGTTTGACTTTGCCTCTCTTGTCCAAAGTGGGCAAACTGGTGACGTTGCAGAGGAGGAATCGGGAACACACCTGGCGCACAACACAATACCTCCCTATAGCTCACGGTATCTACAAAACCCCTAACCACTCAGATAACACCTTCAAGTCAACCAGTTTGTACTAATGGAACAATCCTTGTACACAAAACAATACTCTCTTGCTCCGCAAAACCACCATTCAGCCCGAATGCACCCCAACAACTCAACTTACCTCTTCCGACCCACACAACACTCCAATTTTGCCCTCTTTGCACCACACAACGATTTGCAAGAACATACCTCCGTAGGCACCAACATGCACACAACTCAACTTACCTCTTCCGACCCACACAACACTCCAATTTTGCCCTCTTTGCACCACACAACAATTTGCAAGAACATACCTCCGTAGGCACCAACATGCAGACAAAGAGCAAGAGAAAAAGAAGCGGAAGGGGAGAAATGACACCAAGAAGTGGGGGCAATGGATTAGTATTACTTAGCCAAGAGATAATACAACCATTACAAAGCGCAAAGGGAAAGCTTCAACATAAAACAACTCAACACCGGGTGTCTCCATGCCTTCACAATGCAAAAAAGCCCCCAAAACGGCCCATTTTTTTATATTTATAGGAGAGCTCACCCTTATTTGGTAAATTGGGGAGGATCGGACACTTGTCCCTTTGCTAATTAGAAGGTTTGCATAGGATTTGTTTCATTTGGAGAACTTGGAGACTTCACTTGCTCTCTTGAAGGGGGGTGCACTAGCAATGTCGCTAGTGCCCCTAGGCATTTTATATTTATATATATATATATATATATATTGCCCCTTTTTGGCTTTGAATCTGCCCCTCTAATGGGCCTTTGACTAGTTTTGACCGGCCGAGATCCTCCTTGGTCCACTCAATTTGGCCACCTCCATGTGAACTCCCCCCATGGTCTCTCTCTCTCTCTCTCTCTCTCTCTCTCTCTCTCTCTCTCTCTCTCTCTCTCTCTCTCTCTCTCTCTCTCTCTCTCTCTCTCTCTCTCTCTCAGCCCCTGCCCAACCACTAACGACCTCGCTAGGGTGGGTGGGTGGGTGGGGGTGCTTTACTCCTCAAAACATTTGGCTTCCAAAGCCTTGCGGTAGCGCAATCCTTATCGGGCACCACATCATCAACCCATGTTTGCCACCAACACCCGACCACCATCAACATGCCGCCAACATCGGCAGTCACTGCTACTATAATCAAAACATTGCCAAAGTCCGCTAGAGAGCTTCTTGCACGATGCCTACGCATAGAGGATGGTGGCGCTCGCCATATCCATGCTAAGGGGGATCTCCCTCTCTCCACATTACACTCCATAGTGAGGGAGTGTTCCGCGCTATATATCCTGGTAGCCAAGCTTGCTCGTCCGCATGTGGGAACAATTGATGCCACCTGGCGACAATTGATGCACTAGCCCCACAAAGCCTTTAAACTTCAAGTTTTTTTCACTTTTTGCTAGCTTCACATGTTGTCCACTACCCTTGCTAATTCCACCGAGTTCAAAAAAACCTCTGTTGACTGCCAAAGCGCGCAAAATTGACACATATCTGGCCCTGGACAAAACTTCCAAGCCTCGTATCTTGATATTTGTGACTCAAATTGACGATCTTAAAAGATCAAAGGCTCCATAAATCAAGAACTATGCATCTCTCCATTGAAATTGGCTCAAACTATCTGGCACCACTTGCCCCATCCGTCTGATATTTGCAATGCACTGCACCTTCAAACTCAAATATCTTGGTCTCTGTAGCTCTGTTTGATGATCTATCTAGACTTGCTCCTTTAGCAACTAAAGTTTCACATCTCCAGGCAAAAATATTTCAGCTAGACCCTCTTTCATCTTCCACCTAAATTGGACCTTACTGGAGGCCTTCTTGGCCTATAAACGGCATCAACCATACACATCCGCTGCTACCTGTCTTCCAAGGATCTTTGTAGCTGCTCTTGCTCTTTCCCATGCATCTACTAGCCTGCACATACTTGCCTATGTCATCTTCTATGGTCGACCAATTTTGGCTGCACCATCATTGCCCACCCCCTAGTTGAGCATTCATGCTCAACCATAAAAGATTGTTTTTCCACTACAAGCTACAAATAGTGAGCGCACTGTGAGAACAATAAAAAACTCAATTGTATGTACACAGTCTTTTTCCTAGCATATAAGAAGCCTGCTTAGGTTAGTTTCCCAACCCTCTCCATTAAAACGTGATGCACCGTTGGCACCAACTCCCTTTCAAAATAAAGCTTGAGATGCACACCATTCACCCTATTCTTGAGAAAACAACCATTCATCCTCATTAGTGAATAAGTATCATTGGGAAAAGCCTGGTGGACCTTATAAGTCCCTGTCCACTTCCTCTTGAATTTCTTCTGAAAGGTGAAGTCGAGATAGCTCTCGTACTTCATCACCAAATCACCCTTCTTGATCAGCTTTTTTGGTAGATGTTGGTTGAACTTTGCCACTCTTCTCTCCCGCTGCTTTACATAGAAATCTAATGCCGCTTTGTGATCCATCTTCAAAGCTTAAGACTCATAATCTTATCCTACAAAACATCTTGATGAGCTTTATCAATCCACCACAAACCTTTGAGTGCTCCTAAATGCACGTGCATAGGAAACATTTCTTCCTTGCCATAGACCAACTCCTAAGGAGTAAAGTTGGTAGTCACTTTGTAAGAAGTCATGTACGCCCACAAACATTTGTCAAGGTTAGCCATAGACCAACTCCTAAGGAGTAAAGTTGGTAGTCACTTTGTAAGAAGTCATGTACTCCCACAAACATTTGTCAAGGTTAGCCTCCCACTCTTCAACCTTCTTAAAAATGTACTTGGGAATCATCCTGACTATATGTCCATTGGCACTTTCAACCAAACCATTGGATTGTGGATGGTATGAACCCTGTGTTGAATACCTAGTTTCTCCACTAGTGCATGCACCAACTTACTTATGAACCCCTATACTTGATCATATATGAGCACCCAAGTGACTTCAAAATGGGAACATATGCAATCAAAAGCAAATTGAGCAGCCATATGAGCATTTACCTCTTTTACCGCATTAGCCTCAACCCATCTAGTGAGATAATCTATGGCCACCACAATATAATTCTTGCTGCTGGTTGACTTGGGCAATGGACCAATAGCATACAAACCAAGGCAGCCTCTACTATGATAGCCCCTTGCTACTCGGGTATCAATCGTCTTTCACCCATTACTTGACATTGATGGCATGTTTTGCACCAATAGTGCACATCTTGCACAACAGAAGGCCACCAAAACCCGCCTCTCAAAATAAAAAATAGGACATGATCCTTGCCTTGATGTCCACACTCCTCATGACACTTCTCCAATACCATACCAATCTCCTCTTTGTAAAGGACTCTGCGCAGCACTACATCTCAACCGTGCATCATAAGATCTTCTCCCACTAGAGTAAACTTTTGAGCTTTTTGAACAACCCTCTTCTTTTGTATCTTTGATAGCCCTTTCAAGCATTGACATGTGCTCAAGAAATCATCAATTTCCTTTAAAGTCTCTCCACTTGCATTAGTAGTAGCCAGTGCCACATACAAACTCGACACCTGAGTTTGTACACGACTGCTAGCAAACCAATCTGCCTCCTGGTTTTATTCCCTTATAACATGTTTGAACTACACCTCTTTAAAAAAAATAACAATTTCTTTATAGAAAAAATTCAATTCTTACAAGGGTCCCACTTTACTTGCCATTGGCCCAAGAGTACCAATAGAGCATCACCTCTTACTATCAGCCTTAATATGCCAAACTCAATGCACTGCTTCAAACCCAAATGGAAAGTAAGATACTCTACCTCATTGTTGGTAGGAACCTCTTCCAAGTTGTAATCTTTTGAAAATATTAATGTGTCGTGTGGATCTTGGATCACCACATTTCCACCTGCTTTTTGTGCTACCCTCTTGTAAGCACCATCCAACCACATAGTGAAGGCCCCTACCAAGTCTGGCTCCTCTTTATCTTCCTCTCGCACCACCCTTGGATAAATTGACAGCTCAATCTCTTTGTGAATATTTTCCAAATGAGACCGATTAGTATGGTCAACCTTGAACTCAAACTCAATCTCCTAGAGCTCTATCACCCACTTCATGATCCACTTCCTTGGCTTCAAGTGTAACATCACCTCAGGCAAAAGATTATTAGTCGTCAATACATAAAACTTACAAACAATCAAATACACTTTGAACTTCCTGTAGAAAAATTCTAAAGTTATCATCCGCTGCTCTACTTTTGTATGCATCGCTTCTACCAAGCTTATTACCCTGCTCTTGAAGTAAACCGGCTTGTAGCTTCTTCCCACCTTTTGTAACATAAATACTACTCCAATGGACACCGTACCTACCATCATAGCAATGTAGAAGTCATTGTCTTGGTTGGGAGGTCATATTGTAGGTAGTGGACATAGAATACCCTTCACTTTGTCAAACACTTCTTGAGCTTCGTCATCCCATTGAAATCCATGTACCCGTTGAGCCATCTTTTAAAGAGGATACACATACTGGGACAACATCCAAAAGAATTGTGACATATATTTTAACTTATGCATGAAAGATGCCAACCCTGTCACATTGGTGGGAGGCTCCATTAGGACCAAAACCTTCACTTTCTTTGGATCCGCTTCTATACCATTCTGTGAGACCACATGACCCAACAGCTGAGCCTGCGGTTGTGCCAATTTTCACTTCTTTGGGCTCAATTTCCCTCCTTCCTCATCTAGACTTTGGAAGCAAAATTTCAATTTGGATAGGTGTTCCACCCTGGAACTAGAACAACCAATATCATCCATGAAAACTTTGATGAACTTACCCAAGCATGGCCCGAACAATTTGTTCATCCAGTCTTGAAATGTAGCGTATGCATTCACTAGTCCAGGCATCCTACGGTAAGCAAAGAACCCGCACAGAGAGATGAAGGTAGTTTTCAACTGATCCTCCAAAGCAATACCAATCTAAAAATACCTTGAAAAATCATCCATGATAGAATAGAGCTCATGTCTTGCAACCTGGTTCAAAAATCTCATCTTGAAATGGCAATGGGTAGTGGTTCCGCTTGGTAGCAGCATTCAAGGGTTTATAATCTACACATACCCCCATTTTCTGTTCTTCATTGGTGTAATAACAATAGGTGAAACCCATTCAGATTATTTCACTGGATAGATAATACCTGCCTTGAGCAACTTGTTGATCTCTTGCCCTAGAGCCTCCTTCTGAATATCTCCCAACCTCTGTAGCTTTTGTGCTTTTGGCATGTATCCGTCTTTGAGTAGTATTCGATGCTTCCCTCCTTTCGTTCCTCTCAAATC
This sequence comes from Adiantum capillus-veneris, assembly GCF_014529385.1. Taxonomy (NCBI): domain Eukaryota; kingdom Viridiplantae; phylum Streptophyta; class Polypodiopsida; order Polypodiales; family Pteridaceae; genus Adiantum; species Adiantum capillus-veneris. The sequence goes on along the minus strand of NC_140938.1, from coordinate 96,690,442 downwards.
TTTATATTCAATGAAAAACAAATTGGGATAGGATGCACATAGATCCACATAACCTTCCTTCTCTTGCTTGGCTATATATTCACTCAACATGTCTTCCACCTCTTTAACCTTTAGACTACAAACTGGATCTTGCATACCTTCACTCAAACTGGTGGAATCTATGGTGATCCCGAAAAAATCTGTATCCAGCTTCAATAGGTCCCAATGTAATTGGGTAAGCATTATTACTTGCTTTCATGACAAAGAAATCAATGAGGCATTCAATTCCCATGACTTTTACCTTCACATCCTCGGCCACCGCCAAACATCAAGATTTAGCATGGTTGTTCATTTGCACATGACTGGACTTGACTACATCTTTAATACCAATATCCCTTATAGAAGAATTGATGATCATATAGACCTGAGCACCACCATCACTATACGATTGCACATATATCCTCTTCTCAAGAAAAACTTCCACCACTGGAAGCACATAGTTAAATATTCACGTGAATTCTCCTTAACCTATAGAAATTGCCCAATTCGGTAAGCCCACTGGGAATTTTTCATTTCTTGGTGGGCAAAATTTAGCATTCTTATAGTTTCCCAGTGGGCCCATCGAGAAAAACACATACCCCGGTGAGGTTTTGGTGGATCTACAGATCGCCACTTATCGTCTTTTTTGTGATCATGTTAATTGTTATTATGTGAATGTGATGGTAAACATTGTGATTACAAGAAATTTAATGTGATCACGTGAATATGAAATCCCTATACTCGGATGCCTCATGCTGACACTAGTTGACCATTGTCTCCTCGAGTTTGGGTTCAATGCAACCAGCTACCCAAAAGTGATATTAGATTTCTAATTTTTAACATCCCTTATGAGGTCATATTCAAGATTACCGCGTCAATTGAAAATCCATTTGTGTAATTTTCTATCTCCATCTTCTCTTGCTTGACTCTGGATGCTCTTGATTTTTATTCATCTTCTCTTTACCTGTCCTTGCCCTGGTTTCTCATTCTGTCTCGGTCTCTCTTTCACCTCTTGCTCTTTTGATGGCCATAATATCCACCTCCTACTTGTCACTGCCAATAATGTTAACTCTTTGCACTTCATCATTACTTGGTGGAGCAAGTGGTTCTTGGTTTTCAATTGGTTGCTGCTCCCTTTGACCATTAAATTGTGCTTGTCCCCTACCTCGACCAAACAGAGGGTACATGCCACCCCTTTCCCTCGGTGGATGCGGGAAATCTGGAGCATAGTCACCCTCCTCTCTGCAATTATAGCACCTGGGGGGCAGTTGCCTAGCCCTGCCTCTTTCTTCCCTTGGCTGACCTTTGTCCATAACACTCGAACACAATTCTTGCATTTGCCCAGATAAATCTTGAACCTTACGTACCCATTGTTGAGGGATGGTTGCCACCCCCTGATCTGTTTGGTTGTCCACTTGAACTTTCTCCCTTGGACTTGAGTAGAATTGGGAATCATCACCTCCTATCCCAGTGCACCTTGCTCGATCTTCTATTTAAGTTTTTGGCTCTTTGCCCTTGCGCTCTGTTGTAATTTTGTGGGCTCTCAAAATCCATCTTCTCAAGAACTTTGGAATGCAAACAAGCCATAAATTTTTCCAATTTAAAGTACTCACCGCCATTAGCCAATTGCATGGCAATTGAAAAATCCCTCTAGAATTCCTTGAAGAGGTCAAGAAAAACACCAAACTCCTCGTTCACATCTTGCTTCAAATTTTTCAATCTTGTATCCAAATCGATAGCGGACACCTCTTTACAAAAATCATGCAGAAAACGGGCCTATAAAGCCGGCCACATAAATATTGGTCCCCCTTCCAAAGCATAGAACCATATCCTTGCTCTTCCCCACATCAACAACGGAATTATCTGCATCTTGCTAACTTCATTTTGCATATGCAATGATAGCATATATAGCTCAAAGTCGGCCATCCACTCCACTGGATCTTCTTCTCCAGTGAAAACTAGTCCATAACATTGTGCTGCCATTTCTCTTTGATGAGAATAACATTCTTTGATCAAAATCGACGAGCAATCAACTGCTCCTCAGTGGGGGCACCAGAAGATGGAGAGGGGAAATGGGGAACACATCGGCGCACAACACAATTCCTCCCTATAGCTCAGGGTATCCACAACACCCCTAACCACTCAGATAACACCTTCAAATCAACCAATTTGCACTAATGTAACAATCCTTGCACATACAATAGTACTTTCCTGCTCCACAAAACCACCATTCAGCCCGAATGCACCCCAATGACTCAACTCACCTCTTCCGACTCACACAGCACTCCAATTCTGCCCTCTTTACACCACACAACGATCTGCAGGCACACACCTCCAGAGGCACCAACATGCACACAAAGAGCAAGAGAAAAAGAAGGGGAAGGAGAGAAATGACACTAAGAAGTGGGGGCAAAGGATTAGTGTTACCTAGCCGAGAGATAATACAACCATTCCAAAGCTTAGATGGAAAGCTTCAACACAAAAAAATCCCCCAAAATGGGCCATATATTGATATTTATAGGAGAGACCACCCTTATTTGGTAAATTGGGGAGCATCGGACACTTGTCCCTTTGCTAATTAGAAGGTTTGCATGGGCCTTTGACTAGCTTTGGCTGCCCGAGATCCTCCTTGGTCTGGCCAATTTGGCCACCTCCATGTGAACTCCCCCCATGGTCTCTCTCTCTCTCTCTCTCTCTCTCTCTCTCTCTCTCTCTCTCTCTCTCTCTCTCTCTCTCTCTCTCTCTCTCTCTCTCTCTCTCTCTCTCTCTCTCTCTCTCTCTCTCTCTCTTGTATATGACTCACCCCCTGCCCCGAGCACTAGCAACCTCGCTAGTGGGGGGGTGCTTTACTCCTCAAAACATTTGGCCTCCAAATCCTCACGGGAACGCAATCCTTATCAAGTGCCATGTCCAGTCCACGTTCGCCATCGAGGCCCTAACCACCGCGCCACTGCCGCTACAGTCAAAACAGCACCAAAGTCTTCCCAAGAGCTACTCGCGTAGGGCCTACACGCAGAGGATGGTGGCGCCCTCCATATGCATTCTGAGGGGGAGCTCCCTCTCTCCATGTTACACTCCATAGTGAGGGAGTATTCCGCCCTTTATATCCTTATAGCCAAGCCTGCTTGTTCGCATGTGGGAACAATTAATGCCACATGGCAGAAGTTGGTGCATTAGCCTCCCAAAGCCTTTAAACTTCTTTTTTTTCCAAAAAATTCCCAAACTCCCCAACCTTTTGGCCCCTTTTGCTCTGCTTGCCAAATGGTGCATAGTGCTTCAATTGTCGAGCCATCAAAGCCAGCTCAAACTCCTCGTACCCGGATTCAAGCCGCATAACTCCCACTTTACTTGGAACTTGGGATGACCTTGAACCGAGCACCCCAAAATTGTAAAAAATCATATGCTACCCTCCTCTCATTACCAATTGTGCCAACTTTGACTAGCCAAAACTTTGTGCTCCGGACTCTGATTAATGTGTAGTCACTGTTTGCTACCTTCACATGTTCTCCACTACCCTTTCCAATTCCATCGAGTTCCAAAAAGCCTTTGTTTGGTAGACTGCCCAAAGCGGGCAAACTAAGACATACCTGGCCCCCTGCAAAACTTCCAAGCCTCGTATCTTGATATTCGTGACTGATCAAGCACTACGTATCTAACCACTAAAATTGGCTCAAACTACCTAGCACCACTTGCCACGTCCGTCTCAAATTTGCAATGTATGCACCTTTAAACTCAAATATCTTGGGCTCTGTAGCTCTGTTTGATGAGTTGTCTGGACCTGCTCCTTCAACAAATCAAGCTATGCATCTCCAGACAAAAATAATGCACCTTGAACCTCTTTCATCGGAAACCCAAATTAGACTTTACTGGAGCCCTTTTTGGCCTTTAAACCGCATCAACCATACACATCCGCTACTACCTGTCTGCCCAGGATCTTTGTAACTGTCCTTGCTCTTTGCCATGCATCTACTAGCATGCACATACCTGCCCATGTCATTTTCTATGGTCGACCAACTTTGGCTGCACCAACGTACATAAACGCTTTGTCAAAACCCTACTAATCAACATATCATTGGAAAGATCTTAAAAATTAGGTTCTAGATCCCCAAACTCCAACAAATTTGGAGTTGATTTGTATAAGTTATGGCCTCCCCATTGAAGATGAAATGTAGGAGAGATTCCATTTATAAGACGGAGTTGTCACATAAAAAAATGAAATCTTCTAGAATATAGGGAATTTGATGGCATGCTATATATCAATGGATAGATCTCGATGAGTACATTCTAAATCCAAAAGGTTCGATGATTTTTGATTTCATTTGTGAAATATTTAGTGTGCACCTATTTTGGATAAGAGGGAAAAAGTTAGAGTCTTTATAGGACCCATTTGAGAGTCCAAAATTTCCCTAATGTGAAGCAAATATTGTGCTCGATACTTCCGTGGTCAAGATATATAGTAAATGTAGTGATTTCATAATGCTTGATTGAATATATATGCCAATTAATGGACATTGTAGAAATATTTTATGCCTGGTTATGCTTTGTTGGTTGGGAAATGGTGCTTATTGGATAAAAATGTGAAGTTAAGCAATGCTTTGGCTGATATGTAAGGCAATAGTGGTGTACTTGGACCACTCGCCTTGAAGTGACCACTCATAAAGCCCAAAGAAGAGGTTTCCACTCAATGGGGAAAGAAGGGGGATGAGAAAGAAGTTGTGCTTAGCTATTCTTTGGGAGGTAAGTATGTCGGATCAACAATCATCGGAGAAACATGTTGTGTTGGCAATGCCTCGGTTGATGTGTATGTTAAATGTGGTGTATTATGAGGGCTAAAGGCCACCCATAGGCAAATCTTGGTTGGTTTTAAAAAGAAAGCAAAGCATGGCCGCCCTACAAATTCCTTGGCTGCCCATAAGAGATTGTTTTAATGTGTGAAAAGGAGATGAGAAAAAGAAGGAGGGAGACGAGCGCTCGTTATGTGTTGGGCACTTCTTGGATGAGCCTGAGAATGAAGGGGAAAATTGTCAGCAAGTCATGGTGCCTCCATTTGGGATGATAGAATTGGTGGAGGTCAAAATGCTGCCTGCAAAGTCACCACCCCCGTTCCCACAGCGACAGTGCTGTCGTTGTAAAAAATAGGGAAAAGAGGGGGGGGGGAGGGGTAATATATAGAAGAGGGTTTTCTCATGCAAAAAATAATGGGAGAGGACAAGAGGAAAAAGTGACCCGTGGTTTGGAGGAGAAAAGTGGATGACATGGGTTGCAAGAAGGAAGGGGGAGGATGAGGTCTTGAGAGCTTTGGAGAAGAAGGGAACAATGGAGAGATAGTGAAGAAGGAGACTGGAGACGGATGAAAGCAAGCAACACAGGGAGAAGGCAAGGAGAGGAAAAATATCTCTTGACGAGGATTTCTCTCGGACTCTCTCTCTCTCTCTCTCTTTTACACACACACACACACACACACACACACACACACACACACACACACACACACACACATGTCAAACAATGAGGGAACGAGGTTGAAAAGGTATGAAGTAAAAAGGTTTGAGCAAGGGAGAATATGGAAAGAGAGAGAAGGTCTTTGGCATGAACCAGGAAGGGAGCGGCTTTGGCATGAGATAGAGGGGAGGGGAAATCGTCATGAGAAGAGTAATGGCAAGGAGAAGGAAAATCAAGGATTCTCATGCTCTCCAGAATGGGAATCTGTGAGAGGAGATAGCTCGACTGGAGGGAGCTCTTGCTCATGAGTTTGGAGGATAAAAGTGCCAATAGCTCAAAGCTCTCTCTGTCTCTCTTGCTATCACCTTTTGACAAAGGCAAAGCTATGGAGATAAGAATTGATTATCATCATTGAAAGGTGGAACAAAGGGGAATATATCCGGATTTAGGCTCTATTAGAAAGATACTTGAAGTGGAAATTAAGCAGTGCAAAGGGGATGTGTTCTACAAGGTAGAGAGCAGGAAAAAATTGATCAAGCAAAGGAAGAACGGGGAAATTTTGGGAATTGAAGAGCAAGGGAGTTGTACATGGTGGGGTTTGCCTTGCGATTGCGATTAGGGGTTTTCAAATCAACATGCATACCAACGATGGTGTATGCAATTAATTTGTAACATGGGTTTTAGATATCAACTTATTGGAAACATCTAATGGTTGCTAGCATCAATTGAGCATCGATATCTCATTTCAATGTATTTTTCTTTGTTGTTTGTGTTTTGAGCCATGATCTTCTTTTGCGTATTCTCTCTAAATGTCATTATATCTTCTTTCTAACACTAAATCACTCCTAACTGCACTTGTTTCACTTGGTTTATGCCCCGACTAATTATATGTCTACAACAAGAAGCTCAGCGCTTCCCCTATTGGCCCTAGAGAACCGCACACTCTCACAATGGTTATAATTTCCACCTACAGAATTGGATAGACAATATTTGTATGCAGATTATGATGGATGAACACGATCAAGTCTCTCTAAGGTTCAAATAGTTAAAACTCTACCCTCTTATTTAGGTGTAAATAGAGGAAAATATTTTTACATCCTTAAGGTAAATCTCATACAACAAAAGGGTGGACTATCCCAGAGGGTAAGTATTTGAACCGGTTTGCCGTGTTTTATATGTTGCAGATCTTTTGTATCTCCATGGGTTTTGTTCCTAGGTTGTTTTAAGAAATCTCTTGTGCATGTACTTTCTAAGGTATAATGAACAATTACTTAGCTACTTTGAGGTGTGGGTATCACTTTTCAAAAAAATATCGAGAGTGAAAGACTGGTAGACCTCGTGAGGCAAAGTGAAGCATTCAAAGAGAAAGTCAGGGAGCGATTGTGAGATATCATGGAATACGTAGGTAGCCGAAAACTGGGTAAAGAGAGCTATAATTGATTGAAATTATTGTTTGATGTGGTTATTCAATGGTCTTATTACAAGTATCACATCTTCTGAGACTTTGTATTGCCTTATGTTCTCTATCTTAGTTTGAGAACATACTATAAGTATCAAGAAAGTTTATTGTTTTTTATGGTGGTGAAGCATGTTGCTCAAAACAAGGTATAAAAATTAGATTATTGATACTGTTGCAAGTTGATTCATAAATTTTAAACAAGACCATGCCTATACTTAATCAAGGAATGTACTCAAGGCCAAATTTAAATAATTGTCCTATCTAGAATGTTGAAGGCTAGCATACCAGATTGACTAGGCTTGTATGTGCTATTATGCATGCTTTTTGATTATTGAATAAGATGATTAAAGCTAAAAAAACATATTGACTATAAGAAACTATTTGTGTATGTTAGGTGGGAGTTTTTCTTTATGATTTATATAACAAGGTTTAAGCCATCGTTATCATTCAAAAACTTCAACTAGCTTGTTAGTATAAGTAAGTAGAGGCAAGCATGTATGGTCAAAGATGAGAGGGTGTGAATGTGTGAATGCTTGGAGTGTTCACCTCAAGAAGGAAAATTGGATGGCAAGAATGCGAGCATTTACAGAAGCATGAATGCAGATGGTCTCGAATGTAAAAAGTCTTGCACAATTTACATGGTAAAGATAGCGTTAATGGTTGTCTTATATGGCTAGCTCCACTTCCAAAGTAGTAGTGCTTTACTTGCGTCCTCATGTGGTGCCTTACAATCATACGGTGCCTCTTTATGAGATTTAATGTGTGGATAGTATTATTTTGAGGCATCGATGCACCACATGACTCAAAAGGGAGTTGGTAACCATGGAGTTAAGAAATTGGGTTTTGAATTGTGCTCTTAGTGGATAGCATCACCTATACTTAGTCTTACATGCTCTATATGCATCAACATGTTAACGAAGGAAAAACATTATCCGTGGTGGGGACATAATGATTGAAATTTTATCGCAATACAGGATAGGCTTATTATGTTTTGGTAGAGGAATCTTGGTTTAGTCCCATCAAGATTAGCTGTGTTCTGCAACAAAGGAATGAAAGTCTAGATAGAGAAAGACGGGGATGATACTTCTTTACAAAGGGTAATAAGAAAAAAAAACCTTGTTACTGTGCATACAATCAGATGTCATTGTTGCTTCTTTGCACTACCGTGGTCATGCTTACATGCTCGAGTCTTCTACCAAATTAGTAATCTAAAACAATGGTGAGTGTGCTTATACATACGAGAATGTAAGTGGGCCAACAAGGTTCATGTGCATGTGTATTTGTGTGTGCTAGCATGCATGAGTGACTTGACTAACTTATACTATTGTATGTGTGTGTGTGTGTTTTTTTTTTTTTTGGGGGGGGGGGGGGGGGGGGGGTCTACCCTCATTCTTGGAAATGAGAATGCTTGGTGGAGGACTTTCCACCAAGTGGACTACGTGTCCCCTACCAAATGCCTCTAGTAATGATGAGATATTGAATCTTAACCTAGTAAAGTTTTCCTTTCCTAAAAACTATATTGTAGGAGATTCTACCTTTTCTTCTACAAATCCATTAGAGCAGGTCACAATAAGTTGACACAGTGTTAGAAGCATTATAAATGACATGAATTACTTGCAAGACACACACTTTATATGTCATATTTTTTGGGAGAATTTTATATTTGCGAGCTTTTATTTTCAAACTTTTGCATTAATTGAAACTTTAATTTTGAGCTTTTTAACACTCGCATTACACCAGGGATATCTTAAAATATCACTGTGGCATGAGAAAAGTCTACACCAGATTGTGCTTTCCTTCAATTACCAGACAATTAAACAAAACATGCATGCATGTTGATGCTTGAGGAAATGTAAGCTTAAGCACTCTTTATTAGACTAAAATGCAACGTTAGAAAAAGAACCATTTGTAATTAACTTTGAGTGAATATCCAACTATGAAGAATACCAAACAACAATGTAGTGTCAAATAATCTACTAAGTCAACTCCAATAGCCCCAAAACCAAACTAGATTCCAAGTGGTAGTGTGACATGCATATCATACTACATAGTAAACCTCCAACTACATAATCTAGTCACACAATTACCAAAATGCCATGTCCATGTTTTGTGGCCACCATGTACACAAAACACACAAATCAAAACATCAAAATGCAATGTCTAAAGAGTATCAACTCATCAAGAAGCCTCAAAACCAAACTACATTCCAAGTGGTAGTGGGACATGCATCTCATACTATCATAATAAACCTCCAATCACATTATCTAGTCACAAAATCACCAAAATTCCATGTCAAAATCATATGGCCACCATGTACATAAAGCACATAAATCAAGACATCAAAATTCAATGTCTAGAGAGACTCTCCTAAAGCAAGTTGGCCCCCCTGCATCAACATATCATTCGTCCACATGCCATGTTGGACAAACATCTTTCATAGAGCACATCATCTAGCTCTAAACACATTCAATGTCCCATGTCCTTTGCACAATATCCACCCATCTAGACAGGGATCTAATTTTTGCAAGCTTTTTTTTGTGCTTTTGTAATCGTAGCATTGCTTTTTGAGTCTTTTGCCTCTAGCTCAATGCAATTTTCATGCTAACCTGAATTTCGATTTGAACATTTCCAATGGAATAGCAACATACTTTATGACAAAAAATTTCATGTAAATGTGGCATGGAGTCCCCTATCACAACCTTATCCAACTTTGTCTTTTGAAAAAGGATTTGGCACAAACACACACAACCCATAATAGCTACTGAAGATGAAACCTCAAAATATAATGTGTTAAATTTCTCTCTCTTATGGCCACCTACCAATGTGTGTTGTTAAAACTCAGGTACATGTGTAACTCTAAACAAATTACTTGTATTATACGGTTGGCATCCATGAAGTTTGTGAAAAAGATCTATCATCCTAGAAATACAAATCTCTCTCTCTCTCTCTCTCTCTCTCTCTCAAGTCTTTCCTTCCTCTCTTGTCCAACACATTATAGAAGAATACTAATTTTACTTTTTAATCCCTTAACACTAGACTAGTGACATGACACTTTTATGTCCTTGGACACTTTTGTTTGAATTATTAGAAGAGTATGAAAATGAATTTCTAGATGCTATATATCCACAAAATTGCCTTATGAGCTGAAAAGAACTTGACATTTTGTTTTTGGAATATCGACCTCACCATTAACCTTACTCTTGCACAACATTTTTGAATCTAAACTATGTGAAAAAATGGGTCCTATTTTTGGCTTTATTTTCAAAATTTTGCAACTATATCACTCTAAACTTCATATTTGTGAGGTTTATATTGCTAGAGGATAAGTTTTTGTAGTTCTCAATATGTTTTGATGCTTCTAGGAAGAACTAAGTGTCAAAATTGAAAGTTATGACCAAATTACAAGAATTTCTTAATCCTATTTTTTTGGGCCAAAATTAGCACTTTTATGATTTTCTTGGTGGCTTTCTTGATATTCAAATGCAATTTTGATTGTGTAAATGTCATGTATAACATAAAGCTAATCTTCCTTGAGTTTTGGGAGACCTAATATGCTATATAGCATAGTATATGATGATGATTTTGAGTTTTTTGATTACTGAAGAATATGAGACATTTTAGTGTAGCAAGTGTACCTCCTTTTTCAATATTGTTAGTTTCGTAGGCCAATTGTGTGTATTTTGTAGGTAGTAACAGTGTATTTTGTAGGTAGTAACCGTATCTAATCTTAAACTAAAAATTTGGCTAGGTATTGAGTAGTTTCTATGGGATTCTAGAGGCCATAATGCTAAACTCAGTTTTGTTATGTTTGTTGTATTTAGCACTTCATCATTGTCCCCAAGGTTCCACTTAGTACGAGATCCATTATTATTTTGACATGCTCCACGACTCCTTTTGGATCCAATCACCCAGAGGGAACTAAGAAAACATGTACATAGTATCTGTATTGAGCGTGACTATAGAAACTTCGATGATAGGTCCACACAATGGCAAAAATGCAACTTTTTTGTACCTATTTTTTTTGCCCCCAAAAAAAATAGTGAGCCAAAGTAACCATATGTTTTGATCATCAACCCATTGAAGTTAAGGAGGAATTTTATCTCATGTTCTACAAAAATCCTCACTCTTATTTATATGCAATCAATCATAAGAAATGGCTGTTTTGGGCAAAATGCACTCGTCCATCAATTTTGGAGGCTTGTTGTGACCAAGACATGAGAAATTTTATAAATTTATTATTTTTTCCATATTAGTAGTCTTTGAACTATAAGCTTATGAAAGGATTTTTCAAAATGAGTGGATCTACTATGGTTTTAGAATCTTTTTCCAAAACCCTGAAAGGACACTTTTATGTCCTACTAGGTTACCAGACTAGTGTTAAATTCTCTTATGGGGTACCCTAATGGAAGTCGTGATGGATCCTCCTTGAAAATTGCTACATATTTTTGATAGTTTCAATATGATTGATCAATGTTATGGCTATTGGAACATTACATATATCTAGCCAGCTATTATTTTCATGTATTATATCAAACACAACAACTGACCACCTCTAATGACTTCCCATTAGCTCGCTTTTCTTGGTATTTTTTCCCTTGTTTCACAAATCAATAAAAAACCACCCTTAGTCATATAGTTTTGCACCATTTATCCAATGGTTTAGATTACCATCGTAGCCCCGTCGGTTAAACCATTTGGAAGCTCCACCCATTTTCAAAATTTTCTAGACATCCTTTCTTGATGGAGTAGGGGTACTAGCTGATTTTAAATTATAAAATAGGTTCAATAATTTTAGAAGTAAAAGGGAAGAGTGTTAGTGGGAGGCTCACAATACGAAGGAATATGGGAAACGACCATATGGAGACCATGCCCTCGTTTTCTCTAGCTTTCCAATTTACTAGTGCGTAAACTCGTCTTCCAGACTATATGGAAGGAGAAACACTAATAGAAGATAATATATGCAATGTTTGCTAAATAAATAGTTTTGTCGGGCTTTCAAAAGTAGCAGAATTGACATACATAGAGCACTACAAAACAAAATAAAATTTGAACCTCCCTAAATGTAAAGATGAATTGCTCTTTTGTATTCAAATTCTACATAATGCCATGCCTTCTACTTTCACTTTTCAATACACAGAATCTTCCCAAGATGCTTCAACATCTCCAATTAGCTTCAAAAGCATTCCTAATGCCTAAGATTTGACCTCAGCACGTAGAGACTATAAAGGGAAGCTTAACCACTAGGCTATTTCCCTTGGCTGCCCTTAGGAGATCCCTTGAGCGCTAAAAAAAAAACAAATACACCCCCCCTACCCCCCTACCCCTCCCTCCTTTCCCTTTTTTTTTCCCCACCCTTCCCTTTTCCTTTCTTTCCCCCTCTCCTAAACTAATTAATGGTTTCTAAAAAAACCCGTTTTGGGGAACTACTTGCAAGTATATGTAATTGCTTCTTGAGTCAAATGAGTGCTTTATGCTTCTCATCTTTGTGGAGCACTCCTTAAAATTTGATCATGACAATATCTATTGTTCATCTCCTATTAATATGGATCCAAATTAGCATGAAATTCATGAACTTTATCTCAATGCTAATAGCATCCAAGCGACCTCGACTCCACTACTCTAACCTCAGCAAATGATTTCCTCATGCTTCTCATCTCTGGCAAGCATTCCTTAAATTTTAAGCATAACAATATCTATTGTTCATCTCCTATTCATATGGATTCAAATCAACATGAAATTCATGAAACTTAGTAAGGCCAGGGAGGGCGGGCCTTGGGGAGGCTATTGTAGGGAGTTTGAACGGGTGATGATAAATTTTGAGCACGCTGTCTATGTGGCAGCAGCCATTGTCATTAAAAAGTTCAACATTTTTTAAATCAACGACGACTGCTAGTGCCACGTACGGCACTAGCGCTGGAAATTTAACCGCAGGCACTCAAGAGCAGGTTTTGAGGGAGGTTGGAGGGTGTGGGTTTCCTTTGTAGAACCCGATAGAAAGAGAGGAGGAGGGTGACGTGAAGAAAGGGACACGAGCTACTGTAGGTAGCAGTGAAAGAAGTTAGTGGAGGGGATGAGAGGAGTCAGCGGCAATTGCCATCGCCATCACCGTCGAAACATTTTTTTTAAAAATAATTTTCAACAAAAAAGAAAGGGGGAGTTTGGAGCTCCCCCATCATCCGCGCGGATGATTGGAGGGCTCCAACCCGTTCCCTTTTTTTTCAAGATGTTTTGTGCTAGGAGTTTTCTTCGTCTCGTTAGGTTTACATGGTGATGCCTACGCGTGGCTATGCCCAATGTAGCATGCCTCATGGTATGCTCGTGCACGATGGGGCATGCCTCTTGCTTGATGGTATGCGGCCCTTGCATGACCATGTTTTATCACTGAACATGTTTCGTGGCTAAGATTTGAAAGGGGTTACCACCTTCGCTTACAGTGCAACACAAGACATGCCGGGTTTAGGGTTACGCTTCAAGAAAATTTATAACATTTCACCGGAATTTTATAAAAATTGCCCAAAAAACAAAAAAAAGGGGGGAGGCGAAGCTCCTCCATCATTCGCGTGCGGATGATGGGGGAGCTCCATCTCCCCCCCCCCCCCCCCCCCTTCTTTTTTGAACAAGTTTTAAAAAAATGTAAGTTTCTTATTTAAGTTTTAATTACTTGCGTTCAAAACTTAATTATATACATCAAAAAAAGGGGGGGAGCTCTGCCTCCCCCCTTTCTTTTTTCAAATCCGTCAAACTCCACCCAACTCTACCATTTTTTGCAAATCCCTTGACCTCCACCGAACTTATTTGACTTGTTACATAATATATAATATATAGTATATATCATACTATAGTATATAATATATATAAATGAGGTAAAAGTAACTTGATTACCTCTCGCGAGTGGAAGGCCAATCCACTCTAGAAATGGCCCGTACGTGTGAGCTCTCTCTCTCTCTCTCACACACACACACACACACACACACACACACACACACACAAACTCACAAAACTAACCAACCTATTAAGAGGATGGAAAGTTTTTGGCAATGGCCAGAAGTCATGAAGAGGAGATTGGTGCCTTAGTTTCTTATTATGTCCACCATTGGTCTGCCACCTTTGGCTGTGTTAGTTGAGCATGTATTCTCACGGCTATGTGTATGCAAACTTTGCCAGCTCCATTGTGTTTGCAAGGCCTATAGTAGTTTGGTGTTGAAGGTAAGAGAGTCCTTGCGAGCCAAGGCAAAGGAGCCATGGTTCTTGATGGGCTTTATGATCCTAAATCCCTAGACAGGTGAGCGCTCCATGGGTTGAAATGTATGCCAAATGTGGTGTATTTTAGAAAGCACAAAAAGCACTTGAGTAGGATCCTCTCAAGAATTCAATCTCTTGACACACACCGATTGTAGGATATGCTCTTTTTTACGTCAATCAAATTATATTTTGATGCTCTAAATAACTTCATCACTTCAAATAAAACATTCCAATCACATTACACTATATCGATTCGTCTAAAGTGCAAGCTAATTTTGGCTTTCACACATTACGATAATTGATTTTATAATTTGTTGCACTATATCGATTTATCTAAAGTGCAAGCTTAAAGCTTTCACACATTACAATAATTGAAAATATTGATCAAATCTTGAAATTGATTCTCATTGGAAATGGGACTAATTGCAATATTTGACAATTGTCATATCTATCTGAAGTGTGAACATGAAGTTCTCACACTCCACGATAGATATTTGAAAGCTTATCTATCTGCATTTGATACACGTATATGATCCCACAGGATGATAGACATATCAATCCAAATAAAGATAATGTAATATCAATGTATTTGGACATGAGATTCCTAAATTTTGATTCCAGTGAGAGCATAGTGTGATGGCTCTACATAGGACAACAAAATTTTTATCTATGTTCACTTTGAGGTGAGAAAGTATCTGCACATCAAAATCGAACTTACCTAAATAAAACCGACCACTTTTCTATTATATTTTGTTGACAGATAACCTCACGTGAGAGTACACTCTACACACAATGGTAATCTCTAAACTATATCCTAATTCACTTCCACGTGTCTATTGAGGGCATACACCCTCAACAGGGAATAACATCAAACGACTCTCAAAACTGCATGTGAAGACTGAGAGAGAGCAAGAAGAGAGAGAGAGAGAGAGAGAGAGAGAGAGAGAGAGAGAGAGAGAGAGAGAGAGAGAGAGAGAGAGAGACTCGTAACTGATTTTCATATCTTTGCTCGTCGCAAAACATTACAATTTATAGCTTTAACCTACCTCCTAACTGAATCGGACTAAGCCTAACAGAATTTGACTAACCAACATCCGATTTCAGAGAAATATCCGACTTACCACAGTCCGGCTGACCATAATCCGACCTAAAAATATCCGACTGACCAACATTCCACCACCGATTGACCAAATAACTGACATACAAGTGTGCCTGTCAACACATGGCACAACCCGGTGGTAGATTTCGTAGAAATCTGACACGGATTCACATATCCCTTGATCAGAGTCAAATGCCTTATCACATGACATAGGATTAAAAAAGATTTGAGAATAAAACATGTGGGAAAAACATAATGATTTCATTTGGCAATGGTTCACCAAAAGATTTCTCCATAAGCTGTCCAAGATTTCGCTTCTTGCAGGCTTTGCGTCTCCAGGTAGTACATCCGGTCTTTTGCCTGGTATGTCTCCATCGGATCACTCCGTCCATGTCAAGAGTCATCATCTCAAAACCGCTTCTAGAAAACCCTCTTGATTTCAACTCCACTAATTTGCAATCCACTGCCAGCCCTCTAAATCTTATGACTAAAAATTTGCTATGAAATTTGCCACCTGAATTTATGCACTTGCTGGATTTTCAAGGATGCTCATCACCCGAACTGTCATGTGTATGTATATGTGTGTGAATACCTTCTAGGGAAGATTAGGTTTCCTTAATAAAACATAAAGAAGTAAATTGCTGGCCACACAAGATAGAAACGAAAACTCTGTTGAGTTTGTTCGAACTGGCAGAGCAACACGCAGCGTGAAACCTGCTTCTAATTCCTAACCATGGCCTGCACTCCACATGATCCGCCAATTCATTTCTCTCCGATTCTCTGTCTTCTTTCTGCAGCCCAATTATGCCCTCTGTGTAGCAGCAAGAACCGCCACCAAAAACCCCAGTTGTACTGCTCAACCGCATCCGATTTTTGCAACACTTCTCTTCCTTCGCACACCCACCTTCACTCTAGCTTCAAAACTCGCTTCATCTTGGACTATGATAGTGTTGCCCTCTCTCTATAATCTCTGACCTGCACTTCTTGCTTGACATAGTTTGTAGCCAGCGCCCTTCTACTGCACTTGCCATAGACACACCACAACAGTCGGTTCTTGGCACTGCTCTAGTAACAAAGAGATAGGAACTGATAGCAAAGATCTTGCCTCAGGTTAAAGGGTCCAAATTTGATGAAGAGGCTTGCCCAAAATTTGGGTCAGAGACTAATTGGGTTAACAGGTTGTTTTCTGCAGCAATGACAGCTTGCTCGCCATGGATTGGATTCGAGTCAGAGACTGCATTTAGAGATGCTTGCCCTGCAATTCCGATAGGGTCAGAGGCTTTAGTGTTTGGCCGGTCCACTTGCCCATTGAACGGGTCAGAGACTTTGGAATTTGAGGCTTGCCCTTTGCATGGGTCAGAGGCCATCAATTCTTCATGGTCAACTTGCTCGCCATGACTAAAGAGGGTAGAGTCAGAGGCTGCGCTTATTTTGAAAGAGACAGAAACTTGTTTATAATAGGGAGGAGGCGCCCTGGTTGGAGCCTTCATGAGGTCGCATGCTTAACGACAAGCACCAAAGAAAAATGAGACCTTGTAAGAATTCCTTGTTCTGCAGCTTGACCTCCACACACTTGAGTGCCACGCCTTCATCTGCAGTGGAAGCAGGGTTACTTGCCCGTGATCGCCAAAGTGTTGAGGGCATACACCCTCAACAGGGAATAACACCGAACGACTCTCAAAACTGCATGTGAAGACTGAGAGAGAGCAAGAAGAGAGAGAGAGAGAGAGACTCGTAACTAATTTTCATATCTTTGACAAAACATTACAATTTATAGCTTTAACCTACCTCCTAACTGAATCCGACTAAGCCTAATAGAATTTGACTAACCAATATCCGATTTCAGAGAAATATCCGACTTACCACAGTCCGACTGACCATAAACCGACCTAAAAATATCTGACTGACCAACATACTACATCCGATTGATCAAATAACTGACATACAAGTGTGCCTGTCAATAGTGTCTGTCAATAGTGTCAGTAAACTGAGCATGTAGCAAGTGATTCTTAAAAAATAAAAACCTTGTATGAGTGAGAGTTTGAGCTCTACACAACATACAAAGCTTAGATAATTTGATTTTAAAATAAATAATTAAAAAATTAACTAAGAAAAACATAAAATTTGATTTTATAGAAAATTTAAAATATTTTGAATTTTCATTTTTTTAATTATAAAAAAGTTCTTTTTATTTTTTTGTCTTCCATTGACAAGGAATACCTTTTGAGAGGAACACTAGTCTCAATAGGCTTATTGCTGCTATCTATAGTTTTTTTTTCGAACAATACATCTTTCGATCGAAAGAAAATTTGTACTAAACATCTTTCGATGGAAAGATGTTTCAATCGAAGTATCTTTTGATCGAAAATCTGGGAAAAAAATACGTTGCCCGTTTTTGATGTGTCACCGTATAAAACATCCGTATAATATGGGATTAGGTAAAATACACCCGTATATATTGGTGTTTTATACGTTTTTCACATAACATATAATGCAAATTAGCCTAGGATTAATCAAAATCAAAAGATCTAGCAAGGTGAGTAGTAAACAATAAACGTTTTTTTATTTTTTATTATGGATATAGGCTAGAAACGATGAAAAATGTCTAAGCATGGATTGTCCTCTGGGTAAAATTTGTAGGTAGAAGCTACTTCAAGATGTGTAAACTTATGAATGAGAAGTTTGAAATGTACGGCTCCATTAGACATGAGAAGGGTTGTGCTTAATTTTGTGATATCGGTTTATACACTTCCTTTACCAACATGCATGACTTATAGTACTTGTTTGCATTCAATATACCATTAGCTACCTGGCCATTGACACCATCATGATTTGCACACCTTAACATGAACCGTAAGCTAGTTTTCTCGTTGTTAGTTTTAAATGGTGGTCAAAACATCATCTTTGTTTTTTGGAAACATGGCTCTCCATCCACTATGTGTTCTCATGTTCCTCTAAGTGTCATCAACATTATGGACAATGATAGTCTTCTCAAAGATGAGATGAATAGGTACATATGCAAGGTTTTTATGCATATATAGTTATACGATATAATTAAATGATATCATTATATATAGTATATTATAACTATATATAGTATAGCTATACTATATATATATATGGTATAGTTAAATAATATTCTAAGTTATATATGTATATAATTCTATATAGTATAGTTATATATATATATATATATATATATAGATAGATAGATAGATGTAGGCTTTGAGGTTCATATTTTGCTAGATGTTCAAGCTCAAAGTTAGGACTTTTTGAAACTTATACATGTTTTTTGGTGTGTATCGTATGGTAATGTCTGTTTTTTTTGTTAAGATTTTTGTGCCATTAGAAAAGGCTTCAAATTAAATGTCAAAAAGCTCACAAAAATGGTTTTTATTGCAAAAGCTCAAAATCAAAAGCTTGCTAAAACACATACTCATTTTTTGTCGATTGATAACTGCCAGAATAGGTAATACCTACTGCCTTGGTAATGCATCCTTTTTCCATGCAATAGAATTCAAGTCTTCACCAATAAAAGACTTGTGGAGGATAGGTTTAATATCTCATATTGGAGGGTATATTGTGAAGGAGTCTTCAAGGGACAATGGTTTATTATTTTCCATACATAATGGGAAAACTTTTTTATTGATAAATAACAAATCATCCATGTATCTCCAGGAGAGTAAAAAAACTTTGAGCATTTCTATTTTTGGAGCAGTGATAATTTTCAAATATATTCTGATTCAAAACATACTAGATATAGGTTACACCATATGGGGAACATGACTAAATAATGGGAATTCCCTTCGCTTTTTTATAGGTATGCATGCCAAGTTTTTTTTAAAAATTGGTTCGTTATAAATATGTTTATAGACATAAAGTATTCAAAGGTCCATCATACTTTTGTTTTATTTTTTGTAAGGAAAATTTTGTTTTTGGATGCGTTAAACTCTTTGTATCACAATCCAACAATAAACTTAATTATATGTTGGAGAGACTCCATCAAGCTATGCATTCCATGGCGTGGGATAGCTTCATAGCAAACTTTAATGTCGTAAGTGAGTACACGGTAGAATTTTTTGGGAGATTAACTAAAAAATCATATTTTTTGTTAATGACCCAATATGCATTAGTTTGAATGTTGGAAAAGGTCATGAGTTCCTTTTGGAACTCTTCTATATGTTCCTTGAAACCCTGGTTTAACCCGATGAGCATTTTTGTAAACTACACCAATGATGGGAGTGAATACAAAATCATGAGAGTAGTTATCCATTGAAAATAACATTTGTGGATTTTTTAGTCTCTCATAATGTATGGGAGCCTCTCATCAACCGTAGGGTCAACACCAAACTCTCTAATGTGAGTGTTTAGGAGGGTAATTGGTGTGGATTAAGTTTAAGTAGGGTTATGATTTCAAGGGACTCTAACCTTTCCTTTGCAATTAAATGGATAACGTGTTTACAAATGAACATTAGAGCTTGAGCAGCCTTATCCAAACCACAAATAAAAACATGTTTTAGAATAAATCCTATTTCATTCACAATGTCAGCATCTAAATACCATGGGTATTGGTTTGGTCGATAATGTGGGAAAACTAATTAATGTGGGAAATTTTATTCTTGTTGAGATTAGGCTTGTGGGTGTTTTTGGGTATGTTTTCCTTTCCCCCCTCCCAACATGTCAAAACAACCAGCCCAATCTGAGTCTGAAAAAGCATGTAAATCCGGCAGCAATGATCCTCCCTTGGGATAAAACAAGCCAAGATATAAAGTGCCACTCAAGTAGCAAAAAATCCTCTCGATAGCTTGCAAATGCTTAGACCCTAGGCTATTCATAAATCTGTTGACTTATGAGACTGCAAATTCAATATCTGGCCTCGTGTTGCATACATAAATGAGGCAGCCAAGAACAATCGGGTAAATAGTGACATCAGCAAGATCATCAACATCATGAAGAATCAATTTCAAACCTGTTTCCATGGGAGTGACAGAAGGTTTTCAATTCTAAAGTCCAAACTTACATATAGCAATATCTCTATGTAACTTGATTGACACAAGGCAATACCACATTACACTCCTTAAACTATATACTCAAGTAATGATGCAATAGCCCCAAATTTTCATCTTGAAGGTAACATTCAAATCAGCCTTAAATTCAGCAATATGTCTCTCATTTGGTCTAGTGAATAGCAAATCGTCCACAATAGAGAACGATAATGAGAAGTACATCACCCTCACGCTGTTTACCCCGCCTAAGGAGACACATGTGATTCATACATGACTTTCTTATTCCTATTGCCATTTGGAAGATAACCATCCTTCAAGGTGAATGGTTCTTTTATTCCCCTTCCCTAATGCAAGGCTGTAATTACCTACTTAAAGTCTCGGTCAGTAGTATACTCATCTATCATAAAAGATAGATCATTGTGAGTTGCTATAGACACCACATTTACCCTTGACCGTTGTGAAAGTGCATCGACCACTTGATTGTGCTTGCCAGCAATGTGAGCAATATGAAATTTAAATTGCAAAGAAAAAAAATTCCACCTCATTTGTATATCGGAGAGCTCCGTTTGCGTCATGGATTTCTTGAGGCTTTGTGATCCATTTGTAGGATGAATGGAGCCCCCAAGAGATAGTGCTTCCATGTGTCTAGGGCATGTAGAACATCTAAAATCTCTTTTTCGTATATGCCCAAGACCCGTTCATCGACATTGAGCCTTCGACTCTCATATGCTATGACATGCCCTTCTTGAAGCAAGACTGCTCCAAGGAAATCACCACAAGCATCACATTGGACCTCAAATGGCTTTGAGATATCCGGAAGCATGAGGACTGGTTGAGAGATAAGCTTCTCTTTGAGCTTGTCAAAAGCATTTTATTCTTTAGCAGTCCATGAGTACTTAACGTTCTTCCTTGTTAAGTAATGCAATGGTCCTGTTATTGAGAGAATTTGCTATGAAGCGTCTATAGTATGCACACATACCAATAAATCTTCTTAGCTCATGTAGATTCCTTGGATTAGGCCATGCTTTTATTACCTCCAACTTTGATGGATCCATACGGATACCATCTTGAGAGATAATGTGACCTGAATATTGAATATCTTGTAGAAAAAAATCACTTTAGTATGATGGATCTCTTTGGTGATAGTGCTAGGCCATTGTGAGTTGACATACTCGGCCATTTTATCAGGTAATCCCGCACAAAATTGTTGCTTTTATTTGGCAAAGTCTATCCTTTGAAAGACTGTAGCTTTGAGATGTAAATCCCAAAACTTATCTACATATTTGTGGCTAGACTCGTTGAAGAGTAGCTTCAAACTTCTCCATTCGGTGAGCACTTTGTCCTTGATATTTCTCGCAAGGAATTGCTTCATGATGGAAACTCGTAGAGTTTTCCATGACTTTGGGGCTTTGCTGTTGCTACGAAGGCTAGCCCATCATTGACGAGCATATTTTTGGAAGTGCATAGCTACATGGTGTAGCTTAGAGGACTCAGTGAAGCCCTCATCTCAAAAGGCCACATCAAATTGTTGGATGAAGGCCAATACTTTGTCGGTGAAACCAAATGTGCCGGCATAGGTGAGAAAAGAGATACTCTTTCCTCCCTCTTTGAATTTCTTGAGCCTTTTAGGACCTTGGTAAGTTTTGCAATGTCCTCCCCTCTTGTATTCTCTAGGAGAATAGCCATAGATTTCATCAGAAGAGGAGGACACTGAAGAAGAAGGAGAAGAGGGTGATCTCTTTTCTTGCCTTTTTCTTCCTTTGTTTCCTCTCTTCCCTTTCGGAGTGACAAGGAGAAGGACTATGGGTTGACCGTTTCCTCTTGGGAGGAGTTGGCAATAGTCTAGACCGCCGACTTCGTGGAGCCACATCTTCAGAGGAACTTAGGGATTTTCTTCTTTCTCATTATTTGGATTCCTCCTCTTGGTTGACTAGCAGGCATGTAATAGATATGCTCGGCACCTTCCAATAGCTCGTAATAGTACCCCTCAACCAAATAGCTCCCTGCAGAAAGTATGTTTCCCTAGGAATCACTCAAGGCTCTTGTTGTTTTGTATTTCTCCTGTGAGCACCTCAAAAGGTAGAAGTCATCTCCATCTTCATTGGCATTGGTGGCAAAGGAATCACCGATGCATAGAACATCACTAATTGTGTCATGGTGCCCACCATACATCAGCAGATCTGATCCTTTGTCATTGCTTAAATATTCACTTTCCGCATTGTCACCATCCAATGCCTCAAGAGTTAGATACTCCCAATTCTTAGCATGTGTGTTGTTCAAGCATCACCTCCAACGCTGCGACATACAAAATTCACAAAACCAAGAGAGAAGTATGCAATGGAGTGCACACTTGTCACTCTTGGAGTATCCATTGACACAGTGTATTGATTGTGAGCCTTCAACTCGCTTGCAATTCCACTTCTTCTCCCTTGGCACCTCAGTTTCTTGGACCTCCCAAAAAATCCGATTCACCCCTGTGTGACCACTTTCATCATTAAATTTATGTTTCAAGAGACCAACAACATCCTCCTCACACTTCATGTGACATGCATCAGCCTTTAACTGCTCATGTGTTAAATCCCTCTTAACAACTGCCCTTGCCCCATCATGCTCCCCTTTGTCGTGGCCCGAAGCAAAGAAACTCCACAACATTTCAATGTCAGTCAAACCATAGTATCTAAAACAATGACCCACCTTCAATGCTGGGTACAAACAAATTTTTGGAAACTTTTCATCAGAGGTGGAATAAAACCTGGCATACCTTGACACGAAGAAGAACGGTCTAGATGACTTGAATTGAACAGCACATCCATCTGACCACACCCAGTGCCGCTTCAAGAAGTTGAATCCCTGATTTTGAAGCCGAACACTATGCAGTTGCAAGCAATGTTGCACAAAGAGCGTGTCATGATCTTTGTCATTAGAAATGTAAAAATGTGTATATTTTAACACCTGGTCTTTCTTGTCTCGAATGTGCACCAAGATGGTGACTTGTAAAGAGTACCAATGCATTGACTGGATTTCATTTTGCTCCTTAAGTGAGTAATTTTCTGCAAAGTCAATCACAGAGACCACTACATCTCTAGGAAACCTATGAATGCAATCTTTGAACTGTTGAGATTGCCACCAGGCAATAAAATTGTGTCGGATGTAAGTGGTCAGATGCTTTTGAAGAAAAGTTGTGAAACCCTTGCATCCCATTTCCTTCACCAGAAGATCCTTGTGCTTCTTGCCTTGAGAATGGGTTGAGGCAACATGTTCAAACACCTAAACAAAAATTTGGGCTGCACTTTCAAGTGTTTCGTTTGGACAAAGCATTAATCTCTTCGACCCACATTGAGGACATTCTCCCTTCAAGCAAGGCAACTTATGAAATGCGGAGTCCATTGCTTTTTAAAATAACACACTTTCAATCAATGTGCTTACACTAGTGTATGTGTACGTGGCATCTTCACACTTACTTGGAGCCTCTTTTGGCAAGCATATAGCACACATGCAGCCACACCCATCGCCGTGCATGCCTGTCTTACTGTGTCTCATATGGTTGAATGCTTCCTTGAGATATATCATCTGAATATGAGCAATATAGCAGCACGCGTAATAGTCCTTTAACTTACAAACAAACCAAGGTTTCAAGCCCTCAAAACATCTAAGTGAGATCTTGATGTGTGGATATTGCATTTGGAACCTCCTGTAAATATCTCCCTGTGTAAGAAAAAATAAAACCCATCAAAGGCTCAGATTTTTTTCAAAGTAAAACCCATCAAAGTAAAAGCTTTGTGTGGTATTCAATGATTTTTTCTACCTCCAAAGTACCTAGAGCACCTCTTTACTATCATGGTACTTCCATGACTACCTTTGAAAAGAAATCTGCGGTACTTTCAAGACTACCATTGTGAGGTATTCTAGACTCTTTCAAAGATCCAGAGTACCTAAAGAGTCTCTTTACTGTCACTACCTTTGAAAGGAAATCTAAAAACTTTTTCTACCTCCAAAGTACCTAGAGAACCCATTTAAACTCGCATGGTACTTTCAAGACTACCTTTGTGAGGTATTTTAGACTCTTTCAAAGATCCACAGTAACTAAAGAGCCTTTATACTATCATGGTACTTCCATGACTACCTTTGAAAGGAACTATGTGACTCTTCTTTGCCTCCAAAGTTTCTAGAGAACCTCTTCACTCTCATGGTAAATAACTACCTTTGAAAACAACTCTATGGTACTTTCAAGACTACCTTTGGGAGGTATTCTAGACTCTTTCAAAGGTCCAGAGTACCTAAAGAGCCTCTTTACTGTCATAGTACTTCCATGACTACCTTTGAAAGGAACTCTATGAACTTTTTCTACCTCCAAAGTACCTAGAGAATCCATTTAGACTCGCATGGCACTTTCAAGGCTACCTTTGCGAGGTATTCTAGACTCTTTCAAAGATCTAGAGTACCGAAAGAGCCTTTTGTACTATCATGAATACCTTTGAAAGGAACTCTATGACTTTCCATGACTACCTTTGAAAGGAACTCTATGACTTTTCTCTACATCCAAAGTTCATACCTATGAAACTTTAGGAGCATACCTGTGAATCATCAAGAAAATGTATTGGATGCTTTATGTAAGATTTTCTACCCAATCGTTTTCGACACATATTTTTTTTGTTTGGCGACACTCTTGTCTCTGTCTACCAAAAGGAAAAAACAAGGTCTTTTGTCGCTTGTGTGATGGTGGAACTTTGAGGTAGTTAACGACTACATAATTGCAAAGGAAATGCGCCAACCTCAGCCTGTTTTAACCGCAAATTGGCTGTTGCAAAGTTTCATCGATGCAATCCAATAAATCTAGCCATCTTGGAGTTGCTAATAGACCTTGATGGATCTCCTTCACTATTTGCCAACATCATGCAGACAACTCTTTTAATCTTCAGCTCCTCTTCAGACATGGATGCTTTGACTTTAGTAATTGTGCCTCAAATATTGGATAGTAATAACTTCTCAAATGCATGATGAATACGTCTAAAAGCTGACAGTCCTAGAAGACATTGAAAGGTGGTTTTCTTAGCATCACAAGTCATGCCTTTTGTTGCTTCCTGCCAGCATTCTGAGACTTTCTTGCAAACCTGATTCACATCTTTTGTTGACCTTGAACCTGATGCATCACTTTCTCGTTGTCTCCTATGGCTCTCTCTTTTCATCATAGACCAATATTCTCACATCTGATGGTTACCTTCATGGCGAATTGTGACTGAGTCATCCCTGTGGTAATTGTGAGTCATGTCGTCATGAAGTGGATTGTATTGCGCATGCTGCTGAAAGTAATCAGAGCCCTGCAATGTACTTGGAGGTGGCTCGTCCTGCACAATCCTCTCTTCAAAACATCTGACACCACAAGCAATGGCCGGCCATCCAACATGGCAATTGTGTGGAGGTTGTTGCTTGTGTGGAACATGCTCTCTCAAACTGCTGAAATCGACATTCCACAAAAGGTGACAATTGAGTGGAGGCTGCTGCTCGAGCACAACCTGTTGGCCAATCTCCTGCTGCAACATCTCCATCCCGATCTCGTGGACCATAGTCTCCACACCTTATGTCAATTCTCCACAAGGTCCCTCTACAAGTTCCTGCTGTAATTTTCCTTCTTCTTGCAAAGGGGGGGAGAGAGAGAGAGAGAGAGAGAGAGAGAGAGAGAGAGAGAGAGAGAGAGAGAGAGAGAGAGAGAGAGAGAGAGAGAGAGAGAGAGCTCGTAGACTGCTGAAGGGGTAGATAGAGAGTCTTACATTCAACCAAGTCAAGAACCGTTAAAGTGGTTGGCACAACGCCTTTCAAAATATTAAATATTTATCTTTTGCCTTTTGAAAACTGCCAACAAGGACACTACTTTTTGCACCACCAACCCATGCTTTCAGCTAGCTAGATCATGTGAGACCTAAATTTTATATGTAAGATAGGGGTATGATATTTTGCCTCATTTATTATTGTATAAGCATAGAAAGGGGGATCACATTACCTAATATGAGTCATATATAGGGGTTTTATCAAAGTTGTCCGCTCATCGCAGGTGGCGTCCCATTTTGTATATAGAGTGAATCGCCTGGGATTTGGTTTCAGCTGGTTTTTCATTTTAGTCTTTTCACACTGACATGCCTCCTTGAGGTATAGTGCCTTGTTGCTTGATATTTTTATGTAGGAACTTAAGAGAACTTATAAGGATCTCCATCCACATGATTGATGAAATCTTCCTCAACAAAATGAGATACTCCATACCTCCAGGCGTACTAATTTCCATGGTTCATGCTTTGAGGATAATTATATTTTTGAATTGTGTCTTTCCATGGTTTGATTAAGTGCATTTAGTTATGTTCTGTTATCTGCCATAATAAATGTATAAATTTGTCTTTGCTTAGGTTGATGAACTAGAATTTAGTCTTATAGATGAGCCTTGCGGTTAGGAGGCCGTAACTTTAGGTTAGCTCATTTAATTGACCACTAGCCCTAGTTGGTAAAATTATCTGAGTGTTTGAGACCTTGAAGTGTTTTAGGCCCATAGAGAAGCATGCTCACTTAAAGAACAAAAGACACTAGTGAGAATACAAAGGAAATGGAAGCAAAAAGCAAAAGTACCCCAAATGTAAAATCTTAAGCTGAAAGAAAAATCTCGGCTTGATTTGGTACTTCACTCACATGTATTGTCTATGGTACAAGAGACCTCAAGGTTCCCAATGTTGGTACTTTCCTTTGAAAAGCAAAAAGGCTCGGGCAATCAATATAAGAAAACATGCAAAAACTTTTGAATAAAAAAAACAAAAAGAAAAATGACATGAAAAAGACTTCTATTAAGCTTCAAGTGAAAAAATCAAGCTCTTGTTTGGAGTTGGGAAAGTTAGTTGTCTAATCAAAGCTGAAAGACACAATTAGGGAATTTCTAACTTTGCTACTACTAGAGTAGTTGTTTTAACCTTAGCCATAACTAACTAATAGATAGTTAACATCCATGGATGCCATATCACATTTTTTTGAGCCAGGGGCCATGCTTGTTGATCCTATAGGTGCTTGGGTCATTGCCGATGAGAGGCGCACCACCTATCTCATTTGACAATATTTTTACTTTGACTGACCAGTGTGGACACCTATGTGTGAATGGTCCAAACTCATATAAAAGGGCCATTGTGACCTAAATCCCAAATTCTAAAGGGTGCATGCTAAAGAAGAGTGCTCTTGCCTTATCTCCATCTCCTTCTCCATTGTGTGCTCACGAGACTGTGTGTGTGTGTGTGTGTGTGCGTGCGTGCAAGAGAGAGAGAGAGAGAGAGAGAGAGAGAGAGAGAGAGAGAGAGAGAGAGAGAGAGAGAGAGCATTGCAGCGCCATCGCTGCTAGTGAGGCAATTGAGCGCAACGGTGGTGACTCCCTCTTCTTTGTGGCGAGGAATCCTTCACGATGACGAGCGTAGAGTGATGAGTGACACACCCTTTCTCCCTTTGAGATTGCTAGCTTAGCTTAGTTGACTGCTTGCAGCCATCTGTGGCTTGCACATGGTGCTCAAAAAGTCCCTAGATCTGACACGTGCAACAGATGCGCACATGTCCCTATGTAAGTGCTTACATAAATGCCTTACATGAAATATTGGATGACTCCATGAGTGCGAAGGTAATGAGAGTTTTTAAGCCATATATCCAATTCGCTTGAGTATCTTAAGAAGCATATAATATCTCAGAGATAATTTAGGTGTTGAACCATTTATGAGACTATTATTTGAATGCTCTAGCACACATAAAAATACCTCTTTCCATTATGTGAAGGTAGCTTGCCAATGTTCATTATCAACATACTTTTTGTACTTATCCCATGCTTGTCTAACCCATATCCATGTGGTCTTGAAGAAATTCCTTGACATACTAAAATTTCTTGGTTGCGAACCCGAGTGTAACTAATGATTTAGGTTGAAAACCATCCATAAGCATGAATAAACTTAAACTAAACATCACATACTTGGCACTATTGTAAGAAAATTCCAAACTAGGGAAGTAGCCTTTCCCAATGGATTGCTTCTTGCTAACGCATCCCCTTATAATATCCTTTAGCAATAGATTAATACTTGTAAGCTACCTAGTCATCTTGAGATTAGTGATTGTATGGATATTGAGTTGTTTCTCCCTAATCGTTTATTGACAATCTTCCAGAAATAAATTGTAAATGTGGGTCAAAACAATACCCAATATTGTTTACAAATCCATATCATCAATACATATCATAAAAAACCAACTTGGTTACCTTTAGAGAATGTAATAGTGGACTAAATAAGCTGTACAAAGTTTAATCAACTTATCTACAAGCACTCAAACCAACCCATGACCTGTTATTGAGATTGGTAGACCCACAATAAATCGCATAGAGATACTTTGAACCTACAGTTTCATGACTATATTTTCCAATTCTTATGGCTAATGTTATGCTCACAACACACATGGAATGAACTACATAATTTCCATTGCAATCAAGTGAACGTGGTGCTAACATATTTGGACCATAATAGAATGTGAAAATTAATCGCCTCTAGGTACCAATAATAAAACATTTTTATTAACAATATAAAACCTCAATATCTGTGAGAAAAATGGATGAAAGAATTATTGCCTACTTGTTAAACTCAATCAAAGCCTATTTAGAAATAAAATGAAACCAAAGCATATGATTATTTGGAAATTGCAAATAGCTTCCACTTACCTACAATCAAGTGCACTATCCAAACCCAAAAACTAGAGTCTCAAAAGATCCAGTATGTCTTTGACTTGTTCAACACTAAATGAGAGACTAGTGAAAATAAAGAATATTTAATTGATAGCCCTGATAGATGCAAAACTGTAGAGCATACCTAAGGTTGGGCATTTGACATATCAACACAATTCCAAATTCCAAAAGGTTTGGGATATAGCTTGTAGAAAAAGAATGTAACAAGTTCTTTAAAGATCAAGTCCATATATGGTGGAACATGGATCATGATCCATGTACCCCAGCCTCAAAATTTGGTGAAAATTGATACAGATCCTATAGGTGACCTTGTCTAGCTACTCTCAAAATTTGGAGTCAAAATTTGACAGAGGAACTGGGGGTGTCTGACTTGATGAGCCTATAGATATACTTGAGTACATCTTCCATCTCATGTTTGAGCCACATTAGGGCCAATTTGGATGAAATAAGGGCTATTTAGGGTTTCTCTATTCTTGATCTAAGGGTCAAGGAGGAGCCACATTTCCAAAAGTATGGCACTTTTGTACACGTGTCAAGATCTCCTTCACTTGCTTTTGGAATATTTTGCACTATTTTAGCCATAACTTTTTCATATGAACTCCAAATCTAGCGCTCAAATGGTCCATGGGTGGCGCTTGATGAGCTCTATCCAATGAGTACCCATGTTGAATAGTTTTGGTAAGATCTTCATGGTCTTTTTTAGGTTGCCCCTTCTCAAATCCTTACACAACCCTTTTTTCATCCAAATTGGCCCTAATGAAAAATACCCCCTAGAGACCAAGATACAAAAAAAAAAATCCTTTATCCTAGTCTTAAGACTAACTAACCTATTCTTTACAAGTTGAAATGATAGGTTAGTACTCCACCACTTTAATGTGTTATGGGCTCAATTAAAGTTCCAAGATGTGCCTAGGTGGCAGATTCAATAAGTGGTGGAGCCCTAAAGGCCTTGGGCGCGCGAACATTGCATATTTTTACCCTAGGTATATAAGGCAGTGTGTAAAAGAAATTAGGGTTCTCAAGCTCATTTGTTGAGAGCACTCTTTGGTGAGATCTCTTGAGGTGTGTGGCTATGGAGTCCTTGAGCTTCTCCTTGCTCATGTGACTTGATTAACACTAATCAATGCTTAATTCTCTTTCACTATGCCTTTCTCATGCTTCTTATGATTGTCTATGATGCTTTAATTAGCTAGATCTTAAATAATTAGTGGTTAATCCCTCTCTAATCTTGTGTGATTTCCCTCTCTTGCTTGTGTGTGCATGTAGATTTGATTGGATTTTGGTGCTCAATAGATCTATGTGTGTGTGCTTGCGATTAGTGTGTTGCATGATAGGATTGGTATTGTGTGTGTTTTGCAATCATTAGTGTGTGTGATTGGGTTGATTGGAGGTGAAGAGAAGTGGATGTGGAGATTTCCCATCATTGTGGCTTAGATCCTCCATAGCTCCTCCATAGGCTGAGAAGCTCACCTTGTAGAGTCACCATTCGTGTTGCCATGATTAGCTCACTAATCGTGTGAGTATTTCCATGCCCTAGCCGGGTAGCTCATCCCTCCGGATTGATAATTTTGTTGGTCATTGGAGCTATGAAATGATGGAACCCCCAGCATTTGGCACCATTGCCGGGGAGGATGTCCTATGCTAGTGTGATTGTGGCATAATTGAATGTGTTTAATTTTTGCATTGCTTGTAGCTCAAAAGCTCTCCATCATGGTTTGACTCATCCTATTGGGACCTTGACGAACCTCTTAAACCACCTTTAGAAACATGAATATCCTCCTCTTTGTAGATTTGCTATGCTAATTCATGGTCGAGATAGGGATATTTATTTTCATTTTGATGGTGCTGAGGGGGTATCTCATGATGCTGAGGTGCTATGCAATCGTCCTGAGATATGTCATCATATTGAGGTACGTGTATATAGAAAAAAACACACATCGTAGTGAAATAAAATATGCATGCTCTTAAGACCTTTAAACTTTTCAAAAATTGCTCCAAAAATATTTTAAAAACTGAACTTAATATAATGTAAATCTTGTGCTTGAAATTTTATAAAAACCCAACTTGGAAAATCAATACCTAATTGAAACAATGGCACAAAAGTTATGATTTATTTATCATTCAATCATCTATTGGCCGCAAGCTAGAGTAGGTTATAGTATTGTAGCCAGCATTATGGGCTCCATTCATAAAAACCAATAAATCCCATGCCTTAGGTCTATTTAAGGGATTATTTTCTTTTCCTTGGACAATATGTTGTAGCACAATGCACAAAGAAGCTAGTTTCTCACATTAAGATTAAGGTTATGGGATACAAAGATCAAGCGTTTAAGAATCTAGCACATGCTATATACATCATAGGTTTTAGTGAAATGTTTGCTTCTACCAAATATCTATGAAAAACAACTATTCAAGTGGCCGTTCATCTGTGGCACCTTGAAAACTTCTGTAAAGTGTGTCCTAGGAAAGAGGTGGACAAAATTCAAAAAGAGGCTCTCATTAGCCCTCCCCTTGAATGCTTCTAGCCCTATATTTGACTCCTCTTCACACCTGAGGTGGAGGAGTCTCCCTCTCATAAATATTCATCATTGTGCTTGATCAAACATTGGAAAGTACTATTTTAACCTCCATCTTTTGACACGTGTTTTGTGAAGCTTACCATCTACATCCACCAATCGGTAATTGATATTGTTGTAGTGATTCTTAATGACGAAAGGCCCCTCCCATATACACAAAAAATTATTGTCCTTCCTAGTGTCAAACTTGTTGTCATGTATTAGACCCAGCATACTTTCATGAGACCTTTTGCCTTGAGTGCTTTGCTCGACCGCCCAGGTTATTGGCCCCCGCCGACTCGCACCTTATTCTTGTGTTGTACATATACAAAGAATAAGGGGCATCTCATTAGTTGAATCTCGCTCCGCCCACACAGTGTAATCTCTCCTTCTCCCCTTCTCGCATGCAGACACTGCACCACGCACATGCACTCTTCAGTTGAGTCTACAGTGATGGCTCATGAGAGACGGAGGTCTCAATCTTCTCGAATATGTGATGTGGGTATTGTGGTCACATAGGGCACATTAAGTACTATTGTTTTAGACACATGAGATAGCAGCGGAGATAGATAGTTATGACACAAACTAGAGAGACTACCACATATGCCATATGTCACACTTACCTCTAGACTCCACCCATGATACATATCTCATAGAGATGGCAATTGCTCCCAATGGCTGCTAGATGAGTTTGTAGCATTTCATGTCACACCATGCCATGATTAGCTCAACAGATCTGCTAGTGGGAGTTGTGGTCATGTTCATCTGGCTAGTGGTTCAACATATGACAAAGAGGGTGCAGGAGATATATGTTTGTTACTACCCAATGGTGCATCTTATATGCTTACACATGTGAGTTATGTTCCTGAGATTGTGTAGAGCTTGATCTCAGTGAGATGCTTGAGAGAGAGTGGATGTTAGGTATTGCTTTGATAGAAATATGCAACTGGGTTGTCTAGTCATTGTGCAAGGTGCTAGGTCATACATTGATACCCACTAGACATTTCTTAGGTACAAGATGATATAGTCTCCATTACTACGATGAAATGTGAGAATCAAGAGACCAGATGCGTCTCCTTCAAAAGTGAGCTCTAGTATGCTTAGAAAACAGAGCATTTAGTTGTGCAGGATATGTCAATGCATTGACTCTATAGCACAAAGGTGGAGCAAAATTGCAGTGAGACACAACAAGCATCATCTCAGTGTGTGCAAGTAGAGGTAGAGTGGGTCTGCTCCCTAGAGGCACATGCCGAGATGACAGATATAGAGTTCTTTGATATTCTCATATTAGAGGCTGATGAGTTGGTGCCACAATGCACAGTTTTGCCTATGGGTGAGAGGGACATAGCCATCCTAGTGTTGGCATTGGCACATCCACATGTGATGGATAGTCCTAATGATGTAGTGATTGCAAATAGCACAAGGAGGCAAGTACAACCAGGTTTTCATAGATTTTGTCAGCATTTTGGCATCTCATGTTTGACTTGTTAGTATCGAGGCCTGACCTAGCAGCTACATTGGGAGCATTTGTAGTAGGAATTGTGAGTCATGTGATGATTGACACTACCATGATGCATAGTGGAGTTTTGCAGACCATATGGAGTAGTCTGCGGGATTATTTTGCAGGCTCTATCATGTGTACGCACACTTGCCTACCACGAGAGCCAATGGGTGTAGGTTGAGAGAGTCTCTCACCTGTTTTCTTGTGCATACTAGTAATTTAGGTAGTAGGACCCTCTTGTCAACACATTCTCCTTTAAGTGGGAGATTGTTGGGGTACAGGCGCATGTGTCTTGCCCAACTGCTCCAAAGCAAGAATATGGTTGTGGATATGAGCATTAGGACATTCCATTTGCCTAGCTAGCACCACAAGACTAGGCAATTGTACTTTGATGGGTAAAGGGACCCCTTACCATACACCAAGTGATAGGGTGTGAATCTTAGAGATGTCTTGAATGATGTGCAATAGGCCCAAAGAGAATCCATAAGGTGTCTATCCCAATCACTTGTGTGATCATTTACCTGCTTAGTAATGGTTTTGCATATCAAACCATTTACCTTTTCCACTAAACCATTGCCTTGTGGAGAGTAGGAGTTCACTATCGACGTGAGATACCTACCTTCTTCATTAGCTATCCTACTAGGTCTCCTTTAACACTAGGTTGGTAACCTAACAGGACATAAAAGTGTCCTTTCAGGGTTTTGAAAAAAACCTCCCAAACCATAGTAGATCCACTCATTTTGTAAAATCCTTTCATGAGGTTATAGTTCAAGGCCTACTAAACATGGAAAAAATAAGAAACTTGTAAAATTTCTCATCTTTTGGTCACACCAAGCCTCCAAAGTTGATGGACCAGTGAATTTTCATCAAAACAGTCATTTCTTACATTTTGTTGCATAAAAAAAAGATTAGGGATTTTTATAGGACTTGAGATAAATTCCCTAGTTAACTTCAATGGGTTGGTGATCAGAACATATGATTTCTTCTCACTATTTTTTTTTTTTTTGCCAAAATAAATAGGTACAAAAAAGTTGAATTTATACCATTCTGCAAACCTATCATCAAAGTTTCTATAGCCACGCTCAATACAAATAATATGTACATGTTTTCTTAGTTCCCTATTGTCCTTTATGTTCATAAGGAGCCATGGAGCATGTCAAAAGAATAATACATCTCTTACCAAGGGGAATCTTGGGGACAAAGATGAAGTGTTAAATACAGCAAACATGAAAAAATTGGGTTGAACATTATGAGTTGTAGAATCCCATAGAAACTATTCAATATCTAGCCAAATTTGATCCTTATGACTAGATATGGTTACTACCTACAAAATGCATGTAGTTGTCACAAGAAACTAACAATATTGAAAAAGCTATAGTTGATATACTAGAATGTTTCGTTTTCTTCCATAATTGAAAAAATCAACCATCATTGTGTACTATGAAAAATAGGGTATTAGCTGCCCTAAACCTCAAGGAATGTTAGCTTTATGTTACAATATGCGACAAAGAAAATAAAAAATGAATTTGGATATCATGAAATCCACCAAAAAAATCATAGAAGAGCTAAAATTGGCTAAAAAACAGGATTTGACAATTTTTGTAATTTGGTCATAACTTACAATTTTAATATTTATTTCTCCCTAGAAGCATCAGGACATGTTGAGGACTACTAAAGATAGTTCTCTAGCACTATAGACCTCACAAACATGAATTCTAGAGTGGTATAGTTGCAAAAAGTTAAAAAAAGCCAAAAACAGGACCCGTTTTTTCACACAGTTTAGGTTGTGAAATATTGTGCAAGGACAATGTTAAAGATGGAATTGATATTCCAAAAAAATGTCGAGTTTTTTTCAGCTCATGAGACAAATTTCTAGATAGATAGCACCTCAAAATCCATTTTGAAGCTCTTGACATAATTCAAGGAAAATGGTCACTTCACAAGACATAAAAGTGTCCCATTACCAACCTAGTGTTAAACCTAGTCCCCTATCAGAAATTATCTCAAGAGAAGTGCCAAAATGGCAACAAATACTCTCAAACACTAATTTTTCCACTTTCCTAGCTATAATCCAAGTGTTAGCTACTGCTTCAGCCCACTTGATCATGTAGTCTACACCCATTATTATGTACAATTTACCTTATTGGGTCCTTGGCAAAGGCCTGATAGTGTCAATTCTCCATTTCCCAAATGGTCCATATGAGGTAATAAGAGTTTGTGGCTTGTAGGTGAGCCTCTAAAAACCAACCTTCTAACACTCCTTGCATGTTTTGCACCAATGTCTTGTAAAATCTTTCTACTAGTGATCAAGTGCAAAATGTCCTCCACAAACAACATCATGGAAATATGAAATTAATTATGAGATCTCTCTAGAGAGAGGTCCCGTCTAAGAATTTTATCCTTACCTTTCCAATTGAGATCTTCATTGATAAGGTGGTATTTGGTTGCCTTACACACAATCCATCTCTTTTGGCTCTTGGTAAGTTCTTTAGGATACTCTCTTGTGTCTAAAAAACCCATGATGTTAGGCATAGCATCACTATGTTGAAATAATGGCACCTTTAACTTGAATTCTGCACTGGAACATCTTGTAGTTTCTCAGTAGCTAAAGCATCTGCCTCTTGATTTTCTACTCTAGGCACATGATGTAGTTTTACAACTTGAAATTTTCTTGAAAGCTTCTTAGCTTGGTGTAGATGTCCTAGAAAGCTATGATTTTTACAATCCCAAGTTCCTTGTACTTATTTTACTAGAATTATGGCATCACCAAATACATTTAATCATTGAATACCTTGTGTCACACACCACTCTAACCCAAAGAGTTAAGGGTGCATATTCTGCCTCATTTTTGTTAGAGTGGGAATCCAAGAGATGCCTAATGAGGAATAACTTTTTCCTTTACTCATTGAAGATGACAATTCCAGCTATAGCCTTGTCCATATTCGTCTTGTAAGATCCATAAAATAAAAGAGAGTGAGCCCCTTGTAACTTAGGGACTTCCAATATAGGTGTTACCTCTTTATCATCGAACTTATTTTTAGCTTTTTTCATAGTGGCAATGAGTGAGAATGCCTCATAGACTAGTTGTTGTGGAGCTCTCCACTTGCATTGTGTAATCAAACTCTTGCAACCTTGTGAGCCATTCAAAAATCCTAGAAGAAACATCCATGTGCTACATCACATAAGAAAACATCCCCTCCATTATTAAGATTATGAATGGTCTAGGTAGTAAATAAGAGCAAAACTTTGTAGTAGAAAACATTAATGCAAGCATCATGTGTTACATTGTAGTGTATCCCTTCTCTGATGCTTACAAGTGGTCGTATAGCCATCCTTACTCATCAAAATATACAAAGGAGTCAGAGGTGTCTTGAGACAAGTTGTCTTAAGGATGATCAATCATATCTTTCGTAGTTCAACTAGACTAACTAGAACATTTCTTTCCTAGTTCAATAAACAAATGCATGATGTTTCTTGGAAGGTATCATTCCGCTCTCAGCCAGTTTATTATTTCCTAAGTACATATCCACTCCTTAACAATTGCAATGTTATAACTTAAAAAGAACTTAGGGTAATTATAAACTCAATTTTCTAGCAAGGCCCACCTGTGACTGATCACGAATCTTCTATGTCTCAAGAGCACAAACACTATCGTTTGTTGGCATGCTACTCAGACCGGCCTTGTCGCCATGTGTGGCCTTAGCCCTCTTTGTTCTGCTATCATCCTCTTCAGGTTACTGATTTGTGCGGGTTCTTTTGGAAGCCATGGTCTTTGTCCTTATAAAAGGATGCTTAACCATTAGGTAGAGTATCAAAATTCAAACTTACCATATAATTTCCCTATCATATTCCTTTTATTTACCTTATTTTCACTTTTCTAAGAGCTTCAAGCTGTTTGTTGGATTATAGGGTTCTAATTAGCTTTATGTGGTGTGATATCATTCTCAAGGGTTTGCTACCTTAATTTAACTATAAGAATCCATGCCTAACTTTTTCCTTTAAATTATAGTAAAAAAATAGTAACTTTTTGATATATCAATTTCCTCACTATTGTTATGAGCAAGATATTTTTATCCTAGCTTTTTTGTGAGTTTTGTAAGCTCTAGTAATTATCTTATATTTTTTTGAATTAAATTTCTAATTTTCTCATTCAAATATAGTAAAAAATGTTTTATTTTTAGCTAAGTAATTATTAAAAAGATATCCAATGGATGTATATTTATCCTAGCTTTTTAAAAGAATATTATATCTCTAGAAAAAAATTGAAGTGGACTTGCTAATTGTCCCCTTTAATTTTTTGTTAAAAATCAAGAAACTAAGTAGTATTAATTAGTAAATCTAAATAAAAATTTATAAGATAATTATCACGAGTTTTTAAACATAATTTCTACCTTTAGAAAATTATCTCACCAACTTCTAAGCTGATTTACAAATTATCTTACTTGCTTTTTCAAAAAAAATCAAAGAATTAAAGAAATAATAATTAACAAAACAAATCAACTAGTTATGAGATAATTGTCACTAGTTTTTAACACTCTAATTGTTTTTTAAAAATTATCTCAATAACTTTAAAGCTAATTTACTAATTATCTTGCTTAATTTTTAGCTAAAACCAAAGAATGTAATCAATAGTAATTAGCAAAACTAAAAAACTAATTATGATATAATTATAACGAATTGCTAACACTATGATA
The DNA here is from genome assembly GCF_014529385.1 of Adiantum capillus-veneris. Lineage (NCBI taxonomy): Eukaryota > Viridiplantae > Streptophyta > Polypodiopsida > Polypodiales > Pteridaceae > Adiantum > Adiantum capillus-veneris. Next base: position 96,652,689 of record NC_140938.1, on the reverse strand, counting down.
TTTTTTTAAAAATTATGTCACTAACTTCTATGCTAATTAACTAAATTTTTTGCTTAATTTTCAATTAAAAAACTTTAAGAAAAAGTAATCAATAAAAATAATTACATAGTTATGAAATAACTATCGTAGATTTCTAACACTATAATCTTCTTTTTAAAAATTATCTCACTAATTTTCAAGCTAATTTACTAGCTATCTTGCTTAATTTGTAACTAAAAACAAAGAATTTAAGCGAAAGTAATTAGCAAAACTAATCAACTAAATATAAGATAATTATCATGGGTTTTTAACAGTATAATCTACCATTGAATAGTAATTTGCTAACTTCTAAGATCGATTTCTAATTATCTTTTTTAATTTTTAATTGAAAAGAACTTAAGCAAAAGTCAACTAATAAAGATATAATTATCACGGGTTTCTAATATTTTAATTTACCTTCAAAAAGTAGCTCACTAACTTCTAAACTGATTTATTAATTATATTGCTTAATATTTGGCTATAAATAGAGAATTTAAGAAAAAGTAACTAAAATAACTAATGAACTAAATTTGAGATAATTATCACAAGTTTCTAACATTGTTATCTATATTTACAAATTATCTCATGATTTATTAGGCTATATTCTTTAATTTTCCATCAATTTTATGCTAAAAATAGACAATTTCTATCTTAATTAAATGCTAAGATTAGCTTTAAAAACTGATATAATCTCCACAGCTTCTTAATAGTGTGTATAAGCTTTGAAAATTAGCTCATAATTATTTAAGTTTAATTGGTTTATTTTGCCTTAATTAAGGCCAAAATTAAGCAATTTTAGTACTAACATAGGTTAATAATTAATTTGATTACTAATCATAAGCAAAGATTTAACATTCAGCAATATAATAACATATAAGAGTGTAGTTCATGGTAGAGAGGGGTTTAATCTTTCCTAATTAATAAGACAATTAGAAAAAAGACATAACTTGATATGTATTTCTCTAATCTAACGAGATTAGCACTAATTACCTTGGTTAGTCACTTAGAGGTTTACTCTCTTAATGATTTCTAAGAAGAATCTCTCTAAGCACAAGAGATTTCTTCCAAGGTCTCCAAGTTTTTCCCAAAATTTGAAGACTAGGGGCCTATTTTTAGCTTTCTGGCAACCAGGGCCTACATTTAGTAGTTCCCAGCTCTCCAAGGCAGCCCCTCAACTTCCTCTAGCACTGTCTACTTCTTTTCTTGGCTATAACAGGTCCATAATATCACCTCCTAACACCTGGCCATCTTGGTTGGTCAAAATTGCTAACTGCAATTTACTATAATGATTTAACTAGAAATATATGGCCCATGTGCTTAAAATTCGAGGGTAAATTTTTCTTCGAATTTGATTCAATTTTTTTTTTGTCTGAAGTAAAATTGTGCTTAAGAGTTCATAAATACCAATTTTGACTATGTTCAGGATAAGGGTTTACTAGTTTGCATATCAATGTACTAAAAAAAACATAGGGTTAATTTTTTGCTTCCAAAAAGGTGGAAACCTTACAAACGTCGGTGGTGTGTCTTCTCCCTTCTTGCCATTGAATGTTGGGAAAGAGATACTTGCCATGGCACTAAATTAATAAGGAGCCAATAAAAAATTATTACTACTGAAGGCTTAGTAGCCACAAAGATTTAATTTTTTCTTAAGTAGAAATAACTTAGTGATTTCATACGGGTATATACAAGAGTGGAAAGTTGAAGCTAGGGATAAAAGAGCACAAGGCTAGAATAGAATGAAGATACTCACGTCACAAGAGTGATAATAGTCAAGGATATGTAGGATAATAGGGCATAGGGGTCTAAGGATGTCTTTTGGCATCTCTGCTCCAAATAGGAAGACAATCTTTTATTGATAGAAGACTTTTCTATCAGTGTATACATTTACAAACTTCTCTTGTAAGAAGCAAAAAGAAACGAGTTCAAGCCCATTGTTATCATCGAGGATTTTATTTTTGCAAGCTTTCAATTTTGACCTTTTACAATTGGAACTGTTTTTTGAGCTTTTGAACCCTAATTTTACACTAATGATATCTTTAAGTATCATTTTGTAGTGGAAAAACTCAAAACCTCATAGTATAATAGTCCTTCAATTACCAAACACTTTTAAGAAATATGAAAAAATGAAACTTTATAAAAAGCACAATTTGTATGTATTTTTGAGCTTGTACAGCAAACGTGATTCTTAAAAATTTTGCCAGAGTCTCCTTTGTATGGAGACCTCTTCATAAAAAAAAATGTACACCCTTTCTTGGGCTCCCACATGGTATTTTCTTCACATAAAATCTTATTTCCATCACTTTAAAAATTTTGTATCTCACAAAAATCAACACAGAAGCCAATGGTGTCAACATAATCTAACTACATAGGAAAGCTCCAATCAAAGTCATCTCCACATCATGTGGCCATCATGTACCAAACAAACACAAATGAAACATCCAAATGAAATGTATGGAGCATACCAAAATGACATGTCAAAGTCATATGGCTTCCATGTACATAAAAACATAAATCAAAACATCAAGATGTGTACTGTTAGAATAGAGTTTCCTCAACCAAGTGTCATCCGCAATCAACATTTCATAGGTCCACATGCAATGTCGGTCAAAAATATTTCATAGAGCACATCATCTAGCTCTAGACACATGCAATGCCTCATATCTTCTATGACCCAAACCACCACACCCCGTAAACAAGTCCAAAACATAGTCATGAGGCTCAATAAACGTTGCCAACAACCACCTGACCATATAAAAAGTAAATTAGAAACCTAATGCAAACACATATATACCAGAACATTCACTACTATCATACTTTGGACTAGTCTTACCGAAAGAACAAAGAAGACCGCTCTGCCCCGCCTCTAAGAATAACATTATCAATCTCAATGGGAAAGACTACAGCATCTATCATGTAGCTACAATCTATTGGAAACAATGTTTTGGCAATTTTCTCCCCTACCTCTCTATCATAGTGTGGCAAAGGATGGCCAATACAATAACAAAGACACATGGTAAGATCAAGTACCTGCATAAATAAATAACTCAAAGAATGAATGTCATAGCTACAATGTTCTTAGTTAGGAATTAAACTATGAAAGTAAGTTTATTATCTCACCGCCTCTCTAGTGAGTGTATGCTAATATGCCTTCTTATTACACATGAGGTTCCATGTACTTAAGAGCACAAGTCCTACCCTAGTTGCATCTGCAATAAAATATCCAATATGCTCATCCATGCACATGGTGACTAAAAACCCCTCATCAGCCAAAAACTCACGAGAAACATCCATGCACCCTGTCACTAGACCCCTAGAAAATGTGTTCCACTTTGGAACACTCATGCCCTCGACGAAAGTTAATGATGACATGTAATCATACAAACATAGTTAGATGCAGGTACTAGTCCAAAGAAAAGTTACTTACCCAATGGGATTAGTCCTAGACCATCCACAAGAAAACTTGTAGGAAAATTTGCAAAGATAAGCCCAGCAACCTCATGACACGGCACACTGTCTTTGCTATATAGATTTGTATTCTGTGTCATAAAAAATTTGTTGATGCTATAAGAAAACCAAACATGAATCATATTCAAAATCATAGAACAATGCAAGAAGAAAATGAAAATAAGTAAGCATTATGGAAATCTACCTATCAAGGTCAAACTTATCAATTTGTGATATATCCACAAGCAAAACATCTACAACGGTTTGGTAATGGAACCCTGCAAGCGTTATCAAAATTAGCTTTGAATTAGGAAATATGAAAGAAAAACTTGCTAGCAATTTTCTTAAACTTACCAACAGATCGTGTGATCGGTCTTCTCTCCCAAGCCTCTCGCCCAAGTGAAGACTCTGCAACAAAGGAAGTAGTGTGCACTAATGAGGATGTAGTGGGCACATTAGAAGAGGGTGCCATATGGGGTATAATGGTTGCCAAAGAGGACATGCCGGGCTCCATAGATGGCACAATGGGAGGCATTGAAGAAGAAGGAGTGGGTATCCTTGATGTACTTGGAGGTTCCATTTTCCCTTGACCCTTCTTGAGTACATTGCTTGCTAGTGGGGTACCTTGAGAGCCACTCTCAACGGTGTTTGAAGTAACTCCTTGAGAAACGGGAGGGAGAGACTCTTCTTTTGTCTCCTCTAAGTACTCATCACTCTCATTTTGAAACCCTTCACTCAACAACCATATAGCACAATATCACATAAAAATTAGCACTAAAGTAAGACGTATACATTCTCAAAAGAAAAGAGCCACTAGTGTAAAGGTACTTACTCTTCCGTTGTGAGCGGGATGAAAACACACACAGTGCCTCTATAACGACCCGACACACACTCTTGGAAGGATATACACACACACTATGGGGCACCACTCGGCTTACACAACACACCTGGCCGAGACAGGGAACACACCTCTGGAGTGAGAGGAGAGAGACTATCCACTTGCCCACTCCACATAGACACACACACACACACACACACACACACCCAAAAAACTCAGCTCAAAAGAGGAGAATTTTTGATGTTTAGATACAATTGAGCTTGGGCCAACACCAATGGGGCAAATAGCTCACACAATATGGGTAAAATAAGCCAGATACAATCACAAACTAGAGCAGAAACTTCGCTCATAGGAGAAACTTACACAAAAAAACAGCAGGAAAAGAGTGAGGAATTTGGCAAAATAGACAGCGCCATCGCGTCCGGAACGGCCCAAAACCCCAGTCTACAATGTCAAAGTGCTCAAATCCGACCTCGGATGAGCAGTTTACGGCCAAAACAAGCTCCAAAATGAGCAAAAACACACCTGTGGCTGTTCCTCCTCTCTTCTCCACATTTTTTCTGGTCTTCTCTCTGTTTTTTCAGTTCCCACACTTAGCTTTATTACTTGGGCACCCTTGGCCTTTTAGATGACCTCAAACGGACCCTGAACAGGCCAAAAATTGACCTCGCAGTGCATAGTTGTCACCTTTTTGCATCATTCGCACACTTGGCACTCAGCTTTTTTCCAATAATGCATCTCGCCACCACGTGAAGTGGCCCCAAAAAGTGGTCCTAATGATGACCTTTCTGCATAACTCTCACCAGAAAACACCCACGTTGTGTCCGTACTCATCCGCGTGCAAATATTGACCTCGTTCGCCCTCCTGACGCCACTAGATGCCATCTAACGCACCTGCTTACCTCATGTCGTCGGCCCGTGGATAGATTCCTCGAGAAGTTTTACGTGCTATAAACTCCTCATTATTGTATAAGAAACATACTGGTACTGGTGATAGTGAAAATCGATGCACTATGTACACCCTGTCCTACCTGTACACATGTGGGCCCCACATAACCACCTGGCTAAGAAAAATGGGCAATCCTTTATTTGATGCACCATGCATGTGTATGTACATATGCGCAATCCCTTGCTCCAAAAAACTCCTGACATAATTTGCCCATCCCCTAGCCTGCTAGATCATTCATGATCAGCAGTAGCAAAGAGAGATATGAGACTCGCCGCATCACAGGTCTCCTCATTCCTCACCAACACTCCTTGATCCACAGACATCTCATCTTGCTCCACCATCATCAATCTAGCATGATACAATTTTAAGACGCAATCCATTTACCCTTGACTTATGTAGAACACCATCCAGGTTAGCCAGCTGATATGTGCCATTTGGAAAACACTCCACTACCTTGAAAGGGCCTTCCCACTTAATTTGAAACTTCTTTTGGAAGGTGTTGTCTAGCTTACTATTGTAGCGCAAAACCAAGTCATGCTTCTTGATACCCTTACTTCTAACCTTTTCATTTATCTTTGCCAAAGCCTTATCCTGCATCTGCCCATAATGCTCCAATCCGCTCATCCTATCTAACTGGACCTCTTGTAACTGCAAGAGCCTCTCTTTGAATGCATCACTAGGCGACCCAAGCAACTTCTCTAACATCTTGACCGCAGGCAACTCTACCTCCACAGGCAATAGTGCTTCCTTTCCATACACCAAATGAAATGGAGTAAACCCCGTACCTGTCTTCACCGAAGTACGGTAAGCCCATAATGCACTAGGCAATTCCAAATCCCAATTCTTTCCTTGGTGCTCTGTCACTTTCGAAAGAATCTGTACCAACTCACCATTGAATCTTTCATTTAAGCCACTACATTGTGGGTAATAAGGAGTGGTATGCTGGTGCCTAATCTTCATCTTTGTGCATAAGAAGTCTAGCAGTTTAGCTCTAAATCCTGGCCCCTTATCTGAAAGTAGCTCTAATGGCACCCCAAACTTGCAACATATTTCATCATACACAAATTTTTCCACATCCTTTGCAGTGATCTGTTTTACTGCTATAGCCTCTGCCCATCTAGAGAGATAGTCCACTGCCGTCAAGATATAGCTTTTGCCCCTGCTTGTGATAGGTAACGGGCCTATTGCATCAATTCCCCACTTTTCAAACACATCAAACGCCATAATGGTTTTTTGTAGCTCTGGCTTCAACACTCTCTTCCCAAATGCTTGACACCTATTGCAAGACCTACACCAATGGTGAACATCCTTGTGCAAACTAGGCCATACATACCCCTCTTGCAAAATCTTATGCAAGGTGATCTTTAGAGCAAAATAGCCACCACATGCGCCTTCATGATTCTCTTCCAACACTCTGTAAAGCTCCTCCCGCCAAGGTACACGTCTCAACACGAGATCAACCCCTTTCATGTATAAGACATCACCAATCAATTTGTACCTGTATGCTCTACGCACAAAGCCATACTTCTTAGACTTCTGAATCTCCTTTGGAATGATTCCTGTTAGCAAAAACTCCTCTTCTTGAACCAAACTTTCCCGGCCATGATAAAGAGGTAAAGTGGTCCTCAACACGAATAGCTCCCCAATCATGCCTTGAGCTGCTTCATGTGCCTGTCCATTTAGAGCACGTTCAATGTGTCTGATGATCCATGCTTTGAAATTTTTTAACAGGCCTTTAATTCTGAAGCACATTTCCTTCAATGAGGTGTTCTTGCTCTTCCACACACCCAGCACTTGCTTCACCACTAACAAGGCATCACCTTTTATGCTCAACCTTCGAACCCCATGCTTCAAACAAATGTGTAATCCGGCTTCCAATGTAGCATATTCAGCCTCATTGTTACTATGCGCATCCAATTTGAACCCTCTCTTGCATACTAGCTTCCCCTCTGGATCATAAAGTGCTATACCCCCTGAAGCTGCATCGTGGCTCTTTCTGTATGAACCATCAAAGAACAACACATGTGCATTGCTGATCTGTGGCACTTCTTCAACTACCTTTCTCACCACATCTTCCTTAACAATAAGGGGATTCTCCTTGTAGGTCAACAAATCAGCTAGGGTAGCCCTTGTACTATCTTCCACTAGAAAAGAGAACTCAAACTCTTGCAGCTCAATTACCCATTTCTTCACCACATTTGACATGTTAATACCATTAATTAACTGTGGCAAAAAGGCATAACTCGTCAAGAAAACAAAAGGCCGTGGTAGCAAGTAATGACGAAATCGTCGACAAGAAAATATTACACTGGCCATCACTAGCTCTACTTCCGATAACTTTCTCTCCGCTACCAACTTCACTCGGCTTGCACAATACACTGGCCTCATATAATGGCTGCCCTTCCCCTTTTGCAATAGCATGGCTCCAATGGCATCATCCCCTACTGATGGATTTACATAAAAAACTTTCTCCCAATCAGGAGCCTGCATGGCTGACAACCCCCCTAACACCTCTTTCACCTCTTGAAACACTTCTTCACACTTGTCATCCCATTGCAATGGATCATGCTTTGCCACTTGCTATAATGGATAAAGAAGCTGCGAAGACAATGGAATAAACCGTGCCATGTACTTCACTTTGTGTATAAAGGTTGCCAATTGCTTCGTACTTGTAGGTGATGGAAGAAGAATAATAGACTTCACCTTATCTGGATCAGCCTCAATGCCATTTTCTGACACCATATGGCCCAATAACTTCACCCTTGGCTGTGCTAGATGACATTTCTTTGGATTTAGTTGTCCTCCACATTCATCATATCGAGCCAATACCATCTGCAGCTTCTCATGGTGATCAGCCCTACTGCTATAGACACAGAAGTCATCCATAAAAGCTTTAACACAACTACCAATGAATGGTTCCAACACCCAATTTGCTCTCTCTTGATAGAAGGAAGGTCCATTTGACAACCCAAATGGCAATACTATGTAGCAATAGCAGCCCCATGGCGTAATAAAAGTTGTCTTTGTGCGGTCTTTAAGAGCAATCTTCAATTGAAAATAGCCTGAAAAACCATCACACACACTGTACCTCTCATAACCTGCCACTGAATCTAAGATCTGATCGATGAATGGAAGAGGATATGAGTTCTTCTTAGTGGCTGCATTTAAGGGTTTAAAATCCACACAAATTCTCCACTTCCCATCCTTCTTTGGACTGACTACAACTGGACTCACCCATTCTGTGGTCTCCACTGGAACTGTGAACCCTGCCTTCAATAACTTGTCCACCTCTACCCGCAAGGCTTCCATTTCCTCTTGACCCATCCTTCTTAGCCTTTGCCGCACTGGCTTAGCACCTTCTTTCAGCTCTATATGCATCTCTTTGCCCTTGAACCCTCTGATCTCTTCATATGAAGTAATGAACAAATCAGGAAAACTAGCCAGCATGTGCAAATATATATCCTTCTCCATAGCTGAGAGGTCTCCACTGATCATTTGTGTCATCAATTCCTGCTTCTTTGACAACTCAACCTTGGTTTGCATCAGCCCTTCAATCACTTCATAAGGCCCTTCACTTTCATCTTCAACCTCATTTGCAAATGCAACTAAACCAATCTCCTGGATTTCTTTCTCCATCAAAAGAATTGCAACATCAGCATCCTCATCACTGCTGGTAGTGCTATCACTGTCCTCATCTGTCACTGTGGAAGAGTCTTCATCACTAGACTCATCCTCATCTTCATAAAGCTCCTCTAATCGTTTCCTTGTGTCCATATTATAAAGCTTCTTGGTACCTGTCTTTCCATAGAGGCTAATCGTACCATGTCGCCAATCTTGAACAGCTCCCACTGCACGTAACCATGGTCTGCCCAGTATAATAGGATATGCTCCCAACCCTACTGGCATCACATGAAAATCAACCACTGCCTTTGCATCATATGCCTCCACTTCTAAGCTCTTTACAACACCTAAGCATTTTACTTTTTGATGGTTTGCCAATCTGATCCGAAAACCTGACACCCCAGCCACTGTGAGACCCATCTTCTCAATGCATGAGTGTGTTATGACGCATATTTGGGCTCCGCCATCCACATAACCTTGTCCCAAATTTTTTCTTTTATGCCACGCATCTACTATTGGACAAATGTCTGGTAGCTCATCCATTGCCAACACCTTTACTGAACCTCTCTCTGGCTCTTTCTCCATTGGGTTAACCATCCTATTCCACTGTCGCTTTAGCTTAGGCACCATCTCTATAAGCTGCCCAAAAGTAACATCTGCCTTCCTGCTCCTCATATCCTCCTTCAAGTCATAGCTTAATTGCCCATCCCCTAGTGGAAAATCTGAAACATGAAACTTTCGACGCGCTCTACTTTTCCTCTTGGCCTTGACATCCTCGCCTTCATGGCTCTTTCCTTTCTTCTTACTAGGACCTGGGGCACTTCTTCCTTCCTTATCCTCTGTGGTCCTCTTCCCAATAGGCATCACTAATGTATTCTCTAGCTTTGATGCCTTCTCCAAGGTGACTACACTTAGCACTTTTGTCTTTCCCTTTTCCTCCTGGGTCAGTCCACTGGTTCCTTCGTCTCCCTTAATTTCGATGCCATAATCATTTGACCTAGTTAGCACCTGTCTTGGCAATGGATACATGTCTCCCCCCATCCTTGGTGGCTTATCACATTGCGGGCTGATGTGACCCAACTCTCCACAATTATAACATGTGGGCGTCTGCCTCCAAAACCTACCATTGCTTTGTCCAACACCATTCCTAGGCCTTTCTTCACCTCCTGGCTGATTTGCAAACCGCCCTCGACCTCGATTATTTCCCACTTGACCTAGCATGTTTAGGCTGAGATTCTTCATCAAATCAACCACTTGCCTCATGTCTTGCCTTAGGCCATCATCTTGCACTGCTGTAGTGACCACTGCTGGCATAACGTGAGTAGTAACAGGAACCACTGGTTCATGATGAACCCCTGACATACAACCTTGTAAAGAGTCCATAGGCTGAAATTCAGACCTCATTGGCAAAGACTCCACCCCTAATTGGCTCATTTTCCTCAGCTTCCACTCTTTGTTCCTTGCTACCTCTAGTGCATCCTCATATGTCCTAGGCTTCTTTAGCTCCACTCTCCAACGTATATTCTCCCAAAGACTAGCCAAGAACCTATCCTTCTTCATCATGTCAGGCGGGGGTAGCTGTGGTGCTAAAGCCTTGCACATTCGCTCCCATGCCAATGAAAACTTACGTATGTATGCATCTACTGGCTCTCCTTCCTTCTGCACCAAACCTTGTACTTCTTGCCACACTTTGTCAGGATCTTCTATCTTCACAAACTCCACTTCCAATCCATGCCTTAGATTGTCCCAACTCAATCTTATAGGTGGATCTGCTGCACGCAACTCCTCTTCAAATGCCTTGGACCAAACTCGTGCATCACTCTTCAAACAAATTTGGAGAAGGCGTAACATTTGCGTAGGGTCATGAATCTGGTTGCTAATGCAGGCAACCTCCATCTTTTCCAGAAAGTCCTCCACATCTTCATCACTTCTTCCATGAAACTCCGGATAAGAGAAAGCCATGGCTAGAGGACCCCTTCAAACACACGTGCAAGAACCCAAAACTTTTCACTACCCAATCCCCAGAAACTTCAATGGAGCTCAACTTTAGATAAGGACAAACACATGCACATCAAATGAGTTTTCATAGTTAATCATCGGAATGACAACAGGCAAAGGACATTCCAGGATCTCTCTCAATTTTCTTGGCCCAAACATAAAGACTATGCGCTGCTGGAAAAAGATCTTCCTGGACACATGAACATTTATCTGGATTCTTTGAGTTAAATGAAATGGAGTGAATTGAGGGCCATTTTGATCATCCATTAAAGCCAACCATGAAGCTCCCAAGAAGCACACCTGACTCAAACTCTGATTTTGCCAAAATTTCAGCAGCATAACAGCATAAATGGCTCAAAATACCAAAAAACCAGCCATCATAACTTGGGAAAATTTTGGCAGAGTTTCCCCAGAAATAGAGCAATGAGAACCCAAAATATAGACTGTATCAGTATGCATAAACTGCCAACAATAGAACCCGAGCATCAAATAGGACTCACTAGTATATAGCCTATGGCGAGGTCACAAAAAGGGTGCTCCAGCTACCTGTATCACCGAAAGGATCTCCACATTTGAGAATCCCCCAGCTCAATAAAAACCTCACGCTATCGACCCTCACACGAAGGATAATGCAAATCGCGTATAGTCAAGTCTCATAAATGACTATCTTCCAGACCAAGTCTCAGAAATGGCTGGGACTGCCAAATACAACCAAGTATGGCTCCACAAATGCGTACAATGGCAGCTTCCACAAGTAACGTACAATCCAGCAGACAATGCGCTCAAATAGGCGCCAAGTGATGCATTCCCACAACAACTGCAAGTGACATCACTGCTAGTATATCACTGTACTCCAGCTACCTGTACCTGTGTGAATCACCTGTACCTGTACCTGTCCCTGTAACCTGTAACCTGTAACTTGTAATCTGCAATCTGCAAGCTGTAATCCCAAAGCTCAAAGCTCGAAGCTCGAAGCTGAAGGTACTCGAAGAAGATCCTCAGTGGGGGCACCAAAAGAATGTGAGCGGGATGAAAACACACACAGTGCCTCTATAACGACCTGACACACACTCTTGAAAGGATATACACACACACTATGGGGCACCACTCGGCTTACACAACACACCTGGCCGAGACAGAGAACACACCTCTGGAGTGAGAGGAGAGAGACTATCCACTTGCCCACTCCACATAGACACACACACACACACACACCCAAAAAACTCAGCTCAAAAGAGGAGAATTTTTTATCTTTAGATACAATTGAGCTTGGGCCAACACCAATGGGGCAAATAGCTCACACAATATGGGTAAAATAAGCCAGATATAATCACAAACTAGAGCAGAAACTTCACTCATAGGAGAAACTTACACAGAAAAACAGCAGGAAAAGAGTGAGGAATTTGGCAAAATAAACAGCGCCATCGCGTCCGGAACGGCCCAAAATCCCAGTCTACAATGTCAAAGTGCTCAAATCCGACCTCGGATGAGCAGTTTACGGCCAAAACAAGCTCCAAAATGAGCAAAAACACACCTGCGGCTGTTCCTCCTCTCTTCTCCACGTTTTTTCTGGTCTTCTCTCTATTTTTTCAGTTCCCACACTTAGCTTTATTACTTGGGCACCCTTGGCCTTTTAGATGACCTCAAACGGACCCCGAACAGGCCAAAAATTGACCTCGCAGTGCATAGTTGTCACCTTTTTGCATCATTCGCACACCTGGCACTCAGCTTTTTTCCAATAATGCATCTCGCCACCACGTGAAGTGGCCCCAAAAAGTGGTCCTAATGATGACCTTTCTACATAACTCTCACCAGAAAACACCCACGTTGTGCCCGTACTCATCCGCGTGCAAATATTGACCTCGTTCGCCCTCCTGACGCCACTAGATGCCATCTAACGCACCTGCTTACCTCATGTCGTCGGCCCGTGGATAGCTTCCTTGAGAAGTTTTACGCGCTATAAACTCCTCATTATTGTAGAAAAAACATACTGGTACTGGTGATAGTGAAAATCGATGCACTATGTACACCCTGTCCTACCTGTACACATGTGGGCCCCACATAACCACCTGGCTAAGAAAAATGGGCAATCCTTTATTTGATGCACCATGCATGTGTATGTACATATGCGCAATCCCTTGCTCCAAAAAACTCCTGACACCGTAATTCAAACTCTTGCTTTGGAATAACTCCTAGTGGATAATCCAACCACCAAGGACAAACTTTGGCTTCCCATGTTGTCAGAGTCCTTTTAATCGAAGAGGGAGAGAACATTGTATTCTCATCACGTACATTAAGCCACTCTCTAGTGAATAATGGGGCTTCACTCAATTCTTGTACCTCAACATATTGCATAACCCATGTACACAATTTTAGAGCATCATCCACTTTAAAAAGCACACTTAAAAGAAACACCAAAGTCTCCTTTGTATGGAGAACACTTTTTCAAAATAAACCATAAACCCTTATCTTGGGCTCCCACAAGGGATTTAAATGTTTTCAACATAGACATTATATATGGGCGTATTGTCAAAAAAACCATCCACCCCATATCGGGCTTCCACAAGGAACTTAATGGGTCATCACTCAATTCCTGTACCTCAACGTATTGCATAACCCATCTACACAATTTTAGAGCATCATCCACTTTAAGAAGCACACTTAAAAGAAACACCAAAGTCTCCTTTGTATGGAGAACACTTTTTCAAAATAAACCATAAACCCTTATCTTGGGCTCCTACAAGGGATTTAAATGTTTTCAACATAGACATTATATATGGGCGTATTGTCAAAAAAACCATCCACCCCGTATCGGGCTTCCACAAGGAACTTAAGAATTTTTTGTAAACACAAAATGATATTTCATCATTCTCAAAATGACCCTCTGTCACCAAACCATGGCAAAAAAATGAAATACTCTTTTTTTGCAAAGAGTGCAAGTGGAAAATGCAACCTGTAAATTAAACTCTTGGCCAACAACGCAAGCTCGGGGATCTTCTCACTAGAGCCGGAAGAATTCACTGCATCCATTAGATAAATAAAATCCTACCTACATAGTAACAATCAAAAAACACACTCAACTTGATCTTGTGTAAATTAAAACATGTCTATATTCTATTAAACACAATGGTCAAATGTCTACCTGCAAAATATAATTCTTCATGCTCATCTTGAAGAATAGGTCAAAAGAATTCAGAAGTTGTGGACCTTCTACTTGCAACCTTTCAATCATAAGTGTAACCTCCCCATGCAAGTGAGCCCAATAAGTCTCCTTTTTCATGTAACTTCTAAAAAGCTTGTAATCACCAAAATGAAGATATTGTGGATCCTTAGACTTAGTGAGGCTCATGAGGTGCAAAATTATCTTCTTTCCACAAGCAATAAGAACAACATATCACTTAATCATATAGAAAAACAAAATGGAACGAATAAAATTAAAAATGAGAAACTAATAGCTTCAATACCTCTCAGGAGTGATTTTAGAGCTTTTCAAACAATAGAGCTTATCTCTAGTGATCTTTAGCATTCCAAGTTCATCCCATTTAATGCTAAAAAGAAACTTGAAGAACTCATCACCATTAAGAGGATTGGCAATTGATAAGTACTTGTAGCCCCTATCTTTCAACCATTCCTCTTCTACATTTGTGGCCTTGTCTAGTGTCTTCTTCTTCTCAACATCATTTAGTCCAAGTGCATCTAGCTTTTCTCTTTCTTTGGACATAAATGCAGTGAACGCACCTTATACAAAATACTGTATTGAAACCATAATAAAATTACATTAATTACCCAACATGTAGAGTAGGTATCACCTTCCACACAATTTGAGATATCAATCCACATGGAGTGTTGTACCATGGTGCAGCACCATGGTAATACCTTGCCTCCACAGTCATCTCCACCCTAACCCATTCTCTCATATCGGGTGTCAATTTTTGAAGGATTGAATCTTTATCTTCCATGCCAAATCTTTGAGACATATAAACTTCATGAGTGATGTTTGGCATGGCATGTGCTCTGGAAATGCTGCAAAAAAATAGAAAACAAAGAGTTGAACACAAGCATTGTTTGCAAAAAAATGAGAGTCAACATGCGATTAACAAACTTACACATTGGAAGTGTCAAGTGCAAGAAACAACTCTGCTTCTTTTGCTCTGGACAACTCAAGGAATTGGCAATGAACACTAAGATTAATTTGACTATTGTTCGAGTACTCTATCACACAATAAAACATCATCATTTGTAAAAACAAAGCTTTACAAAAATAGAGTCAAAAAGGTGAAAGATCTCACTATCTTTGATACTCTTCCACCATGTTTTTAGCCTATGATTGCCATCCCATACCAGAAACTTTTTTCCTTTGAGCTCCTACCATTCTCTACTAAGTGCTCTCTCAAACTCAACATTTCTTTCCCACCAAAGTGGTCCCCATTCCTCCAAATCCATTGCAGTCACACGGGAATGATATCTCCTCTAGAATCCCCAATGGACATGAGAAAATGCCCCATATTTTTAAAATACCCAGCAAAATCAAATGAGGATATGAGCCATTCTACATCATCTCTAGCAAACCTAACAGCCTCATATACCATAAGTCGACAAAGTGGAGCAAGAGGAGGCAATGTCTTCTTCTTGACATAAAACTAACTTAGAACATCTTTCATCAAGCCAAGCAAAATTTGCTTGCCTAGGTCTTTTGAATGCTTATTCTCCTCATCCCCTTCATGATCACTATTTTCTTCATTGTCATGAGGATCTTCAATGTCAACATTGGTCTTTGCATAGAGAAAACAAGTGACAAAAATTTAATTGTCCAAAAACATATGCAATTAGGATTAGATAGTGTAAAGTACTTAATTTACAAAAATTTTACCAAAATCTCCTTTGTACGGAGACAACTTTTTCAAAAAAAAAACCGCACACCCTATATAGGGCTCTCACATGAGATTTAAGGACCTTTTCTCCAACATAAACAAAAACAATACTTAATGTTTTCTCTAGCAACTATCAATAAGTATGTATATAAAAAATGGTTTCCCTCTTATTCTCCCACATGGTTATTTATTAACAAACTTTCGCAACAAAAAAAACATCCATCAAATTTAACCATCTACCATTGCAAAATTTATAATACAAACTACGTATCGACATAAAATTATAGCATACACTCACAATTTACCTATGATCTCTACATCATCTTTGACATTACTAGAGTCTTCATCAACTTGAGCCTCGTCATCAATAAAAACACACCATTTGAGAATCTTGTTCTTTTTATTGGGTGGAGTGTCCAAATGTCGGACTCGTGATGATGCCTCCTGATTGATAGTTCCCTTTGGTATACAACCGGACCTTAGCTTCATGCTCACTTGATGGTTGCTAAAAGGAGAGACTAGAGGTTTTTCTTTTCTTGCTATCCCTCTTTGGTGCCATTATCTACAAAACACATATTATATAGTTTTTAGTTTACATAAGAACAATCATTTGCGTAAACATACTTCAGAATGTAGATTATAATATAAAACATTATATGTGGTATACTATAATATGTATTAAGTAGTATATAATACTATATGTAGTATGCTACATATATACTATTTGTAGCATGTAGCTTAGATATTATATGTAGTGTGCCCATTTTTTACCTTTTTTATGTAGTATATATATATATATATATATATATATATATATATATATATATATAGGCCCTTTTTTATGTAGTATACTATATATGCAAAAAAACTACATTATTTTGTTCAATAACCACATCAAAACCGCAAAAAAAGGGGGAGGCAGAGCTCCCCCATCATGTGCACGTGTGCGGATGATGGGGGAGCTCTACCTCCCCTTTTTTCTATCGATGTGGATGATGGGGGAAAAGCTTTTCAAAAACCTTAATCAAAAGCATCTTTCCTGCAACACCATTGACAAAGATCATCAAAAAATATATATATCAAATAATGTAGGTTTTATTTCAAAAACCTTAAACAAAATCATTTTTCTTGCAATACCGTTAACAAAGCTCATCAAATTGACCAAAAAAAGGGGGAGACAGAGCTCCCCCACCAAATTTTTGTTAATTTTGTGGAGTTAAATCTCAAAATTTATGAAATCTATCTGATATTTTTGTATTGCTTTAATCCAAAATTGCAAAAAAAGGTGGGGAGGGGGGGGGGGGACTTTTTTTTGCAATTTTGGATTAAATCATACAAATTATCAGATAGATTTGACATGAATGCCAAAAATGTTATTAATCAAAACTTGAAGAAAGCCAGTAATGGCGAGAAGGCAGGACCGCAAAGAACCGTACAACACGGAAAAAAAGGGGGGCATAGAGCCTCCCCATCATCCACGCACCGAAACAACAGTAGTGAGAGAGAGAGTGAGAGAGGAGGCACCAACGTGATGCACGCGTGAGAGAGAGATGGTACATACCTGTGTTAGCTCGAGCAAGTAGACGATGGGTTCCCAAAGTAGTAATGCTTAAACCTTAGCTTTGACATTCACAATATGCACAGACAAAGACCAAACTAACTAAAACCAAACTTCACCTGACTATTTACTATATACACTATATACTATACATATTATTATTAACTATATACCAGTACCAGTGCCAATACCAATCCAGTACTAATACCAATACAAGTACCAATGCCAATACCAATAAAATATCAATACCAATACCAGTACCAGTACCAATAACTGTACTAGTACTACCAGTATCCGTATAGTGTACCAGTGCAGTACTGATATACTGCTATACTATTACTTCTCCAATCTTTAGCGAAGCAGCCCAAAAATACTGGTACTGGTGTATTGTTATACTAGTACTGGCTATTTTTGACCTCACTCTAGTCTTTAGCAAAGCAACCCAAAAATAGGCTCAAAAAGAGGCCTCCTACACACAAACACATAAGAACCACAAAAACACAACCCACACACGCAATTAGCAAATTTAGAAAAAAAATTATTTTATTTTTTAAGTCCACAATTCTCGGCCATTTTCAGCAAACCGTAACTGCCAAACATTTCAAAATTTGCATGGGGCTGACTCATATTAATTTGTTTCTCTTGTTGAGCTCTTCGACAGTCGTGTGATGCGAAAAATCCTTATCCTACTCAGTTTGACAAAAAATTCACCTCAAGTTGAATTTCTACAGAAACAACACAAATTCTCTCACTTTTTCCCTAATTTACGGGCTAAAACGAGCATCAAAATGAAGGAATCTGAAAAAACATGTAAAGAGAAATCTGAAGTGGTGGTAGAACCCCACCTTGAAACTAAAGAGCTAGAACTCATAGTGCCTAACAGTGAAGATGGCTTGGACGAAATTCTGTTCGTAGAAGAAGACTGGCCAGGACACTTGTGGGAAAAAGTTAGGGAGATTAATGATGGGAGCGTAACTCTGAAGTCAAGCAATATTTTTCCTCGTATTGAGGACTACAATTCCTACATACAAAACTTTATCAAATTTTGACCTAACACCCTCAAAATTGGCTCCCAAGAGGTGTCCTGGGTCAAAATTTCAAACTTCACAAAAACGATTAGAATAAAGTCCTAGGTTGTGGAAAAACGGTGAAATGAACAAACTTTGCTCCAAACAAAATATATATCAAACTATGAATGATAAATATTATATAACATTATCATACTCTATATTATGTACAATATATATATATATATATATATATATATATATACTATATACATTTTACTATAAGTATGAGTAAAAGTATAACGTTATATACTATATAATCTATTAATAATATATTGGTATTGGTATTGCACTGTACTGACAGTACTGGTACTTCTATGCTAGACCTGACTGGACTGGATTGGACTAGTACTGGTATACTGGGACTCATACTGGACGTGATTGGTACTAGACTCGTATTGGACTGGACTGGACTGGACCTGACTAGTACTCGATGGGTACTAGATTGGACTAGTACTGGATTGGGCTGATACTAGACCTGACTAGTACTCGTACTGAAGTTGACTGGATTGGACTCGATTTGACTGGACTGGACCAGACTGCTACTGGATTGGACTGATATTGTACTACTACTAGACTAGACATGACTGGTATTGGTACTGGTACTAGTACTGGATGGGTACTGGACTAGACTAGTACTACTGGATCTGACTGGTACCGGTATTGATCCTAACTAGACTAGACTGGACCTAATTGGATTGGATCCGATTGCTACTGGACTAGACTAGACAGATACTGGACTGGACTGGACAGGTATTGGTACTGCTACTGGATTGGACTATTATTGGACTGATATTGGACTACTATACTAGATTGGATTGGTTTTGGACCTGACTAGTACTGATACTGAACTTGAATGGACTAGACTGGACCTGACTGGACTGGATCGGACTAGTACATGAATGGGCTGGTATTATACTACTACTAGACTAGTACTAGTACTGGTATTGATACTAGACTAGTATTGGTATGGTACTAGACTCGACCTCTTGAGACTGGTACTCGACCTGACTAGACTGGACTGTACCAGATTGGTACTGGACTAGACTTGACTCGTACTGGACCTGACCAGACTGGACCGGACTAGTACTGGACAAGACTTGACTGGTACTGACTGGACTAGACCTGACTGAGAATACTAGACTAGTATACTGCTATACTAGTATCTTACTGATACTAGTATTATACGAGTACTGGTATTATAATGGTATTGGTATTGTACAGCACTCGTATTGGTATTATACTGTATTGACAATACTATAACTGATACTTCTATATGGGTATTGATATACTGATAGTGGTATTGGTACTGTACTCAGATTTTCCTTTTTTCTATATTAGTACTAAAACTCTTCAGGTACTGATATTGTAATGGTACTAGTACTATTATAATATAGCTATATTATATTAGTATAGAGCTTCCTCCAATTCACAACAATAAAAGGATGCTTGGTATGGAGCAGAAGTACGATGATCACCTTTGGTCTTGCCTAGCATGGACCAACATGGCCATAGATTGCATTGTGCATTTGAGTTATTGTCTTGGAAAGCCTTCAATGTTGCAAAGTGACATGCCCTTTTTACCTTGGTGAAAGGAGATACAATGATGCCTTCTTTCATGGACATCTAGACAAACAAATCGGCATGGGCTATCCTGCTAGCGAAGGTAAATCTAAAATAACATGCCACTATTGTGACAGCATGGTCACTTGTTCAAATGTTTGCAAGTGTATGATCTATTATGTGATGCCAAAGGAAACAACAATAACACGTTTGTTGATCCATCTAGGAGTGCATGACCACAACGTACAGCCAGGTACTAGAAGGGCAACTCTTAAAAAGGTGCGCAGTCTTGTTAAGACAATTTTAAAGATTGAGAAGAGGGGTCCTAGAAAAGTACAGACGTTAGTTGCTCGTCAAATTCTATTCCAATCGTTGACTAAAGAAGATAATTTAGAAGCCACTGATGTAGAGCTTAACCATTTTCTTGAGGAAATGATGCCCCTTGTTCAAAATAGGGGATTCAAAATCATTTTGTCAAATGAGAAAGCTAAACAAGGTCAGGTGTCGGTGATGGATATGACAATATACTATTGCTACAAAAATGGTGTGTGTTTCCATTCTTTCATGGAAGTCATTTGGGCCAGGTCAGGGTGGACCTAACGACAAGTGTTACATATCCAAAATGTCCACAAAAGGACCTGTTTCTGGAGTTGAGCTAGTCAATAGAATGAGGTGAGGAAAGATAGGATATTTGAGTAGTGCTTGGGTGCACTTTGATCATACTCATTGAATTGAAGGATGGGCAACTATCTCCTGCTCGGTTTATGATCCTGGGTAAGTGAATTTATAAAAATATGTTAGATAGCATGTTTTGATATAAAAAACCTGTTATTACTTATTTGTTCTATGTGTACAACATGCGAGCATTGCAGGTGATTACAATATGTGAATATAAAGAAGAAGACGAAGAAACAGAAATCTTGTTTTGGAGAAATTTAAACACAATTATGGAGAGGTGTGGGCATAAACCAGCAGACTTTTTTGGATTTATGTCTAATGAAGCCAGGGCTAATTGGCTGGCAATACAAGTTGTATACAATGGAGACCGGAATAATGTAATGGAGGGGAGGAAGTGCTCGTGTCTTTTCTATTGGGAGCAGAGTCTACACAAACATACCAAAAAACATGTCGCTACAGATAGACAAATGCATCACATTGAAATATGTGAAGCATGGTGCTTAGCAAAGACTACAAAACGAGGACTCTCATATAGCTTCCACAATAGGAGAATGGTGGGTGAAATATGTGACAAGGGATAATAGAAAGGCTTTAGAGAGATGGTTTAATCAGTGGCAGCAAGAGATTGCTCATTGGGGAAGCACTAAGACAATGGTATATCAATCATTTCTTTGGTACTTATTAAATACATGAAAACAAAGACTTACATTTATATGGTTTTAATCATTTTGTATTTATAGGTTAGTAAGAGTCCATGGGAGAAAGCTCAAAATCCAAGTATAAACTTGTTAGAGAGCATCCATGCTAGTTGGTTGACAGGTGAAGGTGGTAAATGTAAAATCTCATTTTATGATGCATGTGTGAGTGATGTTTTGAATGTATATAATCAATGTGAAAAAAGATTGGGATACACCATAGGCAGATACATTGGAACGTGCCCTTCCGTAGAAGCAATGATGGCCAATTCTAAATGCAGAGAATCTTCAAATCCAACTCATTTTGCGAGCACATTAAAAGGCTTGGTTTTTGGTAATCCTTTGTATAAGGAGCCTATGATGAAAGGTGA
Organism: Adiantum capillus-veneris; assembly: GCF_014529385.1. NCBI lineage: Eukaryota > Viridiplantae > Streptophyta > Polypodiopsida > Polypodiales > Pteridaceae > Adiantum > Adiantum capillus-veneris. The sequence continues at coordinate 96,631,018 of NC_140938.1, read as the reverse complement.
CAAAGAGACAGTACAAAGGAATAAGAAAATAAGTGCACTTGGTGCAAGCTCACATAAACCTGGATATGTAATGGAAGCAAGACAGTGAAAAACCAGAGGGAGACCATGGAGTATACATTTTGATAGAGTGGATAATGAAGAAGTATATGTTGTCACTAATAGTGAAGCAGGAAACAGCATTCCAGTGCAGCCTGGGGAGAATTCAGCAAGGTGTATTCAAGAGGTCCAAGTTGCCCACGAGAGTGAGCTTTACGAAGGATGCTAGCCAATTGCATGAGGAAATGTTTTAAAATGGTAGGGAAGAAAAGTTGTGTTAACAAATTACAAAGCCGTCATGTGGGAATGGTTGCTCCCTGTTTTTGTTCTGAGAGAACTTTTAAAGACAAGACAATTGCACAATGGATATGGCTCTGCAACTATGAAGTAGGCCACACACAAAAAGTACAGAGGCAAGTTAAATTCTCACTTCTTGTTCCTACTTTTTGGCAAGTGGATATTGGAAGCAACTTATCAAAGGAAGAGAGTGGTAGCTTGGTACAAAGTGGATTTCAATTTGCAGGTTTTGCAACACTACTACAATGCATAAACAATACAAATGATCCTCTTACACAAGGAGGCTCCATTAGTAGCAGGAAGCGTAAGTGGAGACATGGTATTTCCAAAGAAGAGAAAAAGAGATTGGAGTCAGCTGCAAATATGGTTGCAATGTTCTTTGATGAGAAACTAGAAAGTGAACAGCACATAGTTTTTCAGGTATTGATAGAGATTTTTTATGATGTACACATTAAGGTAGAACCTAATTGCACATGTCTCGATTTTCAGAAGAGAGAATCTAGACATAAAGCGTTTTTGGCATAAGCACATGTACTATGTGTATGTGCATGTCCTAGGGCTTCAACCAAAAGAGCACATGGTCATTCATCAGCCTGCACTAACTCCCACAAACCTTACATTTGTATTAGGGCAAACCCGCAAGATAAAGCATGTGGTGTAGTGAACCTAAATCTTAGAGATTGTCATGTAGAGGTATGCCTTGAAGGCGATTTATCTTATGTATTAGATGTGGAGTAGCTTTTCTAGACACATGAGACTTTATTTGAATTCATTTTAGTAAGAGAAGCATGCTTTGTGGTATCTATCTAGACGATTGTACAAGCTCAAAACTAGGGCTTTCGAAACTTGTACATGTTTTTGGTGTGTATCATTAAAAGAGACTCAAAATCTTAAGCCAATTTGTTGCGAGATTATAGATCTTTCTTGTTGTGTATAATATTCTGATGTCTTTGTTTTGGATTTTTTGTGTCGTTAGAAAAGTCTCTGAATCTAAAATCAAAAAGCTCACAACATGCCACGTGGAAGGGGAGATCATCCCATATGCGGAGAAGGCAAGTTGCAAGCTGAGGTATATATATAAAAAAATGTGGCCTTTAATGGGGTAACAAGCTGGAAAGAGGAGCTCCCCTTCTAGCTTAGCCATGGCGGGTCCGCAGTGAGTGCTGCTTTGGTGGCACGTGGCCTTGTTGGATGACAGTTGTCATCGACAGGGCCAAACAAAAGACGTTGGTCAATGGTGGACAGGTCCAAACAAAAGACGTTGGTCAATGGTGGCTCATAAATACGTGATGACATGGCATGGATGGTTCCTGCGCCCATGGGACCAAAAGCATTTTTTAGGACAAAGAGGGGGGGTTAGACGACACCTTTGGGGCTCCTAGTAAAGAGCTGTGCATGTGCCTTGGGCCTCAAGGTTGCCGAATATAGCAAGAGGTGGTTTACATGGAAAAGGGAAGCCAAATATAGGGCTAAAGTTGACAAAAATAGCAAGATTACACATGCCCATAAGGGCCACTTTTTAAGAAAATGAGGGGAATTATTTTTTGGCAACTAGAGAAGGAGAGCTATAGACAAGAAGCAGAGGTAAACAGGGTTTTCCATATGCTATCTACCACCCTTGGTGCTCTTTATCATCATCGGGCACTCACATAGCTTATGCTCTAATAACTTCACTTTAAACTCTTTTGTAAGGAGCTTAAACTCCTTAATCTTCATTCAATTCAATTAATGATGCCGTTAACAGCACGCCTTGGCAACCAAGTGTCAAATCTCGTTTGTGCTATCAATTTCAATTTTTTAATGTGTCATTTTCATTATCAAAGTTCTTATTAGGTGGTGTTGTGTGTCTTTTCCCTCTCTCTTTTCCCATAACAAGCAACCTAATGTTGTCCCAACTCGCCTCTTGAACCCCATAATCCCCGACATCTTTGGTGAATTTTTCATGAAACAAACCGGGGTGGGAGGTGGAGATGGAGAATTTAGAGCAGATGATAAAATTTATAGAAGCATTATCTTTTGATAGAAATTTGGCAATTTGGGATTTTTCAAAGATGCTTGAATTGGTCCAAGGATGTCTACTCAAAGTGGAAGCCATGAAGATAGAGAAGCAAATTGATGATGCGATGGAGACAACACTTGATGTCGTATGGAAATAGTGTGGTGTTTTTCAAGGGCACAATCCAGAAGGTTTCCTTGCATGCTATGAAGTGGAGATGAAGAGTCGAGGGATTCCCAAAGATTAGATGATCACATCTTTTGGATGCTTTATAGGTTTTGATCTCAAAGATGAATTTCTAGCATTAGCAAAGTGCTACCTTGATCGATGGAATGATTTTGATGATGCTTTTCTATATACAAGTTCCATGGGCCTTCAGATAGAGCAGCACACTATTGCAAGGCAAAACCAAGAGGATGAACAAAAGAGGTATAATTCCAACCATTTCATGATTCGACGATGATCCACGCAAGGTTAGAAGCATTTGTTGGTGCTTATCTTATGGAGGATGATCAATCACTACTCAAAAAAGATGCTGACATAGTGGAGGTTGTTTATGATTAACTAGCTAAGAAGTTTTCTTCAGAACCTTCATATGATTCTGATGTGATGCAGGTTGCAGAGAAGAAAAAGGATATTGACCAGCTACTACAAAACTTTCATAAGGCCACCAAGAATGGATTTTTACAACCTGCAAAAGATCTAGCAAGTGAAATCTATGAGTATGATCTTTTGTGCTTATTTTATCATGCAAAGGAGTTGATGACTATAGTACTACATGCAAATCGCATGAGGTATGGATGCCTATGATGGAGCACACACTTGTTCCAAAGCATTGAGATACAGGTATAACATTTAAAATACAGGAGCAAGATGACTTTTTTGATAGTTGTCTCTCTCATGGTGATGCATGTGAGCTGTCTAAGCTTGATGCTTCTGTTTAGAGGGGATGTTGGTACAACCATTGCATTGTTTGTATGGATCTAGGAGAAACGAGTTGGTTGAAGATGATTTCCTGGATAAAAACATATGTATGCCATATAAATTTGTAGTGCTTGACAAAGTGCGAGTTAGTTTTTAGGCAATTTTACAGAGATACATTAAATCAAGGGGTTTTTATATTCAATTCTGGAAAAAAATCCTAAAATAAGGGGTCATTCTATTCATTCATGCATGTTAAAAGAGGGATATTTTTAATATCCCTCGAATGCACATTATATAGAGGGGTACTAAACAGTGAACCCCCCGAGATGTGTATAAAGATTGTCTAGATCATGCTAATTGTGAACAGGTTATCCAAGGAGATTTTACTTCTATACTTATACATGGGTTGCATGAGGAAGAAACTCCTATGCTTTTGATGAATGGTGAAGCTTTGAAGGGTGGATTTTCTAAAGGGTGCTATGGATGAAAATTTACAGGCTAAAGCTGTTTTCCATGATCAAGCTGGAATCCCAAGTATAAATGTCTCTAATACTACATGTATAGATTATTTAAAGGCTTGTGAGGACTATGAAGTTAGAGGGGGTAATGATGCTAAATCACCATGGGTACTACAAAAGGTGTATAGTTTTCTTCATTTCCTAAGATAATATACCAACTACGGTTGGGTTTGGATGCTATTTCTAATGATGCTTAGGTCGGTGTTGTTTTGAATGCCAGTAAAATGGAGTCAATGCTCGTTAATACTTGCAAGTAACAAGCTAAAGTTACCAAACATTTATGGGATGAGGATGTTGCACTAGACTTTAGATGAAGCTCTAGTATCTTGTGGGGCTCATTATTGCTATGTACTCTCAATGTTATTTGATCCAAGAGATTCTAGGGATCTTGAAAAGTCGGTTCAATACGGAAGGGTACTTTTGGGTATACATTGTAATTGTGGATCCAGGAATAGCTATAGCATACATGCACCAGAAATGTTTGATGTTGCTCAATTCTGCTAAAGTATGCTCATGTGAATGTTATGTTTCTCCAGTGTCTCGGCATTTCCTTGTTATCACATTTGATCTTGGGGGGGCTATTGAAGTGTAGGTTGCGGATTCAAAGGACATGAGTTATTTCTTATAGAAAGTTGCTTCGTAATAGGTTTTTCCCTTTTGGATTTATGCTATGTGGGGAAGAGGTTTTGTTTTTTGTGGCTAGTAAGCTTACATGGGTAGCTTTCATTTGACTTCTATGGATAATTGAAGTATCTTCACATCTTTTGGGTTATTATTAAATGGAGGGACATGACGACCATTATGTGTGCATGAGAGGGTAGGGCATACTTAAGCTTGACAAAGCTCCCCAAATCGAGCTTGACGTCAAAACATTTTCATGCCACTTTGTGGGCATGGGGTGGAAGATGTGAATTTGCATACATTTTTGAGGTTTTTCCAAACTTATGATTGATGCCAAAACTTGTTATTCCATCAGGATGATGGAGTGTATGCTAAATGTGGGTTTTGGTGCCTAGAAATGGAGCTACTGCCTACAAGCTGAGTTGTAGTGATGATACCAAAATGTGGTTTTATAAGCCAAGTATGTAGTGTTTGATTTTCTCTACATGCCTGTCTTTACGTCTCATCAATCGGAGTCCGAGCGAGAAAGTTATGGGCATTAGATGTAATTATGGGGGTTGGTTTTGTCGTGTTTGGACCTACCTTGGGATGGGTGCCAGAGAATTTGAATCATGTCTAACATCGGTTTGATGAATAATGCTCAGAAAGGACTACTGCACATGCTTTACACGGTTCGAATTGGGGATTAATTTCTCGAGTTATGGTTTGATCAATTTTGTATGCAATTTTAGATATCCATGAGCACATAATCTGATGGTGATGCAAATCAACCTGTGCTTGATGTTGCTTTAATCAAAATTTTGGGTGCTTGGCAATGCTTTGAATTATATGTAAGCCAAATGCTATACTTGGAAATGCCTTAGTCAATATTGATGCCGAACATGGTCTATTTTGGAGGGCACTAAGTGCTTGAGGAGCATCTTGTTCGGAATGTGGTGCCTGGGAGTGCCTTGGCCGATAAAAGTTCTCAATGGTTGAACTTCAGGAAGCATTAATGCTTAAGAAATGTGGGGAATGCCCAACATGGAAATGGGAAGGCCGTTGGGAAATTATAGGCAATTTTTTGGCCAATACATATGCCGAAGGTGGTGCCTTTACGAAATCACATTGAGTTATTGATGGGCTTACTAGGTCAAAGGGGTGAAGGATCCGGAGGAAATGTTGACTTAGTGATGCTTAGTCAACATGTAATGCAAATGTGGTTTCCATCTAGGGCATGGGCGTCCACTATAGCACCAAGTGGTGGCTGCCCATAATCGAGGAGGCTGCCCAATGGTTGAAAAAGGTGGGAAATGGAGGAAGAAAGGAGAAGCAAGGACAAGCTGTGAATAGGGAAGGGAGGAGGGCTTGTGAAGATCATCGCAGCCATGGAGGGCCTCAAATGACATCAAGCATGAAGGCAAACCTAACCAACATGCCAGTGTGCCCATGTTTGGTACCTCTCCCGATGAATTTCACGCATAACGACGTCCAAGCTGCCACATCGGCATACCGCTTTCCATACCTAGCTTTTCGTATATGCATTTATTGCCAAGTCCCAAGCTAATGAAGACATGGTAGAAGAGAAGCAAAAAAGAGATGAAGATATTGCAGGAACATAAAAAAGAGCAACCACATCTAGTAGTAAGCAAGATGAGGGACCTGTTCCCAAACTTGCTCTCGAAGTGGTAATGAAAGAGGCATCGAAAGGTAAGAAGCAAGGTAAGACCAAGGGACCTTATTATAAGCTGAAATCTAACATTGAGTTGGCTATAGATCTAAAGAAGTTTTTTGAAGAGCGCATTCTCAATAGCAATGTGGAGCTCATGGGTGACATCTTGGGAATTTCCAAGCATGAGTTTCATGTGGAGATTATAGACATTGTCAAGAGGGATCCACCGGATCTTCCCATCTTGTAGTTTCTCAAATGCAATTCTTAACCTGACATAATTTTCCATGAGTCACCTTGCTTGCTTCTACAGTCTTCAAAGCATAAGGCTACAAATCACCTTTAGTTATTGCACCTTCATCATCTACAACAATACATGCAAACTATATATAGCTGCTTCTACCATAGCAACATTATGTCGTATTTCCTCCACTAACTTTGTCATACCACCCCTTCCAAAATTCAAGCGGAGCGGTTCACCTGTTGCTTTGAGATGAATATTCTTGTCTTTCCAAAAGACCACATTTTTCTTGTTAGCTTCATCATATTCTTCACAGTCTTTGCATTCATGGTCTTTACTATCACACCACATGCAGTGGTCATCCCAATCCTTGCGTGGAGGTCGTTGCCTCGGATCTGAAGTGGAACCCTTGGTGCTTACACCTTCAAGTTTGATTTCTTTCAAGTTCAAATTAATTCTTGTATACCTTTGATCAGCTTTTCAAGAACTAGCTCTTCTAATATTTGTTTCCCAAATGTTGACTTCTCCTTAATTTCCTCATCTATCGTCTCCATGGGATCAACCACAATCAGCTTATTCAGCCTCATATGCCGCTTAACAATCATGTCGGTTGCTTCTTTAGAAACCAACTTCCAATTAGATGCTAAGCCCAATTCACCTATTGAATCCTCAAGTAGCTACACCAAGCTCTTTTAAAAACGTGGGTCAGCAGCTTGGACAAACAACTCTACCTGTTCTGGTTTCAATTATCCTTGCTCTCCTATAGATAGCTCCTCAAATTTCCTTTCAAATTCTTGTGGTAGTTCTTGTGCAGATAAGTCCTTGTTTTTTTTCTATATCCACTTCATAAAACTTTGCTTAGTTGCCCTTTGAGAATCTTCAAGGATATACTCCTCTGGTAATGCCTTTTTAAAATTTTACCAATTTGGTCCTTGTGCAATTTGTATCTCTCTAATTCAAGCCCTAAGCTTTGGTACGACAATAAATTGAAAACCTTCAACTGCTTCATGACCATCAATCCCATTATCCTCCATAGATTGCTCATAAACTTTGCAAAATTTTGAAACATATCGACCTTCGAACCGCTGCAATTTCTCTGTTATTTCTTGTCAAGCTTTTCGTATCCGCTCATGCAAACTAAATTATTGTTGTGCAATCTGTTCTACTACATGTAGGTAACAAATTACTACATCATCTGCTTCGTCGCAACCTCTTGTGGTGTAGTCATCTTTCTCTGCAAAATTTTCCTCTCCCGGCTCAGATTCATGCCGGGTTCACCAAAGATGTCAAGGATAATGGCTTTGTGAGGTGAGTCGGGCTCTAGGCTACTCAGCTAGGGGAAAATTAACAGACCCTATGCACTACGCCACACAAAATCCCCAATGACACCTTGATAAATTAAAACATCCTGAAAGCCTTAAGAATGTAATGGTTAACCCCAAGTGAAATTAATTACAAAAGTTGTCGTTAACAGCACTGCAAGATCAATTCTCGAGTGGGTGAGAGCTTAATCCTCCCAAAATCCTCCAAGAAGGTAAAATTCATCCCTAGTTACACCTTGAAAGCTTATCCCCTTTGGTATCCCTTTTATTCAAGCTTAAAAAATTGATATCCACTTTAGTAGCTTTCCTCCTTCACCGCCTATTTGCTTCACCAGGTCACAAGAGAGAGAATTTTCATTAGCTTTTTTCCCTCCCCTCCTGCTTGTTTAATCAAGCTGAGAGAAAGTGAGGCCTCGAGCTTGAGTTGAGATCCTTGATTTTTTGTATCTCCCTCGTTGCTCTTTTCAATACTTCATCCTCACCAAGTGGGAGAGAGAGAGAGAGAGAGAGAGAGAGAGAGAGAGAGAGAGAGAGAGAGAGAGAGAGAGAGAGAGAGAGAGAGAGAGTTTCTTCCTTCCTTCTCTTTTCATTACTTCATCCTCACCAGAAGGGGGCAGAGAGAGAGAGAGAGAGAGAGAGAGAGAGTCGAGGTCGAGTTTCTTCCTTCCTTCTCCCTCTTCTCGTGCTTCTTTCCTTCACTTTCTTTTCTTCGTAGTCTCCCACAATAAAAAAAAGAAACTCCAAGCTTTCATGCCTTAGAATAGAAAAAAAAACCTAGCACCCTTGTCCTTCTCCTTTTTTTTTTAATTGCCCCCTCCCCCCCAAGCAACCACAGTGTGGTCGTTGATAGGTGGGAAGCAACTTGATTCTGTGTCGTAACTATATTGAATGTACGGCAAGAGACAAAATTTTGAAAAATCCACTCAAGCACTTATTGTGCTCTTTAAAGTGCATCACATTTAGCATACATATCAACTATGGGAAGTCCATCAAGAACTTATCCACCTTTGTGAGGGCACCACATTTTATCAAATACAAACCAAAACATTGCTAAACGCAACACATTTGTATACATCATGACCAAAGCACCAATGACCATCACATTAAGCTTATGTGTTGACCACCATACCGCTGAGCATAATTCTAGCGGCATACCCCGCTTTCAATGCACTGCAATGCTCCTTGATGGCTTAATGCCCTATTAAGTGCACCACATTCCAGAACCCGATTGATACCCAAAAACTCCTAGTTGGTACACTTTCTGAGGCGACCAAACTGGTACAAAATCGGTCTTGGTGAAACTTAAACTACTAATATCTTGGCAACCGGAGCTCAAATTGCCAATCTGAAAAGACTGAAGTGCTCCACAAGATGAGCACTTCATGCCCATGCATTCAGTTCATCCCTAATCCCTCATCTACAATTGTCCAATTTGGCACAGATTTGTAATCAATCCCAACTTCAAACTGGCATAACTTCTTCACCGTAGCTCCAATTGAGGAGCCGTAAAGATAGGCCCATAGAGCACCTTGAGAAGTAAAATTTTAATACATAAACTTCCATTTGTAATTACCTTATACATACCCACTTTTAGCATTAAAAACATAGGTTATGGCCCCGTAAAACTGCATCTGGCATACAATTTGCATCAAACCATTGTCACTAGTGGCTCAATAAACATATAGGCTTCAAAGAAGCTTAGCTTGCATTCCTCTACTCTTTTTTCCATCATGAAAGCAGAGCGTCAGGACACTATATATGTATAACCATCAAGCTGGAACTCATTATTTACCCTATAAAAGAGTGCGTAATGCACAATAACACTCACATAATGAAATGTGTGTCTCACAACATCCAAGTGTGGTTTCCTCAAAGAATACATAAGCTAGCTCACCAATCCAACCATGTAATTCGAGTCTCGACGTGAGATAGTCAAGTAGATTAAGGTACCAATCACTTTCTTGTACATGGATCCATTCTTGATCACTTGACATGCATTATTTATCAACTTCAAATTTTGATCGAAGGGAATTGTAATTAGCTTGCAATCCGAGTCTTTCATCTCAAACTCCTGTATAAGTACAAATTATACACCCTCTAGTTCAACCATATTATCACCTCCAACAATCAAGTCATCCACATAAATACATATCACGACAATTCCTACATTCTTTTGAACAAATAATGAATGATATACATCAAACATATTAAACCCCAAGGACAAAAGGAATTCTCTCATGCTTTGCAAACTCTAGGTGCTTGCTTTAGCCCATATAGTGCTTCTTTAACGTGTAATCAAGGAACATCATTTGGATTTGTGGAATGATGGATCTATTTATCCAAAGGATCCTACAACAAATGTGCCACCTCCCTTTTCTAATATCACTAACCTTTTACATTTCATAGGAGATGGCAAGGACGGGCTATTGGACTACACTCAATATTTGGATATGTGAGGATTGAATGCAAAAAAGGAAAGATAATTTCTAGTGATAAACATATAGCTAAATAAATTGAATGAGGTATGCTCTTAGAAGTTTTTATCAAACAGAGTGACAAGCAAAGCCTTGAGAAGAAGATCACAAGTGTGCATGAGAAAGACACCATGTCTAAGACCAAGGGGGACTGGACCATGCAAATCACCATCCAACCATGCCCTTTATCAGCCCTTGACCATGCTAATAATAGGATTCCCTTTATTGCATGACCATCTTGGCCCTTGGCATGTCCGGTCTTACCCTAGGCCTGACATTACTCCCCCCCCCCCCCCCCAAAGGTTGCATGTATTCGATCGAATAATGCAATTTATACCGAATAAATCATCATTATTCATGTATTCTTGTATAATACATGGTATTTTCAAATAATTTATATTCTTTCAATTGATAGCTGATTGATCGATAGTTTTTTGATTGAAACAATACCGAAATCGATCGAAAAACTATCGATCAATACCATAGATCATTAAAAAAAATGTCACTCTTCGATACATTTTTGATCAAGATCGCATGTAGAGCTCTCTCACTTTCTCTAGCTCACACTCTCTAGCTCTCTCTCTCTCTCTCTCTCTCTCTCTCTCTCTCTCTCTCTCTCTCTCTCTCTCTCTCTCTCTCTCTCTCTCTCTCTCTCAGTTTCTCTACCTCTCTCCTTAGTTCACACAGGTTGCAGTCATTTTTCAAGCAGGTCAGGCTCGCGTATTAGTAAGAATCTTTTCTCTTCACGTTCGCATTTTTATAATAAAAGTTTTATATTTTATTTTCACGTGATTATCTAACTATATGTGTCTCTGATACGCCTTCGGGCCCTCTTAGTCACATAACAGTTTAAAATTTAGGGTATAGAAATTACTATGGGTTGTTTGATTTTATATCTTACTCCCATAGTAATCTAGAAAAAATTTAGAAAACTTTGACTCTTGTTCTCATATGCTTTGCAGCACTCTTACTTGAGTCAATGTTCTAGGAATTTAGATAACACCGTACGATTTTTTGATATATTTGTCGGCACTCATACTTTGTACGGTGTTTTAGGAGACCATTAGATAGCACGTGCATTTGTTTGATATGTCTCATGGCACTCTTACTTTGTACGATGCTTTAGGTAAAATAAGCTCCAATAAAATGTGAGCTTACGAAAAATCATACTTCTTCCTGCATCTGAGCCTTGGTTCTTACAACAAAAGAAGTTACTCCTAGACACGATCCGTCCGAATGAATTTTTTATCTAGTGAGTCATTAAGCTATACACTTTTCAATACATGTATTCCTGGACCACATGATTCGTAGATCTATAGTGTAGATCTGTATAATGAGAAAAGTGTAATCTTTAAACTACTCCCCGCATCATGGTCTTCAGTTCTTACAATGGGAGGAGTTTTTGTCAGACACGAATTGTGGAAAAAAAACCATTATCTAATGAGCTACTGATTTTAAAGTGTAATTGTTCTTGACATCTGGATCTAACGTTTATCCTTTGCTCTTACAACGGGAATAAAACCCTTGCGTCTGGTGCTTAGGATTTGCTTAGATCTTTACAATGAGAGGGATACACACGTGATACCACGCTTTACGTTGTTCTTTGTAATTTCTAAATTAATGTGTATTTGTATGACTTCGTCACATTCCTATTCATAGCATCTCATATATGCGATATTTTTTATTTGAAAAATCATAACATATTTTTTTATGATATGAAAAATCATAATTAACATCATGCATAATCATGTGGGTGTTCTTGTGTATGTTAATCATAAATTACATTCATGCGGTGACCTATGGCTTAGGGTTTAAGGTGATTACTTCATGGTTGTGTTGCGTATATAGGTTGCAAAGAATGACTAGAAGTGTTGCATTACATGCCCCTTATACTGATAAGAAGTTATGGTTTTTTGTTTCTTAGTTTTAGCCTCTACGCACATCATCGCTACTATAGGCAAGATAATGAAAGTTGAGCGCAAATATGTTGAAGAATTTGTATGCACTCATCTTTATGGATTACGAAGTGATCACCTCCGGGAAGTCTTTCAAGAGTCCTCGTACAAATCATTTTTGGATGAGTTATATAGTGCTACATATGTAGCACTAGTTGCAAAATTTTGTAGTGGTTTAGGTGGGATTGAAGTCCTTACAAATGGTCAGTTGGGCCACGATGTGAGTCGAATCATAGGGCAAGTTTGCAGAGTTGCAAAAACCCTTGACGAGAAAATTAAAGGGAAGTCTGGCTTCATGGACCGCATGAAGGAAGTACAGGTCCTCTATAGAAGCATGAAGCAATAGGGAAAGAGACCGCGCATAGAAGAGCCCAAGGATGTACCCAAAGTGCCTGCCGCTTTGGAAGTACCAATCTCTAGCGATGTCCCAATGCCGCCCAACATGGGAATTTTAGACCCATATATACAACCTCGTCTTCATGCGCATGGCTTGCATTGAATTTCCACAAATTGCAAGCATTGGAGAAGGTAGATACGGCATGGTCACCAAGGTGAAATTCAATCATGAGACCTTCACAAATGAATTTTACATCGGCAAGCTAGTCAAGGGTGATGGCCAGAAGAGTGCCAATGAAATAGCGCTACATGAGGCCACAATTATGAATATCACTCATAGTGAAATCATTGCTGCTTTGGGATTGGCAAGACATGCCACACAAGCTCCCACCCTCATCTTCAAGATGTGGAATGGTGGAAACCTCGACCACTGGCTAGAGAGATTCCAAAAGGAGGGGAAGAATGTGGCCATGAGCAAGGGTTTCAAAGACGTCGTTGGGACAATTGAAGCTGTCAAGTAGAATATATGGCCTATCCTGAATGGATTTCTCTGAACCTTCATCTTTTTGCACGCAAATAACATCACTCACAATTTTGTTCATGGAAGTAATATCTTACTGCATTTTGGTTGGGCTAGAGTATATGTGGCCATATGTGAGTGGGGTAGTGCAACCTTGTTCCCCACAGAGAACACATTTCCTAAGTTGCCACATCTTCTCCCATCGACAAGGGAAACTTGGAGCAAGCGATATTGGTGGGTGGCTCCCGAATGTATATCCACAAATCCTCCAGTTTACACACGTAGCCAAGATATCTACTCCCTTTGTAAATTCATTCAAGAACTCCTTAAATATTCACCTAAGGATGATGACACTAATTATATTACTTTCCTCGTACGCTTTCAGGAAGTCCTATGCACTTGTGTATCTCCCAATCCCACCCAGCACAATTCCTCACATGATTTCCTCAGCATGTTACAAGGCATTAGGCATGTTGGTCGCATACTCTCAGATAGTGCAGGCTTGAGTTCATTCAATGATTGAAATCATACCTTGTAACTTGAAAATGTGTCTATACTTTGCAATGAAACAGTTTTGTCTTGTCTCATGTCCATTGTCTTGAAATTTCATGCTATTTTATTATATTTGTGTTGTCAAAGTGATGAGAGAGATGTGAATTTTAAAATTGTGCATATTGAACATTGATAGTAGTTTTTTAATCAATGTGTATCTATCATTTTGATCTAATATTTTATTATCGTGTGATTCGATAGGAAATGGTAGCCCCATATGCTCCTCCCAATGTTGACGGTCGCATCCTTAGAGAGGAGAGCCTGGGTTATGGGGCTCAATACCTCTCCTTATTTTTTGTCGAGGCCATGAAGCCCGAGGTTTTAGAGGGCGAACCAATGAAATTGGAGGACATACGCAAGTCCCTCCTTTTTTGTGAAAGACGTACTGTTCAGGAGGTCAGGACGTGCCAAGCCAACGACACCATTGAAAATATCAGATTTGCAACACAAAGGGCTCGCACGTGTGTTGCTTCTACGCTTCATCCAAAAGGAGCGCAGTCTACCTAATAATAATCAAGTTGCCATGTACTTCATCCAGCAAGTCTTCGTGCAAGATATAATGAAGAAGCGCGTCCTTTGGACAGACCGTCCTTTCCACATTGGTGTCGGACATGGAAGAGCTAAAGAAAGGGCACAAGCGCATCATGGGGAGGCACAGCCACCTGCACGAAAGAGGCCAGTGGTGCTCCTACCATATGAGCATGAACAAATTGTTAATATCGTGTCTCAGGGGGCTCTACACTCGCCAGCCAAGGAGAGAGCGTTCTCTTGCTACAAGAGAAGTTGGAAACCAAAGAAGCAAAAGTAGTTGTTTTACCCTCGGGGGGTTCACTATGTGTAAAACTACCATATCATGTGCGTTCAAGACATGTTTGTAAAACCCCTTATCTGTGAATTTTTTTAGGAATATAATATATCCTTTTTTTTAAATTCGTAAGTTTTTTTCAAATTTGAAATACTAATTCCTATTTGTATATATATTTATGTAAGTTTCAAGAGCTTTAAATACCCTTCTGTTGAGCTCACATGATAGATTACATTTTTATTAGGTGACCTCCCCGGGGTTTTATCACAAAAACTTACCAGTTACGGAGCACGATATGGTCCTCTCTCTCCCTTGCCTGAGGAGGCTCTATCTTTATCTCTCTATCTCTGTCTCTCCCTCCTCCTCTTCCCCCCTCCCCCCCCTCGATCTATCTCCCTCTTTTCCCCTCTCTCAATATATTCTTCTCTCTCTCTCTCTCTCTCTCTCTCTCTCTCTCTATATATATATATATATATATATATATATATATATATATATATATATATATCTTCTCTCTCCCTCTTCCCCTATATTGTTCTAAAAGCATACCTTCTAATCCAAGTAAAAATAGAAAAAAGTAAAATCTAACTTGGATTTTATTGATGCACTATATTAGCAACTTTCTATCTCTCTCTCTTTCTTCAACTAGGTGCTAGCAGCCTCTCATAGTGATCGCAAGAGATAGACCGGGAGAGAGAGAGAGAGGGAGAGAGAGCGAGAGAATGTGCGTCGGCATCAAATTGGTCTACCCCTAGCGAACGTAGCGCTAGCAAAAGTCAGCCATAGCCGATGGATAGAAGATAATGGAGGAGTAAAAGAAAGCCCGCACTAAAGTTGTTGTCGTTCCTAGTGCTAGAGGTATCATCTTTGTTGCTACCATTATCAAAACCGTGCCCTTTCAGAATCCACAAGCAAGAATTAGATCTCCTCATGTGGTGTTGAAATGGGAATGCATAATCATGGTGTACCCAAAACACCCACCACTAATGCAATGGTTTGGCACAAAGCACACACCCACAGATGCCCAATAGAGGATTCTGCTATAAAATCTATGCACAAGGAGGTCAATAACATAGAGCCCATCCAATTGTTCTCTTTCCTTGCCGCAATGCCACTCCCTTCCCGAAGCACATATTTGCAAAAGAGGACTAGGTTGAAGAAGACTCCAAAGAATGCAATGTGCCAAAAGCATATATTACCTTCAACCAACCTGTGCCCCACCCCACATTGTCCTACACATACACCACTATCGTAAATGCAAAGAGCACCCCTATGTTCACTGCAAAAAAGAACCATTTGAAGAAGGACGCCATCATCTTCTTTGCCACACCCCTCTTGTCCTCAAACTGGTCCGCCCCGAATGTTGATATGCATGGCTTAATCCCCCTTGTCCCCATTGCTACCATGTACATGCCTGCAAGTAGAACCCCTTCATGTGAACTTGATGGTTCCCCACATTCAATGGCCCCCATCTCACATGATGGCCTCAGAGATCTCACTGTCGTGCTGAGAGCATTATGAGCATTAGTCCCTACAGTTCCACCAACATTAACATCATGATAAGTTCCTCATAAGTTCATGCCATGAAGTCAAGAGCATCTCATTCAGCAAGCTCCAAAATCGAGTAAAACGCCAATCTCTCCATTTTTTCTATGGCTGTCAAATGCAAGAAACTAGCTAAGCAAAATAGATTTTGCTGGTTGAATCTAGACCCATGAACCGCCATCCCGAGTTCGAGCTTTTGAATTAGGGAGCATACCAAGTACGAAGCAAGTTTGCCCTCCAACCCCCCTTCCTAAGGCTTGTGCCAACCACAGGCATGTTGTCGTCCATGTGAGAAGGTGATTGCAATTGTTTCGGCCCGCCCTCCTTGACCGCATCATCATAATATCTAGACTTCATGGATCTCTCTTTGTGTGCGAATATGTGTGTCCCTAACCATTAGCTACGGAATCAGCTACATAGAAGGTCAAAGTGCAGGCCAGCCGGCCAATTAGCGTCCACTAGCCGACGAATCAACGTCCCTTTGCTCGTAGCTTTTGCAGAGCAGCACTTTTGTCTTTTCTCTTCGGTAGACGCTAATCATGAGCCGTTCACTGTGCGTTGAACGAGAATCAATCTTCCTGCAACTTGCAAGGGGGTCGTGGGTGGACAGGCATAGAAGAGAATAAGAAGAACAAGAGAGTTTTAACCTGCATTAGCTGTTGCCGGAGGGCGCTAGCGCTTACTTATGAAAACGTAGACGAGAGAGAGAGTAGAGATAGAGCGAGACAATAAATATATAGATTTGAAATTTAAAGGGGAAATTATCAAAATACCCCTCTAATTTGTGGAAATTCTCAACATACAACTCCCAAAATACCCTTTTATCTATTTTGCTCAGATTGTTCAAGATTTTCTAATCTTTATTCCTTTTTGAGAACTGAGATCCATTTCATTAGTGCTTACCATGTAATTTGTCACAAATTCCGTCGTAAAGAAGGCAATTATGTCTAAAAATAATGGAGCAATTCATCTCCAAAGCCTGCAAAACCAACTCAAATTCAAGTTTTAGCATCTTGTGTTGATAGACAGTCACTCTTTGTACGAAAAACTACAATCTTTTCTATCTTTAGAGAAATTTAATCTCAAGATCAAGGTATTTTAGGAATTTTGTAAAATAAGATTTGAAGGGCACTTTGGGAATTTATGACAAAATATTGGGGGTATTTTGGAAATTTTTGAAACTTGAGGGGTGTTTTTAGAATTTTCATAAATTAGAGGGTATTTTGGTATTTTTCTCAAAATTCAATCATTTGCGTTTAACGGGCGCTCTTTCTTCAATTGGAGCTATCATGCAGATCATCCTCTCAAAGTGATCGCAACTTTCTATTTCTCTCTCTTTCTTCAACTGGGCGCTAGCACCCTCTCATATAGAGAGAGCGAGAGCGAGAGAGAGAGAGAGAGAGAGAGAGAGAGAGAGAAAGGGGTTGAAGATTGAGCAGAAAAGGGACTATATAAAGCAAGTAATAGATGAGTTTTTAAATTGCTAATAATTTTTTACGCTTTTCTAATTGAAGTGAGTATTCTACCTCTATCTCTTTCTCTCTCGCTCTATCTGTCCTCTGTCCATCTCTCTCATTCTTTCTTGCACACGCTCCTAGTGAGCGCTAGCGTCCAATTTCGGCATGTGCATGAGAGAGAGAGAGGGATATATATATATATATATATATATCTAGATAGATATAGAAAGAGAGAGAGAGAGAGAGCGAGAGAGATGATATGAAAAATATATATAGTTAAAAATTTAATCTTTTGTATTTTTTTACGATAGTAAATCTCTCTCCCTAACGTTATCAATCCTAGCGTTCTCGTTCTCCTTTGCCATCTCTCTCTCTCTCTCTCTCTCTCTCTCTCTCTCTCTCTCTCTCTCTCTCTCTCTCTCTCTCTCTCTCTCTCTCTCTCTCCCAACTGGGCACTAACGCTCTCTCTAAGTGAGCGCAATAGATAGAGCAAGAGAGAAAGAGAGAGGGAGAACGTGCGAGAGGAGAAAGGGGTAGGAGATTGAGAGTTGGAGAGCCTATATAAAGAAGTCCTAAGGTGAGTTTTTAATTTGCTAAGGATCACTAACGCTTTTGTATCTGGGGTGAGTCTCCTATCTTTCTCTACTTCTCTCTCGCTCTATCTCTCCTTCTCGCTCACGCTATTGCTCTATCTCTCCTGAGAGAGATACAAAAGCTAGACAAGAGACATGCAGATGAGCTCAACTGTACCCTGAAGGTAGCATCTCTGTTGGGGAGCAGCATCAAAACATTGTGGCGTAAGATCCACCATCCCATAACTTAGAGGAGATATTTCAAACACCACCTCGCATTGTGTGGAAAATGACATTTTTGTAAACCATTATGAACGGTCGCTTTTGACATTCTTTTGAATAAAGAAATATGCTTATTCTCAAGCTGTCTGATCTTGTAATTAAGTGAATTTTTTGAATTCCTCTAACCATTTCCATGAACTATGAGAGAGACATATAGACCTGTCTAGTTCTTGTAATTAAGTGGAATTTTTCTATTCATGTAACCCTTTCCATGAATTGCAAGAGAGATATTGGGAAAGTGTACGCACCTGAGCGTCATATTTAGAGGGCCAGAGTGGTAATGTTTACTTGGAGTTGATTGTGGTTGCCCTTTCTTGGTAGTTGAGCTTGCCACTCGCAAGTTCCCATCTCTCACATCGTGATTCTTCCTCTCTCCTTTGATCTCTCTCTCGCTCTCTCTCTCTCTCTCTCTCTCTCTCTCTCTCTCTCTCTCTCTCTCTCTCTCTCTCTCTCTCTCTGCGCTTAGGACATAAGACCTGCTCTTCTTTCCATTGATCATCATTTTGGTGTTTGTGCATTGTTTTGAACACTCATGTCAAATGTTTAGTATGCTCTTCTTTGGTGTCAGATGTTCCTTTATGCTCTTGTTCAATCTTATGTGCTGAGCACAACAACAGTAACCTTGCTTTACATGCTACCCACCATTCAATCACTTCTCTTTCATGTGTTTGACCCGGTGGGATCGTGTCGGTTGATGTGGTGACACAATTTTTGGTGATGTTGGCGACGTTAATCCAAATGCCATGAAAAGAAGATCACTGCTTGTCATTTACCTCAACAGAACAGAAACAGCCTTGCTTTACACACTAACCACCATTAAATCACTGCTCTTTCATGCGTTTGACCTAGTGGATTGTGTTGGTCTTATGCACTAAGCATATAAGACCTCCAACCACCCAACCACCACTCTTAGCGGTGTCTATTGATGTGGCAGCACAATTTTGGGTGATGGGGTGAAAAATCAGCCTAAATTCCATGAAAAGAAGTGCATTTCTTTTCATTTTACCTTGGCACAATAGTAGTATCCTTGCTTTACACATTACGCTCCATTAGATTGTTGCTCTTTCATACGTTTGACACGCTGGATCGTGCAATGGAGGTAGCATCTCCCTGTTGAGAGAGAGAGAGAGAGAGAGAGAGAGAGAGAGAGAGAGAGAGAGAGAGAGAGAGAGAGAGAGAGAGAAGTTAAATTGGCAAATAGAAGTTTTATGGAGTGTGTGATGAGTGGCTATCACTCATTTGGTGGAGCGAGATTTTTGCATAAGATTAGGGAATCCAACACAAACTTAATAGAGAGAGCTTTTTCAATAATTTTGCTAGACAGTCCATTCTCAAAACAAATCTCCCTCTAAAGCTCCCTCCAATCCCCTACTCGTTCAATAGGAGGTTCTATGAAATCAAGAAGACCATTGTGATTTTCCACATTGTTGTCCCTTTGCAACCGTCTTGTGTAACCAGCCCATATCTAGCATAGTCCATGGACTCCATTTAGAACTCACTTGAGTATGCTAAACGAGTTATCACAACTAAGAGATGTCTAAAAGAATGCATCTTCTCCTTTTTCATGAAGTAACTGTTGACATAAGTCACAAACATGTTTTTCCTTATACTAAGCAAAATCCAACTAGAGAGATATCCTTTACAATTGGATTGCATGGTGCTAACATATGCTCTTAGCATATTCTTTAGCACAATACTAACACTTGTAATCTACGTATCTATCTGGATAACTGACAATATTGAGGTATCTTTCTCCATTGTTTATAGAAAGTCCTCCAAAGTGACTGGTAAATAGGGGTCTCAATTTCTTGCAACATTTCTAAGTAATCAATAATGTTAGGAACAACCATCTTGGTTAACCTTAATCAGCTAATCTACAAGCACCCACCAAAGCGAGACATGACCTCTATTGGTGATTGGTAGATCCACAATTAATCTCATAAAGATATTGCAAACATACTGCGAAATGCTTTAGAAGCTACCAATGTCATGAATGTGCATGCCACTCCAAATCAGTATTTTCTAAACACTAGAGCCCATAACACTTGGGTGTGCATGCATTTAGCAAAATCATCCAAACATGCATATTCATGACCATACTTGCCAATGCTTATGTCTAGCAGTATGCTCACCACTGATGCAATCAAATTGGTTTGCATCCAGATGTGTCATCGGGCAGGGCGATTCGATGTCAAAACGTCAGATTGTTAGTGGGATGCTATGAGAAGATGCCATTTTTACCACGTATGAAGCGAAAATTTGGTATGTAGTATGTAGAGTACTAGACCACCATGTTTATGATGAGGAATTTTGAGCTGTTTTCACTCAGTTAGAGATAGGGATGCAGACATGTGTTGTTGTAGGTTGTGTGTATGAGCTTGCACCTGCATGGTTTCTTGATGAAGATTTTTGCCCTACCTTGAGGTCATAGGATCTACCTACCTTTGTGTTTGATGAAAGATGCCATAGAAAATGCTCTAGTATGGGTTATACAAACGATAAATATTTTCCAATTCAGTAAGCTAATGTTGAGTGTGAGATCCCTATCCGGCGAGAGGGTTTGGCAAAGTATGAATGGAGGAGTTTTATTCTCCAATTCAGTAAGCTATTGCCGAGCGTGAGAGCCCCAGCCAACGAGAGGGTTTGGCAAAGTATGAGGGGAGAATTTTTATGATGATTTGTATACTTTATGTAGCACAATACTAAATATCAGTTGATGCGTGATTGAATTTTGGCACGGATACTTTATGTATGTTGATCATAGTGCATTATGGAAGGTTCTCCTTGGAAGCTATTTTGAAGAGTTTCTTGATGTGCAGGCTCAATGCGGTTGATAAATTTGGGCTTGTGGATTTTGCAGAGAGGTTTTGTATTGCATGCTTGAATTCACTTTATTATTGGTAGAAGGAGTTGAGGGTGGGATGGTGTTTTACTAGTAAGAGTTCAGGCTTGGAGTTTTTAAAAAACTAGTCCTGCTTGATGGGCCTTGTTATATAGCATCTATAGAATATAACACGACATATGTAAATTGACATTTAGCATCTAGCACTAAAAGGAACAAGAGGATGACTAATTTGGCAAGGGTGGCACTACATGAAAGGGATATACATTTAAAAGATACTATAATGTTTATGGGAGGAGACAAAGTTAAGTGCATCAATTATTAGAGATTATAGGGGTGGTTACAGTTGAGATTATGTCCAAGCGAAGCTGTACTACTATGTCTCCCGATGAATGTTTTTTCTAATATACGTGCTACATGTAAATTCTTGCAAACCAAATTATTTCAAAAAGAAATTTCTCATCGAATGGTTGGTAGCGCAGAATGTTGACACACATTTTTGAAGGTGGGTATCGAGTGTGTTTTGTCTTTCTTCTTTTGTAGCTAGTTGTGTTTTACCTTTCTTATTTTGTATTTATTCTCGGTACTATGAATGAGAACAGTGATACATGTAACTTCACCTTCTGTGTTCTGTGTTATGGCATCAACAATGCATGCTGCACCGTTTGGCACACCGATTGTCAAGTCGATGTTTTCAGTGATCATGCAGTGGCACGCCATTTGCGATCAAATCTAGCTCATTGAACTTAGGGTCTAGGATCCACTAATGAAGAACATTTATGTTACACATGTTCCTCTTCATTTCAACTTTTGTAGTGTTAGCTTGATTGTACAAATTTTTCAAGGCAATGTTGTTATAGTGTTGGACGTCTAATCTATGAGTATAGATTATCGTAGTAGAGTTGTTGATGTAGTCATGCACATGAGCTTGATCTATAATACATGCACCCAAGGTACAATTGATCTCATCTATGGCTAGTTTTCTTTCATGATAATGGTCAAGAACTGAAGCAATTAAGGTCCATTGCATTTCTTATAGAGCATGACATCTTATACAAAGTTGCATGTAGCCAATGGACCGAGCTTGAGATATGGCATGTGTTACAAAGCTTTTGTGCGTGACTACAAACTGGGGGTAGTTTGGCAAGATCACCAAGCAAGAGAACACGTTTGTTGTTGAAGAGATATGCCAATGTATTTTTGACATTTTGTCTTTTGATAAGGTCAAAATCCGTTTGGATTAACATGGATAGCTTGTCTATAATTATAAAATCTGCCTCTTTTATGTCCAAATATCACTTATCAGCCTCATAAATAGAGAGGGGATACTATTGATTTGTGGTTGGCATCTTCAACTGGTAATAGACTGTAGATGCACTGTTGCTAAGTCTTGTTACTGCCGCTTCAATGGCAAAGCACCCCAACAATAATCTAGAAGTGAGGGCAGTTGGAGTGTCTATTTCATTTTTCTGTCAACCTCCTTTATCGCTATATATGTGAGGTATGCCACCGTGCAAGAGGGACATATTTCTAGATTGTGAGCAAAGATGTCACATTGCATGCTCCAATCTTAATACAATGCAGTAATTTTAAACCATGACCTAGCATATGGACGATAAGCTAGTTTCAAGTTGGCTGCAATTTTCTCCCTAGCTTATTGACGCTTTGACTGTAATCTTCTAGGTCTTGAGAACTTCATCCTGATACCTAGTACGGGAGAAACAAGGACATATATAGTATGGCATCAATTATTTAGACACCTAGTATGGTATCAATTATTTAGAGCTAAAGTAAAGATGCACAAGGTGAATTCATTATTGCGATATGCCACATGCATTCACTACTTGTGTATTCACTATTGTAATACATCAGATGCATTGGCTAGCAACCATATGCAAAGAGTTGTGTGTGTAACTAACATGTGCAGATGTTGATCGACATCGAGTGTATAGTTCTGAAAACGAGATCCAAATAAACCGAAGCAAAGGAATTAATGTGGAAAATTATAAAACAAGCAAATATATAAAGCATGAATGAGATGCAACAATAAATGAGGTGCTTTACTGACCTGCAATGCTATACTGATGCTATTCGATTGTCTAATCAACATGCCAATATCTGAGTCAAGCTACAAAAAAGCAATGTGAATAGTTAAACATGTCATCTTGTAACAAAACGTCACATACTGAAAGTGCAAAGTATACAGTGCACGTCATTCAGAGGTGCCATACAAAAGTGTGGTGGAGAGCTGGCATTGTGGTCTCTCCAAAAAATTGTAAGAAACAGAATCCATGGCCTAGCCCGTAGCGTTTATGTGTTGCACCAAGCAAACGTATGCGCATGGGAAATTGGATGCAAATAACAGACCTTGCAGTGTTGTTGAGATGGAGTCGCGCTTTTGCAATTGGAACGTGTAGTGTTGTGAAAATATGTCCTCCCTGCCATACACAAAGCATGCAGATATGACTTTATGTTGTATGTCCTCTGATCAGTATTACCTTTTGTGTGTGTGTTTGTGTGTGTGTGTGTGTGTGTGTGTGTGTGTGTGTGTGTGTGTGTGTGTGTGTGTGTGTGTGTGTGTGTGTGTGTGTGTGTGTGTGTGTGTGTGTGTTGCTAGTTGGCTTTACAAGTCCCAAGGAGTTGGGTTAGTCTTCCCTAATTACTAATTACTATTTTGCTACTATGTGGTTTAGATAAAACGGCATTGCAAGAAAAAAAAGCTTGAGATCATTTCAATGGGTGGCCTTGGCCTTTACTAAGGTCACCTCTAACGTCTTACTATCTAGGTAACATAATGGCAATGTATTGGACTGCAAATCCTAGAATGACGGTTCGACTCTCTCCCTAGCCTATTCCTTTTCTTTCAAAGGCCCCTCTTGCTTGCTTGCTTGCTTGATTCAAGGGTAGTTGGAGAATGCGGTACGATGAATGTCGTAGGCCGTGTTTAGAGAAGACTCATTGTCTATTGCCTGTATGGTAAAATATTTTAGATAGGACTAAGAAAAGGCAGCTTACCTTATAGAAGATGCCAGTGTATGTTGCTTCAGTTATCAATTATGTCTTCTTGCCTCCTTGTTGACTAGCCCAAGTTATGTACACATGATAATGGGCATCTTGAGGTTGGCATCCCCATAGCGAAAGGCACTATATTCAGTCCGCTAATCAATAATCCAAACACGCATCTGGTGAACTACTATTACATGATGCTCATAGGCATTAGTATGGGTGGCATTCCGCTCGATATCATTCACCTTCAAAACAAAGCCAAAAAGTGGCAGGGATGTTTTCATATGTAGGAGTTATGAAGCCTATACTACCTTGCATTCAGCTGCCTACTAGGCATTGTGGTAGTATATGACCAACTAGAACTTGTAAATCCCTCACATTATATTTCTCAAAACATCAACATGTAGTTCAAGGGAACACGACGTCAAATTTGTCAGTCCGTTTGACGTATGTTATTTCCAAGGGGTTTTAATCAGGTCTAAATCAAGTAGAAATTCTCTTCAACACCGCCCAAAGGTTACGACTATTTACTTTTAGCCCTTTGCATGCAGATGCCTCCCCCCACCATGTCTGGAAGCGCTCAAGAAATAGCGCCCTCCCACCTCCCTCGTACTGCCCAACCATGAGCCCTCCTTCACTTGCATAATATCGTCGAAGCTGAAGCAGTTTTTGTGGCCATAGAGATGGTTTACTCAAGCTCGTCACCAACAATTGTAAAAGATCTATTGATGCCTTTTTCTTTCACCATCATCGCAGGGAAGGTAGTAGGGAGAAACTATACACATCAAGTATTTATAAATGTACATTGCCGTACATTACACCCTCGAGGGGAAACCGTGGGAGCCCCCAATAGGGGAGGAGAATACACCCAAGAGAACGCAACTCGTGAGCCTCGAACCCTCAACCTTGGGGTTACATCGCAAAGGTCTCATCAACTGAGCTACGTCTCTTAGGTTAAATTATTGAAGCCTTTGACAACGATCTGACTTTCAAGAGTAATAGATTGTTTTCTACATTGAGCATCCGCTTTTGAACGTCTGTGAGTCTCGTGCTTTGAGTAGTAATGACAGAAAACAACTCTTAGACTAAAGATCCATCGATTTTGGGCCTCCAATAACCACTTTTCGCGTGCAGGGGACACAATATCCATTCATTAGAAAATAATATCTCTAATCAAAAGATGCAACTTGAAGGCTATCAAGGTGCAATCCCTCCAAAATATGCAGAAGCCAGTGCTTACGATAGAGGTACTGATGCAATTGAGGTGGCGGCATGAAGCCTACAAGAAATCTAGCCCTTTTTTGCATCCAACCAGATGCCATATGTTCATTCCAATGGATGTCGCTGCCACCACCCTATGTAGCCAACTCTCCTTCTCTCCTTCTCCGGCCTTGGCGGCATGAAGCCTACAAGAAATCTAGCCCTTTTTTGCATCCAACCAGATGCCATATGTTCATTCCAATGGATGTCGCTGCCACCACCCTATGTAGCCAACTCTCCTTCTCCGGCCTTGGCGGCCCTCCAATCCGCGGCACCCCAGCCAACCCCTCTATCCACACAACCCTCCTCGAATCTTTGTCGATGTAATGGATCTTATATGCTAAGCCAGTAAGAGATGCAAAGAAAGTTGACTCATCTCTAGAGAAAATCGAGATACGATGCAACATCATGAGGAATGTATTTGCACATTAGGGCGCTTGGCACCCAACATATATGTTCTATTGAGTGTATAACTAAATCACATAATTTTTGAATGTTGAAGTTGAAAAATGCAATTGATAGTAGATCACAAAATCTGTCCTCTTGATACTGAAATCGGTTCTGCAGTTAGATGAAATATCAGCAAAAGCATACCCTACTCTATGGAATGTTAAGTCGTTATTGGTGATAATTGCACTCAGCCTGCTCGGCATACTATAGGTGCTGCACAAAAGACCTTTGAGAAGATGTGAATATATTTGCATTGCCCGCCCAGGAGTATCACAAGGAGCTTTGGACGGCTTACCATATGGCAAAAAATATATAATTGCTAGATATTTTACTAGTTTCAATACACACATCTAGTAAAAGTGCAAACTAGTAAGCGTGAGACAACTCCTAGATGCTTCAAGTAGCAATCCTCTTACCATATAGTAAGTTGAATAGCTATATGGTAAGATAATTGCTAGATGAATCAAGAGAGTTCAATCTCACTTGCTAGTTTGAGATGTATTATGAAACTAGTAATATATCTAGCAACTCGAATATGTAAAATAGTAATTCATCTAGTAACTTCAAGACGAAAAGTCCTAGCCCTACTCGGTGTGTCTCCCGAAATTACCTCAACCTACTTCTTGGTGAAAGTACTCATCATGCTACCTGTGAGATATATGAACTTTCAATAATCAATCAACACACGGCATTTGGAACAATCCACAACAAGAGACTTGACTCACAAGTAACCCAAAACCCTACACACCCGCACAAAACTATAGCCAGATGTATTGTGCTTGGTTCACAATTACCTTACAAAGCATGACCTTACAAAATAATCTTCATGACTGCCATAGTCAATAGTATAGATCTACAAGAAATATCCCCATCGCATACATCAACCCACCATGTAAGCTACAAGTTCCACCTGCTGCTCCAGGATCAAACCACAAGGGGTTACCCTTGCCTTCAGTACAAATTGTTATGGTCTATCCTGGAGCAATGACTTATGCGAGTACTCCAAATTCAGCTTCACTATGCTGCTTCGCTCAGCACTTCACACTCATCCCTGCACTCTTGCAACCCTGCATCCATATATATAAGCAATCAAATAAACACAGCGTAGAGAATCCATGATTATTTATTTACATAAGAACTTTGAAAACAAACTAGTTACATCTTTGTTGATAATCTCTCCAATACAATGTGACTCTAGCTAACATTATCTCAGAAGTGGGATAACACACTGTGATCTACAGGAAGAGCAGCAAACATTCAAGTTGAGTGGTCTCACCTGGTAAGAGCTAACATCAAGTAGGAGTGCTTAATAGTAATGATTGCCACAAATTTTAGCTTAAATAATTAATTTCATTACATGACGATAATCACACATCTTTCAAGCTGTCCAAACAAAGAGATTCCAGAAAGGCTATTTTCTTCAGCTAGGGAACTGCAAGGAACCCACAGCACTAACAAAATGAAATGGTAATGGGTGGGTAGAGTACAGTATAAATAAGGGAACCCTTTGTAAGGATTTGCATCAGAAAGTCCACCACTGCCATCATATGATCTGGAAGGAAAATTTGTTGGATACAGACAGCCATGCATCACCATGACAAAGCTATTCTTATATATTCTTATAAACCAAGATGTGCCAAGGCCATAAAAATATATACTTATATGCACAAGAAATTAAAACCTCCTACGTACCATTTCCATCTTTCCATCTTGCTCTAATTGCCTTCACTCCTTGTTGTGTTGTTGCATTGGGTTGTAGAACTTTACAGGCCTTGTCTGATCTAATGTAATTGAGTAGTTTCATAAGGTAGAGGCATCTCATCATGGTTACATCTTCCTATATATAATGTAGTTAAATTATGTCGAAGGTAAGCCTTAGAATTCATTGTGTAAACCCTTAGACTCAATCACACGATCTACTGTCAAACTCAATCAATGCCTTACTTTCGTGGCTTCTGCATTAGAAGTGAATGTCATCATATGATCTGTAAAGGCAATTTGTTGCATATGGAGATCCATGCATCACCATGACAAAGCTATTATTATATATGATTATAAACCAAGCTATGCCAGGGCCCTTCGAATTTGTGAAAATATATACTTATATGCGCAAGAAATTAAAATCTCCTACGTATCGTCTCCATCTTTCCCTCCTAATTGGTAGAAGCTGCTAGGTTTATTGTTAACACAACAACAGAAAAAAGTGACAATAGCCTACCGATCTTGGATATTTTTCCACAATCTGACAAGCAGCGTCGTTGCTCAGTTTGTATATAAGCAAACTAGAGCTAGCACTTTTTGGCAGAAGAGGCAGCAGGAGCTTCCCGCTCAACAGGAAACTTCTCAGCAGTACCCCCTCAGACCATCTAGCATTATTGCATCTTCACCCATCCCTGGCGTTGATGGGAGCAAAGCGAACCCCGAACCCCGACGGCCTCTAAAACACCGGGGACCGAATGGCGCGCCTCGAGCCTGTCATGGTAAAGCAAACAAGGGGCACCACCTAGCTTCAGCGGCTAGGACGCAAACAACACACCACCATAACAAAGTTTTCATCCAAGAGAGATGGATGCTTGGGAGTAATGATGAAGAGGAAAGGGAATGAGATCAAGTGAGAGAGAGAGAGAGGGTGAGGGAGGGGGTATAGCGGCTTAGTACTTAGGCACCACAAAAGGATGGCGAATCCGCACACCCTTCACACATACACAAGCTCACTCCAAACACAAGACTAGGTGGCGATTCCGTACACCTCACATGGGCAAAACATTGCAAGAAAACATACTCACAAAACCTCAAGCTTTATTTAGAGAATAAGGCGATGAAATGGGGAGCATAGGGTAGGGGAATGAGAAGGGAGCGCGTGGTAGAGCACATGGCGGATAGGTGGGAGTTGATGGCGAAGACTCGCACGAGGGTTATGGCCATCATCCTTCATTTAGTTTCCCTTCATCTTCCATAGCCCAAGGGTGTAGAGGTCATGCTCAAGACGAGCATGGTGATTGCGGTGATGGTGATGGTGTGGGTGTGTGTGTGTGCACTAGGCACACACAGTGCATAGTGTACTCTTTGGTGATGGTGTGTGTGTTTAGTGTGATGGTGACCCCTCTTTATATAGGGGAGGAGGGGGGAGAAATTCTAGAATTTAGAAATGAAGAAATCATTATCTACATAGGCCATGTGACTGTGGGCCCCACTTGTCTGGCTGTGTGTATATGTGCCAGAACAGCAGTCTCATGAGAGAGAGACTAAGAGAGAGAGATGGGTTGATGAAAAAAAGTGAGAGGTGACGTGGAGAATAAAGTAATTACAAGAGGGGAGAGAGGGGAGTGTGTTCAGAGGTGAATCTGTGTGCAGATGTGTGTGAACACAAGAAAAATCAGGTAACCAGTGGGTAGGGATGGGTCTGTGGGCACCTTTTTCAGTGAAACTGAGTGTGTGTGAGTGTGGGGGAGGTTATTTAGCTACAAGACAAGAGACATGGCGCCCTTTAGAGAGAGAGGGGGGTATTTGGGTCATGGGATATGATAGGAGAGAGAAAGAGGGGGTGGGGTATACTATTTTGGAAGATAGGGTAAGTTGTATGTGAGTTAGGGTGCATTATTGGTGAGAGGTGGGGTAGCTTGAGGGGAGAGAGAAAGGAGAAAGGACAAGGGGAAGAGAGAGGGGGTTGACCTTTTGAGTGGAGGAGAGGAAAAGGGACACCCGACGGGGCAACAGTGAAGAAAAAGGAGGCAAGGTGGGGATGGGCTACCTGCAGGCATGAGGTGGCCTATTTTACCCTTCTTATATATTTACATAATCATACTTTATTTTTTTCTTACTTTTTCCAATGCCTTTTATCACTCCCTCCCTAAGAGGGGGTTTTCATGGGGTGGGGACGAGAGAAGAGGGGTATGGGAGCTTGGCTTGTGAAAAGCCCCCATCATTAGCCCTCCCCTTTTGGCTAGAGGCATTCATGTCTCTAGCTCATCTGTTTGATCATTATCGTCGGAGGTGGCGGCTGATGGTGTGTCCTCATCTGGAATGTCAATTGGTGGAGCCTGGTCAAATCGAAGAAAATAAGGTTTAAGTCGCCAACCATTTACCCCGGTTTTATGAAGTTTTCCATCAGCCTCCATAAGCTGGTAGCTTCTATTGGCATACTTTTTCCTGACGATGAAAGGACCTTCCCATCGGAGTAGGAGTTTCTTATCCTTGCGCGTGTCGAAGCGATTGTCATAGCGGAGCACCAACATTCCTTTCTTCAATTCTTTTTTCCGGAGATGCTCGTTAAAGCTAAGCCGTCTATGCTCTGCTTGTGCTGCATAATAATTTATTGCTTCTTCTTTGTCCAGCTGCAGTCTTTCCAAGTTGATGATGTGATCTCTCAAATGCATGTTGGGCTGTTGAAGCTGGCTTGTCATTACTCTGAGACTTTGTAGTTGCACTTCAATGGGCAAGATTGCTTCCTTACCAAATACTAGATGATACGGTGTGAATCCCAAGGATGTACGAAATGAAGTTCTGTAGGCCCATAAAGCTGGTAGTAGATACTTATCCCAGTCTCCAGGATGATTGTTTACCTGCTTGGTAATAATTTTAGAAACCATTCCATTTACCTTTTCAACTAGGCCATTGCATTGAGGGTAATATGGTGAAGAGTGCCTCCTTGTAATGCCTAGTTTCTGCATTAATTCTCCTACCAAGTCTGCTCTGAAACCTGGCCCTCTATCAGAGATGATCTCTAAAGGTGTGCCAAACCTACAGCATATGTGCTCGTAGATAAATTTAGCTACCTCTATCGCTGTGATTCTAGTGGTGGATGTAGCCTCTGCCCATCTAGTCATGTAGTCGACCCCCATGATAATGTAGAATTTTCCTGAGTTGGCCCTAGGTAATGGCCCAATGGCATCGATACCCCATTTTTCAAATGGGCCATATGAGAGAATAGGTGTCTGTGGTTCAGGCATAAGTGACCTAGTTCTGGCCTTTTGACACAACTTACACGTTTTGCACCAATGGTGTACATCACGGTTGAGGCTAGGCCATATGAAGCCTGCCTGCAAGATTTTCCTACTTGTCATGTCTAGGGCAAAGTGACCACCACAAACCCCGTCGTGACAGCTAGCAATTACTCCCGTGATTTCGTGAGAGAGAGGGACCTTCCTGAGTATTTGGTCCTTACCCTTACAGTACAAACCATCATTGATGAGTCGATACCTTGTGGCCTTCCGCGTCAGCCATTGCTTCTGTCCCTTTGTTAAATCTGATGGGCATTCCCCTGTTTCCAAAAAATGCATGATGTCAGGCAAGGCATCACTGCCTTGAAATAGAGGGAGCTTTAGTTTTATTGCTCCAACCACCACTTCCTGTAGTCTTTCACTTGCTAGGGCATCTGCTTCTTGGTTTTGAGCCCTTGGGATATGGTGTATTTGAACTTCTTCAAACTTATCCAACAAGGTTTTTACACCACTTAAGTGAGTCCTTAAACTAGGATTCTTGCATGTCCATGCTCCATTTACTTGCCTTACCAGAAGTAGAGCATCCCCAAATACATTAAGGCGTTGTACACCTTGCGAGATGCACCATTGTAGACCCTTGGTTAGTGCTGCATACTCAGCTTCATTGTTAGAATGTGAATCTAACAATTGGCCCAACGAAAATACCTTTGTCTCTTTGTCGTCAAAGACCACTATGCCTGCAGCTGCTTTGTCGGACGCTCGCTTGTAGGCTCCATCAAAGTAGAGAGAGTATGCTCCTTCTACCATCGGTGGTACTGGAGGTAATCGGACTTCTCCTTCCTTAGATTGCTTCTCCTTCCTTTCAAAGACTTGGTAGGTCATGAGTCCCCCCAAACTTGCCCTTGTCGTGCTTTCTACCTGTACCGTGTAGTCAAACTCTTGCAGACGAATTAGCCATTTAGTAATTCTAGCAGAAACATCCATGTGTTGTACAACATAGGGAAATATTTCATCCGTGGTTAGAATCACAAATTGCTTAGGAAGCAAATATGGCCTAAACTTTGTAGTTGCAAATCTAAGAGCTAGGACTAAGTGTTCCACATGGGTGAAACCTTTCTCTCCTGCTGTCATCATTCGACTAGAGAAGTAGATTGGCCTCATGAAAGATGTCGTCGTATCCTTTTGGAGTAGCACAGCCCCCAATGAGTCATCACCAACACTTGAGGTGACATATAATTTTTCATCCCACTTAGGTGGTGAGATAGTTGGCAGAGTGGCTAAGACCTCCTTTACCTTGTTGTAGTGATGTTCGCTTTCCTCGTCCCAAGTGAAAGTTGATCTTTGAGTGAGTTGTTGCAGTGGTAGAACAAGTTGTGATAGTAGATGTATGAATCTACTTAAGTACCTCACCTTCTGTAGAAAAGAGACCAGTTGGCGTGCGGTCGTTGGTGAAGGTAGGGCTATGAGTGCGGACACCTTACTTGGGTCGGCGTTGATACCTTTTGCTGAAATTTCATGGCCTAGTAGAATGACTTTACTCTCCCCAATGTGGCATTTATCCACATTTAATTGCCCACCTAGGCTCTGCAACCTGGCCAAACCTTCAGTTACCTTTTCTAAATGTGAAATACGGGAGCTATATATACAAAAATCATCAATGAACACTCTTATGGATGTTCCAAAGAACGGTTGAAAAACATATGTGACATATCTTTGGAATGTGGCAGGTGTATTTGTGAGACCAAATGGCATAACCCTGTATGCAAAACAACCCCATGGCGTGATAAAAGTGGTTTTTAGCTGATCTTCCAAGGCTATGCGTATTTGAAAGTATCCAGAATAACCATCACAGACGGTATAGCATTCAAAACCCGCTACTTCATTCAGAATTTCATCCAAGAAAGGGAGAGGAAAGTGGTCTCTCTTTGTAGCTGCATTTAGTGGTTTGTCGTCAACACAGACCCTCCACTTACCATTCTTTTTAGGCGTCACCACTACGGGTGACACCCATTCTGAGTTTTCTACAGGATAGATGAATCCCACCTTCAGCAGTTTCCTTACCTCGGCCAAGAGTGCCTTTTCTTGTATGACCCCCAATCGTCGTAGCTTTTGCACAACTGGTTTTACCCCTTCCTTCAGCTTAATATGATGTTCCACCACTGTAATGCCTGTGATTCTTTCATAGTTGTCAATGAGCAGGTTAGGAAATCCCATCAACATTTGCAAAAAACTATCTTTCTCCTCAAGTGTTAATTCCGTAGACAACATACCCTTCAACCTACTTCCTCCTAGGCCAGGTGATTTTCTCTCTTCTTCATTGGGTTGCCCTTTTGGTGATGGATCACCAGTTGTGCTTACCCTTTGTGGATCCTTCATAATGATACCCATCACATCAATGGAACTGTCACTTTCGTCGGTGGATGTGGTCTCCTCCTCAGAACTGGAAGATTCGCTTGTGGTTTCATCTACCGATGTTTCCATATTCATTTGCTTCTGCTTGCCAATCCTCATGTCGTAGTAGATTGTCTCCCCTTTCTTACCGGTCATGCGTAGAAGGCCAGTACCCCAGCCCTGTTTTTCTTTCATGGCCATCAACCATGGCCTTCCCAAAATTAGTGGATAGCCCTCCCCCTTAGTAGGCATTACAAAAACATCTACCTCTACCTCAGTGTTGAAAGCTTTGATTTTCACGGCACTTACCACACCCACACACTTTACTTTTGCGTTGTTTGCCATCTTTGCCTTGCATGGAGAAGGCCTGTCAACCTCGAGCCCTAATTGAAGCATCATAGCTTCGCTCATTACACAGATTTGTGCACCTCCATCAATGTAGGTGTTTCCAACCCTCTTTCCTTTTATGTTTAAGTCGACAATTGGAAGGATGTCATCCATGTTGCATTCCGAAATTGCTCTGGCTACCTTTGTTTTGGAGCGTCTTGTACTTACCATTTTAGACCATTGTCGCCTTACTTTAGGTACAAGATGTAGCAGTTGTGGCCATGTAATCTTCGGTCCTTGCTCTGCCAAATCCAATGTTAGATCATAGGCTTAGAACTTTCTCCTAGCTGGAAGTCGGTGATGCCCAATTTCCGTCGTGGCCTGGATGGCCTTTTGCTAGTTTCTCCTCTCATGCTTCTCTCATCATCTGTTTGTGTAGCCTTCTCCCTTCTAGCTCTTTTCACAGTCATGGCCTCAAGTGGTTCTAAAAGGTTACCTTCTCCTTACCCTTGTCCCTCTCCTTTGCTCTAGGTGGATCCACTACTACGGCTTTTCCTTTCTCTTCTAGCCTTATGATGTTTACAGGGCGATCAGGTGGTGGGGCTGGTGGAAGAGGTGGAATGGATGCTTGTAGTGGTGTCTGGGGTGGACATAGAATTTGTGTTGGTGGGGGTGGTGCTCGGGGTGGGGGTGTTCTTTCTCTAGGGGGTGATAATTGGTTCCTCCTACCTCCTCTATTATAGTTTTGTCGTGGTTTGGGACAGTAGTACATACCGTGACCGTCTTCTCCGCAGTTGTAGCAATGATACTCCCTGTTTTGTCGTCGTGCTCTTCCAGGGTCTTGATCTCTTTCTTGACTCCTCCCTTGTTGTATTAAGTGGACAAAAAAATTCTGCAGTTGGTCAGTAATATGGGCCAACATATCTTGTTGGTCATCTCTTACCCCAAGAGCCGGTGGTGGTGGTGGAATGGTGGTTGTCGTAGTTGCTGGTCGACGCGATGTTCTTGATTCTGTTGACTCGGTTTCTTTGGCTTTCATTCGCAGCGTCTTGTCCTTAAGGCGAGCAATCTCAACGGCTAACTCGTACGTAGCCGGGAATCTACCTTTCACCTTCTCCTTGAGAAGCGGCCATAAGCCATGCGTGAACCGATCTTTTTTTAGGAAATCGGGTGCAGCTTCCCCCCTTGCCAGTGACTCAACCCACCGTTCCCACAAATCCACAAATTTGGACTCATAGGTGGCATATTCTAAAAGACCCTCCTGCTTCAAGTCTCTCAACTTGTCCCACAACTTTTCTGAAGTGGTACCTCCCCCAAAGCGCCTCTTAAAAGCGGTTTTTAAGGGTTCCGAGTCATCCTTGGTTGCTTGTGTAAGTGCATTGTACCATGATCTAGCTTCTAGCTTCATGAGATGCTTAAAGATTCTAACCCGGGATTCATCCGTATCTTTGTTGCTCACTACACATGCTACTTCAAAGTCATCTAGGAAGTCTGTTACCAAATCCTCCCCCTTCTTTCCTTTAAATGTTTGAAATGCTATACTTGCCATGATTACTAAGAGAGAGCTAGAAAGACACACTGCTTAACTTGCAAAATTTTTTTTCTTCTTTACAAGGAGGCGTGTATACCCTCTTATACTAGGACATAGATTAAAACTTCAAACAGTACATTGCCTTGTACCAAAGGTAGGACAAATGGTTGATCTGATGCCAGAACCTCAAAAAATCTCTCCCCACCCAGCATGGTGTCAATGACGTGCTGGTAGTGAGCCTTCAAATCCAGTATTACCTTGATTGAGCGTACACGTATTGGTATGTGTGATCTGTCTTGAGGTAGGTTGTACTGATTCATGTGAAGCTTAGAGGTGCTTAGTCACTGTCCAAGCTTGTGGGAGAGGGTGGTGTTGTTTCCTGAAACAAACTCAGTAGATCCCTAGTTTCTCTAGTGAGAGTGTGAGCCAATGAGTCCGTTATCTGTGCTGCAGCATCAGGTGCGACTTGAAAACTAACTGTGATAATTACCTCGGTGACTTGAGTTACCCGATTCTCAAAGTAGAATAGTGTTGATTCTCTATTGTGTAGAGCTCCTTCCATTTTGTTGTTGTGGGTTGGTTGTAGGTTGCGGACATGGTTTCGACCTTCTCCTTCTTCTTCTTGGCACTTGGCCTATGTATATCCACTGGGTTTGGCGTGTTGGTTGACTCTCCCACTGCAAATCGATTACCGTTACGCCTGGCACTCGAGCTTCGATGCAGATGCGGAGTTCGTCTAGTTGTGCTTGGAGCTCTTCTTCTTCTGTCGTCCAATTAGCAAATCCTACTAGCCATTCATCCATTCACAATAGTTTAGGGGTTTTAGTCTTGTAAACTAAAGGGTTTCATGAAAAAATCCTCAGTGGGGGCACCAAATGACGGGAGCAAAGCGAACCCCGAACCCCGAACCCCGACGGCCTCTAAAACACCGGGGACCGAATGGCGCGCCTCGAGCCAGTCATGGTAAAGCAAACAGGGGACCTAGCTTCAGCGGCTAGGACGCAAACAACACACCACCATAACAAAGTTTTCATCCAAGAGAGATGGATGCTTGGGAGTAATGATGAAGAGGAAAGGGAATGAGATCAAGTGAGAGAGAGAGAGGGTGAGGGAGGGGGTATAGCGACTTAGTACTTAGGCACCACAAAAGGATGGCGAATCCGCACACCCTTCACACATACACAAGCTCACTCCAAACACAAAACTAGTTGGCGATTCCGCACACCTCACATGGGCAAAACATTGCAAGAAAACATACTCACAAAACCTCAAGCTTTATTTAGAGAATAAGGCGATGAAATAGGGAGCATAGGGTAGGGGAATGAGAAGGGAGAGCGTGGTAGAGCACATGGCGGATAGGTGGGAGTTGATGGCGAAGACTCGCACGAGGGTTATGGCCATCATCCTTCATTTAGTTTCCCTTCATCTTCCATAGCCCAAGGGTGTAGAGGTCATGCTCAAGACGAGCATGGTGATTGCGGTGATGGTGATGGTGTGGGTGTGTGTGTGTGCACTAGGCACACACAGTGCATAGTGTACTCTTTGGTGATGGTGTGTGTGTTTAGTGTGATGGTGACTCCTCTTTATATAGGGGAGGAGGGGGGAGAAATTCTAGAATTTAGAAATGAAGAAATCATTATCTACATAGGCCATGTGACTGTGGGCCCCACTTGTCTGGTTGTGTGTATATGTGCCAGAACATCAGTCTCATGAGAGAGAGACTAAGAGAGAGAGATGGGTTGATGAAAAAAAGTGAGAGGTGACATGGAGAATAAAGTAATTACAAGAGGGGAGAGAGGGGAGTGTGTTCAGAGGTGAATCTGTGTGCAGATGTGTGTGAACACAAGAAAAATCAGGTAACCACCGGGTAGGGATGGGTCTGTGGGCACCTTTTTCAGTGAAACTGAGTGTGTGTGAGTGTGGGGGAGGTTATTTAGCTACAAGACAAGAGACATGGCGCCCTTTAGAGAGAGAGGGGGGTATTTGGGTCATGGGATATGATAGGAGAGAGAAAGAGGGGGTGGGGTATACTATTTTGGAAGATAGGGTAAGTTGCATGTGAGTTAGGGTGCATTATTGGTGAGTTATAATGCATTTTTGGTGAGAGGTGGGGTAGCTTGAGGGGAGAGAGAAAGGAGAAAGGACAAGGGGAAGAGAGAGGGGGTTGACCTTTTGAGTGGAGGAGAGGAAAAGGGACACCCGGCGGGGCAACAGTGAAGAAAAAGGAGGCAAGGTGGGGATGGGCTACCCGCAGGCATGAGGTGGCCTATTTTTACCTTTCTTATATATTTACATAATCATACTTTATTTTTTTCTTACTTTTTCCAATGCCTTTTATCACTCCCACCCTAAGAGGGGGTTTTCATGGGGTGGGGACGAGAGAAGAGGGGTATGGGAGCTTGGCTTGTGAAAAGCCCCCATCAGCGTTTTTGCATCTACACCCCAGCCTGGCGTTTTCTTTCCACAGCTTCATCCATCGCCATTGGAGTTCTCCCTTCTGGCGTTAGTACCCCAGCAGATCAGCATCAGTCGTAGCGTTTTTGACCATCAGCAGCAGCGTTTTTGAGCCTTGGAAAGCCTGCACTTTTCAACGTTTTTGCAGCCAGCTACTAACGCTAGGATTGCTGCCATGCCAGTGTTTTTGATCAGCAAATTCAGCATTGAAGAAACGCAGGTTCTCAACCTTTAGCGTTGGTGGTGTTTCTCCACAGCTTGGCACCACAGACTAGCAACGTTTTTCAGCAAGTATAACAGCCCATAAAAACTCATCCTTGACTTAGATCCTCAGCGTTTTTAGCTTGCAAAAACAGCCCATAAAAACGCAGCCTTGATCCTGGTTATTCCAGCGTTTTACTCAGCCCTAAGTCCCTCGCCAAAAGAGGGATTTTCAGCCATGTGAAGCAACCCCAAGACCACTCAGAACCATCAGCAGTTTTCCACCTTTGGAAAGCAGATAGAAGTAGACCAATTCAGCCCTGAACAGTCCAAGAATTCAGCAGATAGAAGACCACAGGTTTCAACCATCGAGTCGTCGTCGTCGTCACTGTCGTCGTCATCACCGTTCTCGAGCTTCTGTAGTATTTAGATTCTCATCATTTTTGCTAAGTTAATATATAAGCAAACCCAAGTTAGCACTTTCTGGCATAAGAGGCAGCAGGAGCTTCCCACTCAACAGGTCACTTCTCAACAGTACCCCCCAGAGCCTAGCGTTTTGGATAAAGACCTCAGCCGGCGAGTCCTCCTGCAGTACCACGGCAACACCAGATCCCCCGCATCCTTCCCCCCTTGCATCATCGCCAAGACCATCAGCATTGTAGCATTTTGGCTCACCAAACCTCAGCACCAACATCAGCACTTCAGCCTATGCACTAACGCCAGCACACATCAGCCATCCAGAGTTTTGGTGGCGTTTTTCCACAGCTTGGCACCACAGACTAGCAGCATTTTTCAGCAAGTATAACAGCCCATAAAAACGCATCCTTGACTTAGATCCTCAACATTTTTAGCTTGCAAAAACAGCCCATAAAAACACAGCCTTGATCCTGGTTGTTCCAGCGTTTTACTCAGCCCTAAGTCCCTCGCCAAAACAGGGATTTTCAGCCGTGTGAAGCAACCCCAAGACCACTCAGAACCATCATTACTATGCTATTATGTATGCTAAGCAAGAAGAGTGATGATAAGTGAGGAACAATTTCTTTCTCCTATGAAATAATTCTTCTTCCTCTTCCCTACCCTCATTCGCTGCTAGCTCTCTCCACCTTCGAGGTGTTTGAGGTCTTGGGACTGAGGCTAAGGATAGTTAATGCTTTCTACAAAGTTTATGTTATGCTTATTGCAAGAAGGCTAATGGATTATTGCAAGTAGATTAATTACTTAATGCAAGTAGATTAATTGTTATTGCAAAGTAGATTAATTGTTGCTTTGGGCACAAGTTGATGCATAAAAGTTTACATTTTTGTGCATTCAAATGATTTAGGGAACACAAGGGTTTATGGTGTTCACAAGTTCTTGATTGTTTTCAAGCTAAGATTGATTTTTGCTCTTAAGCAAAAGCTTGGTGTATGAAGCTTCCTTCTTCATACCGCCAAAGAGGTCTCAAGGAACACAAAAGTTGTATTGTACCAAGTCTCCCTTAATGGGAGAATCTATAATACAAATGCCTATTGGAGGGGGGACCAGCTCCACATAAATCTGGTCCTCAACTGTTGTCATGTTCTCTAAACTCTCTCTCTCTCTTGCAAAAGTATTGTTCATGCCTATCTAATCAAGTGTTATGATTAAGTTGCTACTACCAATTAAGTTCACCCTCTATGCTCTCAAAGTAATCTCACAAAGTTGCTCACTCTAATTCTCTTAATTCCACTATTCTACAAGTTATTAGTCCATTTCCATTACAGGTTCTTGTGGTAGGAGATCGCTATATTGTTGAGATGTCGAGCACTACACCTTGAGCTGGCATCCACTACGGGTCTTGGCCGCTTACTGCATTTACTCACTGGCGCGTTAGGTGACCGACACGGAGGATCTCTGCCAATGATTCTACATCTGGACTACACTTATAGTGGCAGCCTAGTACGCTTGTAGCGAGTTCACACTTAGTGACCGCATGTACATATGTGCTACTTTTCAGCTTTAGCACTTAGTCATTTTGTACTCTCTTTTCTGTGAAGAAGAAGAAGAAGCTTTCCATCTCTGTGTGCTTTGTGCTTGCCTTGTGTAGCTCTCTTGCATCCTCATTCTTTACATGGTATCAGAGCCTGGTGCAGGCAAGAGAGGCTAAGAGAGCAAGAGCATCACAATCCCTTTGTTTGCAATCCACGACCAGATGCCGAAGGCGCCTCGCGCAGCGAAAAAAATTTTAGGGGTTTTTCACACAAGTTTCTGAACAGGTCTCCAAAGTGCAGTATACAGAGATTTACTGTACAAGTACAGTGGTTGTGAAACGCTTGATTGTGGACACTCGTTGAGTGTAGAAAGCGTTACAGGAACCACGATAGCAGGTTCAGCAGATTTGCAGGTTTTTGCAGATTGCAGCTATTTTGTCTTAGTGCTTCAAGATGTCTGACGGTTTCAGTCAGATTGTTACTGAGAAGCTTGAGAAAAATAACTACCCTGCATGGAAGTTCAGAATAACAAATTTCCTAAAAGGAAAAGGTTATTGGGACTATGTAGAAGGAGACAATGAAAAGGAACCAGAGATTCCCGAGGCAAATGCTACAGCAGAACAAAGGAAATCTTTGAGGGACTGGCAACAAGGCCAGAGCAAAGTGATGTATTGGCTTTCTATGAGCATCACAGATGGCATGATGGGCTATCTACAGGATGCTAAAACCCCCGCCATTGCATGGAGAAACTTAGGCAGAGTGTTCGAGGTGAAAACCAAGGCCAGGAAGCTTCAACTAAAGTCGGAGCTAAATCAGGTTAAGAGGAACAACCTCTCAATCAATGATTATGCCTTGAAGATCAAGAGTATCATTGAGGCTCTTGGATCTATTAAAGTGCCAGTGGAAGACGATGACATTGTCCGTGCATGCTTGGATGGTCTAGGAGATGAGTATGTACATTTTAGGTCTTCCATGAATACAAGAGACGACATCCCCGTGTTCCAAGATTTGATTTCTATGCTTATTCTTGAGGAGAAGAACCTTGACACATCTTCTTCTCATGGCAGAAATAATTCTGAACAGGCCTTCTATTCTAACTCCAACAGAGGTAGAGGTAGAGGTCGTGGTCGAGGCCCAAGGGGTTGCAGGGGCCAATTTCTGGAAGGTCAATCAAATCAAAACAATACAGGTGGCAGGGGAAACCAGTTTCAAGGCAGGGGGAGTCAAAGAGGTCGTGGTGCAGGATCAAGCAGGCAGCAACATACTCCAGATAGTAGAGAATGTTGGACTTGTGGTGAAAGAGGTCACATGTCACGTGACTGTCCAAAGGGAAAAGCAAGTAGAAAGAGAGAACAGGGCAACTATGCATCTACTAGCAGAGATGCAGATAACAACAAAAACGAGCGCATGTTTGTTATGCAGCATGTAATGAATACAATGACTGCAGAGAATTCCACCCAAGATGATGTTTGGTATGTGGATTCAGGTGCCTCTAATCACATGACGTCTCGTGGAGAGTGGTTTAGAGATATGCGCAAACCAGATGTGTCAGGCTATGTGCAGACAGGAGATGATACAGCTCACCCCATTGCTCATGTAGGGGACATACCTTTAAATACGAAGAGTGGGAAATCAAAGTACTTAGCAGATGTACTTCATGTCCCAAACATTACAAAGAATCTTGTTTCTGTTGGACAAATGGTTGAGCAAGGTTTGCAGGTTCGCTTCAATCCAAATGGCTGTTATGTAGAAGATTTCCAGAATGGTTGTAAGCTGATCACAGAGGGCAATTGTGTGGGCAGAATGTTTACGCTGAATGTAGACATGCCTGAGGTAAAAGCTGCATTATTTGCACAGGGCACAGGTGTTGTGGCTGATGTTGACATTTGGCACAAACGCATTGGCCATGTCAATGAGCAGAGATTGCGCAGCATGCAATCAAAACAGATTGTAAAAGGTTTGCCCAAATTCAAGGTGGATGGTATGCATAAAGTGTGTGCAGCATGCCAGTTTGGAAAACAGTCAAGGGGCTCATTTCCACATGAGCGCAATGTATGTAAAAGGCCACTTGAGGTGGTGCACACAGATGTTTGGGGTCCAACCGATACTGCAAGTATACATGGTTGCAGGTATTATGTCTCTTTCATTGATGACCATACAAGGAAAGTATGGGTCTACTTCATGCGTAACAAAAGTGAAGTGTTTGGTCACTTTCAAGACTTCAAAGTCATGATTGAGAAGGAGACAGATATGCAAATCAAGACATTGAGGTCAGATGGAGGGGGAGAGTACTTCTCCAATGATTTTTCAGATTTTTTGCGAATGCATGGTATACACAGGCAGTTTACATGCAGATATACTCCACAGCAGAATGGGGTTGCAGAAAGGAAAAACAGGCACATTGCAAAGGTTGCACGTGCATTGATGAATGAGAAGAACATGCCTCATCATTTCTGGGCTGAAGCTATAAATACAGCTGTGTACATTATGAATAGGACACCTACAGCTACGGTGCATGATGTAACACCTGAGGAAAAGTTTATAGGTACAAAGCCTGATTTGGCACACTTGAAAGTGTTTGGTTGCATAGCTTACGTGCATGTACCAGATGAGTTGCGTAGGAAATTGGATCCTAAAGCAGAGAAATGTATTCTTGTGGGATATTCCCTTGAACAAAAGGGGTACAGGTGCTACAATCCTACTACACGAGAATTACGAGTGAGCAGAGATGTAGTCTTTGATGAGATGAGCAGCTGGTACAGTAATGCACATGGCACTATTGGGGCTGATGTAAAAGATGATGTGGTTGTACAAAATGTGAGGCCACAGTCACAGGTTTTGAGTGGACCACAAGAGTCCTCTTCTCGTGGCTCTGTTGAGAAACCATGGAATGGTAGACTACGTACGCAGGTTACTCCACCAACAGGTACAGGGAATGTATCATGAAAAGGAAAGGAAAAGGTTGATGAACCTCCCTTTATGGTTGATGCATCATCAGGTTTTTCACATGTAGACATGGATTCAGATGGTTCTGAACAAAGTCTTGATGAGGAATTGAAATTCCGGCTGTCAGGACACCTGGTGTAAGGAAAGTACAAGAAGATGCTAGAGGGCAAAGGAGTGACCAAGGACCGCGCAGATCTAATAGAGTCAGAAATCCAGTTCAAAAATTGACTTATGATGGGTATCTAGTGCATCACCAAGCCTACATGGCTAAGGTGATACAGGATGTGGAGCCCACATGTTTTGAGGATGCAGTTGGAAATGTGCATTGGGATGATGCAATGAATGAAGAGATGGCTGCATTGGAAGCAAATGACACATGGGAGTTGGTGCCATTGCCAAGTGGCAAGAAATCTATTGGCTGTAAATGGGTGTATAAAACCAAGCATAAGGTTGATGGTAACATTGAGCGTCACAAGGCAAGGCTGGTCGCAAAGGGTTATGCACAGACGTATGGCATAGACTATGAGGAGACCTTTGCTCCAGTGGCAAAGATGACGACTGTGAGAGCTGTCATAGCAGTGGCTGCATCTAGAGGATGGATTATGCATCAAATGGATGTAAAGAATGCCTTCTTGAATGGTGAGTTGCAAGAGGAAGTGTATATGGATCAGCCACCTGGTTATGTCGATCCAGGTTACCCAGATTATGTATGCAGACTTCTCAAAGCTTTGTATGGTTTGAAGCAAGGCTCTAGAGCATGGTATGACAGGATTGCCAAGTATCTTGTCAGTATTGGTTTTAGGAGAGCTCATGCTGATCATTCACTCTATGTACGTGAGAGTGATGTGGGGATTGTGGTCACTACCATATATGTAGATGACCTTATTATTGTTGGTGACAATGCTATGGAGATTGACCATGTGAAGGGTCTTCTCAAACAGGAGTTTGAAATGAAAGATTTGGGCGAGTTGCGCTACTTTCTTGGCATTGAGGTGATCAGGACTCCAGAGGGTGTATGGCTGTCACAGAGACAATATGCTTTGGACATGTTGTCAAAGTATGGTATGGCTGATTGTAAGCCGATTTCCATTCCCTTGGATGTGAATGCAAAGCTGAGTGCAGAGAAGGGTGATGTTGTTGAGGATGTCAATATGTACAGGAAGATGGTGGGTAGTCTAATCTACTTGACTATCACAAGGCCAGACTTGAGCTACACAGTAGGCTTGGAGAGTCAGTTCATGCAGCTTCCGAGGAATCAGCATTTGGATGGAGTACGACGCACACTTAGGTATGTGCAAGGGACTCTTGACTACGCATTGTTCTATGCAGCAGATGCACCATTAGCATTGTATGGGTATACAGATGCAGATTGGGCAGGTAGCATTGTTGATAGGAGATCTACAAGTGGCTTCATGTTCTCTTTTGGGAGTGCTGTTGTTACTTGGAGCAGCAAAAAGCAGCCTACGGTTGCTTTATCGAGCACAGAGGCCGAGTACAGAGGTGCAGCAGTTGCGGCGTGCAAGGTAGCTTGGCTACGCACATTACTTGAGGACTTGGGAGTGCAGGTGGACCAGCAGATTGTCATTCATTGTGACAACCTCAGCAGCATGCAGTTGGCTAGGAACCCAGTGTTCCATGCTAGGACCAAACACATAGAGGTCCATTACCACTACGTTCGAGAGCGAGTGTTGGCAAGCGACATCGACTTGGTCTACGTCAACACAGAGGAGCAGATAGCGGATATCTTTACCAAGGCCCTCGGAGCTGAGAAGCTTCGACGTTTCCGGACTATGCTTGGACTCTGCGACATGCAGAGCTCGAGGGGGAGTGTTGAGATGTCGAGCTCTACACCTTGAGCTGGCATCCACTACGGGTCTTGGCCGCTTACTACATTTACTCACTGGCGCGTTAGGTGACCGACACGGAGGATCTCTGCCAGTGATTCTACAGCTGGACTACACTTATAGTGCCAGCCTAGTACGCTTGTAGCGAGTTCACACTTAGTGACCGCATGTACATATG
Organism: Adiantum capillus-veneris; assembly: GCF_014529385.1. Lineage (NCBI taxonomy): Eukaryota > Viridiplantae > Streptophyta > Polypodiopsida > Polypodiales > Pteridaceae > Adiantum > Adiantum capillus-veneris. The sequence goes on along the minus strand of NC_140938.1, from coordinate 96,586,598 downwards.
TGCTACTTTTCAGCTTTAGCACTTAGTCATTTTGTACTCTCTTTTCTGTGAAGAAGAAGAAGAAGCTTTCCATCTCTGTGTGCTTTGTGCTTGCCTTGTGTAGCTCTCTTGCATCCTCATTCTTTACATATATGTGGAGTAGTGAATTCTAAAGACTCTCAAAGATTTTGTGCGACTACGGGCCTAGCTAGAGGCATGCATGGCCGAAAGATGAATCGTGCAAGAGGCATTTGTTTACATTTTTGAGTATTTGGCACAAGTTGATCCCTCAATGCCTCGCATGTGGTCAAAGGAGGAGGATTCAAGGATGACTACATACCTATCAAGTAGAAAGGGGAAACATTTAGCATGGAAATGGATCTACGTCGAGTCAGCAACAACTTTTGCATCCTTAATGCAAAGGTTATGACCAAGGGGATTTGTGGAAAATTGCCAAGGCAAGGCGTTTGCAAGAGAGGGAAGCATGGAAGCAAGCTCGTGGAGGTAGGAGGGCACCCCCAGTTCCTCGACACCTTGCATGTTTCCCAGATCTTATTAGTGCCGAGTGGATCCATGCGAGAGTGGCCGAAGCAAAGGCATACAAAGAGGACATCACCGATAAAGAATGGGAATATGCACGAGGTTGTGTGTCAATGGTATATATAGTACTCATATATATCTATCTATCTACTTCTTTGCCCTTATTTGCTTGTAACATAATACCAATGTCACTCATTACTGTATATCCCATCAATCCATCAACCAAAAATTTGGTTCGTAGTTCTTGTAACACCTCGGGGAAGAACCATTTTTTCCACTAATGAAGTAGAGACGGTCTTCGATCCTCTCCCACCTACGTAACTTTGGATGAGGGTGAGACAGGGGACGGAGAGATTGATGATTTGAGTCCCAACGTCATCAAAATATCAGCGAGGATGATTGCCATGATGATGATGACATTGCCCCTAGGAAGCTCTACTTAGTCAATCATCAAACAACAAGTTAACAAATCGAGAGTCAATTCCAATTAACCTAGCCCTTGATCACATGTCTAAATGGCTAGTTCATGATAGCAAAGTGTAAAAACATGATGGATATGACAATGAAGGCAAAGAGCTCCTTGCAAGTGCTAATTAGCTAAGAAATGTTGGTTTCCATGTCCCCTCCCATTTACAAGAGAATGAGGAAGGTTCTTGAAAAAGTGCAAGCCACTTGCACATTGTTGAAAGATAGAGCTTGAAGAAACTAACATACGTACCACCATGTGGTAAAATATGGTCACATTTCACAGTCTATCTTGGAGGATGTAGGTAGAAAACGAGGGGTTCCACTTGTAAAACAGGCTTTGTCTATGTTTTGCTATAACAAGATGAATCGGCTACTTCAATTCATGAGAGCCAATCCAAAACATGATGGATGTCGATGTTGTGGATGTCGCTCTTGTGGTCATATGCGAAGTCCAAGAAAGTAGTGCCCATGCCTCGGCAGAAGATGTCATCCATGTTGTACTTCCCATCTCTGACGGTGTTTGCTTTGCATGTTGAGGCGCATGCAAAACTCTGAGATGGAGCTTCCTCTTCATATTTTCATGTTTATCCATCTACATAGCTATTGTTTCATGTTTTAATCTCAATTTTTTTTTCATTTTTCAAAAAATTGAAATAATGTTCTCTATTCTTTTCATAAACAAAATAGTGGAAACTCAAAAATTTGAACGTTTAAGCGCGAAAGCGAGGTCAGTAATCAGAACGGCAATGTGTGCGGCAATATCCGCACTATTTTCGTGGTAATATTTGCGGTATGTTCGTGGTAATATCCGCAGAAATACTTGAAATGGAAAAAATTGTGCTCCCGTCCCCCTCTCTTCTTTGATCGTCCCATTTTGGACTCTCTCTCTCTCTCTCTCTCTCTCTCTCTACAAAATGCGGTAAAAGGTCGCAGTAAACGTGTTGAGAATTTCATAGTGATTACTATATAGTAATTGCATTGGACTTAGGATTTGCTACTTCTAACTAGCAAGTCAACATAATTACTGTATAGTAATTGTGTTGGACTTGGGATTTACTACTTCTAACTAGAAACTCCATGTAGTTGCTATATAGTAATTGCATTAGACCAAGGATTTACTGCTTCTATGTAGCTACTCCACACAGTTACTATATAGGAAATCTAGAGGTACTTGAAAGTTACTAGTTCCATCTAGCAATTATGGACCTATCGTATAGGAAGCTATGACTTTACTAGTTCAATCTAGCAAAAACCTCCTTATTTCCTACTTCAATCTAAGAAGTACATGGAACCCAAAGCTAATTTCTATATGGTAACATGTCAAAAGCTCTTTGTGTATCTTTTCTCCAAGGGAAAATGAGGGTTTGTGTTGGCTACAATACCAAACTGATGTCTGCCATTTGCAACCATTTGAACTTGATTCGATAGTTGCTGCATACATGGACCTTTGCTCATAGGATCCACGACCAAATCGTGGTTATTGGCAGAACGAGAGCTTCGAAGCAATAACTACTGGGCGTTCAGATCCACACGCAATAACTACATGGATACATGGACCTTTGCTCATAGGATCCACGACCAAATCGTGGTTATTGGCAGAACGAGAGCTTCGAAGCAATAACTACTGGGCGTTCAGATCCACACCACCCGCATTCCTTGTTTTGTATGCTGCTGTTGAAGAGCAACGCTGCAGTATACTATTATTGCTAATCTCAACTGCACCCGCATGAGGTTTACCAAGAGAATCTCTTTACAGGCCACAATATCCCATCCAGCTGTTGAATGGCCAATAGTGAACTACTGCTAGAGGCTAATAGGTGCTGACATATTGGTATGCCTGTCTCCAGAAATGTCGTCTACATCACCAATAGCCTGATAGCATCAAAAGAAAAACGTGATGAACATGTCTCCAAAGGCAATGAGTTTTGGCGATTTGACTCCAGATTAGGCCCACTAATCATCGATTGAAATCTGATATCTTCTGTTTTAGAAGCTCTAGAACAGGCCTCTGCCATGGGTTGATCACACGAAATATCTGATCTTTGAGAGTGCTCATCACGTCGGCAAGCATCCAAAGTACCCTCCAACTTGATGATCTACGAAATATAACCAGGGTTTGAAAGGTCTATGGTACTCCTTTTCGGTTCTACCCGGCTTGCTACTACACAGACAAACAACACAGAAAAGAATTGGTGTGAGTATTGAGAATTAGGCATGGGAACCTGTTGCAATATATCATTTCCATGAACATTGAAGGATGGCCGAGGGCACATGGTTGTTGAATTTGCATGAGCTATACTTGGAGAGGCATAATGCTGGCCATAACTAGTTGCACCTACAAAAACGAGCTAAGTGTGGTAGTTGAAGCTAGACGTACTATTTAGCTAGCCACTCGGTTTTGTTACACACAAAGATGAGCTATGATTGCTACTCAAGGAAGGAGCAGGTAGGCTTATAGTTAGGTACTCAACCTTCACTACAAAAGAAGGCTGATTCCAATATTCCTACTCTCTCTCTCTCTCTCTCTCTCTCTCTCTCTCTCTCTCTCTCTCTCTCTCTCTCTCTCTCTCTCTCTCTCTCTCTCTCTCTCTCTCTCTCTCTCTCTCTCTCTCTCTCTCTCTCTCTTGTGGCAAGGCGTCCGAGCCTAGCCCTGCCCTGCACAACGTAGCCCAGCCACTCCTGTGGGAGGGCATCCGAGCCCAGCCTTGCCCTACACAACGCAGTCCAGCCCTGCTCCAAACCAGGCATGCGATAGTGCGCTATGGTGCAGGCGTTCACCTGCTTCGCAACTGCCCGACACAGTGAGACTCCCATCTGTCGGCACAGAGGCCTCCATTTTCTATCGACAAAGAGCACGCTCTTTTTCCTCTCTTTGCGAGCTACATCAAAAATGCCTACATGGGGTTTGCTCACATAGTGAGCGGCTCACAACACAAGGCTAGTGAGTGGCTCTCCTATTTGAAAAACCACAAGCACAGCACCCCACGGGGTACAAAGAGCCAAAATTCTAGGGTCTATACACTGCCCACACAGCACTTAAAGATTTACCCACCGAGCCATGTCTTCCGTCAACACGCCGACCCCTAGCACATGCAAGAGCTTTCTTGCTGTGGCAGCTGCACCCTGGAACGACCCCACCGCTCACCAAGACACGAGGATCACAACCCTTGAGGCTCAGATCCAAGCACTTGTTTCAGAGAGCGATGCACTCAAACAACGCTTGAATAAGCTCGAGGAGGAGACAAAGGAGAGCATAACTCTACTTGCAAAGAAACACAAAGTCAAAGCTTCCCTCAATGAGATCGTCAAGGCGGCTCAACAAGAGGCAAATGCAACAGCAAATAAGAAGATTGACATCGAAATCCAAGCAGCCCTACAAGAATGTCGGCTACAAGATTCCCTTTCCCTCAAGATCAGAATTGGAGGACTCTCTTCACCCTGGTGCACCGAGGAGGACACCCTCGAAGAAGCCATCACCAAGCTTAATGACACTCTTCAACCAATCAACATCGAGCCTGACATTGTCTCCTGGATCAACGACACACATAGGCAATTACCACTTGGCCAATGCATCCTCACTTTCAAAACCAAAGAAGAACGGACAAGGCTGCTACGCCAATCCTACCGTCTCAAGGGGACAAAGCTCTGGATTGCCGAGGAATTGACTACAAATCAACTCAAGCTTAAAGCAAGCGAGCTCAAAAAGGTGCATGACACACGTAAGCAAGGTAAATGGGCAGTCTACCGTGGCGGTAAAGCCATCATTCAGGAGTTTCAAACTCCCAAGCCAGCTCCCCCTCCACCTGACCCCCCTCAGGGCTCTGCTCTTGATCTTATCCTCCTCCCCCATTGATGGACCCTCAATCCCTAACTGATATGTATCCAACTCCCTCACGAACAGATGTAATGTTTTGTTTTGGTCCCATAGGTCATATCTGACCTTCGTGGACGATAATTCAGCTCTCTCTCTCTCTCTCTCTCTCTCTCTCTCTCTCTCTCTCTCTCTCTCTCTCTCTCTCTCTCTCTCTCTCTCTCAAAGAGTGTATAGAGACGAACCTGTAGACAAAGCTCCGAGCTGCTTCTGGGGAACATGCAAACTGCAAATTGCAGATCGATTGAGCAATGCAAAGTGCTTTTTTGGCTTGCCCAAAGGGCAAAGGCTATAGCGATGCAATGACTTTTTGCTGACTAAAATATTTTTTATTTATCTTGTTCATTTTTTGTGGATTTATATCAAGAACCACTATGTGGTATGATTAAAGTGGTTGGCCACTCTCCGCACAAGATGGGTATCCTAGGAGGTTGGTGGAGGTAGGGATAAGGATTGGCCATGTGTAGACCATCTACTGTCTTATCATTTGCGGAGGGAGTGATAAGACTTCTAGGGTTGTGAGTCTCAACATTAGTTTTCTTTACAACTTCAAGATGTTGACTCCCAAGCTTCTCTCGAGTAGGGATAGGCGGGAAGCTTCTTTGTGCGCGAGCTGCCATGGCGGGGCTGCATTGCGTGGAGGTTGCTATCTCCATAGCCTGGGTTGCAAGCTTCTCTTTCTCGCATGTCTATTGCAGCCGCCACACTATCGGCACAGCCTAGGTTGCACACGTTGTCGTGCTGTGACACGTACATAGTGGGAACGCATGCTACAAGATCTATCTTGTACTTTTTTAGATACATAATTATCTTTCCTATAATGTACATATGCATATTTAAGTATAATAATAAGCCTTCTATCTCATCCTATTATTTTTCCCAAGGGTAACCTATTCTTACTTTACCATCAAAAAATACTATGGGAAAAGCATCAATAGCTCCGCCTCTTTAACTTGGGGCAAAAAGCATTGATTCTTTATTTCTACTATCTCATTATCATCTCACACCCTAGTTAGATCCTATATCTAGGGTAAACTCCAATATATATATATTCTATGAATTTTTCTTATTTTTCTTAATATATTTCTTTTTAAATAGCTACTAGGAGGGAATCAAATCCTAGTGGGACACTAGGTGGCATGATTTCAAAGATACACTTATTTTAATGCATTATTGCAAGCATGATTACAAAAATTTGTCAAAGAGCAATGTCATGCTTTCATATGGCATGAGGTGTCCTTTGGAATCAAATGAAAGTCTAGGCTAAGGGGACCACAGGAAGACTTTTGCTGCCAGAAATGGACCCTATTTTGATGAATTTTTTACACAAGGTTCCAATCCGAATTGGAAAATGATTTTAAAATGAAAATCGTAGCTAATGAGCTGAAGTTTTTGCCCATATTTTTACTTTTTTATTTGGATCCACGGTTGAGGAGATATGATCAAAATACTGGACCCCAGTCTGCCCACATCATGCAGGGACAGCTCATTTCCAACTTTTCCAATTCCTGGTCACACTGGCTCCTCTCTTCTTGTGTAAACCCTTGGGGATTCCCTTCACCTATAAAAGGGGACCTCTTCTTTCTTGAAAAGGAACTCAAGAATTCAAGCCATTGATGAGACGAATTCTTGAGGGAGTGAGTAGTAATGCCTAATTGTACTTAGCCATTAACATAAGCCTAAGCCTACACTTTCTCCTAGAGGAAGACTAGCCATCTTTGCATGCTATCCTTGGAAGATCAACTCTAATCAAAGAAGGGCGTGGACTTGGCATATCAATCAAAGTTTAATTCTCCCCTCTTCTTCTCTCTCCATCAATAATGGTGCCGAAGGGTTTGTCAAGTAAGATGTGTTTTACATTGATGTTTTCTTGATTTCTTGTTGTTTTCTTTTTCATCTCTAACCCAACATATATATATATCTAATCTCATCTCCTTAACCAAACCTATCTCTCTCACTCTTAGTAATTCATCCTCTCTACAAATTTTAGGTTCTCCTTGCTACCGGTACATCTCTCCCTGCAGTATCCTTATTGCCTACGGGCAAGAATAGGGCTTGGGAGGGAAACTTCTCATCTCTTCACTTCTCTCATATCTACGTTTCTCACATACTATCCTAGATGAATAACCCACCTGATGATCATTTCTATCGCTTTCACTCTGTACGATCTATTAGAATTAACGTATGGATTAGCCGTAAAATACACTTCCAACAACGTATAGTGTTTCTCTTTGGCCTAGAAAGGCTTAATGAAATACTTCTATCACCAGATCCCATCATACTACCTCTCATAGACTATAACTTTTCTTTTGACGTAAGCGTAGTTATCTTGCTATGAACCAAGAGGATTTGTACACACAATTAATCCCAATCACTAGACAAAATATATATATTATGGTAAGCACAAAACTACAATTCCAAAGAACAATTCGTAGCCTATTTGGTCAGCCAAGATTGAATGCCATTAACTCATCTATTAACCCTTTCATATTACCCATGATACGATATGACCATAGCCTTGATGTTTTCAACTTCGTATTGTTTTGACATTCTCTTTTGTGTTCTTTCTTTGTGTGTGTGAGTGCAAGAGAGAAAGAGTGACTGTGCTTTGATTGCACTTCTTTCCAAACCCTAGTCTTCATGGCATCTATGGTTTAACTCTTTCATATAGTTTTTGTTGAGTTCTCTCACAAACTCTCACAGCCATAAGCCTGGTGCTTTCCTGGCAAGACCGCAAATTTCTCGACATATTTTTGGTGAACCCGACGGGAAACTACCGCGGTGAGAATTTGTGGGTAACCATGGGTGATCATGTTGAGCAACAGGGTATGCATTTTGACCCATCAACAATGCAAATGTTTCAAGCATTTGCAATGTTCATGCAACAACAACATGCCACTGAAAGAAGGGAGATTTCAGCAACAAAGGCCATACAAGCGGTCGTCAACAGAATGGATCAATTCAATGGCAAAGATGTAACCAAGTACTTACGCGAGTATGTGAAGGAGATGGAGCTGCATCGCGTGTCAGAAGGTTGGATAATTCAAGGCTTTGAGCTAGTTGTTGCTCCAGAAATTAGGGAGCATGTTAGGGCAATTAAAGATGGGCATGGGAGAAATTGGGAAGAACTCAAAGTAGCCTTAGAGGAGGAATATTGCATGGAGGACTCGGAGAGAGTGACCAAAAGGACATTCTTAGAATGGGTAGTCAAGCCAAAGCAAGGACTATCAATAATAGAGCTACTTAGGTAATTTGAGCGGCGCTATGTACAACTCACAAGGATAGAAAGAGCCACAATAGATACAGAGAAGACAGATCTTTTCTTACAAGCTGCAGGTAAAGAGTTTCAAGAAAATTTGGAGCTTCTTCTTGAAGATAAAGATGCTGAGCAAGGACTAAAGACCGACTGGAATGAGGTTGAAGGTGTTGTCTCACTGCTTGCCAAACGACAAAGAAGAAGGGACAAGATGGTAGTAAACACTACAAGTCCTTCCACCTCAACTTCTGACAAAATGGTAAAGACTACTTTTATCGCTCCTAAGTTTGATGAGTCCATGCTAGATGATCTTGTGAAGGGAATGCTTGACTTGAAGGTGAAGCTTGCAAAGCTTGAAGAAAAAGGCCAACCATCAGGGCCACTTCCTAAGCAAAGACAACAGCCCAAAGAAGGGTTTGTTAATAGATGTATTTGGTGTGATAGTACAGACCATGTAAGAAGAGATTGTGATGATTTTAGTGATGCTTTGTCAAAAGATGTTGTCTCTTTTAAGGATGGTAAAATCCACTTAAGAGAGACAGGTCTACCCTTGAGAACTAACTTTGGGAAGGGGGGAATGCAAACCTTAGTTGAAGATATGGCAACTAAGCATGCCACCTCTTTAGTTGAGGCAGCTACTTATGGAGTAAAAATTGAACATTTTTGTGATGAAGAGGTGAGTGACCATCATGGTCAAATTTGGCCAAATGTCATGCAATTAGCTAAAAAGGAAAAGCTTACAAAAGAGATTCTACATGAAGCAGGTGATTGCATACGTTTAGAAACACGATGGAATGATCCAGTGGACTCATTGTCAGTGCATGCTTACATTACAAAATGCCAACAAAATGAGGCAATTGTAGAAGAGAAGCGCAGACGTGAGAATGTTGATGAAGGACCATCAAAAAGAGCTTCTAGAAGTGGGGGAAGAAGCGACTCAATGCCTTCTCAAACACCCTCAACACAAGGAGCATCTCCACATGAAGTACTCATGGGGAGTCTACAACAGGAAAGAAGAAAGAGCCAACCAAAGGTAAGACAAAAGGCCCAACTTATAAACTACAATCTGATATTGAGGTTGCTACAGATTTAAAGAAAGTCTTGGAGGAAAGGATCTTGAATAGCAAGATTGAGTTTACTCTGGGAGAATTCTTGGCATTGCAAAGCGTGAATTCCATGAGGAGATCACTGACATCATCAAGAGGAAGAGGCAAACCCTTGCTGAAGTTTCTCATCCACAAGTTGAAGGGGAAACCTTGAAGACACAAGGGATGCAACTGCAAAATAAGGATAATGATGGATCTGTGGTAGGATGCTACCAATCTAGTGGGAGAGTGAAGCAAGTGCATTTCTCAAATGATGATGAAGAAGTTGAAGATATTCCTAGGAGTTACTATTCACAAAGTCATTGGGCAAGGGCTACTACAGAAACTTTGGTCAAGGTAGGTGATCTTGAAGAGCCATTTGTTGCCTTGATTGACCATGGTTCAGAAATAAACATAATGTCAAAGAGTCTCTACAACAAGTGCAAATGGCCAATGGACAGAGATCATGGCTGGATGGTAAAAGTGGCAAACAATTCATCCGATGAATTGTATGCAGCATGTCCAGGTGTGAAGGTAACAATAGGTGATGTAAAGATTGACCAAAACTTCTTTGTACAGGATACATCTTCATATCATCTCATCCTTGGACAACCCTACATTGTGGGAGTTTGAATGGAAACAAAGGTAATGGATGATGGCACAGCATATGCTAGGATACGTAGAAAAGATGGTAAACGAGCTGTCCAATTTCTCACAGTTTGTGTAAACCATGAAAGAAATCGTGACAACCTCAGAGAACATCCTCTACCAAAGGTGAGCAAAGAGTTTCATGATCATAGAGAAATGATGGGTTTTGGCCAAGTACCATTGTAAAGTGGGATTGCAGTGGTATAGAAAGAAAAAGGGTCTCGCTTGATCCAAAAATAGGTGAAGCTTTTTCAACGAGCTCCTTGGTAACAAAGAATGGATCAGTATGTTTTACAAAACTTGAAGATTTGAAGAGATGTGAGAGGCAATATGTGCATAATGTACAAATAGGCATGAAAAAGAGTGGGTTGCTAGAGCCTACTGAAAATGTTTTGGGTTTGTGTGAACAAGTTTCTTTTGTAGATACTATGGGTGAGCTTGATGCTATAATAGGGTCTAGTTTGCATCTTGAAAATGAAGTTGTGGAAGTTTGCTCTATGGAAATGTATCAAGTAATAGAAGATTTTAAAGAAAGCCACACAGTTGGCCCAGAATTCCATGTTGAAACTAAATACAAGAGTGTAGCAAAGAAGGTGAAACCAGTAGCTTCACCCTTACCACCCAACAACAGGGAAAAGATTGAGCAGGCTTCTTTACAACCAAGTTTGAGGAATCCTAAAAAGATTGGGCATACCTTCACAAAGGAGTCTTTCCAAGAGTTGCAGATTGGTCGCGAGGAGTTTCTAACACAGGAGGAGACAAAGTGCTTCAAAGAAATGCTTTCAAAGCATGGTAAGGGTTTTTCATTTGAGCCACATGAGATAGGATGTGTTGATCCTTCTATTGTAGCTCCTATGGTAATTTTCACAATACCTCATGTGCCTTGGAATCTGCGGCCTATTCCGGTTCCAAAGGCTCATTTGCCAAAGTTAGTAGAGCTACTGAATGAGAAAATCAAAATGGGAATCTTGGAGCCTTCTTGTGCTCCATACTCAAACAGGTGGTTCAGAGTTCCGAAGAAGAATGGTTCTCTACGCTTCATCCAAGATATGAAACCAGTGAACAAGATTACAATTAGAAATGTAGGTATAGGTCCAATTGTGGATGAGTTTGCAGAGGCATTTGCAGGGAGGGCAATCTACTCAATGGGGGATCTCTACTCAGGGTATGATCAATTTCAGCTTGCGATCGAAACTAGAGACTTGACAACCGTGAGGACACCTTTGGGTTTGGTAAGGATGTGTACCTTGCCACAGGGAGCAACCAACTCAGTTGCACATATGATGAATGGGATGAATAAGGTCTTACATGACTTTATTCCTCAAATCACAATGCCTTTCATTGATGATTTTCCTATCAAAGGATGTGAAGAAAGTGACAAAGATGAAGCTTTAGATCTCAAGGGATGCCACAGGTTTGTGGTAAATCACATAAATGATTGTGATAAAATTTTGTCTAGGTTGGTAGAAGTGAATCTTACATTGTCAGGGAAAAAGTCTATGTTTGGTGTCAATGAAGTGCTTATTGTGGGGCACATGTGCAGGCCATATGGTAGGAAACCTTGTCCATCAAAGGTAGATGCCATCCAAAGAATGAAAGAAACATGCACTAGCATCACTGAGGTTAGAAGGTTTCTGGGAGCATGTGTCTTCTATGTTATTTGGATTCCACATTATGCACATGTAGCTGATCCTCTTTATCAGCTGCTTAGAAAGAATCAAAAGTTTAAATGGACAGAAGCACATGTAAGATCCATGAAAAAGCTAAAGAAGTTGCTCCAGTCAGAACCAACTTTGAGAAAGGTAGACTATGAGTGTCAAAGGCTAGTAATTGTGACAGTAGACACCAGTCCTACAGGGATTGGATGGGAAATAGGGCAAGATGACAAAGAAGGACACAAGTATGTGGTAAGATTTGGAGCAAAGGTGCTAAGTGCTCGCCAAAGAAACTATCCACAAATAAAGAGAGAGTTATGGGGTATGGTTACAGCCTTGAAAAGTGGGAAAGAGTACCTAATTGGTGCATGTGTGGTTGTAGAAACAGATTGTCTACCACTTCTTGGGATGATTACAAGCTGCTCAACACTAGACACTGCGATGTTGCGGTGGATTGCCTACATTAAGTCCTTAAATCCTGAGTTTAAGCACATTGCAGGTAAAGACAATACAGTGGCAGATATACTATCAAGGGCAAGGTATGAAGATGAGTCACAACTGATTGACGAGGGAGATGATGTAGGCACAAAGTTCTATTCTATCTCTCATGTCAAAGGTAATAATGTCTGCATGACTAATCTATTTGAATCATTCTTGAAAGACCTTTATGAAGGTGATTGGCTTCTTATTGGAAGCTACTTGAGTACTCTAACAAAACAGGATGATTGGTCTGAACAAGAATTCAAGAGGATACGCAGGAAAGCATATGGGTACTTTTTGAGGGATGGTTACTTGTGGAAGCATCCTAAACAAAAGGGTGCTACACCACAACGGGTTATATGTAAAAAAGAGACTCAAGTAAAGCTCATGCAAGAGTTTCATGAGAGTCTATGGGCTGGACACAGGGGTGTGTGGGCAACCTTCTCCAAGAAAACTATTGGTGGAAGGGTATGTATAAAGATGTATCTCAATTTGTAGAGTCATGTGTAACTTGTCAAATGTATTCAAATGTCCGACATCGTGATGGATTGCACCCTACATATCCACTAGCCATGCACTATAAATGGGTTGTGGATCTAGTCACAATGCCTTTAGGACTCTGGCAGATGAGATACTTGGTTCTTGCACGAGAAGACCTAACTAATCACATTGAAGTAAGAGCATTAAGAGCTAAAACCACAGAAGTTGTGTGTAAATTCCTTCTTGATGAGGTGATTTGCGGTTATGGTTGTGTGGGAAAAATCACTGCAGATAGAGGTGAACTGGATGTTGAAGAAGCAAGGGAGTTCTTTTCTAGATTAGGAATCAATCTTTCTCTTACTAAAGCTTACAACCCTGAAGGCAATGGAAAGAGTGAAAGAGGGCATCCTCCTATCATCAAAGCTTTGGCCAAGGCTTGTGAAGGAAGAGTTGGTGAGTGGCCAAAACTGTTACCATATTCTTTATGGGTGATCGTACAACACATAGCTCAATAACTGGCTACATGACTGCGGAGCTAATGTATGGTCAAAAGCCAGTGATGCCGATTGAAGATACAATTCCCACATGGAATGTACTACCTTGGCAAGAGGGGCTTAGCAGGGAAGATCTCCTTGCACTGCGTATAAGGCAGCTAGAGAGAAGTCCTGGAGACATTGAAGCTGCAAAAGAACAACTCAAAAATGCAAGTTGAAAAACAAGGACTACTTTGATAAGCAACATCGACTCAGGAGCAAAGCAATTAACAAAGGTGACTGGGTTTTGGTGTATGATAGTAGCCTTGATAACCAGCACACAGTCATGCGTAAGTTTTCAAAAAGATGGTTTGGACCGTATGTTGTAAAGCATGTGCATGAAAATGCTACTTACAGCTTGTCTGAACTAGATGGTACAGAAGTAAAGATTCCCATTGCAGGAAAAAGGATCAAAATGTTTAAGAGAAGAGGAGACAATGATCCAGAAGATGTTGATGAGGAAGAAGAGTAAACCACAGGTAAAGATCAAAGTGAAGATGAAGCTTTGGAATCATCCAGTGAAGACGAAAGCAAGGAAGATATACAAGAGGGCTGATCTTACAAAGAAATAATGTGGCACATACCGGAGGATGTGCAGGTTTAGAGGGGGTGGATGTCGTGCTGTGACACGTACATAGTGAGAACGCATGCTACAAGATCTATCTTGTAATTTTTTAGATACATAATTATCTTTCCTATAATGTACATATGCATATTTAAGTATAATAACAAGCCTTCTACCTCATCCTATTATTTTTCTCAAGGGTATCCTATTCTTACTTTACCATCAGAAAATACTATGGGAAAAGCATCAATAGCTCCTCCTCTTTAACTTGGGCCAAAAAGCATTGATTCTTTATTTCTACTATCTCATTATCATCTCACATCCTAGTTAGATCCTATATCTAGGGTAAACTCCAATATATATATATTCTATGTATTTTTCTTATATTTCTTTTTAAATAGCTACTAGGAGGGAATCAAATCCTAGTGGGACACTAGGTGGCATGATTTCAAAGATATACTTATTTTAATGCATTATTGCAAGCATGATTACAAAACTTTCTCAAAGATCAATGTCATGCTTTCATATGGCATGAGGTGTCCTTTGCAATCAAATGAAAGTCTAGGCTAAGGGGACCACAGGAAGACTTTTGCTGCCAGAAATGGATCCTAGTTTGATGAATTTTTTACACAAGGTTCCAATCTAAATTGGAAAATGATTTTTAAATGAAAATCGTAGCTAATGAGCTGAAGTTTTTGCCCATATTTTTACTTTTTTATTTGGAGCCACGGTTGAGGAGATATGATCAAAATACTGGACCCCAGTCTGCCCACATCATGCAGGAACAGCTCATTTTCAACTTTTCCAATTCCTGTTCACACTGGCTCCTCTCTTCTTGTGTAAACCCTGGGAGGTTCCCTTCACCTATAAAAGGGGACCTCTTCTTTCTTGAAAAGGAACTCAAGCATTCAAGCCATTGATGAGAGGAATTCTTGAGGGAGTGAGTAGTAATGCCTAATTGTACTTAGCCATTAACATAAGCCTAAGCCTACACTTTCTCCTAGAGGAAGACTAGCCATCCTTGCATGCTATCCTTGGAAAATCATCTCTAATCAAATAAGGGCATGGACTTGGTGTATCAATCAAATTTGAATTCTCCCCTCTTCTTCTCTCTCCATCAGTAATGGTGCCGAAGGGTTTGTCAAGTAAGATGTGTTTTACATTGATGTTTTCTTGATTTCTTGTTGTTTTCTTTTTCATCTCTAACCCAACATATATATATATATATATCTAATCTCATCTCCTTAACCAAACCTATCTCTCTCACTCTTAGTAATTCATCCTCTCTACAAATTTTAGGTTCTCCTTGCTACAGATACATCTCTCCCTGCAGTATCCTTATTGCCTACGGGCAAGAATAGGGCTTGGGAGGGAAACTTCTCATCTCTTCACTTCTCTCATATCTACGTTTCTCACATACTATCCTAGATGAATAACCCACCTGATAATCATTTCTATCGCTTTCACTCTATACGATCTATTAGAATTAACGTACGGATTAGCCGTAAAATACACTTCCAACAACGTATAGTGTTTCTCTTTGGCCCAGAAAGGCTTAATGAAATACTTCTATCACCGAATCCCATCATACTACCTCTCATAGACTATAACTTTTCTTATGTCATAAGCATGGTTATCTTGCTATGAACCAAGAGGATTTGTACACACAATTAATCCCAATCACTAGACAAAATATATATATTATGGTAAGCACAAAACTACAATTCCAAAGAACAATTCGTAGCCTATTTGGTCAGCCAAGATTGAATGCCATTAACTCATCTATTAACCTTTTCATATTACCCATGATACGATATGACCATAGCCTTGATTTTTTCATCTTCGTATTGTTTTGACATTCTCTTTTGTGTTCTTTCTTTGTGTGTGTGAGTGCAAGAGAGAAAGAGTGAGTCTTCTATGATTGCACTTCTTTCCAAACCCTAGTCTTCATGGCATCTATGGTTTAAATCCTTCATATAGTTTTTGTTGAGTTCTCTCACAAACTCTCACAGCCATAAGCCCCGTGCTTTCCTAGCAAGACCGCAAATTTCTCGACAGCGTGCTGTTTGCTTCTCGTCTTCTGCAGCAGCTGCCGCACTGTCGTGCTTCTTGCTCTATTCACACCTTCATGACGTGAGGCGTGCTTTGATCATTTTGAGTGTCTACTATGAAAGGTATTTAATTTTGAGCATCACCACTCTGAGTCTCTCTCTCTCTCTCTCTCTCTCTCTCTCTCTCTCTCTCTCTCTCTCTCTCTCTCTCTCTCTCTGTGTGTGTGTGTGTGTGTGTGTGTGTGTGTGTGTGTGTGTGTGTGTGTGTGTGTGTGTGTGTGTGTGTGTGTGTGTGTGTGTGTACCTGTCTGCTGAAAACACTGCAGAAAGTCCGGGCCTTGCACCTGCGGCTCTTCCCTTGCGCCTGTTGGGCATGATATCCTACAATCAATGCATTCCAAGAGACGATGTCCCGCACAGGAAGATCGTCAAGGACTGCTGGGACAGAGGCTATTGCCAGGTGTGGCGGGATGAGCAGGAGGCATTATGGGAATGGCGGCCCATTGAGCCCTCAACTTGGGAGGAAAATCCATGATTGGAAGTAGAGTAAGTAGGTGGAATCCCTCCTATGTGCAATGGGCAGTCCCTTAATTTGAGCCCCCAAGTCTCGTACTCAACTCTGACTCACTATGTGTCGGCATGTACAACGTATATTGCGTAGATGTTACCTTGCTACTATTCTCTATGTGGCTTTGCTACCCTAATCATGGTGAGATGAAAGTCAATGCTGCAAACATTGCCGGTTACTGGATTGTGCTACAGTGGAGAGCAGACAATAGATTGGCTAGAGACTATGGTAGAAACGGCCATGACAGCCTACAGGCATTGGCTGCATCTCAGCGGAAGGAAGAGGAGAAGGTGTTGGAGATGGCGTACAAGACAAGTGCCGCAAGGTAGAGGATGGTTGTATACAGATGTGTACTTGTTGCAATGTTGAAGCTTTGCCATTCCAATGCTCTTCTATGAGTTGCATAAATTATAACACTTTTGTCATGTGATGTACTTGCAAACTTTAGGTGCGGGAGGGAGACATGATGTTAATGATATTTGTAGGCTGTTTGGAGTTTGTCAACAGGCATAGCTTCTCGTATGTGCTGGGACCGGGTGGAATGTGGTCATTGTAGCTCAGGATGAGTCAAGAGTGCCTATGACAGTAACTGTTGCAAACTCAGTTGAGCTCCTATACTTCATCCAGATTGTAGAGTCCGTGTTGGTGTATCACATAGCTGAGAATGAGCAGCATAATGGTTGCTTTTGTGTATACTTGTCGATGTGGGATAGGGTTGGTTTAATTTTATGATTCTTCTCAAGTTTTATCTTAAGAGCTTAGGATTTTTGTTATGTTTTACGAGTGCAATTAAACAAATCAAGCTTGTATTCTTGTTCTTTTTTCACGACGGAAAATTTGCGATGATGTCTCATTTGCTGCCTGGACATCTTAAGATGTTTCAAATAGAAATAGAGAAGAATGAGCAGGCTTTAGATACGGATGGGATTTGGTATACAAGATAAGCTATGATGATGAACACATGACAATTATGGATTCATGCCATTATTTGGTTATTTTCTTTGAGCTTATGGTTTAAACAAGGTCCGAATTTGTTTTGGCAGCAGTTAGAAAATTCTTCATGCATAAGATCTGATGATTCTTGTTGTGTTAATGCAATGACTAATGTATCACATTGGTACCTTGCAGGCAATTTTAAAGACCGCATCGATGTTTAATTTTTTTCTTTCTAGCTTTTGGCAACGTAAATAGTTATGATTGAGTAATATTCAAAATTAATTGCGGCTTTCGAATGTTTTTCATTTGAATTATCTGTGTTTCTTTAAAAATGTTATGATGGTGTAAAGATCTTGGTAAATAATATTGCAAAAATGTAAAAATGCATATTATGTTAATTTCACTCTTTTTGAATCAATTGTTACCTTGATTAAGTTTATAATAGCTTAATAATTGCTTAATAATTTCTTATAATTTTTAAAAGCAGTGTTGAATTTAAAACATCATTCTCATATTTTTAAAAATTACCATAATTAAAATTTGAGTTTTCAATTTTCCAATATTTTCAAGTTGAAAAAAAAGTAAAAGAATTTTTTTTTAAATCTGTTCATGAAAAAGAAGCGTGAAGTTATTATTGTCTCTTCTTTCCTTGATAATTGTATACTAATCATGAAAAAGATACGTGAAGTTATTTTTGGCTCTTCTTTTCTTGATAACTGTATACTACTTACTCTTATTATCACTACTCTTTACTAAAGCTGTCCATGTTGAGCGTGATACATTTACTCTCCTCATCATAGAAAGATACAACCTTTATCTATTCTCTTCCTCCTTCTCCTATATAACAAGCACTCTTATGTACACCGGCTGTGCTATTCTACAAGCTCTGAGTTTCTCTGCTGAAAGCTCTGTTTTTAAGTTCACCTACCTCAATGGATATTCCTATGGATGGTTAGTATATGCATTTGTTTCGTTGTTTTATGAGCTGTGATGAGCATATGACTTAGAGCATTGACATGAGCAATTTTATGTAGATGTAAACTTCGATGATTTTTCATTGGGTGTGCCACCGGACTTAGAATCACTTGTTGTGATTAACAAAAACCTTGGTAGTCATAACAATACAGCTACTGTCGTGTCACCTTTATCTCGAAACAGAAATCAGTCATCTGAATCTCCGCTTGGCAAGAAACTCAGCCCTAGAGCAAAACTGAACAAGGCTTCATCTTTAGCTATAAAAAAGGCTTTGATTTCTGTTAGAGGTAAAATTCATAGCTTGTTTATATGGTTAGACTTCACTCCCTTACTTATCTAATGCTTTTTGTTAGGTAAAGCTTCTACATGCTTGGCAGATTCATCATTCTCATCTTCTTTGATTAAGAGCATTTGAGAAGGGAAAGAGGAGCTTAATGTTGAATCTTTCAACTCACAATTGACCATAACCCGTGCTTTGAGAAATTTGGTAATTTTTGAATTGTCTGAGACTGCAAATTTTAGGTTTTCTCTAGAAGGAAAAGTCCTATGTAAGTACGGCACTTACAAAATTCCCAAGTCTAACTATGGTAGATATCTATGCACGGATCTTCTTGACAGGGAATCTCGCCATACAGTAACCTTTGTTGTGACTAAGATCTACCTTTCAGAGTTTATTGAGGCCTTTGTTGTCAATGACTTTGTTCGCCTTGAGGGGGCATGTGTAAAAAGGGTTGTTTCCAAGGACGGTGAGACTTGCTTGTGGGCTTTGTATGCAGATGCTACGACTTTGGTTGTCAAAGCTGAGGCTTTTGACTGCTGTCTTCAGCTTTATCTTGAGCAAAAAATCAAAGAGTTGCTCTCTCAAAGCGCAAGTGCTGCTCAATTTGTTTCAACAGTTGCTTTTATTGTTGTCAAAATAGAGAACGCTGTTAGAAGCGATGGCACTCCTAGATTTCATTTGACTGTGGCACATGGACCTTCAACAAGCGATCGAGCTAGTGTGAGTGTTGATTAAGTTTTTTTGCAACACAAATGTATCTTTTCTCATGTTTGTATGTTGATGGTAGCTTCTCTTTGTCCCAACACGACGAGTTGACTATCAGCTTGTGGTGAACACCCTTAGTGTTGTTGATGCTATTATCTTGTGCCCGCCTCCTCTCTCTTTGGTTGTTGTCTTCCAAGAATACTTGCTAAAACGAGTCTCAAACTTAGGCTTTGGGAAGAAGGTAATTGTTGTGTGTGCATATATTAATCAAGAATGCATTTATGTTCAGTTCATGGTCATTGTTGAATTTGTAGGTGTTTGGAACGTTGGAGATTGTGAGTGTGAATAGCTTGGATGTCGAGTATTCATGTGGTACGTGCAAAGGTCTAAATGTGAGTCGGTAAGCTAGCAACCCATTTTTCTACTCTTGTGGTAGACAATCTACAATCATTAAGCAGCCCGTGTTGCCCGCTAAATTATATCCCCAAGACAAAGAGGATGTTTCTGTTATTTTGCAAGGAGTTGTAGTTGATTCTGTTCTTGGATTTTCTCGTCTGTTCCTACATCTCTTTGATCAAAGCTTGGTAGAGTTAAAATCTTCACTCTTGAACTTCAAAAAGGCTAGTTGGTTCACTATTGACAAGGTGAGATAGGTTACTTCATTCAAAGGCACATAGGTTGTCTCCTTGATATCTAGGTTTAACTTTTTGGAACTATGGCATATGATCTCATTTTGCACACAGATGGTAGAAATCTATATGTTGATCTATATTTACTTGTAATTTTCCAGAGAACAAGGATGTTTTGCTAAGTTTGCTACATGTTTTTCACTTGGCCCTCTCTTTTGAAATTCTAGAACAAATAGAATTAAAAAATGATGACATTCTAAAATTTTGGGTTGACCCTTGGATTGTAGATGTACAATCACCTTCTTTTAATCAAAAAGAATTTTTGACGTCGCTTTTAGGTAGTCGACATTCATCAATGATGCTAAGTGTGAACTTGGTGAGTGTGGTTTGCAAGATGTTCTTTGCAATGTGCAAACTCTACTTTTACCAAGGTGATGTTTTAAGTGAAGTCCATTCTTTCGATGCACGTGATTGTGCATCTTTCATCCACTTGTCCAACTCTTGTAGTGTTGAATTTACATGGCTGTTTTTTATATCGTATCCTTGTGGAGATCATCCACCCAAACGTAAATGTTGTATATGGAGTAAAGAAGCTACCTTGTGTCTAGCAACACTTGTCGAAACTCATGATGTTATTGTCCAAGAAATTGCCTCTATGTTTTTGCAATTATTTCCAAACTCCTTTAGTGTCAAACAAGTCAAGACTAAAGTTTACATGTCCAAATCATCGCAAATTCACCAAAGAAGGTCTAATGTTTCATCTAGTAGAACTCTTTTGTATGTCAAGACGATTGAAGATATCCCTGCTTTCACTTGTGCCTCGTGTGGTTCTCTCATGTTTCGTCATAGTTTGCATAGCATGTCAAAGGTGGAATTTTTTCTTCTCAAGCAAATAAAATCAATTTTCACTAGTGAAAAGAAATATTTGCAAATGTGTACTCATGCAAGACTGCGTTGAAGAAACAAGAAGAACCATCATTTTGTTTTAAAAGAGGGGTTCACTTTAATAGCAAAATGGGCCTACCGTAGAAAAATTGAATTTAGTAGAGAGTTGTCTTGTATCCTTGCGCATACCATCGCACAAATTTGAGAACTAAACTTTTAAGGTCAATTTGGTTTGCGTGGGAGAATTGTGAATGTAATGGCAGATATGTCACTAGTTCAAAGGGTGTTGCCACGTTTTTCTGATGATCAAGCTTCTATCCTTGTAAAGAATCAAACGTAAGCTTGAATATGATCATGCTATTTTGAGTGGCATTGTGCGTCCAAACTGTGTTCTTTAGGCTTTGGTCGAGACCTTTTGGCCACTCCATTGTACACTGATCATGGTGTTACAATTGATGTATCTTGGTCATCTTCTTTCACACTCCATGTTGATCTTGCTTGTAGACCACACCAAGAAGATGTTGACGATGAGAGTAATCCTACGGATACTTTGGTACATGGTATCTACTATGCACAACAAGTTGTGGACCATAATTCACAAGTTGCAAGTATATCCCCTTGTGAGGGATTTAGTCCTCTAAGCATTTTTTATGATGAATCTTGTGAGGAGTTGTCATTCCCAACATTTTTTTTTGGTCAAAGAAGAAAGTATCATGTGTTGGCAAAGAAAAAATATCAAAAAGTAGCACAATGAGAGCTTAAGAATGTAGATAGATGATTTGCAAGCAACATTGAAAATCTTTTCTTCAAAACAATGAAAATTGTTATTGCAAAAGTCCTTGGTTCCATTTGGGTATGCCTATGCAAGGGAAAATTGCACGGCAGACAATTGCAAGCAAAAGATTTTCAAGAGAGCACTAACATTGAACAACTACTTTCGTCTGAGCTAGGCTATCATGACTTTCAATCACTGCGCACATCAATCAATTACAAGGTGAAACTTAAGCGAACTGTGTCTGCAATGAACCGTCAATTAGGCCAGCCAACTTTCTTTGTTACATTTTCATGTGCGGAGCAAAGATGGAACCCTTTGAGTGATTGTTTGTGGAGATTGAATCCTCATATGAAAGAGTCAGACTACCCAAACAAAGATTCATTCATTCATGCACTTGTCCGATGCGATCCTGTCACATTAGCTCGATACTATGTGCATAGGTTTCAAGCCATGAAGCAGGAATTGAAGCGCAACAATACCATCCTTGGTGAATTAGTAGATTATTTTTTTGTGACTGAATTTCAAAATAAAGGGAGTCAACATGATCATGGATTGCTTTGGGTAAAAAATGCACCTCTCTTTGGTAGTGCACCAAAAAAATGTTACAATACGTTTTGTTACACACATATCACTACTGACATGAATGTATTAGATGAGTCTCTTAGAGGCGTACAAACTTACTTTCATCACAAAACATGCAAAAAACGCAAAAGCATGTGTCGCTTTGGTTTCCCGCGTCCTCCCTCTCGAAAACATTGGTGCTATATCCACCCACATTATCCCAAATAGAGAAAGAAACACTATTGGCCAACAAAAAATGCATTGAAGAACGATTGCTTGCTCTTGGACATGATTCAACTGCGTCATATGATGAATGGTTGACCTCTTTGGGTATGAGTGAACAAGTATACAACCAATCCCTTTCTATAACCATCACAGAGCTAACACTGCTCTTGAAAAGAGATCCAAAGGACATTTACACAAACAACTTCAACAAAGAGCTGTGTCTTCTATGGGATGCAAACATTGACATTCTATTTTTTTTCAATGGCCATGGCACTGCTGCATATTGCACATCATATATGACTAAGAATGACTCAACCGCAAGTAAAACCGTCAAGAACATACTACAAGATTGCAAGAACACATATGTGCCAACGTTAGATTGATTGAAAAAAATTGGCAACACTTTGAACAATACACAAGAGATGACATCACAACAAGCAACATATATTTCTCTTTTATTGCCCTTACATAGTGCAAGTAGACAATTTGTGTTTATCAATGTAGACTTCGAAAGCCAACGCACATTTCTCTTAAAACGAAGAGCCACTTTGAACACTTTGAATCCTGATGATACAAGAATATTTTTTTACGGCCTTGTCACCAAATACACTTAGTGCTCGAATAAGCTAGCACACATATGCTTGGCTGATTACGCAAGCAACTACCAATACGTACGTGGCTCCACTCATGAATCCAAGAAACCTCGAATCATTCGGTATGCTAACTTCAATGTGGAGAAGGACCAAGAGCAACATTACCATGAACTTTGTTTATTGTTCCTCCCATTTATTGGCGATGAGAAAACCTTTGAGAAGTTTTGAATGTTGGAAAGACAAATATGCCACAAACTTTACAATTATAGATGGGAATCGTCAAAAATATAGTAAGTTGGAACTTGAAGCAACAAGCACTAAAACACTTTCATTGCCCTCATCCTCAAGATCTGAGCATAACGAGCCTTACAAATATGAGTTGTCCCTTGATATTCAAACAAGAAAGCCCACCACAAGATCCTTGCCAACATTTCAAAAATTGGCATTGTGTAATGAGAAATACCACTCACTTATCTCCAAGTTGAACATTGAGCAACGCTCCCTTTTTTATGAAAACATGACTAGGAAACGCTTGCAACCAACTCAACCAATCCATCTCTTTTTGACTGGGGGTGCAGAAACAGGAAAAACTTTCACTTTGCAAGCAATCATTCAAGGCTTGATCCGCCACTACAATAACTCTCTTGAATTAGATGTTGAACTCCCCTCAACATTGCTGATAGCATATACAGGAAAAGCATCTTTCAACTTTGGAGGCACAATAATTCACTCAGCATTGCGCTTGCCCCTTGTCTTCCAACCAAATACTTCTCTTTCTTCTGAAATTCTTGCCAAACTCTCATAGCTCTATAAAACCTCAAACTACTTGTGTTTGATGAAGCATCTTTGATTGGAAATAGACTCTTGCGGATCATAGACACAAGACTACGATCAATCAAGCACAATCACATAGAGCCATTTGGCAGGCTAGATGTCATTTTCTGTGGTGACTTATGCCAAGCAAGCCCACTTTGAGACCACTGGATATTTAGCGAGCCACAAGATTCTCTGCAATTACTCTCGCCTTCGTTTTGGCACACCCATATAAAATGCTATGAGCTGACAAAAACAATGCGTCAATCAGACAATGACTTCATTGTTGTACTCAATAGAGCGTGCAAAGTGAAACACACAAGCGAGGATTTGTTACTCTTGAATACCAACCATTGCAATAAGGTCTTTGACAAATTGACAACACCCCATTTATACTTCACCAATAACTTGAAGGACACACATAACCGCCTTGTTTTTTAGAAATTGCCTGCTCACGCATACATTATCCATGCAAGGGACAACCATCATAAAAATTGCTCAAAAAACCTTGTAGTGCCAAACAACCCACAAAACACTGCAGGCTTAGCCTCAACCTTGGAGCTTAAAGCAAGAATCATTGTTGAGATTTGTGGTGGGAATATCGATATGTCGAATGGTCTTGTGAATGGTGCAGATGGAATTCTGAAACTTGTGGAAATCAAACCTCCATCCCCTATTGCATGGATAGAGTCTTTTGATCACTCAGTAGGCTTCAAACAATGACATGTGTACCAACACCTTAACACGCTTTCCATTAACCCCCAATGGACACCAATTTTTCAAAAAACAAAAGAAATTTAGGTTGGGAAAAATGCATTGAACACTGTGTCTCAAACCCAATTTCCAATCCACGTAGCGAACGCACGCACTATCCATAGATCTCAAGGCTTGACAATGAGAATAGTGGCCTTTGATCCAAAATCAATAAACTCACATGGATTAGTCTACACACCTCTTTCTCGCATCAAAGATCCATCAAACCTCCATATTCTCAATCCAATCCAACCAACTCAAATCCAAGTTGACAAGAATGTCCTTGATGAGCTTGATCGCCTCAGCAATGAAGCCAAATGGGAATACTTCACAAAATTTCCATTCGCATACAAACACACACATCATATCATTCAATCATTAAACATCGTTTCTAGTCAAAAATATCTCTACCATATCAAATAGGATTTGAATTTTGCAAGTTTTGACATTTTGTGCCTTCAAGAAACAAAACAAAAAAATCCTTCCAATGATCTTGCACCAGAGTTTAATCATGTCCATCACCACAACAAAATAGGTGTTTCAATCTACTACAAGACTTGCATGAAGTTGCAATCTGCAAACACACTGCTTGCTCCAGGAATAGAGATTATTCAAGTTTTCTTAGACATCCATGAACACCTTGAATGGGAAATCATATTAGTCTACAAATCTCCAAAAACCTCATCAGCCTCGTTGGTGTCACAACTTTGTACCTTGGTACAACAATCACATCTTGGACGAATGAGTGTTGTTATGGGGGACTTTAATGTAGACAATGACCCCACAAACAATCAATATCATTACTTGGAAAGAGAGATCCAATCACATGGCTACACACAACACGTTCATGATGTAACCACTGTGTACAACTCAAAACTCTATCACATTTGGATTAAAAATCCCCCTACATCATTCATAGTGGGCACACGGTTTTGCTTCTGGTCCGATCATTCGCCCACTCATCTTATGATTCCTAAATGTTCTAATCACTCCCTTCCTCCCTCCCTACCCCCACTCCCCTCCATCCCTTCCTCCCTTCATCTCTCCCTTCCCTCATCCTCTCCGAGCAGTTACTGCTTCGGAGGTCCCTTCTTGTCAGTAACCACGATTCGGTGGTGGATCCTATGAGCAAAGGTCCATGAATGTAGCAGCTATCGGATCAAGTTCAGGTGATACATTTCAATGAAGCAAAGTCTAGAGAACACTATATTAGAGAGTTTGAGACTTTAGAGCCAATTTGGGAATCACCAAAAAGATCTTTCGGGCCATGCTCTCAAAACTTTGGCTAAACTTTGTCAAATCTTAAGCTCATTTTGAAAGTGGGAATTGGATAATTCCAAAATTTACTAATATAGTTTTGGAGAAGCTAAATTGCCAATAGAGAAGTAGTTTCAATCTATCACAAGACCACTTGGCCTGGAAAACATGGGCATCCATGTGGCGCCTATATCCCAGATAGAAAATAGTTTCTCTATTCACTTGTGGGAGGGGTCCATGCTAGAAATGGATGAGAATCAAATGATGGTAATTAATTTCTTTTAGGCATTTTGATGTTTTTGGAGATGTTTATGATGTAATACTAAGATCATTCTATTTGTTGACACTTCCTTGTGTAGGACGATAGTTTCCTTAGAAGAGCAAGAGGCTCAAGGCAAGGCCTTGTCACTGGAGTACAAGGCAAGGATGTAGTGTTGTCTCACTACATCGGTAATCTCAACCACAAAAAATGTTTGTAGAAATAGTTCAAGGACTTAACTCTATTGAACACACCTCAGTATGACTCATGAATGTTTTAATACTGTTTTTAATATCATAATTTATCAGAAGAAATACTTTGAGGATAATACAAAGTTCCCATTGTTTGCAATGAAAGTCATTACAAGATTGTGTGGTATGTATCCTCTGCCACTGAACATAGAATGTATAATTTTGATAGAGAAAAAGTTTACACTACGTGACTTTGGCATTGGGTATGGGTGCTAAGCACTCAAAGCCTCCTATTTCCTATCCTACACAACTCAAGCTCTGGTGGAAGGAGTTGAAGACCCAAAGAGCTTAGATCCATGCTAATTTAGAGGAAAATAAGATGCTTGATACCCATGGGGATGTTTCCATCAATAGAGGAAAGAGTTCTTCCAAGGGGGTTGCACAAGGGCATACCCAGGAAGGGTCACGGACCCGGGCCAAGAGGCCGACTACCAGTGTGGACTGGGATTCAGAGGCCAACGGCTATATGTGGGAGGTTCGGCAATGAATCCGTACAAGGTGGTTCCCTGGGCCTCTCATTGGTATCAGAGCATGGTTCTATTTTCAAAGAAGACGACATGGAGCCACCCACTTCCTTTGCATGTTGCATGAGGTGAGGAGACAAGGTGTGTAAGCTCTCTACCAAGGCAAGTAAGCTATCTACACAGAGGAGGGAGCTGAAGCCATAGCGTGGCCAACAACCCTAAGGGGGGAGAAAGAAGGTGTTTCAACCAAATCAAAACACCGCAAGGGCGGGCTTGATGGTTTCACGTCACCGAGCTGAGGCTTTCTCCACACAAGAGTGCCACCATACGAGCACTGTAGCAAGCGGAGCTCATTCTCTCTCTCCCAGGTGCAACTTGTTCGTTGTGCCACCATAACAAGCTTAAGGCTTACACACCAAGGGCCTTCCAAGTGGTATTTTTTACCTTTGAAAGCAAGAAAGGGTGCATGCCCAGCCCCGACACACACTCCTTTTCCATAAAATTGCCATCGCAGCTTTGCAAGGTGCTGATCGGCAGCCAAAGTCTGCCCTAACTTCAAGCATATAGGGAATTCTTCATAGCTTGCAGTGTTTTCTTATTGATTGAGATTGAATTTCAAAGATCTTTATTCAAAGTGAGTTTCACGTCTACAAAAGGCATCGATTGCAACCAGTTCGTCATCGAACTCGGCATCCGATTAGTTAACAATTAACCAAGAAGTGCAGCTTTGGGAACTCGTTTCGGATCAGATACATTGTGGTTATTCCCGACAACAATCTCCCAATTGGTAAGATTCGCATCGTTGACGACCAAAGGCAACTAAGAGATTTTAAATATTCAACAATACCAGCAAGGCTTGGTTTCTCGGCATTCGTACATCTTCAACTTGCGATTGTGGGGCCTGATAAGCACGGCTAATTATTGACGTTGGTGGTGCATTCTATGATTACGAACTTTCTTTGAAATCAAGGTATTCTTCTGCTTTTTTCCTAGCACTACACAGTCGCCACGGATTCGGATATCAACATGACTATTGACTTCAAGCGCAATACACCCAATCCTCCTAATGATGGCTCCTGCCGGATACTCTCACGCAGGGTACCCACGAAGCTATGGAAGGATATGACGCTTATGAATTGCTCAATATTCAAGAATTTTGAGCACTTCAAGCACATATATCAGTGATGGAAACGAGTTTTGCATCCCTAAATGAAAATGTCAGTAAATTATCCGCTAGTGGTGCAATTTATACACTAGCAGGCCAAGGGTCCTATTGACACACACATGCATGAGCATGTAGCCAATCAGGGGCATGGTCTTCCTAATCTTGGACAAGGTCCCCCTCCCGATTCTCTACATTCTCTCACTGTGAAGGAGGTGGACAAGTTGTTGAAAAATACCAAGCGACCAACTTTTAAGGGAGACGATTGAGAGTGCAATAAGGATGCAGTGAATATCTTTCTTAGCAAGTGGAAAGAAATTCACACCTTACGGTGTACTCCAGATGCATTCAGGGCACCGTAGACAAGTCTAACTCTAGAAGGCAAGGCCTATAAATGGTGGATGTCTCTCAAGGAGAAGAATATCATACCACCGAGTTGGAGAGCCTTTGAGGCTATGTTTATAAAAGACTTCTTGCCCACAAATGAGGCGGATAGAAATTGGACAGCTTGGGACACATGTTCCAAGCGTCAACACCCATAATTTCTTGAATATATCTCGCACTATCGAGATGTTATCCTCAAGTTGAAAGGGTTAGACACCTTTCAACAAGTACGTGGGTTTATTTGTGGTCTGATGATAGAGCTTAAGAAGCATGTCAAGACTCAGGACCCTAAAACACTTGATGAGGCCATAGTGAAATCTCACATTCATGATGATCTAGATGAGAACAAAACACATAGTACTCACATGCTTGCTAATACATATGGTAAGACGTGCACACAGCATGGGCACAACAAAACAAAATCTATAGTAGCCAACTCTGAAGCAACTAAAAACCCCAAGGGGTCTTGAGGGCATCTCTCTCCTGAGGAATTTGAGAAGGCTAAAAAAGAGAAGTTATGTTTTCAATGCTTGGGAAGCAGCCATGGCAAAAAGGATTGTCCCAAAAGAGAATCTATTGCTCAAGGCAAGGAGAAAGCAATGCACACGGTGCAACTGCTACCTCTTGAGTCTTCCTCACGTTTCTCCAAGGTGGTGGTAAGACACACCAAGGTGGTGCATAAATGCTATATCACAGCTTCCAAGTGGCAACATACCTTAGGTCCACATGAGTTAGTGCGTATGCAAAAATCTCTTCAAGGGCACAAGGTGTGTATCTTGGTAGATGACAATGCTTCTCACAATTTCATTAACTACTAATTAGTGAAAAGATTCAAATTTCCCTAAACTCTGAGTTCCCACCACTACAAGGTCACAATGATGAGCGGCTATGATTTTGAAGTATGGGATACTCAAGTCAGAGTTGTACCATTGGAAATTCAAGTCTAATCCACATCCTTGGATTTCCAGGTTATGAATATGGAGCGGGCAGATGTGGTACGTGGTGGAGAGTGGTTGCATAGTTTAGGATCGTCACTAAAGCATAGCTACAGGTACAACATTCTGATGTTTGAATCCCATGGCTCACATGTGTTGTTGTTAGGAGAGAAGGATGTTCCTTCCTCATCAATGATATGTACGGCAGAGCTTATGAAGCTCACTTTTGATAATGAAATA
Source organism: Adiantum capillus-veneris (assembly GCF_014529385.1). NCBI lineage: Eukaryota > Viridiplantae > Streptophyta > Polypodiopsida > Polypodiales > Pteridaceae > Adiantum > Adiantum capillus-veneris. The sequence continues at coordinate 96,557,337 of NC_140938.1, read as the reverse complement.
GAAGAAGTTTTCTTGTGTTACTCATTGTGTCATTTTCTTTTAAATAGAATAAGTTTTCTTGTGTTACTCATTGTGTCAATTTCTTTCAAATTTTGAATTTGTTGAACATTCCTCAATGCCCCATGCTTCTCTCTCATCTCTTTCAGCAATGGCTACTTCTCGCTCTTCTCAAAAAGCAAAGGTTGCTAGTCAGCTAAAAGATTTATTAATGGAATTTCAAGATGTTTTTCTTACTGATTTACCATCGGGATTACCGCCAACACGATCTGTGCAACATGGCATAGACGTGGTTACAGGCAAAAAACCAGTCCGTAAACCACCCTACAGAATGAGTCATTATGAGGATGTTTAGGTGGATCATGATCTTGCTGACTATCTTACCAAAGGTTTTATGCAACCAAATTCTTCACCATGGGCTTTGCCTATCCTATTCATGAATAAAAAGGATGGAAGTATACGCATGTGTGTAGGCTACCGTGGTTTAAATGCGGTCACAATTAAGAGCAAATACCCATTACCAAGCGTAGATGAGCTATTCAATAAGCTCACTCATAGTCGTACTTTTACAAAGATTGACTTGCTGTTCAGCTATCACCAAGTACGTATTCGCCTTGCCGATATACCCAAAACTGCATTCCGAACAAGGTTTGCACATTACGAGTATTTGGTTATGCGTTTTGGGTTAATAGCATCTTGAGACCGTACTTGGGCAAGTTTATCGTTTTTCTTGGATGACTTTTTTGTATACAGTTCTTCTGAGGAAGATCACTTGCAACATCTGAGGCAGACGTTTGAATTGCTAAGAGAAAACAACTTATATGCCAAAGAATCAAAGTGTGATTTTCTAAAGGAATAAATTCACTATCTAGGACATGTTATCTGAACTAATGGGTTGCACATGGATCACTCCAAAGTGGATGCCACTTGGAGGTGGCCTTCTCCTAGAAATCTTGAAGTGTTACATATTTTCGTGGGATTTGCAGGTTTTTGTTGCAGGTTCATTTAAACTTATGCTCATACTGTTGTGCCAATGACGAACCAACTAAAGGACAAAGGGAAAACCTTTTAGTGGGGTGACGTTCAACGTGAAATTTTTTATACGCTCAAGGATGCATTAGCTACTGCTCCTATTCTAACTATTGTGGATCCTTTGGAGCCACTCGTTTTGGAAACAGATGCCAGTAACCGTGCTATTCGAGAAGTACTTTCCAGGAGGGGAGTCCAATTGCATTTGAAAGAAAGAAGCTTGCTTCAGTGCAACAAAATTATTATGCTTATGAATGCGAACTATATGCAATAGTGTCTGCCTTAAAGACATGGTGGCATTATTTGTATGGAGCTCAATTTGAGATGTTGTTTGACCACAAAAGCATAAAATGGTTTACAAAACAAACAAACCTGAAGGGTCGAAAGGCCAGGTGAACTGAGATTCTTCACAAGTATGACCCAAAGCTCCAGTATCGTAAAGGACGATACGATGTAGTGGCTTATGCTCTTAGTCGTATGCCTGAGATCAATTCTCTTTCTTTTGCAGAACTTTGAAGTGAGTTTTTGGATTCTCTGAAGGGAAAATATCAACATGATGATGCATACTAAAAAGTGTGGAGCCATGTGCAAATGAGGAATCCTTCTCACTCCAATGCTGGTAGTGTTTTGTTAACCTCCACACATAATTCTCCTCCGTCAAGTGATGAACTGCAGAGATGGAAGAATTTTTCCATCGAGAATGGTTACCTACTCCACAAGGGAAGAGTTTGTGTACCGACACAGACATGGACATTCAATGCCAACGTCTTTATGAATTTCATGACAGTCCAAGTGCAGGGCACTCAAGCACTAAAAGACTTATGCTGTCGTAAGACGACAGTTTTACTGGCCAGGTTTACATGGCTTTGTTTAAGACTATATCTTGCATTGCCAGAAATGTCAAGTTAACAAAGCAGAGCGCTTGAAGGCAAGAGGACTCTTACATCCTTTGGAGATTTCTAATGGTAGATGGGAAAGTATCTCTATGGATTTTATTGTTTGTTTATCAACCATTTTACAAAGTCATGACTCGGTATGGCTGGTCGTAGACTGGTTGACTGAACTATGCAAGTTTATTCCAACCAAGTCGACCATAAAGACTCCAGAATTAGCTAAGTTATTTGTGGACAATCTGTACAAGTTGTATGGACTACCAAGTAACATTGTGAGTGATTGTGATTCCAAGTTTAACAGTCATTTTTGGAGGGATGTGTTTAAACGATTGGGTACACAACTCAGCCTCAGTACAACAGATCATCCAGAAACGGATGGTCAAACTGAACGAGTTAGCCAAGTGGTAGAGGATATGATACTAGCATATGTTAGCAAGAAACAAACAGACTAAGAAGAGTATATATCTCTTCTTGAGTTTTCTTACAGCAATGCTAAGCATGTCATGCTTGGATTTAGTTCTTTCATGCTAATGTATGGTTTTCAACCTAGGTCGCCAGTTACGGTGGGGTTGGCAACCGAAAAACTCCAATAGGTTAAGGATTTTATCCAAGACCATATGGATATGTTGAAACTCGCTCGTCAAAATGCCCGACAAGTGCACGATTGGTATAAGAAGTACTCTGACGAGAAACATCGGCAAGTTACCTTTGAGGAAGGGGAAGAGGTGTTTTTGCGTGTGCCAAAGCATTTAAAAAGTATGAAGATTGGGCCAACACCTAAATTATCTCCAAGATATTGTGGGCCTTTCAAGATACTCAAGCGAGTTATGGGCAAAATTATACTGCTCCCAGTATAGCTCATGCAGATTCAACAACCCTGTGCCCTCAGCCATCCTTCAATGTTCATGGAAATGATATGCAGCAGGTCCCCATACCTAATTCTCAAGATTCACACCAATTATTTTCTATGTTGTCTGTGTGTGCACCAACAAGCGGGGCAGAACCAGAAAAGGAGTATCGGAGACCATTCAAACCCCTGGTTATATTTTGCAACTCATCAAGCTAGAGGGTACTTCAAATGCTTGTCATCGTGATGAGCACTCCAAAAAGATCAGATATTTGGTGTGATCAACCCAGGGCAGAGTTTTGTTTTAGTGCTATTGAAATAGAAGATATTAGATTTCAATTGATGATCAATTGGTCTAAGCTGGAGTCGAATCACCAAAAGTCATTGCCTTTGCAAGCGTGTTCAACACATTTTTTGTTGATGCTATCAGGTTGTTGGCGATGCAAACGAGAGAGGCCAAAGAAATGGAAAGAGTAAACATTGAAGTGGACATGAGGGTAGGATTGATCACACCGAAGCTTATGATGGTTATCCATAAGTACTTAAGCCAACGACTTCATTGCTAGCTGCTTGCACTTTTAGTAGAGAGTGTGAGGGGATTAGTGGCACACAGCTCAATGTCTAGGGATAGGCATTGGGGAATATTGTGACTAGTGCAACTCATGGTTTGATGAGCCGTTGGCTTCAATCGCACTCCTTGTCCAACTCTATTGATAGCCTATCCGAAAATTTGATGAGGCAAGCATTTTGGAACGATCTGCAAACAAACAGAAACATCTCTCATGATTAATTCAACGCAGAATATGGTGCCCGCAAGAGTTGGTTAATGTGTAGCTCCAAGGAGATGCAACAACACTGCAGTGAAAGTCAAGTAGTTTGAAAGGACATGGGGACTGGAACATGTTCATCACAACCCAGCCATGCCCTATATAGGCCCTTGGCCTTCTAAATATAAGGACCCTCTTGACTGCATGTCCGTCCTGGCCCTTGGTCGTGGCTGGTCCTACCATTGTCCTGACATTATTGCCCCCTTGGAGAAGCATTTTCATCCACGAAAACACAAGTGATGGTATCTTTATAAGAACACTGATGTTTTCTACCGTAACATTCCTCATGGATCCAACGGTTCACTTGAGCGGAACCAGGTTCAGTAGGAGGTTCAATGAAACCAAGAGTAACATCTTGATTTTCTACATTGTTGTCCATTTGTAACCATTTGATGGTATCGGTTCCTATCCAAACATAGTGTAGACTCCATTTAGAACGCTCATGAGCATGGTAAACGAGTTTATCACAACAAAGATGTACCAAAAAGAGTACCTCTTGTCACTTTCCATGAAAGTACCTTGCTGACATAACTCATCATCCAAGTTTAAGTCCTTGACTTGTTCCCAATAACCCCACCCTAACGAGTGTTCAAGGTTGAGAACCTGAGTTATACATGAAGAGACTACACCTAGTCGCAAACATGCTTTAACTTATAGTAAGCAATCAGTAAATAACCCCACCCTAACGAGTGTTCGAGGTTGAGAACCTGAGTTATACATGAAGAGACTACACCTAGTCGCAAACATGCTTTAACTTATAGTAAGCAAACTCAAAGTAGAGTAATAAATGCTTACTGATTGGAGTGCTTGGTGCTAACGTATGCACTTTCCATATCCTTCAGCACCAGATTAGACTTTGTAATCTGCCTATTCCCTTGGATAACTGACAATACTGATATGTGTTCCCTCACGGTTTACAAACAGTCGTCCCAAATGACTGGTAAATGGGAATCACAATATCGTGTAACATTGTTGGGGAATCAACAATGTCCAGAATAACCATCGTGATTAACTTAAGAAATCCACAAACACCCAAACAGATCCATGACCTCTATTGGGGATTAGTAGACCCAAAAGTATCTCATAGAGATACTACACATAGAGTGCAAAATGCTTCATAAGCAACAACTTGAGGAATATGCATGCCGTTCCAAATCAGCCTTTGCTAGACACTAGGACCCATAACACCTAGTGTGCATGCATTTAGCAAAAAATAGATCCAAATCTATATATCCATGGTGATCCTTGCCAATACTTATGGCAAATGTGATGCGCCTAGCACACATTAAAAAGGAATGTAAATAGTTCTGAAAAGAAACTAAATACTTTCAGTTGCAATATTTTGCAAGCCTTGCTGAAACGTCTGAATCACAATAGAAGGTGAAACATTGATCACTTCTAGGTATAAACAATGAAACTTTTTCATTAAGAACTTATAGCCTTGCTATATGTATAAACAACCAACTGTGATGTTGTTTAGCAACACTTGTAGCTGAACAAGTCATTCTAAGTATCCGACAATTTTTGGCCACTGAAATTGCTCATGATACGTCGTGCTGAAAATGGTCTAGAAAACAGATCTGACCAGCACCTAGGGACTTTGTCATGACACATATTTGAAATAGGGGGCGCGAGTGTTAGTCCCAGAGACTCATATTCGCCACATGTGGAATATGTCTCAACTAAGGATGTCTGAAAAAAGAACATCCTTCAAGTACAAGATGTACTTGTGTGTGAAGGTAACTCTAAACACTCCGCGACAAGAGTGAGAGGGACCCTCATTCATTGCTCCACACTGGCTAAACCGAACTACTTGAGTTCCTAGACCATGTTGTATCCCATGTGACAACATGTTCCAAATCAAATCCTACAAGTGGATTCATAACAGCATAATGTACTTTGGACACTACGGCCCAAAATACTTGTTTCGACCTGCCCTTGACATGGCCTAGGGATTGAACTGAAAGTTAAGTTATCCATACTCAAATGCACAGTAGTACATCTCCCACCTGTGAAAAAAAAACAAGCAACATTGCACTAGAAACCCTGGGTGTTGCCTTCGCAATCCAAACCCGTTGGGTAGAATCTACGTGGTCAAACCCCTTGGTAAGACCCTTTGTGAAAACTGCTCAACTAGCAGGTAACGGTAACCAACCTAGTTAACCGTGTAGAGAATGATGAGAATCAACTTGAAAAGTTGAATTTTTCCGCTACCGCGTGGTAGATTGCGAAATTCTTTCCTTGAAAGTATAATGGGAATAGATTAAACTATGATCCTCAATGCGTATGGAGTGATTTAGTAAGCACCCGCTAGGTCGTACCCCAAAACTGTGATGCCATAGACACTTGTAGTGCTATAGAGAGAGAAACAAATCCACAAAAGTGAGATGCCTAGCTCGTATCAATAGCCATGCTGTCTCAACTGTTTGCTGTCTCTAGACTCCATTGTATAGATCAGCTGATGTAAGTGCAAGAGTATCAAAAACTCAACTTGAACATCGCACTAGAAACATACAGTGCAATAATGACACCCTAATCCTCCGAAATGACAAGACTCTTGCTCGTCCATGAACATCGATGTATTCGATGTGTACTCCACTGGGCAGATCTGTTCAATCATAAGAACAATCACCCAAGGAATGTCTGGAGTTGGGTCCTACCCAAAATCTGACAATGGCTCTTAACTCTTAGCCAGCCTGTGTGTAGCTCCTAGATCTTATGGCAATTAGTGTTCAATCGATAAACCGATGAAAACTAATGTGAATGGCATCTTGGCCAATTTTTAGCTGAGAGTTAGAGCACCTTGGCTCACGCCGACTCCCAAACAAAACATGTATCAAAAGCTTCTTAGAAAGTTTTCATTATTCTTGAGAGAAATAAGCAAAAGAGAGAGAAGAAGAGCGTGCTAGGCTGAGGAACTTTTCTTAAATTTCTAGAGTGTGTTCCCAGAATGTGTGCTCTTAGGAATCTTATGCCTGATTTGTAGCTTATCCTATAAGCATACAATAATCTGTCTGTATGACGCTCTCATCGAGAGAGGCAACAGAAAAAAACACATATACATCCTGACCTACCTCCCTTGTAGGGGTCGTTGTATGAGAATGACTTAGCAGTGGCACCTTGACTCTTGTTTGTGATAGAGTTACTAGTGTGATAGCGGAAGCGTAATGCATGAAGCAGTAGAATTGAATCCACCTCGCTAGCATGCCTTGCATGCAGAATTGTAAGCCCTTGGATACAGTGACAGTTCAAACATAAAAGCCAAAATCATAAGTGCCTTGCACAGTTTAAAATGGTAGGGATTCTCTGAACTAATATTCCCTATTTTTCCAGTTCTCCGAAGCCTTGCTTCGTATAAAATTGCCAAAGCACTTTGCTTTGCACAATGACAGTAATTGCGGAGTAAAGTATAAATAGGGAAAAACAAGAAAAACTTAAACTTGGCTAACATGGTCGTTGCTCTAACCAGTTGGCCTGATATTCCGTGGAAAAAAAATCGCTTAAAAATGGTGCGTAGCCATATCTGCTGCACGAGTGGGTATGTCGTATGTACAGATACGTCCCTTGTATCATATACGCCCGTCTGTTTCTCATGAAATAACCTGTTGGCATATTGTCAAGTCTGTCCCAAGTTTGTATGCTCATAGCATAGGCCGAACATGGAATTCTTGTCTTTGCATGATGCTTTTCAGTAGACCCACTTTGGATGCTACCATGCCTCAGATCTACAGATACTCTTTCTCATAGACAAATGTCGTAGTAAAAGAAAGTCGACCTTGTCGAGCAGTCACAAATAATCGACCTTGTTGAATTGTACAATGTATTGAAAAGCAAAACATAAAAATAAAAATTTCTTGCAAAGTATGTACCTTGTATCTGCATGGCATGATTACTAGTATTTTGAGGATTTGTAGATGGAGCCTTGCTCCCATGATGTCAAATCATGCTTGCCTGATTGCATGAATGGCAGACAACTGGCCTAGAAGTGAAGCCCGAGCGAGTTTCTTGATAGCTTCTTGATAGCTGCTTAGAATTGCAGTTAATGATCGGTCTAGCCGAGTACTTTGACCATACAGTAATAGGTTTATCTTCAAGCCACGAGCCATGCCTGTACATGCATGTACTGCTAAACAACTGTGTTGGCACTTAGGGTCAGTTATACTTACACCTTGACGTTTGCCCTAGACAAACATCTCTTGGAACAAGCTCCCCTTCCATCAGAAGCAATGTTCTTGGAGTTTGTGTTGACTAATGCAAAAGCTTCTGCAAAATTGAAATGAATAAGAAACATCAATTTCAAGTTTATTGTACTTACCATCCATTGGAAATGTCTAGAGCGCCATCTCCATCAGATATGAAGCGATTATTGACAGTAAGGTCATGGCTCCACATTGTTGGTGATGGCGGATAACCAAAAGCCTTGCTTTCCTTGAATCCATTGCTAGGTTGAAGCTGATAGATTTACAAACATTTGCATGTCAAGGGTTCTCAATGACCGCTACCATGCTATGCATGGCTAAACTTGAAACATATTGTCATATGCCTTGAACGCTATACCAAGATCCTTGATGAGAAGCACCCGACATGCTTAATTTACCTCAATCAACGCATCTCGAATCAATCAACAACACCATCCCTGTCGCGGCTTCCCAATTGTGATTGCAATTGTTGCTTGCCTCGGACATTTTGTAAATGCAATTTCTGCTCCTTGATATCGAGCTTTAAATGTTTTAGGCCTTGCTTTGCATTCAGCCATCGTGCCCAATAGCAATGTTGGAAGAAGACGATCTGCCAATTATTTGCCCAACTCGATTTTCCAAGGCTCTTCAATATCCTTGAATTTGTGGTTGTTGGATATGTCAAGATGCACGACCTCTCCGTACTATGTATGCCAACGTATTAATTGGAATGGTGTGTATTCAAAGCCATGCTTCGTGTTATTCTTGGACATGCCGACTATCCGCGACTTCCTCTTTGAGTGGGGGTGTGTATGTCCTCTTAAGTCATTTGAAGGGTGCCCACCCTTTGACTGTGGGCAGCCCCCCCAAGTGGAAAACCAAGCAAAGAAAAAGTGATGGCGATGGCGATGACTGTCTGCAGCGCCGATCAAGAGACGGAATCCCAGCGAGCTCTGCGTTGCATTCGAGGCTTCGTGCAGGTGATGAAAAACACTCCCATAGGCTGTGCAACCCTGTAGATCTCCTCTTCACGTGATTTCATTGAGGTCAGATCTCGACGTCCCCCTTCGACAAGGGTTGTTACCCACGATGCCGGCTACTCGATGAGCAGACTCGGCCCTTCCTAGCCTTGGTTCCCGCCTATGTTGCCTTGAAGAACTCGACGAGCTTGAGGGAGAGAAGAAACTCGAGCAGCCATGCCTCTTCATACGAAGAGAGAGAGAGAGAGAGAGAGAGAGAGAGAGAGAGAGAGAGAGAGAGAGAGAGAGAGAGAGAGATTACATGCAAAGCCATGCAACGTAGGTTTACCCTCCTCCATAGCTCTCGTCTTCCTCCTCCCACCTTGCTCTGATACTAGTGAAAGGACATGGGAACAGGAACATGCTCATCACCACCCAGCCATGCCCTATATAGGCCCTCGGCCTTCTAAATATAGGGACCTCCTTGACTGCATGTATGTCCTGGCCCTTGGCCATGCCTGGTCCTACCATTGTCCTGACATAGTCAATCATGCAGGTGCCTATGCTGCCGACCAGGATCAAAAGAATAGTCAAAGAGTAGAAGAGGAAGCTAATTCCTTTTTCCACACAAAGAGATTTGATGCTAGAGAAGCCGAAGAACATGGACTACGGAGTAATGGCATTTCTAGAGACAGGCATACCATTATGTCAACACCTATTAGTCTCCAGCAGCAGTTCACTTACTGGCCATTCAACAACCGGATGGGATAGCAAAAACTTTACAGACAATATGGCCAATATTGTGGCCTATAAAGAACTTCTCTTGCTAAACAGCATGCAAGTGGTAGCCTATGCAAGTGTAGTTGAGATTAGCAACAATAGTATAGTACAATTTTTCTCTTGAGCAGCTGCATGCAAAGCAGGGAATGCTAGTGGTGTGGATTTGAACTCCAAGCAGTTTACTACTTCGGAGCTCCCTTCTTGTCAATAACCACGATTCGGTGGTGGATCCTATGAGCAAAGGTCCATGTATGTAGCAGCTATCGGATCAAGTTCAGGTGATACATTTCAATGAAGCAAAGTCTAGAGAACACTATATTAGAGAGTTTGAGACGTTAGAGCCAATTTGGGAATCACCAAAAAGATCTTTTGAGCCATGCTCTCAAAACTTTGGCTAAAATTTGTCAAATCTTAAGCTCATTTTGAAAGTGGGAATTGGATAATTCACAAATTCACTAATATGGTTTTGGAGAAGTTGAATTGCCAATAGAGGAGTAGTTTCAATTGATCACAAGACCACTTGGCTTGGAAAACATGGGCATCCCTATGGCGCCTATATCCCAAATAGCAAATAGTTTCTCTATTCACTTGTCGGAAAGGTCCATGCAGGAAATGGATGAGAATCAAATGATGGTAATTAATTTCTTTTAGGCATTTTGATGTTTTGGAGATGGTTGTGATGCAATATTGAGATCAATCTATTTGTTGACACATCCTTGTGTACGACAATAGTTTCCTTAGAAGAGCAGGAGGATCAAGGCAAGGCATTGTCATTGGAGTACAAGGCAAGGATGTAGTGTTGTCTCACTACATCGGTTATTTCAACCACAAAAAATGTTTGTAGAAATAGTTCAAGGACTTGACTCTATTGAATGCACCTCACTTATGACTCATGAATGTTTTAATATTGTTTTTCATATCATAATTTATCACAAGAAATACTTTGAGGATAATACAAAGTTCCCACTGTTTGTTGTGTGGTACGTATCCTCTACCATTGAACATACAAAGTCTAATTCTGATAGAGAAAACATTTACACTACGCGTCTTTGGCATTGGTTATGGGTGCTAAGCACTCAGAGCCTCCTATTTCCTCTCCTACACAGATCAAGATCTGGTGGAAGGAGTTGAAGACCCAAAGAGCTTAGATCCATACAAAAAAAGGCTAATTTAGAGGGAAATAAGACGCTTGATACCCGTGGGGATGTTTCCATCAACAAAGGAAAGAGTTCGTCCAAGGGGGTTGCACATTTGTCATGCCAAGGGCATACCCAGGAGGGTTCACGGACCTGGGCCAAGAGGCCGGTTGCCAGTGTGGATTGGGGATTTAGAGGCCAAGGGCTATATATGGGAGGTTCAGCAATGAATCTGTACAAGTTAGTTCCCTGTGCCTCTCATTGGTATCAGAGCATGGTTCTATTTTGGGAGAAGACGGCGTGGAACCACCCACTTTCTTTGCATGTTGCATGAGGTGAGGAGGCAAGGTGTGTAAGCTCTCTACCAAGGCGGGTAAGCTATCTACACAGAGTGGGGAGTCGAAGCTGCAACATGGGCAGCAACCCTAAGGAGGGAGGAACAAGGTGTTTCAACCAAATCAAAACACCGCAAGGCCAGGCTTGACTGTTGCACGCCACCGAGCTGAGGCTTTCTCGACATAGGAGTGCCACCATATGAGCACTGTAGCAAGTGGGAGCTCATTCTCTCTCTCACAGGTGCAACCTGTTCGTTGTGCCACCATAACAAGCTTAAGGCTTACACACCAAGGGCCTTCCAAGTGGTATTTTTGACCTTTGAAATCAAGCAAGGGTGCATGCCCACTCCGGCACACACCCCGTTTCCATAAAATTGCCGTCAAAGCTCGGCAAGGTGCTGATCAGCGGCCAAAGTTTTCCCTAATTTCAAGCAAACAGGAAATTATGTGTAGCCTGCAGTGTTTACTTATTGATTGAGATTGAATTTCAAAGATATTTATTCGAAGTGACTTTAACGTCTACAAAAGGCGTCGGTTGTAACCAGCTCGTCATCGAACTCGGCATCGGATTAGTTAACAATTAATCAAGAAGTGCAGCTTGGAGAACTCGTTTCGGATCGCATCGTTGACGACCAAAGGCAACTCACAGATTTCAAATATTCAACAATACCAGCACGGCTTGGTTTCTCGGCATTCATACATTTTCGACTTATGGTTGCGGGGCCTGATTACCACGGCTAATTATCAACGTTGGCAGTGCATTCTACGATTACGAACTTTCTTTGGAATCAAGGTATTCTTCTGCTTTTTTCCTAGCACTGCACAGTCGCCATGGATTCGGATATCAACATGACTTTTGACTTCGAGCGCAATACGCTCAATCCTCCCAATGATGGCTCCCGCCGGATACTCTCACGTAGGGTACCCGCGAAGCTACGGAAGGAGATGACACTTACGAATTGCTCGATATTCAAGAATTTTGAGCACTTCAAGCACATATATCGGTGATGGAAATGAATTTTTCATCCCTAAATGAAAATGTCAGTAAATTATCCATGTTAGTGGTGCAGTTTATGCACTAGCAGGCCAAGGGTCCTATTGACACACACATGCATGAGCACGTAGCCGATCAGGGGCATGGTCTTCCTGATCAGAGACAAGCTCCCCCTCCTGATTCTCTACATTCTCTCAATGTGAAGGAGGTCGAAAAGTTGTTGAAAATACAAAGCCACCAACTTTTAAGGGATACAATCAAGAGTGCAATAAGGATATGGTGAATATCTTTCTCAGCAAGTGGGACGGAATTCACGCCTTACGATGTACTCCGGATGCAGTTAGGGCACTGTAGACAAGTCTGACTCTAGAAGGCAAGGCCTATAAATGGTGGATGTCTCTCAAGGAGAAGAATATCATACCACCGAGTTGGACAGCCTTTGAGGCTATGTTTATAAAAGATTTATTGCCCACAAATGAGGCGGATAGAAATTGGACAGCTTGGGACACGTGTTCCATGCGCCAACACCCATCATTTCTTGAATATATCTCACACTGTGGAGATTTTATCCTCAAGTTGAAAGGGTTAGACACCTTTCAACAAGTACGTGGGTTTATCTGTGGTCTGATGATAGAGCTTAAGAAGCATGTCAAGACTCAGGACCCTAAAACACTTGATGAGGCCATAGTGAAAGCTCACATTCATGATGATCTAGATGAGAAGAAATCACATGGTACTCACGTGCTTGCTAATACAGATGGTAAGACATGCACACAGCATGGGCACAATAAAAGAAAATCTATAGTAGCCAACTCTGAAGCAGCTAAAAACCCCAAGGGGTCTCGAGGGCATCTCTCTCCTGAGGAATTTGAGAAGGCTAAAAAAGAGAAGTTATGTTTTCAATGCTTGGGAAGCAGCCATGGCAAAAAGGATTGTCCCAAAAGAAAATCTATTGCTCAAGGCAAGGAGAAAGCAGTGCACACGGTGCAGTTGCTACCTCTTGAGTCTTCCTCACGTTTCTCCAAGGTGGAGGTAAGACACACCAAGGTGGTGCATGAATGTTGTATCACATCTTCCATGTGGCAACAGACCTTAAGTCCACATGAGTTAGTGCATATGCACGAATCTCTTCAAGGGCACAAGGTGTCTATCTTAGTAGATGACAGTGCTACTCACAATTTCATTAACTATTGATTAGTGAAAAGACTCAAATTGCCCCAAACTCTGAGTTCCCATCGCTACAAGGCCGCAATGATGAACGGCTATGATGCTGAAGAGTATGGGATACTCAAGTCAGAGCTGTACCATTGGAAATTCAAGTCAAGTCAGAGCTGTACCATTGGAAATTCAAGGCTATTCCACATCCTTGGGTTTCCAGGTTATGAATATGGAGCGGGTAGATGTGGTATGTGGTAGAGAGTGCTTGCAAAGCTTATGACCATCACTAAAGCGTAGCTACGAGTACAACATTCTAATGTTTGAATCCCATGGCGCACATGTGTTGTTGTTAGGAGAGAAGGATGTTCCTTCCTCACCACTGATATGTACGACAGAGCTTATAAAGCTCACTTCTGACAATGAAATAGAAGAAGTTTTCTTGTGTTACTCATTATGTCATTTTCTTTCAAATGTTGAATCTGTTGAACATTCCTCAATGCCGCATGCTTCTCTCTCATCTCTTCCAGCAATGGCTACTTCTCGCTCTTCTAAACAAGCAAAGGTTGCTAGTCAGCTAAATGATTTATTAATGAAATTTCAAGATGTTTTTCTTACTGGTTTACCATCAGGATTACCGCCAACACGATCTGTGCAACATGGCATAGACGTGGTTACAGACAATAAACCAGTCCGTAAACCACCCTACAGAATGAGTCATTATGAGGATGGTGAGGTGGAACGTGCGCTTGCTGACTATCTTAGTAGAGGTTTTATTCAACCAAATTCTTCACCATTGGCTTCGCCCATCCTATTGGTGAAGAAAAAGGACGGTAGTATACGCATGTGCGTAGACTAACGTGGTTTAAATGAAGTCACAATTAAGAACAAATACCCATTACCATGCGTAGATGAGTTGTTCAATAAGCTCACTCATGCTCGTACTTTTACAAGGATTGACTTGCGGTTGGGCTATCACCAAGTACGTATTCACCTTTCCAATATACCCAAAACTGCATTCCGAACAAGGTTTGGATATTACGAGTTTTTGGTTATGCCTTTTGGGTTAACCAATGCGTCCACAACATTCATGACACTCATGGATAGCGTCTTGAGACCGTACTTGGGCAAGTTTATCATTTTTCTTGGATGACATTCTCATATACAGTGCTTCTGAGGAAGATGACTTACAACATTTGAGGCACATGTTTGAATTGCTAAGAGAAAACAACTTATATGCCAAAGAATCAAAGTGTGATTTTCTAAAGGAATAAATTCACTATCTAGGACATGTTATCTGAACTAATGGGCTGCACATGGATCACTCCAAAGTGGATGCCACTTGGAGGTGGCCTGCTCCTAAAAATCTGGAAGAGTTACATATTTTTGTGGGATTTGCAGGTTTTTGTTGCAGGTTCGTTTAAACTTATGCTCATATTCTTGTGCCAATGACGGACCAACTAAAGGCCAAAGGGAAAACCTTTTAGTGGGGTGACGTTCAACGTGAAATTTTTGATACGCTCAAGGATGCATTAGCTACAGCTCCTATTCTAGCTATTGTGGATCCTTTGGAGCCAGTCGTTTTGGAAACAGATGCCAGTAACCATGCTATTGGAGAAGTACTTTCGAGGAGGGGAGTCCAATTGCATTTGAAAGAAAGAAGCTTGATTCAGCACAGCAGAATTATTCTGCTTATGAATGCGAACTCTATGCAATAGTGTCTGCCTTAAAGACATGGTGGCATTATTTGTATGGAGCTCAATTTGAGATGTTGTTTGACCACAACAGCATAAAATGGTTTACACAACAAACAAACCTGAAGGGTCAAAAGGCCAGGTGAACTGAGATTCTTCACAAGTATGACCCAAAGCTCCAGTATCGTAAAGGACGATACGATGTAGTGGCTTATGCTCTTAGTCGTATGCCTGAGATCAATTCTCTTTCTTTTGCAGAACTTTGAAGTGAGTTTTTGGATTCTCTGAAGGGAAAATATCAACATGATGATGCATACTAAAAAGTGTGGAGCCATGTGCAAATGAGGAATCCTTCTCACTCCAATGCTGGTAGTGTTTTGTTAACCTCCACACATAATTCTCCTCCGTCAAGTGATGAACTGCAGAGATGGAAGAATTTTTCCATCGAGAATGGTTACCTACTCCACAAGGGAAGAGTTTGTGTACCGACACAGACATGGACATTCAATGCCAACGTCTTTATGAATTTCATGACAGTCCAAGTGCAGGGCACTCAAGCACTAAAAGACTTATGCTGTCGTAAGACGACAGTTTTACTGGCCAGGTTTACATGGCTTTGTTTAAGACTATATCTTGCATTGCCAGAAATGTCAAGTTAACAAAGCAGAGCGCTTGAAGGCAAGAGGACTCTTACATCCTTTGGAGATTTCTAATGGTAGATGGGAAAGTATCTCTATGGATTTTATTGTTTGTTTATCAACCATTTTACAAAGTCATGACTCGGTATGGCTGGTCGTAGACTGGTTGACTGAACTATGCAAGTTTATTCCAACCAAGTCGACCATAAAGACTCCAGAATTAGCTAAGTTATTTGTGGACAATCTGTACAAGTTGTATGGACTACCAAGTAACATTGTGAGTGATTGTGATTCCAAGTTTAACAGTCATTTTTGGAGGGATGTGTTTAAACGATTGGGTACACAACTCAGCCTCAGTACAACAGATCATCCAGAAACGGATGGTCAAACTGAACGAGTTAGCCAAGTGGTAGAGGATATGATACTAGCATATGTTAGCAAGAAACAAACAGACTAAGAAGAGTATATATCTCTTCTTGAGTTTTCTTACAGCAATGCTAAGCATGTCATGCTTGGATTTAGTTCTTTCATGCTAATGTATGGTTTTCAACCTAGGTCGCCAGTTACGGTGGGGTTGGCAACCGAAAAACTCCAATAGGTTAAGGATTTTATCCAAGACCATATGGATATGTTGAAACTCGCTCGTCAAAATGCCCGACAAGTGCACGATTGGTATAAGAAGTACTCTGACGAGAAACATCGGCAAGTTACCTTTGAGGAAGGGGAAGAGGTGTTTTTGCGTGTGCCAGAGCATTTAAAAAGTATGAAGATTGGGCCAACACCTAAATTATCTCCAAGATATTGTGGGCCTTTCAAGATACTCAAGCAAGTTGGTGATCGTGCTTACAAATTCCCGTTACCGACACACTCTCGTGTCCACCCGGTATTTCATGTAAGCCGTTTACGTAAACGTTTACATGGGGACGACAATGTCATTGACCAACAGATTCTGTTCGATTTCGTTGAACCTCCTACCCCACCGCATGAACCTGAGAAAATTCTCGACTATCATGATTTACGTATGCGTCATTATGTACATCATCAAGCTTTAATCCAATGGAAGGATCGACTTGAAGAAGGTACTGCTATGGAAAACATTAGTGTTCTTAAGAAGAAAATTTTCACTTTTGTTTTCGAGGACAAAAACGGGCCTGAGCCAAGAGGCTGGTTGTCAGTGTGGACTGGGGATTCAGAGGCCAAGGACTATATATGGAAGGTTGGGCGGTGAATCCGTACAAGGCAGTTTCCTCGGCCTCTCAACATCAAAGAGGTACATAGTGAGGAAGAAGGACGTGCAAAAAGAGGATAAAAGCAACATGCTCAGGTCCATCTTCTCTTGCTCTAGACTCGTGATTGTTTCCACCTCACATGGCGTTCCCGAACATTTGAGTTTCCCCAATCCCTTTTCTTTTTTTCTTTGTGGATGTGTTGTAAAGAACGTGTAATTCTTGAGATCTTAAGAAGATCCTTCTGCCTTCATCTATGGATAAGTCTTCTATAAGTCCATTGGTGTAAAGTCTACTAATAGGCTATTGGCTCTATCCTTGCCTCCCCTATGTCTAGTGTGCTTAAAGTAACATCTTCTTGACATGCAGTGGGTCTTTTCCATGCCTTGTGTGGACCATATTGACAAGAGCCGTATGTCTTGGTAAAATATGGACCATGGGTGAACAATATATACTGCATTGAAATAAAGCAAAATGGTGAAGAGATTTTTAAATGTTATTTGCAGATGGATCATTCTAACTCACCATGTAATGAGTGATATGTTGTCCACCCCACCCTGCGAAGTATGCCTTCTTCCAATCCAGCAAGGCTACTTGAAATTATGTGAGCTTACTTTCGTCCCAAGAATTCTTCTCTACATAGTGAAAGATTTTATCAAGTGATTTCCACATGTTTACCTTGTGATTTTGGATTTCTCCACCACTAGCATTATCTTTAACCGCACTTTACATAATTGGCTCTATGCACAAGGTGCAACCAATACAAATGACGTTTTCTATTATAAAAAGTAGGCATGGCTTAGCTATCAAAAGCAGGTAATCCATGAGATGACATGAATAAGTCTCAGAGTAAGTAATATCTTGTTTGAACACCCAAGAAAACTTAGTATGACTACCTTATTTGGGGTGTTAGACATATTTTATCTCTATTCATAGCGAGAGAATATTTATTCAAGATCTAGTTGTGAATAAGAGTCCAACTTGCAAAGATCTATTGCTTAGTTGCAGCACTAATTGTACCTCTAGGAGTGGTATTTTCAAGGATATGAACCATTTAATACACGATCACTCCATAGGTACTGAGGATCAAAGTTTGACCTCACCACAATTGTACTTTCAAGGAAAAAAGTCCACAATCTGCCAAAGGATAGTGGACAAGTTCAACTTTCCAAGTTGTTGTTGAGGATCACAATTTGATCTCATCATAGTTAAACTTTCAAGGAAAGAAGTCCACAATTTTCCAAGAGATAGTGGATAAGCTCAATTTCCAAGTTGATTCCAATCACTATTAGACCTAGCAGACTATGTTGTCCACCATGTTGACTGCTAATTTGAGCAGTTTTTATACATAGTCTGACCAAGGGGTTTAATAGATTGCAAAGGAAACCCCAAAGTTACTAGTGCATCACTACTTGATTTTCCCAAGATGTGCAAGCAGCTTTGGGAGGTCGATCCTATGCTAGTGGCACCAGCACAATCATGTGCACGGCTTTGAATGCCACGTGCGCTCATCTTGTCGGCATCCCTCACGAAGCCTCGGTAGAAGGTATGAGGGTTAGAGCAGTGTCCGTTGGTGTGTACACATTGTACACCATCAAAGGCATCTCTTTTTTTCCAGACCACATTACATATGTGGGAAAATGTTATAAGGGAGGGAGGTGAGGTGAAATTTGACAGCTTTCAGACAGAGTAAGGAATACAAACGCTTCACCCCTCCATTGTAAGGTGCATTGGCTTTACTACCGAAGCTCCTTGGATCACAATATTCCCATACTACAATGGGGTACTGTGGGCGACATGATGTGTCGGTTACCATTCGCTCGCGGATTGTTCAGTCGACACATGCACATGCTACAACACGGCTGGAGGTCATTGCCTGCAGCAAATCTTCATGTACAAGAAATAGACACGACGCGGATCAAAGCAGCGATCGAGCAGATGCTAGCCATTTGTCACGCCTTAATCGTTGGCGTTGGGGCTGCCCACTCGATCGAGATAGTGCACAGTGACCTGCACCCGTTCAACATAATGTTGGACTTTACTCGCTCGAATAAACCCCGTGTCGATATCATTGATTAGGGGATGATGCTCAGAACGTCAGCATAGCATGCAGCAATTGTAAAGAATGAGGATGCAAGAGAGCTACACAAGACAATCACAAAGCACACAGAGATGGAAAGCTTCTTCTTCTTCTTCACAGAAAAGAGAGTACAAAATGACTAAGT
The DNA here is from genome assembly GCF_014529385.1 of Adiantum capillus-veneris. Classification (NCBI taxonomy): domain Eukaryota; kingdom Viridiplantae; phylum Streptophyta; class Polypodiopsida; order Polypodiales; family Pteridaceae; genus Adiantum; species Adiantum capillus-veneris. The sequence continues at coordinate 96,538,424 of NC_140938.1, read as the reverse complement.
GCTAAAGCTGAAAATTAGCACATATGTACATGCGGTCACTAAGTGTGAACTCGCTAGAAGCGTACTAGGCTGTCACTATAAGTGTAGTCCAGCTGTAGAATCACTGGCAGAGATCCTCCGTGTCGATCACCTAATGCGCCAGTGAGTAAATGCCGTAAGCGGCCAAGACCCGTAGTGGATGCCAGCTCAAGGTGTAGAGCTCGACATCTCAACACTCCCCCTCGAGCTCTGCATGTCGCAGAGTCCAAGCATAGTCCGGAAACGTCGAAGCTTCTCAGCTCCGAGGGCCTTGGTAAAGATATCCGCTATCTGCTCCTCTGTGCTGACGTAGACCAAGTCGATGTCGCCCGCCAACACTCGCTCTCGAACGTAGTGGTAATGGACCTCTATGTGTTTGGTCCTGGCATGAAACACTGGGTTCCTAGCCAACTGCATGCTGCTGAGGTTGTCACAATGGATGAAAATCTGTTGGTCCACCTGCACTCCCAAGTCCTCAAGTAATGTGCGTAGCCAAGCTACCTCGCACGCCGCAACTGCTGCACCTCTGTACTCGGCCTCTGTGCTCGATAAGGCAACCGTAGGCTACTTTTTGCTGCTCCAAGTAACAGCACCACTCCCAAAAGAGAACATGAAGCCACTCGTAGATCTCCTATCAACAATGCTACTTGCCCAATCTGCATCTGTATACCCATACAATGCTAATGGTGCATCTGCTGAATAGAACAATGCGCAGTCAAGAGTACCTTGCACATACGTAAGTGTGCATCGCACTCCATCCAAATGTGGCTTCCTCGGAAGCTGCATGAACTGACTCTCCAAGCCTACTGTGTAGCTCAAGTCTGGCCTCGTGATAGTAAAGTAGATTAGACTACCCACAATCTTCCTGTACATGTTGACATTCTCAACAACATCACCCTTCTCTGCACTCAGCTTTGCATTCACATCCAAGGGAATAGAAATTGGCTTACAATCAACCATACCATACTTTGACAACATGTCCAAATCATATTGTCTCTATGATAGCCATACACCCTCTGGAGTCCTGATCACCTCAATGCCAAGAAAGTAGCGCAACTCGCCTAAATCTTTCATTTCAAACTCCTGTTTGAGAAGACCCTTCACATGGTCAATCTCCATAGCATTGTCACCAACAATAATAAGGTCATCTACATATATGGTAATGACCACAATCCCCACATCACTCTCACGTACATAGAGTGAATGATCAGCATGAGCTCTCCTAAAAACAATACTGACAAGATACTTGGCAATCCTGTCATACCATGCTCTAGAGTCCTGCTTCAAACCATACAAAGCTTTGAGAAGTCTGCATACATAATCTGGGTAACCTGGATCGACATAACCAGGTGGCTGATCCATATACACTTCATCTTGCAACTCACCATTCAAGAAGGCATTCTTTACATCCATTTGATGCATAATCCATCCTCTAGATGCAGCCACTGCTATGACAGCTCTCACAGTCGTCATCTTTGCCACTGAAGCAAAGGTCTCCTCATAGTCTATGCCATACGTCTGTGCATAACCCTTTGCGACCAGCCTTGCCTTGTAACGCTCAATGTTACCATCAGTCTTATGCTTGGTTTTCCATCATAAGTCAATTTTTGAACTGGATTTCTGACTCTATTAGATCTGCGCGGTCCTAGGTCACTCCTTTGCCCTCTAGCATCTTCTTGTACTTTCCTTACACCAGGTGTCCTGACAGCCGGAATTCCAAATTCCTCATCAAGACTTTGTTCAGAACCATCTGAATCCATGTCTACATGTGAAAAACATGATGATGCATCAGCCATAAAGGGAGGTTCATCAACCTTTTCCTTTCCTTTTCGTGATACATTCCCTGTACCTGTTGGTGGAGTAACTTGCGTACGTAGTCTACCATTCCATGGTTTCTCAACAAAGCCACGAGAAGAGGACTCTTGTGGTCCACTCAAAACCTGTGACTGTGGCCTCACATTTTGTACAACCACATCACCTTTTACATCAGCCCCAATAGCGTCATGTGCATTACTGTACCAGTTGCTCATCTCATAAAAGACTACATCTCTGCTCACTTGTAATTCTCGTGTAGTAGGATTGTAGCACCTGTACCCCTTTTGTTCAAGGGAATATCCCACAAGAATACATTTCTCTGCTTTAGGATCCAATTTCCTACGCAACTCATCTGGTGCATGCACGTAAGCTATGCAGCCAAACACTTTCAAGTGTGCCAAATCAGGCTTTGTACCTGTAAACTTTTCCTCAGGTGTTACATCATGCACTGCAGTTGTAGGTGTCCTGTTCATAATATACACAACGGTATTTACGGCTTCAGCCCAGAAATGATGAGGAATGTTCTTCTCATTCATCAATGCACGTGCAACCTCTGCAATGTGCCTGTTTTTCCTTTCTGCGACCCCATTCTGTTGTGGAGTATATCTGCTTGTAAACTGCCTGCGTATACCATGCATTCGCAGAAAATCTGAAAAATCATTGGAGAAGTACTCTCCCCCTCCATCTGACCTCAATGTCTTGATTTGCATATCTGTCTCCTTCTCAATCATGACTTTGAAGTCTTGAAAGTGACCAAACACTTCACTTTTGTTACGCATGAAGTAAACCCATACTTTCCTTGTCTGGTCATGAATGAAAGAGACATAATACCTGCAACCATGTATACTTGCAATATCGGTTGGACCCCAAACATCTGTGTGCACCACCTCAAGTGGCTTTTTACATACATTGCGCTCATGTGGAAATGAGCCCTTTGACTGTTTTCCAAACTGGCATGCTGCACACACTTTATGCATACCATCCACCTTGAATTTGGGCAAACCTTTTACAATCTGTTTTGATTGCATGCTGCGCAATCTCTACTCATTGACATGGCCAATGCGTTTGTGTCAAATGTCAACATCAGCCACAACACCTGTGCCCTGTGCAAATAATGCAGCTTTTACCTCAGGCATGTCTACATTCAGCGTAAACATTCTACCCACACATTTGCCCTCTGTGATCAGCTTATAGCCATTCTGGAAATCTTCTACATAACAGCCATTTGGATTGAAGCGAACCTGCAAACCCTGCTCAACCATTTGTCCAACAGAAACAAGATTCTTTGTAATGTTTGGGACATGAAGTACATCTGCTAAGTACTTTGATTTCCCACTCTTCGTATTTAGAGGTATGTCCCCTACATGAGCAATGGGGTGAGCTCTGTCATCTCCTGTCTGCACATAGCCTGACACATCTGGTTTGCGCATATCTCTAAACCACTCTCCACAAGACGTCATGTGATTAGAGGCACCTGAATCCACATACCAAACATCATCTTGGGTGGAATTCTCTGCAGTCATTGTATTCATTACATGCTGCATAACAAGCATGCGCTCGTTTTTGCTGTCATCTGCATCTTTGCTAGTAGATGCATAGTTGCCCTGTTCTCTCTTTCCACTTGCTTTTCCCTTTGGACAGTCACGTGACATGTGACCTCTTTCACCACAAGTCCAACATTCTCTGCTATCTGGAGTATGTTGCTGCCTGCTTGATCCTGTACCACGACCTCTTTGACTCCCCCTGCCTTGAGACTGGTTTCCCCTGCCACCTGTATTGTTTTGATTTGATTGACCTTCCAAAAATTGGCCCCTGCAACCCCTTGGGCCTCGACCACGACCTCTACCTCTACCTCTGTTGGAGTTAGAATAGAAGGCCTGTTCAGAATTATTTATGCCATGAGAAGAAGATGTGTCAAGGTTCTTCTCCTCAAGAATAAGCATAGAAATCAAATCTTGGAACACGGGGATGTCGTCTCTTGTATTCATGGAAGACCTAAAATGTACATACTCATCTCCTAGACCATCCAAGCATGCACGGACAATGTCATCGTCTTCCACTGAGACTTTAATAGATCCAAGAGCCTCAATGATACTCTTGATCTTCAAGGCATAATCATTGATTGAGAGGTTGTTCCTCTTAACCTGATTTAGCTCCGACTTTAGTTGAAGCTTCCTGTCCTTGGTGTTCACCTCGAACACTCTGCCTAAGTTTCTCCATGCAATGGCAGGGGTTTCAGCATCCTGTAGATAGCCCATCATGCCATCTGTGATACTCATAGAAATCCAATACATCACTTTGCTCTGGCCTTGTTTCCAGTCCCTCAAAGCTTTCCTTTGTTCTGCTGTAGCATTTGCCTCGGGAATCTCTGGTTCCTTTTCATTGTCTCCTTCTACATAGTCCCAATAACCTTTTCCTTTTAGGAAATTTGTTGTTCTGAACTTCCATGCAGGGTAGTTATTTTTCTCAAGCTTCTCAGTAACAATCTGACTGAAACCGTCAAACATCTTGAAGCACTAAGACAAAATAGCTGCAATCTGCAAAAACCTGCAAATCTGTTGAACCTGCTATCGTGGTACCTGTAATGCTTTCTACACTCAACGAGTGTCCACAATCAAGCGTACATACAACCACTGTACTTGTACAGTAAATCTCTGTATACTGCACTTTGGAGACCTGTTCAAAAACTTGTGCGAACGAAGGGATTGTGATGCTCTTGCTCTCTTAGCCTCTCTTGCCTGCACCAGGCTCTGATACCATGTAAAGAATGAGGATGCAAGAGAGCTACACAAGACAAGCACAAAGCACACAGAGATGGAAAGCTTCTTCTTCTTCTTCACAGAAAAGAGAGTACAAAATGACTAAGTGCTAAAGCTGAAAAGTAGCACATATGTACATGCGGTCACTAAGTGTGAACTCACTAGAAGCGTACTATGCTGGCACTATAAGTGTAGTCCAGCTGTAGAATCACTGGCAGAGATCCTCCGTGTCGGTCACCTAACGCGCCAGTGAGTAAATGCCGTAAGCGGCCAAGACCCGTAGTGGATGCCAGCTCAAGGTGTAGAGCTCGACATCTCAACAGCAATTAATTATCTGCATCGAAGCGCACAGTCGTACTCTACAGTTTTGGAGGCACAGAGAACAGGGGATGCAGAGACGGCAAAGCGACCGTGGATTGCTCTAAAACTATACGATCCACGGTGCACAAATGCATACACAAAAGCGAGCGACATTTATGCATTGGGCTATCTATTCGACGTGCTGGTAGATTTTTGGAGTGCCGCCAGAAAGCTTATTTTCCAGAAGAAATTTTTCACCACCCGGACGAAGATGTTATGAGGGCTATTCGGATTAAAGTAGATTGTTGGATTAAGTTAAAAGAGCGGGAACAAAGAAGAAATGCATCTGACGTGTTGATATTTTTCAAAGAACATTCAAAGATAGACCCTAACTCTGTCCAACGTCCCCTTGTTGAAATAGCACCATCATTTTATCCTATCTAATTATTTTTATGATATACATGTGTCTCGTCCAGGATATTCTCAATTAGTGTTACTAGGCCTTTTCACGTGGACCATTTGGTCATGTGCATTTGACTATGAGTGAGTGAACACTATGTTCAACATCTAGGTACGCATTTGATTTGGTTTTATTTCATTTTTGAATATGCTTTGATTGACTTTTTCAAGTAGTATGTATAAGCTTCAATGATTTCATCCATTTTTCTCTTCAGAGACATGACAAGGTCATGTAGGAGCAAAGATTTTTGGGTTGTAGTGTCCCAGATACATTTATGTAATATAGAGTTATAGACCTACATGCTAGGGTTTCATTTGCCACATGTGTCACAAGAGGATCAACATGGTTTAGGAACTCATAGAGTTTGGTTTAGCCAAGTGTGGAGTAAGGTTTATGAGGGTCCCTCTCACTCATGTCACTAAGTATTAATTATAGTTATCTCCACACACAAGTACACCTCGTACTTGATGGATGTCATTTTTCTAGACATCCTTATTTAGACATATTCCACATGTAGAGAGTATGAGTCTCTAGGACTGACATTGGTACTTGCTATTTCAACCATGCGTCACGACAAAGTTCCTAAGTGTTTGACACATCCATTTTGAAGACCACTTTGAGCACGTAGTATCAAGAACAATTTAATTGGCCAAAAAATATCGAGTACTTAGAACAACATGTTAAGATTACAAGTGTTGCTAAACAACATTTAAAAATGGTTATTTATGTATATAGCAAGGCTATGCGATGTTAATGAAAATAATTCATTGTTTGTACCTAGATGTGATTAATTTTCATATTCTTTTATAGTTCAACTGAGTTAGCACGGTCTCTCGTCACTTCGCAGACACGAGATGAAAGATGAGGATCTGCATATTTTTTCAAGCTTTGTCAACAGTATGATTTATGCCAGATTTGTTTATGATATTAGGCTGACAAAAATGTATGCTAATTGTGGATTTTGGGACCATTAGATGAGGTTTGATGCCTACTGATCAATATGCAACGATGTTGTAAAAATGCAGCTTAACAAGCCAACATTGAAGTGCTTGAAATGCTCTACAAGATTGTCTTTACGGCTCATCAATCGGTGTCCATATAGAGAAGTTATGGACAGTTTAATATTTTCTAGGGGTCGAATATGATGTCTTTATACCGAACTTAAGATACATGATTGAGTGATTTGCTTCAACTCAACTGGGTTCCCGGTGATAGCAACTAGCACATGCTAGAGTATGTGCTTTATTGTGCTCAAATTGGGAATTCAGTTCTAAAGTTATGACCGATTCAGTTTTCAATGCAGTCTAAGATATCCATGAGCAGGGAAAATTAGTACATAAGAAGTTAAGGTTTGTTTGGCACTGTTTTAGTTGATATCTGGGCAGAACAAGCTGATCTTTGGATTGCCTTGACTATCAACATGCCAAATGCGACACATTTGTCGAAGCAAAGACCGTGCTTAATGATTCTTTATTTGATATGTATGCCATATGTGATGCTTTTACAAAAGCACACAAAGTTCTTGATGGGATATCTCTAGGCAATGTCGTTTAGCATTCCTTTGGTCATTATCCATGGTAAATGTGGTTATCTCTTTGGTCATTATCTATGGTAAATGTGGTGCTTTCTCCAATGTGACCACTTGGTCGACAGCTACTGGAGAAACATGTGCCTAGTTATGCTTGGTTGCTAGGTAGGAGTTGTCGGCGTAACAAGATGTACTTGGTAACACTTGGTCGAAATTGTATGTTGTCGGGCTATTGGCGAAACAAGATGTGCTAGGCAATGCCTTGGTCAACATGTACACCAAATGTAGTGCGCTCAAGAGCCGAAGGCACAAAATGGTCATCCATTAATGGTTTTTTTGTTAAAGATGTGAATGGGAAAAGGGATGTGCCATGGCGCAAGCATGGCTGCTTCAACTGTGGGGATTTGTGGTTGGGGATTGCAAGTCAATAGGCATACCAACATCGATGCATGTTATTGATTTGTAATAGTTTCCAGAAATCAAAAATTGAGCATATGTTGGTTGGCGACATCTATTATGTGTTAACTTTGCCATTTCTAGCAGCCCTGAGCCACAAATTCAATTTCCAATTGTGATAATCTCTTTCAAAAATCGCATCAATCTTGTCTCGTTGCTCTATTGCTCTTTAATTATCCCTATTTGCACTGAGTTTTCTTTGGTTTGAGACTACTCTTATCATCCGTCTATAGCCAGAAGCCTGACGCTTTCCCGGTGTACCCCGAAGAATCGCGCACTCCGACAACGGCTTTCACATAATTGCAAGAAAGAGTATTTAGTTATTACCTAGCGAGCAGTGATTGATGAAAGGGCGGCCCAACGCGCACACCCCGGCATGCACACCTTGAAACTCTCTATACAAAGCCTACCTCCTCTACACCAGTACCAACAATCAAATAAAGACAAAACTAGGTGACATGTGCCCTCTCCTTCAAAATTCTCATCACGAGGAGCTGAGCCGTCTGGAATTTATACGCCTGGTGTGCTCTCACACACAAAGGGGAGGCTCGCTCCACCCTGCTCACCATTGCCCAGCGAATCCACAACCCCTCTCTACCATCTCAACCGGCCACCACGAGGAGGCACTCAGAGGAGGGAAAAAATGCAGGCCAGCCCCAAAACAGCCCTCGGCCCCTCTCAAACCCTGTCTCCCTTGGCGCTTCTCCTTCTGGCACCCCAACTTGCCAAAACGTAGCCTCCTTTCCCCAAATTGACCTCCCTCTCTCTTTGCTCGCTAGGTTTCCTTTCTCAATCGTGAAAATCAAACGTTTCTCTATAAAACTCCGGGCCTGAACTCTTGCTAGTAAAACACCATCTCACCCTCAACTCCTTGCGCCAACAATATAAACAAAACCTCTTTGCAAAAGCCGCAAGCCCAAATTCATCAACCGCATCGAGCCCAGTGTTAGGATTTGAAGGGCAACCTATTCTTTCAAAAGATGGGCTGTAGAAAAATGCACCCTTCCCTATAGAAGGGTCTATTTTCAATTTGCCCTTCCAATGAAAAAATTTCGCATAATTTACAAGGCAAGATACTATATTTTGTCAATGAGTATAACCAATATACATATAGACATTGTAAATGAGCATTAATATATATAAAATGTTTTTTAATTAGCCCTTCCATTGACATGTATTCTATTTTTTCACCCTTCTCTATAGAAGGATAATTTTTGAACAAGCCCTTCCAATGACAGACTAAAAAAAACTTTGGCCTTCATACGATCGGCAAAATGCCTTAAGAAGGGCAGATGGGCGTCAAATCCTATCACTGATCGAGCCTGCACATCAAGAAACTCTTCAACATAGCTTCCAAGGATAACCTTCCAAAATACACTATAATAAACATACATATGGTATCTGTGCCGAAACTCTCCCACGAATCATCAGCTGCTATTGTGCTACATAAAGCATACAAATCATCATAAAACTCCTCCCCTCATACTTTGCCAGACCCTCTCCGCTAGGGCTCTCACGCTCGGCAGTAGCTTACCAATTGGAATATATTTATCATTTCCATAACCCATACTAGAGTGTTTCCTATGGCATCTTTCATCAAACACAGAGGTAGGTAGAACCTATGACCCCAAGGCAGGGCAAAAATCTTCATCAAGGAACCATACAGGTGCGAGCAACCTACAACAACACATGTCTACATCCCTATCTCTGATAAGAGTGAAAACAGCTCGGAATTCCCCATCGTAAATACTCTACTCCTCTTCATTCATAGCGGATTTTTGCTTCATACACGGCAAAAATGGCATCTTCTCATAGTATCTCACTAACATTGTGAGCTTTTGAAATTGAATCGCCCTGCGCGGTGACACATCTGGATGCAAACCAATTTGACTGCATCATCATTGCCCAACCCTTTCGTAGAGCATTCATGCTCTGCCGTTCATGCACTTTATGTACCTTATTTGCTTCCTCAACCTTGTTATGCTCGGCATACAGAGAAACTAAAGCATATGCAATTAATAGCTTTCGATGACAATGAAAGTATGTATTTCCTTATTGTACCGTTGAGCTACTACTATGACGCTGCAAGAATTCAAGATGAAAACAGTATGATAGGCCTGCAAGACATGCTCTCAGTCTGAGCTTGGGTGAAGCAACTCAAGGTTTCCTCACAATGTCCATGTTCCACATATCCTGCAAATAGTACATTGCATGGTATAGCATCACAAGCAGATAATACATTTAACACCTCTTGGAATTTTTCTAGTAAGCCACATGTCACGTGACACATCCAACCCTATGTGTCCGTGGACAAGCTACTTCATAACAAGGGTTCAGTCCAGTCAGTTTAGATTAGCAAGTGTTCTGGCACTTTTGTGAGTCTGTTCACAGACCGTGCATGCCCAGGTACTTAGTGTAGATGCATATCCTCTGGTTGCACACAACATGACCATAAGCATTCCCATCAGAATCCTTCAGGAAAAATATTCTAGTGTATTTTACCTATTTTTGATATTTTTCACTTATTATTTTAAGTGACTTTTGTTGGGAACTGAGTAGGGCAAATTGGGTAAGATAATATATAAGGAAACCAAGGCTAGCACTATTTGGCAAAAGAGGAAGGAGAAAACAGGCCACAGGCAACACGTTCCCCCCCCCTCTCTCTCAAGCAGGACACTCTCCCCCTTGGTGGCGATTTCGTCTCAAGCAAGACCTTCAGCACTTGGCGTTTTTAGCAGAGCTCATCGCCATACAATCCCCAGCCTTGGCGTTTTTCATGCAAGTCACCATCGCCATAGAGGCCAGCACTTTGCGTTTTGAGCAAGACATCATCGCCCCCCTTTCCTAGGGTTTTCAGCAGCGCCATAATCTCAAGATTTCAGCAATCAAGATAAGCCCCAAACTAGTGATTTGGACAGCAGGTTTCAGCCTAAAAACAGCGTTTTGAAGAAGCCTAAAATCAATGTTTTTGCATCATCATTTTTCAGCCTTCTGGCATTTTTGGACAGCAGATAAAGTACATCAGTTTCAGCTTTAGAGTCAGTCTCGTCATCCCCGTCGTCGACATCGACATAGCCTAGACTTGCATCAGTTCTCATTCATCCACTTGTACGAGTTTGTGCAATCAATAGTAGACCACTCTCACCAACGAGAGTGGGGCCTTCGGAGGAGGATTTTACAACATCTCTGGTGTCGTATTCTCTTCTCTCTCTATCTCTCAGTCTCATACACTTTCACGCACAGTGTCCATTCACTTTGTTTGTGTCCAATGCACTCTCTCATTAAGAACGGAAGGCTCTCCCTTCCATAAGAATAAAAGGAACCTTAAGCACAGCTCGAAGCACTCATCTTGAGCAAAGTTCAAACATTCACTCCGCTGCACCTTACATTGGTATCAGAGCTTTGACACTGTTCTGTATCACTCAAGGAAAGAACCACAAGAACCACATATTTTTTTTCTTGTTAAGGTCGCACGAATCCAAGTTAGCTTGGGCGTGTCGATTCCTAATCGTGTTTTTGAAGAGTGACAAGAATCCCAGGAAAGAAGGACTTGTCCAGCCTCCCCTTGTGCCTTTTTTCACTCATTGAGAGCAGACCGTGCACTTAGCGACCGGCCAATCGACGTGAGGTGGGAAAAAGCAACCTTGGTGTGAGCGCAAGGCCGCCAAGGGGTGCGCCTGCGAAAAAGAGCAGAACTCGGGTGAAGAGAAGATCCTTCTCTAACACAGATTGCAAGCAAAAGAAGAACCTCAAGATCCTCAAGAACTCAAGACCCTCAAGAATCGAAGAACCCAAGACCCACAAGAACCCAAGTTCCTCGTGAACTTAAGTACCCACAACTTCAGTGCAAGGTCATCACCTGAAGCGGAATGGAACCCGGGCATGAGAGTGATGGGCAACAAAGTAGTGAAGAAGAATTTCAGCAATAGGGGGGTTTTCCTGACCCTCCCCCTTCGCCATCTACGCAAGAAATTGCACCAAACCCCATGGAAGATTTGGTTAAGTCAATGATGGACATGATGGCAAAGCAAGAGGCGACTTGCATTGCCGCGGAGCGTGATCACCAAGACAAATAGGATCGCATTCGCTTGGTGACCAAGGAATGGAAAGAAAAAAAAGCGGTAAGAAATGTCGACTTGAAGCAAGCTCGCTTGGTGGCCGAAGAAAGAAAGGCTACTATTGAGCGTGAGCTTGTGCAAGCGTGCTTGGTGGCCGACGCAAGAAGGGAAGCGGCTGAAGAAAGCTACTTTGGAGTTAGAGCGTGAGGCCTAGAGAGAATAACGCATGAATGACTTGGTACTACATGTCCTCACCTCCAAACCCAAACTGGTCAAAGAAGTTGGTGGTTCATCAAGTGGTGCAAGCTGAGATTCTAACTCCAACAACCCCGTCACTGAGAAGTTGACGTTCAGTAAGTATGATGGTAAGATGGACGCTAGTGTTATTCATTCTTGGTTGCATCAATTTAATGCTTATTTTGCGACAACTAAGAAGACAAGAAATAGGAAGGTTTTGACGGCAGTTATGTACCTTGCCGGTGATGCCATCAATCGGTACCACGCATGGCAAGAGACACAGCTAGCCACGCACCTAGAGGAAGCCGACGGAGATGCGTCCCTTTCCTTCAATTGGGCCGACTTCCAAAACAAGCTCAAGGCGCGGTTTCTGCCTCCTCAGTACCTAGCACGATTAAAAGACGGTTTCTGCCTCCTCAGTACCTAGCACGATTAAAAGAAGATTGGCGCAATCTCAAGCAACATGATATGCCAGTCATGTATTTTTATAACGGTGTTTTGCAGCTTGGCACTCAATTACGCAAATCGGATGATGAGCGCAAAGAGGTTTTCCTTTTTGAATTAGACGAATATATCAAGTTTGATGTAGAAGTCTTTGACCCCGCGGATCTCAACAAGGCGGTAGTGTGATTGCTCTCTCCCAAGAGATGAAGCACAATAAGGGAAAGCCTAAGGAGAACAAGACTTCTCAAGGTCCTCTTTCAGGATGTGATATGCTTTTGGGCATAAAATGGTTTCGTGAGCATAACACTCTCATTGATTGGGAGGCTAACACTGTCACTTTAAATGCCAAGACTGACTCTCCCCTTATCATTTGTGCTGAGGAGAGCTTGCATTCGTTGCCTCTCATCTCTCATGTGCAGGTTAAGCGTGAATTATGACGAGGAGCACAAGCGGCATTCATCTATGTTGCTCCAGTTTTCCAGAGCATTCAAGCTCCAGCTAAGTATTCAGATTTGTTTACCAAGTTTAAACATCTCTTTTTGCAGGATGATCTTCCACCTTGTCTCCCACCCGAGCGACCGGAGGACCATCGCATCCATCTTATGAAGAGGACCCAACCTCTCAGTAAAGCTCCCTATTGTTTGAATAAGACACAGGAGAAAGAGTTAGAGCGACAACTCACGGAGTTGGTGGCGAGAGGATTCATACGTTTTAGTGTAAGTCCTTTTGTTGCTCCTACTTTGTTTGTTCGTAAGAAGGATGGTTCGTCTCGTTTGTGTGTTGATTACAGGGCATTAAACAAGAGGACCGTCAAGAAAAAGTTTTCGATGCCTTGTATTGAGTATATCCTAAATAGGCTCAATGGAACAAAGGTTTTCAGTAAGGTCGATCTCAAGTGTGAACACCATCTGGTACGGGTATTCAAAGGCGACATCTTCAAGATTACTTTTCGCACCGAGCCAGGATAATAGGAGTATGTTATTATGCCTTTTAGATTGACAGGTGCCGTGGGTACATTTAACCGTCTCATGGTAGGTCGTTTCGATGATATGGTCGATGTATGTGTGTTCATCTTTTTGGATGATATTCTCATTTTTTTCTGCATCGTGGGAACAACATGAAAGGGATGTCGAAAGGGTACTAACCCGTTTCGATGAGTGTCAGTTGTACATTGCAACTAAGAAGTCTGAATTTTTTCTTACTGAAGTCACTTATCTGGGTTATATCATTTCTGTAGAAGGCATCAAGCTAGACCCCACGAAGGTGGAACAGGTTCGTAATTGGGATTTGCCCAAAACTACATATCATGTGCGTTCTTTTCTTGGGTTATGTCAGCATATAATTCGTACATAGAGAATTTTGCACGCATTACTACATCTATGAGTGATGTTTTGAAAGGGGTCAAGAGTCGCCGTCAGCGCGTAGACTTGTCGGAAGCAACCATTGAGGCTTTCGCAGCTCTCAAAGTTGCAGAGACAGAAGCACTGTATCTTATCCTTGCCTCTTGAGATGATCCCTTTGAGGTATGGACGGATGCGAGCAATGTCCCCATAAGCGTTGTGCTTCAGCAGCATGGTAGCCTATAGCTTTCCTTAGCCGGAAGCTCAATAGTGCGAAAAAGAATTATTCAGTTTATGATAAAGAACTTTTGTCTGTCATTGACTCTCTTAAGCATTGGAAGCATTTTCTTTATGGTAGAGTGCTTACAGTACGCACAGATCATCAAGCCCTCAAGTGCTCCAGTCTATGCCTAGAGCACATTGGAGTGATTGCCAAGCACGGCGGTCACAATTTTTTGAGCAATTTGGAGGTTTGATTGAGTATGTGCCTGGAAAAGCTAATCCTGTTGCACATGCATTGAGTCGCAAATGACAGATTTTGGCTCTTGAGTCAAGATCCACATTTTCTGTTCAGGGTGTGTCTTTCGACAGCATTGAGAATCAGTATGCGAATTCCGAGTTTGGTAAGCATTGGTTGCAAGTTCTTGCTTCCCAAGGGCCAAGAAACTATCTCATTCGTGATGATTTGTTGTACTTTCGTCAACGTTTATATGTGTTGCCCTCTCTCAGGTCAACCATATTGCATGATGCACATGATTCTCTTACAAGTGGACACAGGGGATTGAACACTACTTTGAAAAAAATTAAAAGATTCTTTTATTGGCTTAAAATGCAAAAGGATGTGTTTCGTTATGTCACTCAGTGCACTATGTGTCAAAAGGTAAAAGCTCCTCGGAGTAAGTAACAAGGCCTCTTGCTTCCGCTACCTATTTCCGATGGACCTTTTCAAGATATTTCCATGGATTTTGTGACTAACCTTCCACCAAGTTTGCATTCAAAGAACACTCAATGTTTAACAGTTGTTAATCGTTTCAACAAGTTTTTCATGTTGATTCCTTGTAAAGCCACAGTCACTGCACAAGATGTAGCATAGTTGTTCATTAAGCATTGGTACCCCTCTGTGGTTTGTCAAAATCAATTGTTTCAGATTGAGATGTTAAGTTCACGTCCAATTTTTTACGCGCACTCTTTGAAAATTTTGACACTAAGTTAAATTTTTCATCGGCTTTTCATCCACAGTAGTCACTTTTGACTCGCTCAGTCAGTCAAATGCCTTATGCCAATGCTGAAAGTTAGTCATTGGATGAGATCTCTGAGAGTGTAAAGCTTCGGCTAAGCAAGGCTCAGGAATCTTATTCGGGGCAGGCTAATAAGCATCATTGAAATATTTCGATGAAGGAAGTGGATTGGGCGTATTTAAGAATCATGAAGCAACGTCTTAAGCAAGTTGGAAAGAAGTGTCCCAAGTTGTCTTTTCATATGTATGATCTATTTTCAGTCATTAAAAAGATAAATGAGGTTTCAATGAAATTGCAGTTGCTTAACTCATGGTCAATACACAATGTTTTCCGTGTTTCTTGGTTGAAAGTGTTTCAGTGAACACCTCCAAAGGACATTTCGGAAGAAGAAGAACCAGAGATCATTGATGAAGCTGAAGTCATGGAGCCAGAGGAAGTGTTATTGCATCAGTTTCGACATGGTTCGAAGAAGCAAGTGAGACAATACTTTTTGAAGTTTAAGGATAGAGAGATCCACGAAGCAGTGTGGATCAACGAAGAGTTTTTCAAGAACTATCCAGAGTTATTGACAGACTACAAGGAAGCCATGCAGCTCGATATCAGTACCTCACTTTAAAAAAGAGGAGATGTCACGTGACACATCCAACTCTATGTATCCGTGGACAAACTACTTCATAACAAGGGTTCCGCCAGTCCAATCAATCTAGATTAGCAAGTGTTCTCACACTTTTGTGAATCTGTCCGCAAACCGTGCATGTCTAAGTACTTAGTGTAGATGCATATCCTCTAGCTGCACACAACATGATCGTAAGCATTTCCATTAGAATCCTTTAGGAAAATTTTTCAATGTATTTACCTATTTTTCCTATTTTTGACATTTTCACTTATTATTTTAAGTGACTTGTGTTGGGAACTGAGTATGACAAATTCGGTAAAATAATATATAAGCAAACCAAGGCTAGCACAATTTTGGCAATAGAGGAAGGAGAACACAAGCCACAAGCAACAGATTCCCCACCTCTCTCTCAAGCAGGACACTCTCCCTCTTGTGACGATTTCCTCTCAAGCACGACCTCCCAACCCTTGGCGTTTTTAGCAAAGCTCATCGCTATACAACCCCCAACCTTGGCGTTTTTCATGTAAGTCATCATCGCCATAAGACTCCCACACTTTGCGTTTTTCATGCAAGTCATCATCGCCATAGAGGCGAGCACTTTGCGTTTTCAGCAAGACATCATAGCCCCCCTTTCCTAGGGTTTTCAGCAACGCCATAGCCTCAAGATTTCAGCAATCAAGATCAACCTCAAACCAGCTATTTGGACAACAGTTTCAACCTAAATACAACGTTTTGAAGAAGCCTAAAATCAACGTTTTTGCATTATCAATTTTCAGCCTTCTGGCATTTTTGGACAACAGATAAAGTGCATCGATTTTCAGCTTTAAAGTCGGTCTTGTCATCCCCGTCGTCGACATCGATATATCCTAAGCTTGCATCGGTTCTCATTCATCCACTTGTACAAGTTTGTGCAATCAATAGTAAACCACTCTCGCCAACGAGAGTGGGGCCTTCGAAGGAGGATTTTACTTCTCTGGTGTCGTATTCTCCTCTCTCTCTATCTCTCAATCTCATACACTTTCATGCACAATGTCCATTCACTTTGTTTGTGTCCATTGCACTCTCTCATTAAGAACGGAAGGCTCTCCCTTCCATAAGAATAAAAGGAACCCTGAGTACAGATTGGAACACTCATCTTGAACAAAGTTCAAACATTCACTCCGCTGCACCTTACATTGATATCAGAGCTTTGGCAGTGTTCTGTATCACTCAAGGAAAGTACCATATATCTTTTTTGTTTGTTGAGGTCGTACGAAGTTCGCTTGGGCGTGTCGATTCCTAATCGTGTTTTTGAAGAGTATCCAGTAATCAATGCAGGCCAAGAAACTACATCTTGGATTTGAAGCATGTTAAATGCCTGAGCATAAGGCAAGCAACCCCACTTTGCATACATGTCAAGTAAAGCATGGCCGATGGCAGCATCTACAAACAAAAGGTTCTTTCTTTCAATCTCGGCATATCACTTTCGGCCCTGAAGTAGTGCCCCAGAATGCCACAAGCTTTCAATGTAAACAAATTTGAGATGGAATCTGGTGTGATGCCTTCAAGCTGCATTTTTTCAAAACAGTTCAATGCTTGGTCACCTCCTCCCAATACAACACATCCTTGTCTAATGTCAAATAGGTTGCTGCAAGCATTTGCACTTTCCACCAAAGTTTCATGCTTCTCTTCCTCACCATAGCTCTCAAAAGCTCGCCCGACTAAGATGCTAGTAATTCGCATTTTTGATACATGTCTACTACGGTGTTGCCTCCTGACACATCAGCTTGATTGGTGTAAGGTTCATCTCTCGAAGACACCATATTCAAAATCAAAAAGTAAAAGCTTATGTCAGACAGCCTTATCCTAAATTTGTACATGAGCTGTGCAGATGCTGATTTTGGAGAGTAGATCCTTTTTTCCTGTTGCTCCCCCTTGACTGCTAGGGCCTGTAGGACCAGTAGCCTCTATAGGCCACATATTTGCCTACCCTTCTTCCCTCCATCTGTACACCTTTTCTGAATGAATACAAGCTGCACTAACTGCTTTCCATACTGTGTAACCACCCCCAAAACCTACTGCTCATGACATTCATCTTTCCATAAACCAAAGCAGAGAAAAGACTTCATGGAAAACTTCTGGATGATGTAGCTAATGGCTTCAAAATGAACCATTTCCTTACATTCACACTGCTCATTTGGCAACTTTGATACACATTTCACATCTTGTGATTCACAAAAACGTTCAATCTTGACCTTCAACAATGCACACATGACTAAAACTGAGCTGAGAACATAAGGAACCAGCAAGAAGGCACAACTTTCCAGCATCTCACATTGCTGGTAATTGTGTCGTCGTTGAAGGCTGAAGCTTCAAGGACTCTATCCTTGCTTCGGCCCTTTGAACCTTAAAGGTCATACACGCATCCATTTCAATATTGGGCTCATAAAATCCCCATTCAGCATCAAGGCCAGAGTCATCAACGTCGACATCAAAACAAAGCTGTCTGCATGCATCCTAGTCAGCCACCTTTTGGCGCAGTATGGACGACAACAACAAACTCACTTTTGATACATATATCTTCTAACTGGTCACCCTGATCTTCCACAACAGCAAGAAACTTTGATATTGTTGTCTCCTCATCAACCACACCAGTAGTGCATGCAAAAGTCTCAGCATTAGTGGACGTTTGAGAATCCAAATGCACGGATACTGCTTCAAAGTGATATCATCTGAAGGCAACCCAGCATGATCAATGGTCAATTCATCGCAAGAGGACAAACTACCATAAGAGCATGTTTTCGCATCCACAACCACCATACAAGCCCCATCCATGACTACATCACCATGTGTCTCAAGAGCATCATCAACATACATAAGACCTTCATCGCCTTGCTCGGCCAAGGAGACCCCCTCATCATGAATCTCGGTTTCTTCAACACCTTGTTTTCTCACATGATGTTCCCCATTACGCATTATGTCCAACAGCGCACTCCAGATCCCAAGATCCTCCACAAACATGGAGCTTGTATCACCCCAATCATTCTCAGAATCACTTGTATACCCATCACTGGTAGAATCCAATGACCTTTCAGTATCTGAGAGACTCTCTTTGTCAATGGTTGACCGCATAATTCCATCTCAATCTTGCCAAAAAGTGATGAGCAAGGCTTGTTTTATCAAGTCCTTACTCCTCTACTCTCTTGCTGAAAGTGTACAAAAGTATCTCCGTGCATCTTCCTTGAGACCTTGCCATGCATAGTCTATTTTAGCTTGGTCGTTGTAGATCTGTAACGCCTCCATCTCCTATTGCACAAGCCATATCCAAGCTTTGACACTTTGTCCTGATTGTCCATTGAAGTACCTGTCAATGCAAATGTATGCCTTAAAGCTCCACTTCGATATAGACTCCTCCTCGAAGTTGCCCTTGGAGACTACATAACCATGTCGGCTCTTCACAACCTGTATGCAAAAACGACCATTAGTACACGGCTATTGGGTGCACTACCGGAAAACCAGCAAGATCACCAAAAGATGATTGGGGAAAGTGCGGCCCGACGCGCACACTCAGCATACACACCTTGACAATCTCTATACAAAGCCTACTTCTTAGAACAACACTCAAATAAAGACAAAACTGGGTGAGGTGTGACCTCTCCTTCAAAATTCTCGTCACCACGAGTTGAGCTGTCTGGAATTTATGCGAACACACACCTCGTCTGCTCTCACACACAAAGGGGAGGCTTTGCTCCACCCTTCTCACCATTGCACAACACATCTTCAGGCCCTACCGATTCCACAACCCCTTTCTACCATCTCAACCAGGGAGAAAAAGCAAGCCAGCCCCAAATCCGCCCTCGGCCCCTCTCTCAAACCCTGTCTCGATCTCTTCCCTTGGCGCTTCTCCTTCTGGCACCCCATCTTGCCAAAACGTAGGCTCCTTTCCCCAAATCGACCTCCCTCTCTCTTCGCTCGCTAGCCAGCAGTAGGGGGTAACCAGTTCGGGGAAAATCTCTCATTACAAAAGAATATTCGCTTTTGGGCGCAGGAGAGAAGATCGTGCATGTGTTTTTTTTTTTTTTGGGGGGGGGGGGGGGGGGGCGCGCGCGGGGGAGGTGGCTCAAAGAGGAGGTGCAACAGGGGGCGGAGGGGAGGGATAGTGCAAAACTGCTGCAAGCGGGAGGCGGAGCAGGCGAAGCCAATTTTCTCAAAAAGAACAAGTGATAAAATCACGCGGCCTACCCTTGACAGCAGCTGCAGTGGAATGTAAAAAAGACCACCTTTTGAACCTCGTCACTAATTGACACCTCCATTTGGAGGTGGGATCAATGGCTCACGATCACCGGTTGATCGTGACCGTTGGATTGCATACGAAATGCAAAAGATTATTTGATCCCACGATCACCGGTTGATCGTGACCGTTGGATTGCATACAGAATGCAAAAGATTACCGCTTTCTCGGATCCGAGACTTGAACCCACTACCCTCTCCCCCACAAGATTGACTCTAACCACTAAGCTAACGCGCACTTGTTGAAAGGTGTGTGTGGGATAAGTTTATAGATCACGTCATTGCGGATAGGTTTACACCTAGTTCACACCGAGTTCGCATTGAGTTCACACCAAATTTGGTGTGGTGTGCAGGCCCTTCCCAGTTCACATAGTTCACACCGTGTTCACGTCGAGTTCACACCGAGTTCACACCAAATTTGGTGTGGTGCACATGTCTTCGAGTTCACGCTTAGTTCACACTTAGTTTAAATGTCGATCGGACGGCCTGGATTGCACCCGCCTCGCGATGCCTACTGTGGGCCATTGATCCCACCTCCCTGGGGAGGTGTCATTTAGTGACGAGGCCATTTCAACTAGTCTTGCTTTTTCTAAATTTCATTTTTCATAAGATTCCCCTTTCTCTTTCGCTACCCTGAACCAACGCTCAACCTGCACTATGGCTGTGGAGCAGCTCGCGCTGAGACTGAGAGAGAGAGATAGACTTAGCACATGAGGCCGGACGGCCGCCGTACGACGGCTCCTTTATTCCAAGAATATACTCCGGCCGGCCGACAATATTGAGCACATGATAGCCGGTCGGCGCCCAATTGGTGGCTGGCCGTCCGGCCGCCAGAGGATTTGAGCACATGGATAGTGGCCGGACGAAGACAATCAGCCCCTGATCTCCCTAAAAAATATTTATTGAGTTTCTTTTTTTTTTGTAGTTGCGTAGACGCATGCTATGGGGGGAATCCACTCCGTCAAAGTCACCTGGGATTTGAATCCAGCCCCTCCACAGGCCATGCACACATTCTCCTCGAAGGTTGCCCAAGCCTTTAAAGGATATAATGCTTTTTTTTTTTTAATGACATGCAAATACATCAATCAAACAGCACACACAAACAAACAGTGAAAAACATGAAGCCATAAAACGCGCAAAACAAGTATATGAATCAAGCACATGATACAATATGCACACACGTAGAAACATGCAACAATGCAAAAATAAAAAAGCGTACCATCAGATCCAGCTATTCCTACAGAACACACAAAAAAACAAGTCAGTTTGATTCATCCAATCAATGCACACATAAAGATTCGCGCTCTCAATTTTGCGCGATTCGCCTATTGAAATCCGTATATAGTGCTGTGCGCATTCTAAGGCCTGTTGCGCACTGACGCTTCATCGCACGCCACCTCAAGGCCTCCTCTACATTGGGGTGTGGCTCCATTTGCTCCAAAGGCTCTGGTTCACCCTTCAATTGCACAAAATTATGCAATACGCAGCAAGCGCTAATAACCAAGGGAGCAAAGGGAAGATTTACATTGAGGTCGTGGAGAATGCGCCATCGGTTTTTTAATATACCAAATGCATTCTCAACCTTAACCCTACCCTTCGCAATATGTCTATCAAAAACATTCTTTTGTGAGGAAGGTCTTGTCCACCTTTGGATTTATAATCTTTGAGAAGAAAACTCGTTGGCTTATACGCTGAATCCCCCACAATATACGGCCTCACTCTCAAGCCGCTCACTTCTAGAAGAGGCGTATTCAAAACCTCGTTCCGCTTCATTTGAGCATATATTGCAGACCCCTTGAAGACTGTGGAGTCGTGTGTGCCTCCTGGTGCACTACAAACCACATTCCAAAATATTTTTATGGAGTCAAGAATGCCCTGAAGAAGAATGCTGTGGAATCCATGGCGACTAACATACTGTGCAGGAAAAAAGTCGCCCTGAGGCTTACGTGCAAGCTTTATGTGAGTGCCATCAACTGCACCACACATGTTCGGTAGGTCCGTAATGTCCTGAAAATCTTCTATGATCTTTGCTAATCGCCTTCCCGAAGGCGTCTCTAAGTGGGTCCGGACAAGCATCTCATGAGTGGTGAGTGCCCTAATGATAAGGTTGGTGTACTTTCTAATGGTACAATCTCCCATCCCAAATAATTGACATAATGTTCTTGCAGAATAGCCATGTCCAAGTCTCCATAGCACGCAACCAAGTGCTTGATCAGCTTGGATGGGAACCCTAGACCATCCATGCACATCAGGACACGGGAGATGGGGCAAGATCAATTCTTTCAGCTCATGAAATGCCTCGTAAGACATCCTATAATACATCCTAAAAATAGCTTGACAGTTTAGTCGCCCTGATGTCCAAATATCTGAGTGGATGACATTCCAAAATGTCACCATCCTAAGGAAGCACCACCACATTCGTGGCTCCATCCCAACCAAACCCTCCTCTATCAAACCAAACATGGATGCAATGCAACAGACTACACAACCAATCAAACAAAAATACATAGACTGCATTCTATGCCTCCTACGATCCTGCCCTGGGTCTTCCTCACTAGGGGAAACAAGATGCAAATTTAGCAACAACAAAAGAAGCAGTTCAGCTGCATCATTATCATCCATCCTATATTTCCAAAAAACAAAATAACGCATTAAAGAATAATACCAAGCAAAACTCTGATTCCATTTGATTCCTCCCTCCCTCACTCCCTCACTCAAAACAATTTTATGGCGATTAGTAAAGTACCTTGGGTTTGGTGACAATCTTTGCGAGGTCCAGTTGAAATTTTATGTACATCTCCATTCGTCGAGCCTCCTCGTCCATCTTGAGCTTCAACAATCTTTCCTCTTGAGCAGCCCGCTCCTTCTCGCAGTCTTTCATTGTTTGGGCCATCCCTTTCATCCCCTCTCCGAGCACTTTGGCAATAGATCCTAGCGATGTGCGTCTGGGCTCTTTCACTTTTTGTGCTTTAACTCCAGGAAGGTCTTCGACCTGAGGGATTCGTGTTGCATCCCCCGCATCCGCTGCACCTGTCACACTCGCAGTCTCCTCTACAATAATCTCACCCTCGCCTCGACCCTCGCCCTCTATCTCCCCACCAATCTCCCCCTCCCCCTCATCCTCTCCATCATTGCAGCCGTCTCCCTGTTGAGTGCCCTGACTCCCTGCATGAGTGCTTTGCGAGCTAGCACTATCAAAGGCTCCAGGAATCCCCACACATCGTGGAGTGGATGACCACAAAGTGTCGACCACCTCGAAGTATTCCCATGTGGACCTTACCCCCCCAGTGGTTGTTTTTTTTTATTTTTCTTTTTTATATTTTTTTTCTAAGAGTGTCTATGCGGTTCCTGACCTGCTCTGGTGTAAAGGTGCCAGTGACCTCATTGTTTAATTGCAATGTAACTTCGTCCCAGTCTTTCGGTCTCAAATTACCTTTGTTCACATGAGACCATCGATCTTCGTAGTGTTTAAGCAAGGTCGATGTTGCGGTCTCGTCCCACACTGGTATCGCCACACGAGGGCGTTCAGCCCCCTTGGTCGACTCGCTAGATGAGGTCATAGGAGGACGCAATGGAACAATAGACGAGGCAGTGGACAGAAGAGAAGGCCTAACATTCAATGCGGGCATGGTCACAGAAGCCCCCATGCGAGGAGGCCTCAAGCCTTGGGGAATCAACGGGGAAACTGATGTAGGTTGGGGTCTTGGCCGTATGAAGAAAACACCCGGAACAACACTCGGCTGGAAAGGGATGGTCGGCTGGCTCAATCCTATGTTCTCAATTGACTGACTCTCATTCAATGAGCCCCCCCAACCATCCTCTTGAAGCAACTGCATAAACCCTAGGTCTTCATTCAATTGGGTTTCAGACATTGTTTCGTTACCACCTATTAACCCTCACGGCTCACGGACACCCCATCACCTACGACGGACGTGTATTATGTATTTGGTAGAGTCAGGTACCGGGCTTGTCGGACCAATAGGAAAAGGGTAAAAGTGATCGCCGATGAGAGGCGCACTCTAACCGGGACATTCAAGGGATTAGTTGGCTAAGCATGGGCGCCCAAGTGTGAATGGGGTGAGCTCATATAAAAGCCAACTAAACCTAAAATTCACTCATTCTCTCATTTGTGCAATAGAAGAGTGCTCTTGCTCCATCTCCATCTCCATCTTCTTCTTCTTCACCTCCTTGTGTGTGTGTGTATGTGAGAGAGAGAGAGAGAGAGAGGGAGAGTGTGTGTGCGATCGAGCATTACGAAGGCACGACGGCGGCGAAGCGGTTGAGCGCGGCACAACTGCAGCTTCTTTTTCATCGCGGCGAGGAATCCTCCACGGCAGGAGCATAGAGCGGTGAGTGACACACCATTGCCCTCTCTTGAGCTTGCTAGATTAGTCTTGTTGTGTGCTTGGAGCCATTTGTGGCTCGCACACGGTGTATCGGCAAGTCCCTTGCTTCGACAGTGTGGCAAGGAGCGCACATTTTTGGCGCCGCTGCCGGGGAATCGCCCTGCACTAAGCCCAAGAGGCACTTTGTGCTTCTCCTACGAGTTGTTTGTAGTAGGAAAGAAGAGGAAGAGGAAGAGGAATGAGTTGTTTTTCTGCAAGTTGTTAATTTCTGTGTTGTCTGCAAGTTCTGTGATTTCTGCATAATGTTGTGTTTTCTGTTTGCACACAGTCTTTGCACGATTAGTAGTCGTTAGCTTGTTTGCAGTGAATGAATAAGTAGAAAGGCAGTTAGCAATTTCTGCTTGCACACAGTCTGTACACAGTTTTCTGTCAAGGTTTGCCTGCACACAGTCTTTGCACAGTAAGGTAGTGAGAGAGGAAGTAGGTGGACAGTTAGCTCACTGTCAGCAAGCAGTTAGGAGAGCAGTCAACAGATTAGTTAGTAGATTAGTTAGTGGTTAGTAGCACTGTTAGTAAGTAGATAAGGTAGTGAGCTGTCTGTGAGCTGTTGACTGGGAGGTTAGGTAGGTGACAGTGTGTGTGACCAAAACCGCGCGCGGTCCTCGCCAAAAAAAAAAAAAGTTATAAAAAAAACCGAAAATATTTAAGCGTGAGTGACTGGGGGGCTACACTAAAATTTTGATCGGGATCGGGATCATTTGCCCAAGCCCAAGCCCAGGCCTAGGCCTCAGTCCTCAGTCTTATGATATACACTAGACTCACTCTTATATATATACCCTACCCCCTCAAGAGGGAATGAGAGCATGTGGGGCAAGTCCTCCACTCTCCTCCCTTCTCTTCCCACTTGCACCCTTAGACTTTCTAATTTGGGCCTAGTTCCCTACTAGAAATTGACGGTTTTAGGGATTTCGAGGGCATAAAGTGACCAAACGGAGAGCTGTAAAGCACGGCATGTCCCTCTGACCGAGACGCTCGTTTTGAGCTATCATACATTCTATTCTATAGCTGGGTCAGAAAAAAAAGACCAAAAAATCAAAAAATAAATAAATAAGAAAAGACTTGGGTTGCAAAACACCCAAAATTACTAGGTGAGCAGCCTTCACGGGCCCTCACTGACACTTCTAGGGGATCCAAGTCATATGAACCTACGCTCTGGACGAGTGTTAAAGCACGGGCATATTGGTAGTGCCTCCATTTACGCGGGCACTCATTATTCCTCCACCCTAGGTTCTGGACCTTCGGCCGAGACTCAAGGTAGCGCGACCCAAGATCCTCATATCGCGTCTAGTGATTCTTCCTCTGACTACGAAGTCATGGAGGGGTATCCTACAACAAACCCTGATAGTTCAAGTCAAGACATGCATGCCATGGGCCCACGGCCCGGGTCTAGCGTGTTTAGCCGCTTAAAAGAGACCCTTAGTAGAGCTACTCGCTCCGAACATGCGGTTAATGAAATAAATGAAGGGAGTGGGGAAGTAAATTCGTCATTCATGCCTAAAATGGACCCTATGCTTCTTGAGAGTGTGCATGTGAATGTTCCATCCATTGCACCTCCTGATCTTTTAGGACTATCTCCCTCTGAGGTTTTACTACCCGATGGTAGGAGTCTTGCCGAAGTACAAGAGATCGAACGCTATATGCAAGCAACAAGGGAGAGGGAAATTGAGAACCTACAAAGGCTAGAACAAAGTCGAGCCCTAAAAGCAAAGGCTCCTATGACAACAATCATGCCAGCCGAGCAACCGAGTGCTCCCAAGGTAGCAGTCACGGAGGGGCAAGCTATGGGGAGAAATAATGCTTCCACTTCAAGGGAAACCTCCAGCACGCCAGGCCTAGATGGGATATTCCTAAACGAAAATTGGGAGTATGACCTACAAGCAGAAGCTTTAACTGATCGGTACACAGGACACACCTATCATGTGGGTTGGTTAGATGTTCTACAATCCACATCGGGTGCTACTAGCATAGATGAGCAACAACAGAAAGTTTGTGATGTCCTCCATAGGATTGTCGAGTTAGAAAGACAGAACACAGGGATCAACATGCCTTCAACAGGCCTAATGAGATTCTTGGATACGGGAAAGGCCAACCAACCAACCCTGTCACAAATGGAGACTCCCTCAGTGAGCCCCATTGATCCTCCATATGTTGTTTCGCCAGGAGCCTCAGTACAATCTGAGCCCACAAGTGGCAGCTTTACCTTCCCAGATCTAGCTCATCTTTCTCTTAATGACACTACGGCTACCATGCATATCCCAGTGGTGAGCATGACAATAAGTACACCATGGAGTTCATTTGTTAACACTGCGCCTATGCCTAGTAGCACAGTGCCCCCAACTATACCTACATGTATGTATCAATCATGTGCACCTGTCGTACCTCAACCTCATGTAGCTCCTACACCTCCGATTATTCCAAGAGCTTACAATCCACAATGGAATTATCCAAGCTCTTATACAAGTGGAGCCATGCCATTTAATAATAACATGCCATATCAGGCACCCCCTATGCCTAGGGCCACGCCTGTAAACTTTGGACCATCGTCTGGTACACCACCATTCGAAATTTGGGACCCAAGAGCCGCGCGTATGCCAAGGCCAAGGCCAACTCCCATCTCACATGTGGTTCCAGGAGCACATACACCCATTATACCTGCTCAAATAGGAGATTTGGCAGCATTTGCTCAAACTATCGGTCGCTCTATTGCGGAAAACATGCGTAGTGCACCTGATAGAGAGCCTAGGAGCAAGGCAGTTCAAGTAGCTAAGCTCACACAGAAATTCAATGGAGACGGAGATGCTAGAAAGCATATGGAAGTCTTTGAACATGTGTGTGATTCCTTGGAAGAGCACAATGAGCTACATAAGTGTAAGGCTTTGAGTTTGACCCTAAGCGGAAAGGCTGGAGATTGGTATAGAACCTTAAGAGTAGAAGAGAAAACGATCTACTCTACTCTTAGGAGACTGTTCTTAAAAGAATACATACGAGAGGGAGTACTTTGGGGTGTAGCCTCTCAGCTCTAGAAAGCCCAACGAGAAGAAGGTGAATCCGTGAGAGACTTCATTAGTCGCCTAAAGAATTTGAATTCTCGATGCAATCCAAACGAGCGATTCAACAACAACCAATTGCTCAATAGATTCATTAGGGGACTACGACATGAAAGTATCTATAATGGCCTAGTCATTAGAGGTATCACTACTTGGGAAGCAGTCACCATGAATGCAATCCAATTGGAGGATAATTTAATGATTGCAGGAGAAAGAGTGTCTGCTGAGCCGAAGTCTAGTAGCTCACAAGCGTCAGGGCATGAGCCAATGAAGATAAAGCCAATCGTGAAAGAGCAAACGATATCTGAGATGACTTTGGCAGATCTCACCAAGGCCATCCAAGAAAGCCTTAGGGGTAATCGTGCTCCACAAAACACTCATATGTATCCAAGAAGGGAGCAACAATGGTGCTCAATTTGCTTGGGCCCACATACTACGAGTGAATGCCCTACTTTCAGAGTAAAGTTTAATGGGACTTGTAACGCGTGTGGTAGGTATGGCCATCAAGCGAAGGATTTCCTAATGCTTAAACGCATCATGGAAAATAGACCGCCTATAGCTTGGGCAGACTCACCTCGAGTTCCTGCATTGATGCCTACCCCACCCATGGATCAACAGTTGCCATTACAGCACATGGTCCCTAGAACCCAAAATGTGGTCCAAACCACGCCATTGCCACCTCCAGTGCTAGGACCGCAACCCCCTCATCCAAGAGTTACACCTATGAACCAAATAGGTTGCGAGACATCTAATACTTATGTAGATTGCGAAGAGGACATAGACTCTAGTATCATCTATGGAGTCGACATGCTTGAGGAGTGTCCCATGTACTATATGGAAGACCATTGGGGACAAATCAAACCGGTATATCAAGCTACTGCGCTAGCAGCAAGAGGCCAAAACATTAATAGTTTTGCCAGGAGACCACCTCTTTAGTGCTACGAATGTGGTGGACCACATCGAGTAGCTGAGTGCCCCATTAGAATGCAAAAGAATGCTGCACTAATGCAAAAAAGTCAAGGGAGTGCATTGGCAATGTCAATACTCACTTGTAATCGTTGTGGCATAGATCATTTGATCGCACAGTGTCCTAACAATCCAAATGCACCGAAAATCACACCATTGAACATAATAGAGATTGTTGATGGGACACCACCAACTATAAACATAGCACCAATGAATGCACTCACACGGTCGATGCTCCAAAAGCAAAATTACATCCTTGAAGAGAGAGATGCTGCATCCATTGGCCGAGCGAGAAAGAAGAAAACACGAAGAAAGAAATCCCTTAATGCTTCTAGCTCAAAACCTAATTCAAAGACTAACATAGGGACAGGAGAGGATCCCGTGTATATGAATGACCCTGAGGATGACTCAGATTCGATAGAGACCACGGAGACCAAAACTGTTACTACAAAGGAAAAAGCCAGTGAGGAGGATCACGAGAGGGACTTACGACGAACACCAAAAGAGTATTCAAAGTTAAACCACCCAGTTGCGAACCCCCAAGATAAGCCACGAGAGACAAACAATGAGGATTGCAAGAGAAAGATTGGAACCTATCCAAACCCAACAGTGGAAATTGAACGAGTCCAACAACTGAGGGGTTTGGTGGACGAAACTCAACGAACATTAGAACCTGAACCCAAACATATCCAGATGTCGGACACAGTGTTTCCCACACAAGTTCAACCTCACAAGAACTACATGCCGTTAGCTATACCCAGTGTCATTCGGGAAGAGAGTGAGGGTAGGACATCTGAAAGTGGACACACACCTTTCCTACTAGAGAGAATGTTTGGTGAGGGAATACCCGACCCCCTTGAGGAAGTGGAGATTCCATCTTCACCATTCTCTTGTCAGGGTCCTACGTCCCACAAGATGCCATTAAATGTTGCCAAATTGATGGATTTCATGTCTTCAGAAGTTAGAACCACCATCATGTCCAAACTATATAAAGACCCCGAGCTAGTCTCAGCTCTTCGAGCTTTCCTCAATGGAGAATTACAGGCCGGATTACACAGTTTGCACATATGAACAAACCTGACTCGGTAATGAATGATGAGGAACATTTAGCACCACCATCTGACCTAGCGGGACATGAATCTGTAATTGAAGTACCCGTTAACAAGTTGGGGCAATACTTTGAAGGTGATGAATCTAATGCTACTCTGCCAATCACTACTAAAGGATTAACTGTAAAGGGAGTCCTTGACGGTGGTGCGGGAGTCAGCATGGTGACAAAGAGTTGTTGGGAGTCTATGGGGCGACCTCACCTTGAAGCCACAAGCGTAGTGGTAAAAATGGCTAATGGATCTATTGTTACGCCTATTGGAATGCTTAAGGATCTCAGGATCAAGGTCTTGGGACACAAGGTAAGGCAGACTTTCATTGTTATGGATTTTTCCAAGCATCCTATGTCATTTGAGATGATCTTAGGGCGTCCATTCATGAGGGAAGCAAAAATGGTGCATGAATGGTCCAAAAACCACGTCTACTTACAGTTCCAAGACTCTGTCATTCGAGTTGATCTTTTAAGTGGTCGAACGCATCCTCTAGGAAATAAATTCATCATTGATAATCGATCAAACACAACAATTCACTCATCTCCATTACAGTATTGTTACACATGTAACGAAGACACGGATATTGGGGAGAACTCTCCTTATATGGATATCCTACCCGGAATGGCTGAGTCAGACAATGTTGATTGGGTACACCTAGCGGCAACTATAGATACATGGGGAGCTAGAGGAACAACCTGGGTAACACCAGATGGGGAAGAGATACCACACATTGCACCAGTAAACATGTTAGGTGTAGCGCATGTAACATCCGATGATAAGAAAGAGGCACACCTACCTGAGAGTGAAACCGACGATTCCTCAAAGGCTTCAGGCAAATACACATCGAAAACGAAATCTCAAAAAGAAATGGATTCAGAACCTGAAGAAACATCGAGTGAGCCAAGTATAGAAACTGAACACTCAAGGTCTAGTACGACCATCTATGGTAATTTATATGAGAGTGAAGAAGATACAAGCGAAGACCTATCAAGCGAGTCGAGTTCAAACATTTGCCAAAATCAAACCCTTAACAAGAAACAAAGGTCATATAAGAGACGACGATATCGAGCAAATGTGAGAGCTAGGATAAACAAGGAAAGATCTACTGCAGAATGGCTTAGCTATCTAGGGGCATGTGATGCTCATCGAAAGCTAGTAGACAATTGGGGTGAACATCTCCAAAGTGTCATGTGGTGCAGCCCGCGACCCATTGACCTCGCTCAATTGGAGGCTACAAAGCCGAAATTGAGTCGAACTATAATAAGACGTCAAAACCGAGAGTTAGCACAACAACAAAAGGAGGCAGAACTAAAAGAAAGGTCTCCGTCAGGACAAGAGCCTGCTGACTTACATACGGCTCCTAAACATTTTAAATCTTATACCACGGGGGAGCGAAAGGTTGTGTATGCCAAAGCCCAACGAATACCTACCAATGGAAGCAGTGGAGTCTATGATGGTCCAGCAGTAGTTAAAGAGATAGAATTAGCAGAACCAGGTGAGGAGTCTAAACCAGTCTTTATTGCTCAAGAACTTACCGAAACTGAAGAGGCTGTACTTAAGGAGCTCCTCAAGGAATACAAGGATATCTTTGCTTGGACATATCCTGACATGAAGGGCGTTCCACCTTCTGTGGTGCAACATACAATTCCCATGATCAACACTGCTAAACCCGTCCAGCAACGACCCTATCCAATGAATCCTAAGTACGCCAAAATTGTACAAGAGGAGATTGAAAAACTTATCCAATGTGGATTCATATACCCTATTGAGCACTCAGAATGGGTTTCTCCAATAGTCATTGTGCCAAAAAAGAATGGGAAACTAAGAGTGTGCGTGGACCTCAAGAAAGTTAATGCAACCACTAGGAGAGATCATTATCCCTTGCCATATTCAGAACATGTGCTTGAAAGAGTTGCGGGCAAGGAAGCTTATAGCTTTTTAGATGGGTACTCTGGTTACAATCAAATCACAATTGCATTAGAGGACCAAGCTAAAACTGCTTTTATCACAGAGTTTGGAGTGTTTGCATTTCGTGTTATGGCTTTTGGCTTAACAAATGCCCCTGCTACATTCCAACGATTAATAAACACTGTGTTTAAAGAATTTCTAAGGGAGTTTTGTGAAGCTTTCCTAGATAACCTTTGTGTTTATTCTTCTTGGGAGAAGCATTTGTTATATCTACGAAAAATATTTGAAAGGTGCAGATTTTATCGCATCTCATTGAACCCTTTCAAATGCCAATTTTGGGTTAAGCATGGAGTCATTCTAGGGCATATAGTGTCCAAGAACGGGATATCCACAGATGAGAGTAAGATTAAAGCCATTGCCGATTTGCCACCACATACTAACTATAAAGGAGTTCAAAGATTTATGGGCCATGTTGGTTATTATCGAAGGTTTATTTTAAACTTTGCCGAGATAGCGCATCCATTGTACAAGCTTCTTATCGAGTTTCACTGGACGGAAGAATGCCATCAATCTTATGAGTTATTAAAGAAGGCCCTAACAAGTGCTCCAATCCTGCGAACACCCGATTGGAATGTACCTTTTCATGTGCATATTGATGCAACAAATTTTGCTATTGGGTGTGTTCTAACTAAACCAGGAGAACATAAATTGGAATACCCTATTAGCTTTGCAAGTCGCCAATTAAATGATGCCGAGATGAACTACACTACTATAGAGCGCGAAGGTCTAGCTATGATTTACGCAGTAAAGAAATTTCGCTATTACCTTCTTGCTACCAAGTTTGTGTTTTATGTTGATCATCAAGCATTGCTATATTTGGTAAACAAGCCGTGTTCCACAGGTCGAATTACACGATGGTTGTTAATTCTTCTTGAGTTTGACTTCACCGTTGTTGTGAGGCCTGGGAGGAAACATGTCATGGCGGATCATTTATCTCGTATCCCTAATGGCGAAGCTCCTACGGGGGTTGATGATGAATTGCCTGATACTCCTTTGTTCATTGTTGAGACAATGCCTGAATGGAGTGAAAAGATTGTTAACTTCTTAGTTAATGGTTTTCCACCCAAAGAACTGCGAAAAGATATAGCTCGAAAATTAATCAAGGAATGCGAACCCTATTGCTTACTGGCTGGAACTCTCTATAAGAGAGGAAAAGATGATGTTCTTAGACGCTGTGCCCGCGAGGATGAGTATTTATATATTCTACAAGAGGCACACATGGGCGTAGCGGGTGGTCACTTTTCAGGAAAGTTGACTGCCCGAAAGATCTTACAGTCAGGCTATTGGTGGCCCACTCTGTTTAAGGATGCATCACTTTTTGCAAAGGGATGTGATGAATGCCAACGCTTCAACAAGCCACAAAGAAGGGATAGGATGCCTCTACATCCCATCAAGGTAACCCAACCATTTGAAAAGTGGGGCTTAGACTTTGTAGGACCGATTAGTCCGGCTGCACGTAACACGCAATCACGATATATCATTGTCGCTACCGACTATGTAACCAAATAGGTTGAAGCAAAAGCAACACGAAAGGCGGATGCAAAAACAACAGCTAAGTTCCTCTTTGAGAACATTATCACACGTTTTGGATGCCCCTTTGAACTTGTGAGTGACAATGGAACTCATTTTATAAATGAAGTAATAAAAGAACTCACATCAAACTTCATGATATCTCACCACAAGTCTACACCCTATTATCCCCAAGCAAATGGCCAAGCTGAGAGTACCAACAAAACTCTCATCTCCATTTTGACAAAGACAGTCGAGGCTCATCGCACTGATTGGGACCTAAAGCTTACATCAGCTTTATGGGCTTATCGTACTGCGTATAAAGTTGCTATTAATTGCACACCGTTTAAGATGGTGTATGGCCAAGAAGCAGTTATGCCATGGGAGTTTGTCATTCCTAGTCTTCGAGTAGCTTCTCAAGAAGGTTGGGATGGTAACCCCTTAGTGGAGCGATTATATATCCTGGAAAGGCTAGATGAAGAAAGGCAATTAGCTGTGCGAAATTCTCTAGTGGAGAAGGATAGGAGAAAGAAGTGGTTTGATAGCCATTTAAAGGATAAAGACATCAAGGTTGGTGATAAAGTTCTTATGTACGGGGTACGTAATGAAAAGAAGAAATTGAAATACGCTGGTAAGGGACCATATCGAGTGTGTGAAATTACTCCGCAAGGTACCATTCGTGTGGAGACTCTAGATGGAGTTGAAACCATTGGATTCCTTAATGGGAGTAAATTCAAAAGATATTATGATCCTCTAAGCCAGGAAGAGTTGCAAGCCATCCATCAAAAGAAGGCTGCCAAGGAACAAGCAGAGCTTAAAAAAATCCAAGCAAGAGTTGAGGCTCGAGAACGACAACAACGTCTTAGACGCCAACGAGAGGCTAATCTGTGAATCACGCAAGCATTTTTCGAGGACACAGTTGAAGACTCATTAGAATCTGAGCCACCCCTACGATACCCAATTGAGCTAAATAGCCCCTATGGGAAAGTACTATACAATGCCTTATTAGATACAGGAGCTAAACACAATTTGTTATCCTATGGAGTTTGGTGTCAATCAGGGAAACCGACCCTATCCCCGAGTACGATGCAAGTCAAGGGCATTAATAAAAAGAAAACTGCTATTCTTGGAGTCCTTCAGACCCCTGTTGTCTATGACAATGGAAGCATAGTGCAGAGGTTTCTAGTCATGCCTGCAGGAGCTATGGAAGGCAACGTAAACCTGGGACGCACGTGGATGTTGGCAACCAAATGCACTATTGATTGGGATACTGGTAGTGTCACGATGCGACCACCGACTCTTGCCCCTATCATTCAAGCAAAGTCACCTACGTTGCAAACTCTAGCAAAGTTGAAGGATAGCCAACATTCACAAGCCAAGGTGGTTAACTCGTCTTTGTCGGCTACCCATGAATCTAGCACTTCAACACTTGTAGTTGCAGCAAGCAGTAATATCGCAAGTACTCAACCTGCACGACCTAAGAGTACATATCAATGGGTCCCCAAGGCCTTACTTCCAACTACCTCAACCCTCCCATCCATTCCAAGAAAAAATTTCCCGGGAAAACCAAGAGCGCGCCCTAGGAGAGTCAAGACCAAATCACGATGGATTCCAAAACAACTATTAGAAGCCCAATGCTACTATGATGGAAATGAGCAACTTTGGGTACCTAAATGTAAAATGTGTCCTTCCCTATCGACAACAAACCCATATGAGTCAAACAATGTAACGCTAAAGCCAATGGCAGACCGTGGGAAGGGAAAGATCACAGAATGCTACACACCTAGTCCAGAGCTAGTTTGGGCTCCAAGGCAAAACCAATTTATTCCACCTAGCTCAGGAAGGGGGGAGTTCCATGAAGCTTCTAGCTCCTCATGTAATACATCCATAGAGGTAAAAGCTTCTACACAGCCTCCATCTATAGTAGTGGACCTCCATGAAGCTACAAAAGAATCCACACCTCCCAGTGTTCAAGAATCACCTGATGAACCACTTCAAGTTCGATCCTGGGAGAGTACCTTACCACCCTTGCAACTTGACGAGGCACCTAGGGTAATAGAAAACTACTAGCAAAAATCCTCACCTATTACCAACTGGAACAATTGGTTTCAAAGGGTGACGACATCATTTCAAACGATATGATCTACCCAAGGAAGGGGGGAGTGTTTGTGGACATCCATCATTCACTTGCTTCCCTCTCAACCTTTCTCCCTGACCTCTTAATCTCCGATCTTAGGGAATGGATATATAAAGCCTTATACTCACAAAAACAAGATAAAAAAGTAAAAGAGCAAGAGCCATAACACAAATCATAAAAACAAATTATGCACAAGAACACGACCCTTGTAATATTTGCACTCTAACCATCATCTATTTGCGTGTACAGATATGGCTAGTACGCTAGAGTCATCCACTCCTGCCTTGGGTGAGAGGTACCCTCGTTACTTTTCACAAATATTTCACATGGTCTTTCCAGTGCTTGCATGTGAATGGGATTTGATAGGTACGCTAGCATGTGAGAGGAATTTTGAGGAGTTAGAATGGCTGATACGTCTCTTGACCACGTCTGATCCATACTTAGTAGAGAGCGTTTCTCCCATTGCACAAGCCTACCCTTTTGACCAAGATGACTATAGGTGTCTAGTGACCTTCTTAGTAAACATGGGCACCTATGATGAAGAAGAAAATTTACACGACTACACGGATGGCACATATGGTCTCATGGATGATGACTTTGTTTATCTTGACGACGAGGATAGGGGTTTAGCCTTAGGGTTTCCCCCCAACCTCTACAATATCCTATTCCCTTGTTGTGTTCAATAAGTGTTGGTACCTTTTTCCACTAATGTGCCTCCTAGAGGTATTCCTTTTGTTTTCTAGTGTGTACAGGAGCGTGTTGCTATTGGTAGGATTTGGACCTTCATGGAATCTTTATCTCGACTCACTCTTCAAATCAAGCGCGACCATCGACACAAACAGGTGTTTCTTGTCCATTAGCATTGCCCCTTATCTTTTTTGCATCTATGATTGTCAACTTTAATTGTGATTGGTAGCCTAATATTCACCGCATTTGCTTAGTATCAAACATTTAATTCAATGTAATTTTTTGTCATAATCACTTGTCTAGGTTTAAAAATCAAGCCGTCCGACTAAGCTAGTTTGACCAAGTTAGGTGTTAGAGATCTTCTCTTAATACCATGGGGAATGCCTTCCTAATAATCAACGGTTACTTAGGTTCTTAATCCGATTTAGGCAGCATTGTGTGAAATGTACTAGGACTTTCTAGTGGGCTTGACCCTATTGACCTTTAGCTTAAGTATTATAAAGGGAGTTAACTAGTGTGATGAGCCTGGGGAGGTGTATCAGTGTTATATGACCCCCCAAAGTTACAAAATTAAAATGCTGAAAATGAACAAACAAAAAATCAAAGTGCCACACTGTAAAATCTTAAGCTGGAAGAGAAATCTCAGCTTGATTTGGTACTTCACTCACATGTATTGCCTATGGTACTAGAGCCCTAGAGGTTCCCAGTGTGGGCGCTTTTCCTTGAAAAGCAAAAAACCCAAGGCATACAAAATAAGCACACACATCAAATTGAATCACTGTGAAAAGACTTTGGGGGGTCAAAGAAAAAGTAATCAGTCAGGTGATTATTTCATGAGAAATTCCTTTTATGGTAGCTTAACTACAAGGTCTTCTAGATATAGCCTCTATCAGCCCTCGAACATGAATACTTGGCTCTCGCGATTAAACAACTTAATTGACCACAGAAAATTAAGAAGCTTACCCATGGTATTAATATTCAATCTCTAGTGCCTTTCGACCGTCAAATTAGCGACCCCAGACTTGTTTAATTTTTTACCTTTACATGTGTTTATGCATTTGATTACATTGCAATTTAATATTCATTGCTGACAAATTGTTTGAAATTCTTTTACCAATCAATTTGTCTACCTAAAACTGCATATGCTTTTTACTCACTTATGAGAATGCAATTACTGTGCCAATGTTGTTTGATTTTGCAGTGACTGAAGAAGGCTAAGGACATTCATCTCAAATGCTCTTCCACCTCGACGAACGAGCTTCAACTCAATAGCTTCCGAGGACGGAATCTACATCAGGAAGGGGGGCATGTTAACCCTCACAGCTCACGGACACCCCATCACCTACGACGGACGTGTATTATGTATTTGGTAGAGTCAGGTACCGGGCTTGTCGGACCAATAGGAAAAGGGTAAGAGTGATCGCCGATGAGAGGCGCACTCTAACCGGGACATTCAAGGGATTAGTTGGCTAAGCATGGGCGCCCAAGTGTGAATGGAGTGAGCTCATATAAAAGCCAACTAAACCTAAAATTCACTCATTCTCTCATTTGTGCAATAGAAGAGTGCTCTTGCTCCATCTCCATCTCCATCTTCTTCTTCTTCACCTCCTTGTGTGTGTGTGTATGTGTGAGAGAGAGAGAGAGAGAGAGAGAGAGAGAGAGAGAGAGAGAGAGAGAGAGGGAGAGTGTGTGTGCGATCGAGCATTACGAAGGCACGACGGCGGCGAAGCGGTTTGAGCGCGGCACGACTGCAGCTTCTTCTTCATCGCGGCGAGGAATCCTCCATGGCAGGAGCATAGAGCGGTGAGTGACACACCATTGCCCTCTCTTGAGCTTGCTAGATTAGTCTTGTTGTGTGCTTGGAGCCATTTGTGGCTCGCACACGGTGTATCGGCAAGTCCCTTGCTTCGACAGTGCGGCAAGGAGCGCACACCACCCAACCCAGTAGACTCTCTTGAAGGAACACTCTCTTGGCTCTCTAACCCTCCCTCATTAACCCTAGCCATTCGTTGACCACCCCTAGGTCACTTCGGGATGCGTGCACTGTAGTGACTCATTGGATTTTGGCTTGTAAATATCCCTAACAATCAATGACATTCATTCATAGACTCAAGAAGGAATACAAGCATTTCACTTATTGGGAGACCCTCCTCTAAAACCATAAGACAATTTACAGAAGCTGTCTATTTAGTTTTTTTTTTTTTGAAAATGCATAAAAGAGGACTCTTAAACTGCTCAAGATTGAGGTGCAACAATCCTTAGCAATAGTTTTTTTTATGGATATGCATAAAAGAATACTCAAAAGTTGAACATTCAGCTTGAGGTGCTAAGCTTGAGCAATAATCGTTAGCAGTACACAGTACACAGTGATTGTTTGTGTAAGAAATGCATAAAAGAAATTTCTTTTTCTGGAAAACCATCAATGAGTACTCAAAACTCCATTCTTATGTTAGTGAGTGAGTGTGTGTGTGAGAGATCAAAAGCCTGTCAGCAATAATATGTGTGTGTGTGTGTGTAATCTGAAGCATGGCGTGTGTTTGTTTTGGGGGGTGTTTGGGTGGGGGGGTGTTTGTCAAATCAAATACCTGTGAAGAAGGAGATTATGTTGAGCTCGTGAAGCAGCCGAAAGAAGTCCTGCGTGTATGGAGAAGTGAAACGCTGCATATGAGGCCTTTTGCCGGCAAGGGGATGAAGAGCCGTTGCGCCTTCTTGCTTTTGATTGGCCAGCCAAATATGGCATGGCTGGCTGGAGTGGGAGAGGGCTAACTCTTTTCGGTGAGCGGCCAACTAAAAACAGCCTTCCACGTCATCTTTATTGCAGCCGGCCGAACCCTTTTCACTCTTGTGCTCACTACGAGAGAGAGAGAGAGAGAGAGAGAGAGAGAGAGAGAGAGAGAGAGAGAGAGAGAGAGAGAGAGAGAGAGAGAGAGAGAGAGAGAGAGAGAGAGAGAGAGAGAGAGAGAGAGAGAGAGAGACAACCTTGTCTGCTCAACACCTCACCAGCTTCCCCTCACCTCTCCTCACCTCTGCATCACACTCTCTCTCACCCCCCTCTTGCAACCCCTGTGCCTCCCCATTTGCGATCATGGGTCCATCATCTCTCTCTCTCTCTCTCTCTCTCTCTGCTTCCTGGCCATGCGCGTGCTGCCTCCTTTGGTTGCATGTAACCCTTTCCGGACTGAATGTTGAGGGCTCTTGAAAGTGTTCCAACACCCTCCTTAACACACACACTCAAAGGTAGCGAAGAGGGAGATGGTGCAGACACACACACACACACACACACACACACACACACACACACAGAGAGAGAGAGAGAGAGAGAGAGAGAGAGAGAGAGAGAGAGAGAATCTGGCAAAACAAGGATACGTGATTGCATTTGGTTCGAGAGATCTGTGGACACAAAACCACCATGCATGCAGATTGACGTCTTGATGTCAGATTGAATGAGAGAAAATAAGAATCGTAAAAGATGCTCACTAAATGCTAATTTTTCAAAATCGTGGTGCCATACTTGCTTGGTGGGCCTTGTTATATAACATCTATATAATTTAATAGGACATATGCACATTTACATTTAGCATCTAGCACTGAAATGAACAAGAGAATGACTAATTTGGCAAGGGCGACATTGTATGAAAAGGATATACGTTTGAAGAATTCTATAATGTTTATGGGAGGATCAAAGTTAAGTGCATCAGTTACTAGAGATTATAGAGATGGTAACATTTGAGATTATATCCAAGCGAAGCTGTACTACTATATGTAGTGATGAATGTTTTTTTCTAGTATACGTGCTACATGTAAACTCCTGCAAACGAAAAGTATTTCAAAATAGAATTTTTCATTGAATGATTGGTAACGCAGAATGTCGGCTCACATTTTTGAAGGTGGATGTCGAGTGTGTTTTGTCTTTAATACATGGGAGAAAAGAGGACATATATAGTATGGCATTAATTATTTAGGCACCTAGTATGGTATCAATTATTTAGAGTCAAAGTAAAGATGCACAAGGTGAATTCACTATTGCAATACACCACATGCATTCACTACTTGTGTATTCACTATTGTAATACATCACATGCATTGGCTGTATTCAAATTAGAGTTTCGTGTGTAACTAACATGTGCAGATGTTGATCGACATCGAGTGTATAGTTCTAAAAACGAGATCTAAATAAATCGAAGCAAAGAAAGTAATGCAAAAATTTCTAAAACAAGCAAATAGATTAAGCATGAATGAACTACAAAAATAAATGAGGTGCTTTATTGACCTTCAATGTTGTACTGATTCTTTTCGATTGTCCAATCTACAAACGGATATTTGAGTCAAGCTACAAAAAAGCTTTGTGAATAGTTAAACATATCATCTTGCAATGAAACATCATAGACTGAAAGTGCAATGTATACAGTGCACGTCATACATAGGTGCCATACAAAAGTATGGTGGAGAGTTGGAATTGTGGTCTCTCCAAAAAATTATAAGAAACGAAAGCTGTGCCTTGCACCGTGGCGTTTATGTGTTGCGCCAAACGCATGCCCATGGAAAATTGGATGCAGATAACGGACCTTGCAATGTTCTCGAGCTGGAGCCGCGCTTGTGCAATTGAAACGTGTAGTGTTGTGAATATTTGTTCCCCTTGCCATACACAAAACACACAGATGTAACTTTATGTTCTATGTCCTCTGATCAGTATTAACTTCTCTCTCTCTCTCTCTCTCTCTCTCTCTCTCTCTCTTAAGCTGCTTCGGTCAGCAGTTATGTCTTCTTGCCTCCTTGCTGACTAACCTGCTTATCTATTGTGCTTCCTAATTGCACATGATAATAGGCATCTTGAGGTCAGCATCCACATAGCGGAAGGCACTATATTCAATCCGCTCATCAATAATCCAAATGCGCATCTGACGAACTACTATTACGTGA
Source organism: Adiantum capillus-veneris (assembly GCF_014529385.1). NCBI lineage: Eukaryota > Viridiplantae > Streptophyta > Polypodiopsida > Polypodiales > Pteridaceae > Adiantum > Adiantum capillus-veneris. The sequence goes on along the minus strand of NC_140938.1, from coordinate 96,498,146 downwards.
TGCTCATGGGCATTAGTACGCTTGGCGTTCCAATCGATATCATTCACCTTCAATACAGAGCCAAAAAGTGGCGAGGACGTTGTCATATTTAACAGTTATGAAGCCCATACTACCTTGCATTCAGCTGCCTACTAGGCATTGTGGCAAGCTATGACCAACTAGAACTTGTAAATGCCCCATGTTATACTTCTCAACACATCAACCTGTGGTTCAAGGCAACACAACACCAAATTTGTCAGTCTGTTTGATGTATGCTATTTCCAAGGGGCTTTAATCAAGGTCTCAATCAAGTAGCAATTCTCTTCAACACCGCCCGAAGGTCAGGGTGTAATGAGTGTGTTTTTGTACTCAAGCTCATCACCAACAACTGTAAAAGATCTATTGATGCCTTTCACAACGATATCACTTTCAAGAGCAATATATTTGTTTCCTGCATTGAGCATCCCCTTTTGAACATTCGTGAGTCTCGTGCTTTGAGCAGTAATGAGCAAACACTATAACACGTCGCGTAAAAATCGGTGCAGATACCAGCGAGACAAGATTTCTTTTAAAAGTAAAATACATTGGAATAAGCATCGTAATAAACACCGGTATCATAGCGTCGGTATATACACCGGTATACACCGTCAAAATATGCCAAGTTATAACCGTCGAAATATACGTAGTTACATACGCTTGTATGCACGTAGTTACACGTGCCAAAAATTGAATCAATACTGACAATTCTTCCGAGGCCTGTACCCGGCGTATATACCGAACTCTGTTCCGACGACCAAATCTGCAAAAAAAAAAAAAATTGGGCAGAGAGGGCTAGGAACTGATTCTGCATGTACTGTAGCATAGAAAACAACCCTCTCTACCCAAAGGAAGAGTGCACAAGCAACCATACTCCACCTACAAGTTGACGTAAAGAGCGGGTGTATGCAGATAATCAAAATTGTAAAAAGAATTACAAAACCACAAATTCAAAAGCTTAATCATGACAAATTCTCCAAAAGCATAATTATAACGTTGACTCCCAAACCATAGGCACAACGGCATAACCATAACCATAATCTGATTGCCAAACCATAACTATCACATGATTGCCATGCCATCACTGAGAACCATAACCATAACTTGATTGTCAAACCCTAACCATACCATCATTGCAAAACCATAACCATAAATTGATTGTCAACCATGACTAAAACCTATGTGCCAGACCATAACCATAACCTCTCTGCCATACCATAATTGCGAAACAAATCATAATCATAAACAGAATGAAAAACCATTAACATAAGCACTACAAAATTGTACATGCAAACAATCACTGAGTAAGCCTGTATCAAGAAGACCACAGCTACAAAAAAGACTGTACAAAGAAGACTATATGAAGATGACCGAGTAAGACTGTACAAAGAAGACCGTCATGGTAATGCGTCCCACTCGACGTCCTCTCCCTCCTCCTACAGCTGGGTCAAAAGGGCCACAAGTCCACGCTTGTACCCATACTTCTCCTCTCGGCGTGTCGGAAGGCGCTTCACGGCAACTTCCTACAAAATTATGGTTTAATCACGAGATAAATCTTCAAAATTCATATATATTTTCAACAATTAAAAGCATACATATAATACTTACAAACTCATGTCGAAGTGTGTCATAGCCTCCACTCCCAAGATGTGACGCTCCAACAGACTCCAAACGTGCTCTGGTTGCATCTCTCTACTGCTAAAATCTATCTGATTTTCTGTGTCTCTTGTGCAATCCTCACCCACTCCTCTACGTCCAACCATGCCGGCTTTGGACTGCCGGCATTGTACTTGTCTCTCATCTCTGACCGACGGTGTGACATTGTGGCCTTTGCCACACCCAAAATCTAGCCATTCCAAACTTGATCATACCCCTCCGTCGGCCTGTACTCTCTGTGAATGGCCTCGACGATGTAACTCTTTCTTTCATCGTTGAGGTTATCCCAAACCTCCATCACAGAGTGACCAAACTGAACTATATAGAGCTGTCAAATCCTCTGTCGCATGGCCTTTCCGACCCGATCCGCCACAACATCCCCATCCCTGCTCTTGTACACCTTGCTAGGATCATGCTCGTGTGATCCCCAAGGTATACGTGGTGTGCCAATCACTGAACTATTCACTGAAGAGAGTGGGGGAAGCTCTCTTGGTGGTGTGGACGCATCGGTAGAATCGCTACCACAACAACCACCGCCTCCAGAATGACGACTACCTCGTCTCGAGGATGAGCCACCCGTCGGTGTATGGGGCACACTAGTCCTAGGAGTAGGGGTCACAATCAAATTAGGTGTGGGCCCGGTTGGTGTAGGGACCACACTAGTCCTAGAGGTAGGGGTGGTTGTAGTAGGTCTAGAGGAACCTGCTGCCCAAAGGTTCTGTGCCATCGCTATCTGCTCTGGTGTGAATTGTGTCAAAAAGAGACCCATCTGCTCAGGTGACATACCGACCGGAGTGATAGGAAAACTAAAACTACGAGAGTATGGCTCATCGTCATCGGCCATTGCTACAAATACACAAATAACAGCCACAAAATACGTTAGTTTATAGAAGAAACAGTTAATCAATACAAATAACAAATGAATGAATCTAAAATGTATTATAGACTAATAAAAAGAGTTTTACAAAAGAACTAAATCATTAATTAATCTCTTGTCTTCTATGAGATCGGATGCACCAAAGATGTCTATCTCAATCTGTACTTTTGCATCTTTGTCATCAAACCCTACTTCTCTTCGCTCTCCGCATCAGCTTCAGTATTTGACACTTCATCTCTAGGTTCAGGCGTATGCTCATCACTTACCTCCAACTCAAAATCCAAACTTATATCATCCATTGGCCCTGCACTTTGTTCATGAATCACCTCTTTGACCTCAATGTCCAATCCTTCACACACTTGCTTGCTCTGTGGAGCAACTTGAACAACATAGAGTCAGCACGGTTTAGACATATCATTTTCATCATTTTCTCTCCACAGTGGATCTAGTGTGAACACAACTTGTTCACAATACTTCGGAAGTACGAATGTATCCCGTGCATCTGTCCACACCCACCTAGAATTCACTTGAATCAATCCACTCTTGTCTTTACTAATTGAGTTGATGATGATTTTGTAGAGTGGAATGCGGGGAGTTGATGAAGAGGTGACGGCAATTACTCTTGGCCATTTTATATTTTCACAGTATCTTAGAACATCATTTCAATAAGCCACTATGGCTCTGTAAATAGTTGTAGTGGGAACTCCCCTTATGGGTCATGCAAGAACTAATGAGCTTCACTCATTTACAAAAGTGAAGTGGTTGTAAAAAGAGGGGCCTCAATTTTTGGCACCTTAAATTCAGAATAATATATTAAATACCAACTCCACAAGAGAGGTTCCGTGGATTTTGGGGCTAGTTTTAGGCCTTTCTCTTGCAGATTCTCTTCTCTACTCTCTTAAGCTATGGTTATTTGCTGTGTACTCTCTAATCTAGTCTCCATCTCTTACACATCTCTTACAATCATGTCTATGTCAATTTTATGTTTACTGTGTGTGTGTGTGTGTGTGTGTGTGTGTGTGTGTGTGTGTGTGTGTGTGTGTGTGTGTGTGTGTGTGTCATAGTCTAGGTGTGAGTGTGTGTGCTTGGAAATTGGAAGAAGAGGTGGACAGGTTGATGGTGATTGCTTGGAAGCTTGTGTTGAATAGTTTAAGCGGTCGATCTCCCCCTCTTCTCCCAATTGTGGTATCAGAGCCTCACGTTCGAGGATAAATCGGCACCAGATTGCAATTTTAAGAAGGAGTTCCTCTAATCGACAAAATCCCAATTGCAATTCATCGACCTTGCAATTCAAGGATTCAAGGACTCGTGGAAATTCAAAGTATAATTGATCGAATTTGCAGAAGAAAAATCGATTGTTAATTGGTGGTTAATCGGCAACAGGTTTCCAATTCGGCTTCATAACTATCAAAATATGGTATGTCGAGTGTTCACCTTCAATTCTAATGCATAATCATTGCGGATTGTGAAGGCAAGAAGAAAACAGAAAAGCTTGGAGGGTCGGAAGATTCTTGATTTCGAAACCTAGTTGCAATCGAGCAATTGCTTTGTCATGAAGGACGATATCGGAAAGCTTAATTAGAGAGGAAAGATTGAAGAAAGAAGGAAGGATTGAAGGAGCCATCAAAAACATCGAAGAACTACCGTAATTCTCCTGCTTGAAAGCCTCAAGTCCAATATCCTCCCTTGCCTTGTGCTTCCTCGAGTCAACCACAGTACATCCACAATTCTTGCCACCCGGCTCACCCCTGCCGTGGGAAGGGCTGCCTAGCAGTGAACCCAATTCAAACTCTGGCCGTGGGAAGGGCCGCCAATCCATGCTACCGACCTGCACGAAAATGCTCGCAGCTGCCACCAACACGGTCACCTAGGACTGCTGGGTGATACCTGGTTCTTCCTCGCGGGCTGAGGGTAACCCTACACGGCTCTGTGAGCCCATCTTCCTACTCGCGCGACTGTCGGAGTCCTTCTACACGCCATGCAAGGCTTTTAATAGCCTTTACACACCCTTTAAAGAAAAAAAGGGGTGGCTTAAAACTTTGGCCGCCCATTGTCTCTACTTGGCCGCCCACTGCAAAACCCTACAAGCCCTTTAGCATTCAAACCTCGGCCGCCCACTACAAAACCCTCCAAACCCTTTAAATTCAACCACTTTAGATACTTCAAGAGGATACCCACACATTATCATTAATTGGCCATTGAACAGTCCAAGCTGTCGATTTGAAAAAGGCGAAATTGAGTATGATTTGAATGAATCCAAAATTCCTTGCATCTAGCAAAACACTCAAAGCTATCGATTGAACTGATCTTGATCCACGATGGACATTTTTGCTGGATAAAACACATCCAAAAATCAAAACAGGAGGCGATTAAAAGCTGCGTATACTTAGTGACTATCCGACACGACACATGGCACGAATCAGGCAGTGATCATATCATAAAATTGTCAGTGTATTATTATTTTCGGGGTAAGGAAACCGGACGCTACAAAATTCAACTGGCTTGGTGACGCACCATCGGACCGTCCACTTCTCTGGCAATTTCGTAGCGCATCGCCATTCTGGACTGGACGCCACCGCTATTTCTCAGCTAAGTACATTACCTTTCTGTTATTTATTTACTCTTTATTCCGCATATTGTATCTATGAATATCACCAAATAGCCTTTTTAAGCATTACCATTTAAATATTTATTTTAAAAAAAAGAAAAAAAAAGAAAAAGTACGCAATCATGGCACACCTTCCTCAGGCGCCCACGATTGCAGAGCAACTTCAAAATTTGCAACAGTCACATATGAACGCATGCGAAGGCAAGAACTTGAAGATAAATTATTGCATTTTGCACGCACCGAATCTGCATCGGCACCCAAGAAAAAAAAATTTAGCAGAAAAGCCTTCACTTTCAAGGATTTTGATGGCACTAAAGATGCTAGCACGGTTCTAGCATGGGTTAGTCAACTAGATGACTATTTTCATGATGAAGACTTTCCCGAGCGTGAAATGGTAAAGTGTGCATCCAATCATCTCACTAGCAGCGCTGCATTGTGGTGGAACGCCACCAAACAACATGGAAGAAGACCACGCACCTGGAATGCATTTAAAAAAGTGTTTTTACCCCAATTTTTGCCCACACAGTACAAAGCTAAAGCACGACGTCAATGGGATTTAATTCGACAGGGTAGAAATGAAGATGTACAGGGTTACACTGACCATTTTTGGAATTGTCTAATTCAATTGCAAGCTATTGAACATGTTAGTCGTAGAAAATTGAAGCGAAAGTATATATAAGGTTTGGCACTACAAATTAGTGCTGAGGTAGATATGTTCGAACCAGATTCTCTGTCAAAGGCTATTAATTTGGCTCTCAATGCAGAAAAGAAGAAAGGTGGACATTCCTCTCACACTGATCAACCTGCTAACACTAACCGCAACAAGAGACCTCCTTTCTCTCCTAACTTTGACAGAAGCAAACACCAAAGCCGTACTTTTTTCAAAAGACGTAGATTCGACAATCCTCCTACAACTGCTCAACCTCATACGAGCAACAACAACAACAACACCCAGCAACGAGGCAACCAAAATTCCTTCAACCAACGTTCTCCTCCAAATTCTAATGGTAACAAAAAGGTGAAGTGTTTTAAATGCTTTCAGTATGGTCACTATGCAGATAAGTGCCCAAATGGTCATGCTAAGGGCAATGGTCAATCCAATGGCCATTCAAATGGAGTCAACAGGAATTCAAGTCAAAAACCCTTCAACAACAACCGACCCAACGGAGCTACTCTTAACCTCATCGAAGATGATACATCCGACGACAATGAAGTGGAAGTTAACTACGGTGAGGGATATGATCGTGATTATGATAAGGATGACAACCCATCCTCAGGTACTCCTATATCTCCTCACACTTTTTTTAAAGTGCAAGGCACTATTAAGGGTGAAAATGTCACCATTCTGTTAGATGATGGTAGTAGCCATGATTTCATTTCCACACAATGGCACAACAACTATCACACTCTGAAATCTCATCACCTCACAAGGTCAAAACTGTTTTTAATAATCAACGTTTTAATTTTAAAACTCAAGTCACTGTTGAAGTTTGCATTGGTGAGTTCACTCAAGCACGTACATCTTTGGTAGCACCATTGCATGGTCTTGATATGATTTTGGGAATGCCATTTCATCATGAATCTGACCCGTTGATTCATTATAAAACATGTACAATGTCTCTCACTCATAATAATAAAAATTTGTCCATCCAAGCAACACTGGCACAACAAAAATTTCCACTCCTCTCTCACACTCAAGCCAAACGAGCAATTCGAAAACAGGGGAAAACATATCTAGTGTTGGTAAATCAATTTTTTGCTGAAACGAAAACTTCACATAACTCCACCCACAACGAATTTCTCTCACAATTTAAAGATTGTTTCATGCATGATCTGCCACTTGGAATTCCACCATCACGCCCAGAAGACCACAAAATTGACATCATACCGGGTAGTGAACCTCCTTGTAGAGCACCTTATCGTGTAAATCCTACCGCACACAGGGAAATACAAACTCAAATCACTGATTTACTTGACCGAGGCCTAATCCGACCTAGTAGTTCACCACACAGAGCTCCAGTACTTCTTGTCAAGAAGAAAAATGGAACCTTTCGTATGTGTATCGACTACAGGGCTTTAAACAAGATCACCATTAAGAATAGGTTTCCTATTCCTAGAGTGGATGATTTATTAGACAAACTGAAAGGGGCAACCATCTTTAGCAAAATTGACCTCAAATCAGGGTATCACCAAGTCAAAACGTTTGAACATGATATCTGCAAAACTGCTTTCAGAACACAAACTGGACACTATGAATTTCTTGTCATGCCATTTGGTTTGACAAATGCACCAGCCACATTCACACGCATGATGAATAGAATTTTCATTGACCATCAATATTTTGTGATTGTATTTTTTGATAACATTTTGGTATTCAGTAAATCTGAAGAAGAGCATAAACAACATTTAACATGTGTATTTGATCTGCTTGCACAAAATAACTTGTACTTGAATCCTGAAAAGAGTTCATTTTTCCAATCTGACATTGAATATTTGGGACACATTGTATCGAGTAAGGGAATACATGTCAATCCAAAGAAAATTGAAGCCATTCAATCATGGCTTAGACCCAAAAACTTGCATGAGCTACGATTTTTTATTGTTCTTTGTAGCTATTACAAGAAATTTGTTCGTAATTTTGCTTATAAATCACATTATTTGACTCTCTTGTTAAAAACACGCCTTATGAATGGACTAATTTGCAAGAAAGCTCATTTAATGCACTTAAACATGCTTTGACTAATGCACCTGTATTGCAATTGCCTGATTTTTAAAGACCATTCTTTGTGGTAGTCACTGATGCTAGTGGAAAAGGTATCTGTGCAGTCCTTATGCAAGATAACCATCCAATTGATTTCGAAAGTCATAAATTCAAACCGTCAAAAACAAAGTTCAGTACTTATGATAAAGAGTTGACTGTTGTGGTACATGCATTGAAAATTTGGAAACACTATGTAATGGGTACTGACTTGATCATTAAAACTGATCAACAAAGTATCAAATATTTACTTTCTCAGCCCTTAATAGATGAGAGACATATTAAGTGGGCTGCTTTTATTCAAAGTTTTCAACCCAACATTCAATACCAACCTGGTAAAGAAAATGTTGTAGCTGATGCTTTGAGTAGAAGACCCTCACTTAATCATCTATCAACCATTACGAGAACTTCATTTGACACTATGCCTGACACTTATGCACATGATGATGACTTCAAAACGACATGGTTGCACATGCTTGATAATTCTGTACACATATTTCTCGAATACACTATTCAAGAAAACTTCCTTTATTTCAAACAAAAATTGTGTGTGACTAAACCCTTCCGTACATTAATTATTGAAGAATTGCACAAACCACCTTATGCTGGACACGGAGGATTTGCTGCAGCTTTTCAAAATTTATGTCGTGATTTCTATTGGCCTACTATGAGAATGGATGTTAAACAGTATGTTTCAACTTGTTTGATTTGTCAAAAAATCAAAGCAGCTATTACAGGTAAGAAATTGGGACTTTTACATCCTCTCCCCATTCCTGAAAGACCTTGGGAACATATTTCAATGGATTTTGTTACTGGTTTCCCACTCACAACGCACAAACATGACATGATATGGACTATTATTGATCATTTCTCTAAACAAGCGTATTTTGTTCCGTGTAAGAAAACACTCACAGCACATCAAGCTGCACTTTTGTTTCTTAAGACTGTTTTGCCACATCATGGTTTGCCTAAAGTGATTATTTCTGATCGAGATTCAAAATTTTGTAGTGCTTTTTGGACCACTGTGTTTGAAAATTTTGGCACTACACTTGACTTCACTTCTGCATTTCATCCTGAATCTAATGGTCAAACCGAAGTCACCAACCGTATTATTATTGACTTGTTAAAGGCTTATGTTTCTTCTCAACCTAAGAAATGGGATGATTACATACATATTTTGCAATTTGCATACAACAACACCACTCACACTGCCATGGGTAAGTCTCCATTTGAAATTGTATATGGTCACTCACTTCCTACTCCTGCTTCACGTCTTTCTAATGTTGTGCCTGCTGCTGATGATTTCACTACTGACTTTCATGATATTTATGCAAGTGTGCATTCTTCCATTAAACACTCACAAGAACTTTACACCAAGCATGCTAACAAGCACCGCAAGGCACACCAATTCAAAGAAGGTGATCATGTTTTACTTCACATCGAAAAACGAAGGATCAAAAGTGTTGATACTAATGTCTTTGTTAAGCTTGCTCCTCGTTTTTATGGACCTTTCAAAATTTCAGCTGTCATTAATGATGTTTCTTTCCGTTTCAAACTACCTGCACATTGGCACATTCACAATGCCTTTCACATTAGTTTTTTACACCCATTCCGAGGACCCCTACCTACACACCACATTTATGAAGACCCACCTTCACTTGTAGACCAAGAAGAGAAACTCATCCCTGACTAAATAGTTGACCATGAGACTACCACTACACGCACTGGAATGGTTTATAACCGTTACCTTTTGACTTTCAAGGGCCACCCTAGAGAGGATGCCAAATGGATGCCTGAAAAGTTTTTTCCCAACTTTCCCGACCTCCTCCACACTTTCCATCACTCACGGTCCAGTTGATTTCTCTATTGAGCAACTGAGGACAATTGCCATCCCTGGTGGGAGGGATGTTACGAGAGTGGGCACCCTCCTGTTGTAGTGGTTAGCTGCAATTGGGATAACTGGCGTAATGGTTAATTATGCGCTGTCTATTTATTTTACTAATTGAGTTGATGATGATTTTGTAGAGTGGAATGCGCTCGAGGTGCTTGTCATGCTTGAGGTGATTGTCATGCTTGAGGTGCTTGATTAAGGTGCTTGATCTGCTACATGCTTGAGGTGCTTGACTTGCTACTTGATTAAGGTGCTCGAGGTGCTTTGACATGCTTGCCTGAGATGCTTGTGGGAATACACCCTAGTCCAAGTGCTTAGTCATGCTTGATGACTAAGGTGCTTGAGCACCAAAAGTCAAAAGATCCCTACAAGAGGGGGGGCGATCTCTTTTCCTAGGGGCTAGAGAGAGAACACACACTCACACACACAAGGAAGGCCCAAGCTTGAAGAGGCAACAAGGACACATGTTAGGCCCCTACCTATGTTACCTTCATGAGATGCCTGAAACCTATTGGTTGGCCACCCAAGGGGTCCAATAGTAATTTACGAGATTTAATAATTGATTTAGAATTTATCTAGCCCTCTCTCTCTCAAAGGGGAAAGGGGGACACTTGTCTCAAGGCTACCCCTACTGCTTGTAATGCCTCCTGCTCATGATTGGCTAGGGCTGGAGGGGTCCAATGAGCTTCAAGCATGAGCTACAAGGGGGGGGGTCGACCCAAGCAAGCTAGGGGCTTGCTTAGGGGGTATACTCACCCACACACACTCACAAACACTCTCATTGTGTGCTATGAAAATTGCAAGAGCTCCCTCTCCAAGCAAGTAGAGGTTGAGAGCCTACACCAACACTCTTTGCTATGGAGTGCAAATCCAACCAAGAGCCATGCTTCAACGCTTAAGCTTGCCATCTCCTTCTTCTTCATTACTATGCTATTATGTATGCTAGCAACAAGAGTATGATAAGTGAGGAACTAATTCTTTCTCCTACGAAATGTTTCTTCTTCCTCTTCCCTACCCTCATTCCCTACTAGCTCTCTCCACCTTCGAAGGTGTTTGAGGTCTTGGGACTGAGGCCTGGGATAGTTAAAGCTTTCTTCAAGTTTATGTTATGTTTGTGATGCATGAAGCTTTCCATCTTCATTGCATCACCTAGGTTACAAGGAACACAAAGACTGTATTGTAACAAGTCTCTCTTAATGGGAGAAATCATAATACAAATGCCTATTGGAGGGGGGACCAGCTCCACATAAATCCGGTCCTCAACTGTTGTCATGTTCTCTAAATTCTCTCTCTTGCAAAATTATTGTTCATGCCAAGTTAACTAATTGCTATGATTATGTTGCTATCTTCAAATATGTTCACCCGTTATGCTCACAAAGTTATTTCTCAAAAGTACTCTCATTAATTTCCGCTACTCTCAAGTTAAATAGGCCAATTCCATTATAGACCATTTGCAAAAATTAAAAGTACACAGTAAAGAGAAGTCATTAAAAACTCATTGACAATTGAAGAAGAGAGACTGACATTTGAAGAAAAGAAAATACTGACAATACTCAATTTTTTCAAAAAGGATTATTTCTTAAATTAAAGCCAAAAAGGATTACAATGGAGGCAGGAAGTAATTACAAAGAGAGGCAAGAAAGTTTACAACTCATGAAGATCCTCTGATATATGGTCACATAACCAAGTATCGCAAGCGCTGCACATGTTAGGACGCTCACCCTTTAGAATGCTTCTACAAGAAACAGCTTGAGAAATTTATCGGGTATGAGCTGGGAAAAGAAAGGGACCTCTAAGAGGAAGACTCCAGATGGTATCGAGGCAAATCTTGGAATGCGGGATAAACTGCACAAGCAAGAACAACCTTGTGGAGAACCTAGGATCTCGTGTCCTTTTGACGCAATAGTATCGAGGGCCAAGTCCCAGAGATTCTGTAACCATAGCAAGTCGGATATTGTTGCGGAAAATGGTCTCTACCCCAGAGAGTCACTCTTTTGAGATGTCGCCATGTCTTCCATATCGTCTGGCCGACACAAGAATTTGGCTGAGGGAAGAGGAGATCTTTGTATCGCTCTAAGAACTGTCTTTTAACTGCCTCATCTGCACTCTGCAAGTGAGAGATGCATACAGGAAGAACCAAGTCTTCTTGCCAAGACGCAATCAGATAAGAAAATGACTAAGTTACAAGAGAGTGAAGATCGCAAAAATAAGAGGATAACAAGTGCTGATAAAGAAGGGATTGCCAGTAGCTTATAAAGAAGAAGTAGCGTATCGAAGAAGCCACAAATGCGATGACTTATTCAAGAAGATATCTTATTAAGAAAGATTTTCCATGACTCCAATATTATATTAGCAGATTTTTGGGGGATGAAGAAGTGTAAGAGAGAAGTCAAGTTGAAAGCGTTAACAAGAAGTTAAGTCGCGAGACGTATCCAAGAAGCTTCATCAATTACGTATTTTATTTGAGTTGAGGACAACTCTTTCTTTTTTGTTGGGGAGAGATGCTGCCTTCAATAGACTCAAAATTCTCTTGACCAGCAGTCCTATCCTCATCAACCCTGACTAATTTCACTCCTTAGCTCTTCTTTACCTGAGGAAGTTCAACAACAAATTTAGGCAGACCCCTATTTTAGACCTCTTCTGCAAGAGATTCAAGCTCAGAACCAGAGGGAACACTTAACTGACTATACCTTAGTTGATGGTATTCTTTACTACCTGGAAAGCTTCAGCCCCTAGATATTCCTCAGATGAAGTGGGAATTGTCTGAGTATGGACTTTGTCACTCGTCTTCCAAAGACAACTGGAAACTATGATGCTATTTTTGTCGTAGTAGATAAGCTCACTAAGGTGGCTCATCTAAAGCCAGTCAAGCAGACAACCACTGTCATCGACATAGCCCAAGTATTTGTCAAAGAGGTAGTAAGATTACATGGAATCCTTGCAAGAATCATTAGTGATCGGGATGCCAACTTTACTTCTAAGTTTTGGCAAGCCATGTTTCGATCTCTAGATACCCAACTGAATCTTAGCTCAGTATATCATCTGGAGACTGATGGTCAAACTGAGTGAGTGAATCGAGTCATTGAAGATATGCTTCGAGCATACTACAACCAATAGCCCCAGAAATGGATCAAGTTTCTTCCCCTAGTTGAGTTTCTTATAACTCTTCTCACCATCGCAGCCTCGGAATGTCACCCTTTAAAGCCTTGTATGGTCAGGAATGTTTGGTCCCTCTTTGATTAGCTGACCCAGCTCTCCATGTTCTTGCAGCTAAGTCTACTCTAGAAGAGATAGATCATCAACTTCTAGTCATTAGAGACAACCTGAAGAGAGCTAGTGATAGGCAGAAGAGCTATGCTGATCTTCACCGCTCCACTAGATGCTTTAGCAAAGACGAATAAGTTCTCCTCAGAGTCAAACCCAAATGCAGCTTCTTAAAGCTAGGGAAATTCTGTAAGCTTGCATTCAAATATTGTGGACCTTTTGGAATCAAACCAATATCTCCCTTTTGTCCAAATCCTTGATCATATTTTTGGTTGGTTCTTTGGAACAACTTATAATTATTCTTCAAGATATCGATGGCACTTTGATGTAATTTTTTTTGGAATTCAAGCATCTCTAGTCAATCAATTCTTTTGAGATTCAAATCGTCTATGGTGTTTTACAAGTCTAATTGTTATGATACATGGAATATCTGATTACCATTGAAAGATAAGCTATTGACATAAGAGAAATAAGGATGGAGGAAATAAATTGGGTACACAAGGGAGGAGATATTGCAAGATTTGATTGAAAGATGAGTATGAAATCCTTTCACTATCAAGAACATGGTATTAGTTGGATGATATCAATAGAGAAATGAGTCAACTCTCAAAACGGAAAAAAAAGTTAAAGTTTAGGTAATAATGGTAAGAATATTAAGGCTAGATAGAGAGCGAAGTGAAGAAATGATCTTCAGACCTAATAAGAGAAACACAATCCGATCACACCAAAGGCAAAATACCTAGTTGAGTAAGATCACACTCACTAATTAAAGTAACCCCGAGTCATTAAAACTTCTTTATGATTAGGACTTTTGAGACAACGCTAAAAATAGGTCTATACATGCTTCATTGTCCTTAAATCTAAATACCCTAAAGTTACTGACCATCTTCAATCATAAATTGAGCGAAGATTGGGTCTGACTACTCTCTAAAGCATGTCCCGAGCTGAGGACAGCTCTTTCTTTTTGTTGGGGAGTTTGTAAGGTCCCTCCCTAAACCCTAGAGCCATTCAAAACTTTTTTCAGCTTAGAAAATAATTTAGAAAAAGCAAGACTGACAAAGAAGTCATGCGGACAACGAGACTTTACTCCAGAATGAAAAGACAAGGATATTTTGGATAAGAAATTACGTCATCCCTATATTTTTCCAAAAAGATTAAGATTATTTTTATACTTCTTCGTGAAGATCCGCGTGGGAACTGGGGGAAAAAGGGACTAACTTGATTGAAAGATAAAGTTAAGAGATAAGAACTAAGAAGAAAATTGGGGTCCAATAGGAATTAAGAAGAGAATTGGGGTCCAATAGCATTTGAGAAGAGAAATAGGGTCCAATAGCATTTAAGAAGAGAATTTGGGGTCCAATAGGAATTGAGAAGAGAATTCCACCCACCATTTCCTATATAAACAGCCCCTCTCCTTTGTATTTTGGCACACACACATATTGCTAAGCTACTTGCATACTTGCCATGCTCAAGATTATGCTTAAGTAAATCAAGGTTTCCATTAAACCTTGCTCTTGCTCTCTCCCTCTCTTGAAGGCCAAACTATCAACGCTCTTTCTCTCTTGAAGGCCAAATCCTTGAGGGTTTTGTGAAGAAGCTCCTCCCTCCTTCCTCTTCACCATAAATCCCTTTCCTTCCTTCTTGAGCCTCACATCTCTTCAAGAAGGACTTCAACCCCACTTTCCTCTTGCTTAGAGGAGGTAATCTCATTTCTAGTAGGATTAATTAATGCATGTGTTTTAATACTAGGAAGGTTTATGTGCATCATTTTAGGTTTAAGCTTTAATGGTAACCTTGGAATTAGGGTTAAGTATTAATGGTAGTTATGCATCATTAAATTATGATTCAAAGGTAGATTTGCACTCGTAAGCTCAGCTTTAATGGTAAGTTTTCACTTAGATGTTATCTTTAGTGATTACCTTGCATTTTTAGGTTTTAAGCTTTAATGGAAACCTTGCAATTAGGGTTAAGTGATAAGAGTATCTACGCATCATAAAGTTAAGATTCAAAGGTAGATTTGCACACGTAAGCTAAGCTTTAATGGTAGCTTTGCACTTAGATGTAAGCTTTAGTGATTACCTTGCATTTTTAGGTTTTAAGCTTTAATGGAAACCTCGCAATTAGGGTTAAGTGATAAGAGTATCTATGCATCATAAAGTTAAGCTTCAAAGGTAGATTTGTACTCGTAAGCTAAGCTTAATGGTAACTTTGCACTTACGTGTAAGCTTTAGTGACTACTTTGGATTTTAGGTTTAAGCTTTAATGGAAACCTCGCAATTATGTTAAGTGCTAAGAGTATCTATATATCATTAAGTCGAGTTTCAAAGGTAGATTTGCACTCTTAAGCCAAGCATTAATGGTAACTTTGCATTTAAGTGTAAGATTTAGTGACTACCTTGTATTTTAGGTTTAAGCTTTAACGGAAAGCTCGAAAACTCATAAATTATAGGATGACCTTCTAGCTTCTTAAAATGGAAAGCTAGGCACCATAATAAGAGAATAGTTGTCTAAGCTCGATAAAAGTAGTTCAATTTTTGGTATTGAAGAGTATTTCTAAAGTTTTCAATTTCAAATTTGTTTGCAAATACGGGATGGGGGAGATAGGGGATAACTTCGCGGAATTGATCTCCGTGTTGTTTGAACCGAAAACTCTACAAGCTTCCATGGAGATGCCCCATGGATGGCAAAGGATTGCAAAAACCTGGGAATCGACAAAACGGGGATTGAACTTAAAAAGTTGGCTTTTCCAAAGAGTCATCAACCATCAAATGCCTATGGCAAAAACTCGCTTGTATTTTTTAAATAAACTTGGCTGGTAGATAATTAATGAAAGTAGGAATTAAGGTTGATAAATGAATGAACTTGGAAATTACCAACTAGGAGTTAAAAAGGAATCTCAAGAGGTGATAGGGATAGCCCATTGCAAAACATAGATTTAAGTAGGATTTTTGAAGATTGTCTGGAAATGACCGGGAACCAAGATGGATCTTCTTGGGGTCAATTTGATTGAAAGACCGGCCCATTGAGAGGATTCTCTTGGGGAACTTGTCATAGATTGGTCCTTTTTGTCTAGGGTAGCATAACCGAAAAGTTGTTATACCTAGGTCATTCATGGCCGAGGGATAAGGGATGAATGGGTTTGTTTTATTTTTTCCCGGCCGCGTGAAGTACCCTTGGTATCTTATTGGAAATCGGCCATAATCCGGGTATGTCCTGATGCCAATAGTTGGATGAGAAGGTTATAGTCAGGGAGGATGATGTGAATTTAATTAAGGAAATTTGTTCGACTTGGTTGCTTAAAAAAGAACTGGAAAGGCTAGGAATATAAGGGCTATCCTGTGCATCTATCACCAGATGGTGCTATACCTCTCAGAATAAAATACTTAGGAAGGAATGATTAAGTTACTTGATGAGCCTTTCCCAAACACTCAATTCTGGGAAATATTGTGAAGGTACTACCATTTTGATGGCTTGTAACCGATTATCTTGGCCTGAATGGGGAGGCATGATGAATTGGTTGAAACTAAATGTGTTGCATGATTAGTTAGGAAACTAGTTACAAGCTAATTATAGCAGATAAAGGAAAGGAAATGAATTTAAAAGTTTCTAAATAAAGATCTGGTGGGAACAACCAGATGAATTTCTGTGAACGAGGGTATGCAATAGTTTGCATGCTGCTTGTTGTCTGACAATGTCTGATAGACTCTCTTCCCTGATTTTGTAGTAGTTAAGTACTACCTCGGGAAGGGAATTTCATGAAATGATTCGGTGGGTGGACGGATCCGGAGGGTCAGATGGCCGGATGTTGATTTAAAAATTTTATGTTAAATGCTAGGACTACATGGATAAAAATGGGTAATCGGGGACGAGCGAGACCATGTAGGATTACAAGATCCCTCTTCTTAGGGGAAAGTGATAACTGCCATGCCTACTTGTCAGGAAAAAGGGGTTATCGCCATGAACCAAGGGAGAACAAGAAATAAAGAGTAGATCCTCAAGTTAAAGATCAAGAGAATCAAGACTAAGGACCACGATTTTGGGTGCAGAAAGCTGTCAATGAAAGATTGATTATGAGAAGCGGATAGAATCATTGAATGAATCATTTTGGGTTGGCATTCAAGATAGGTTGGAGTCCTGTTTGAGTGTCAGTGCCAAGTGGGAGGGATACTTGCAGATAGATCTACGTCATTTACTAGAACGTTTAAGAGGACTGAGGGAGGTGAGTATGGTCGAGTCTGGGTATGGCCCTCACATTGGATTAGTGGATGTCATTTAAAGGAATACAATTTTCCACTAACCAGTGAATTACTAGAAAGAATGCATGTAGCCAAACAAAGGAAGATCAAACGATAGCAGGTTATTAATGAAGGCCAAGAGGTAGGCTTTGAGTACTCAAGTGGAAAGCTGCTCTCAAGAATCAACAGATACCGATTCCCATCAACACTTTGGACAAAGATGATTGACAATGGGAATTACCTAAAGATGCAGTTTCAACGGATGATGATTGGTTAGATGGAATGGACCTGCGCATCAAGTACAACTCAACAATCATAGCACCAATGCTTTGGTCGACACAGGAGCTAGAGTAAATGTAGTCAATTATTCCACATACAAGAAGGCCACAAGCCAAGAATTGATGGCAAGAATATCGACAATCAAAGGATGCAACAAGAACCCAACTCCAACATTGGGAGTAGTCAACTTGAACGTGATAGTACATGGATGTTCATATCCTCATCAGTTTGTATGCTTGCCAGATGAACACATGAATGAGATGATGATTCTTGGAATTCCCTGGATGCGAACATACAAAGCAGTACTAGATTGGGATACAAATTAGCTAAAGCTATCACCTAAAGGAGGGCAACTCATTGTTCCAATTGCACCAAGCAAGGAGGAACGGAAAAGAAGCAATAAGTAGACCAAACCATAAAGTAGTCAATCTTCTCCATCCCCTCGGCAATCAAATGCTACATGTAGCATGCAAGGAGTCATGCAAATTTGGGTAACAAAAGCATAACTTAAGGATAACCCAATCAAAATCTGGGTACCTAAAACTTCACCAACAAAACAAAAGAAAGTTCCAAGGGTTAAAACACAGAGACGAGCATCTCTGAGCAAGGAACCTAACATAAAAATTGTTTGAAAGAAAAAGGAGCACTTATCTTCTCCACAAACCGTAAAGCCAATCAAGCAATGGCGAGTTAAGTCTCAACAAACTCAACCACACCATGCAACACCAAGTCGACAGAGCTACCAATGGAGATAAAAAGCTCGACAACAGTCAACAGTGCTACCAACAACTCAAGAAATCAGTGTGCTAAAGCATCGTGATTGTACAATCAAACAGAGAGCACTTTGGAAGACATCAACAACAAACCTTGACTTCGGCAACCCTTGAGTTAATTACTCAAGACCCAGCTCTTGTACAACATATTGGTTTGAATTGCATTGATCTTCATATCATGGTAGAGCCAACCACGGCTATGCATAGATACAATTGTTCAACCCATGCACACAGTCGCCCCGGAGTACGCCATCTAGAAGGGATGGAAGGGAACTAAGTACTAAGTACTAAGTAATTAAGGGCAATGTTTGAAGAGGGAGGAAAAAGTTTGATGTTAACGTGTGTTTTTGCAAAATTACCTAATAATGTCCTTATAATTCATCATCAAGGAAAAATTCACTGATAATATCTTCCCTATGAGTGTAAAAAATGTATATACTATCAGAAAATCATTAAAAATAGTCCTTTTTTGGGTATTTTTCATCATTTTTATTGATAATGGATTTTTACTTTATCTTTTTAGAGCATTTTTCTATTTTCTTTGATTTTTTCAAATAAACAAGTCAAAAATTAATAATAAATAGCAGGGAAGCTCAGATGGAAAAACAAAAGATACGATGGTGATCAGAAAGACAAGGCGGACAAGCACAAAAATCAATGAAATCAGAAGCTGGAAGCGTGAAGCCTAAATTAGGCGGCCAGGCCTACTTTTGCAAGATTCTTGCAGAATGAGCTACAGGAATCCGATCAGGGAAATTTTTGAGTCTAACATAGATTTCACGGCCTAGTAGGTCTAACAGGGAATATGGGGAAATTTGGTTCGGGAAGTTTGGGTATAGATATCCAAGGTAGACTAAAAACACCTCATTTCCACTTGCAGCCTTTGCAGAGAGAGATTTTGACCTCTTTCGTGCGACTTTTTCGGAGCCCATAGTTGATCATTTTCAGCGCCCTCTCACAGGAGACATAAGGGGGTAAGTTCTTTACTCGACACTGATCCATTTTGTACGGCCGGTATCTAGTCTAAAGCCCTAGAAACCAAGCAGTGCACGAAGACCTACGACCTAAAACTGACGATAGCGGCCTGCCAGCTTGATCAAATCAGATGGGATTTGAACCATAGCATGCCCTAACATAATAGAACCTTTCTATACCATCAGATGACCATTCGGCAGGGGTCGAGGGGGTCCCCAGTAGAAAAGTTAGGTTTTTGGCAAATGCCTGAATTCCGACCTGACTCCACAGATGGCTTGCTTATGAGGTCCATATACAAGGTACATGATTGGTTTGGTGAAATCCATCAAGCAAAGCCCTCAAAAGCAGAAAATGGTTCGAAGGTTACAAAGCGTCAAATTTGCCATACGAGGTCAAACTGACTCCAAATGAGCCAGAATTGGACAGGTTGCTTCACGACTATGTTGCGGAAAAGTCCAAAGCCTCAAAGTTGACCGATCAACCCAACAGGAAGTGTAGTCACAAAAAGTGGTGATTTCAGAGTCGACAAAGCACAAAGTGATGCCGGAATAACCAAACTTGACGAAATTCAATTTAGGATTTGTATTAGGTGTATGAAACATGTCTAGGTCAAAATTTGTAGGTTTTGCAAAGGTTTTGTCATTGTTGTAAATAATCACGATTATTTACTTTTGCATCAGTTTTGCATGGAAATTGTCACCTCACCTCACCTATCATGTGTACACCTATTACATGCCAAAAATCAAGTGTGAGCCAAAATGACCATCCATCACTTGGAAAATTGTCAAAAAATATAAAGAAGTCTTTGCAAGACAAAATTTGGATTATCAATAACATTTCTTGATCCAAATCACTTTATATGTCATACCCAAGGTCTATACAATGCGTAGAACCAATTTGTACCAAAAAATGTCAATTTTTAAAGAAAAGTTAATAATGACGATTATTTACTTTCTGGTCAAAATTGGGAAATTTTGATATTTTGCCATCATACATTCAAAGTACATGATGTGTTAAGCCCACTAGCCAATTTTGAATCAATTTGGAGCTCAAAATCTTAAATTTCCTTTATATCTACTGTTTCAAAGACATAAAGCCAAAATCTGGTACCATTTTCACCTTATGCATCCAAATGAGCCCATATTTCACTCAGATCATGTATTTGGTATATACTTCAAGCCTATAAAGCTAAGTTTGCAAAAAGTTAAAGAATTTCCTCAACTGTAAATAATCATGATTATTTACTTTGGTTACAAATATTTGTTTTGACCACACAGTTTTGTTCCTTACATGTTTTTATGCATCTTTGCTTGTTAAAAAATTGATTTGAAGCAAATTGGACCAAATTGTCAGCATTTCAGCCTAAAGGACATTTCATTGAAAATTCCGACAAATCTTCTAACTTTGCACTCTATTCACTAAAGAGGAGCCATGCAAGTAGCAGAGAGGGCCAAGAAGAAGCTCAACCAAAAAGAGAAACTACAGGAACTGCCCGCTTATCAACTAGACCCTGAGTCAGTCAAAGCAGCCAAGACATCCTACCTCTCCAGAGAATAGTTAGAAGAGCACCACACTACGGTCTTCACTCGTAGGTTCAAGGGTGAAGAGGGGCATCAGGTGGAGTTGCAACTCCTGCCCAAAGAAGACGGGATGACTGTCATCCCCGATCTTCAAAGGCAGGTGCAAGAGATGAAGGCAGAAGCTGAACAACATCAGTTAGCCAGAGATAGGCAACAAAAAGAAATGGAGGAATTAGGTGAATTACTCACTAAATTATCTGATGCCTGCAAAGCAAAAGACGAGCAACTGACATAAGTTACGAATGAACTTCTTACGACATCTCTGTCAGCTCAAAAAATTTAGGTACAATTAGATGTTGCCAATGCCTTGTTAGAATACTCTGAACAACAAATAAATGATCAAGCAATCTTCTTACAGCAAATCAGAGAAAATCTAGCCGTGGCCTCGATCAAAGGAACTGACAAACTGTATAAGGCACTCGAGAAGAAAAACAAAGACCTTGGATTGAAATTAAAGCTAGAACAATCACAGCGCAGGGACCTGGCACTGATGCGGGTTCAAAGAGAGGAGGAGCTCCTAAAGGAGATTGCAGAACTCAAGCGCATTAATCAACTCCTCAGAGATGGGAAACCAGACACGTAGGAAGAGGCAGGCACTTCAGACCCGCCACAAATAGACATACCCTTGGTCTCGTTTGCTGAGTTTGAGACACAGTCCACAGCAGAGCCGAGTGGTGATGAGGATGTTCAAATCAATATCACACATGCAGACATAGTGCCAATGGTCCACAACTGTCAAAAGCTGAAGAAGACGCACTGAAGGAGAAGATCACCCTAGAGGCGGATGAGCAGTGGAAATCCGCAATGGATTGGGAGTTGAGAGTTTTACACTCTGTCAACGTCACTCAACTCACTCCCAATCAGATCTACGCTCAATGGCATCAACAATCCCTACCATACCCTCTTATCAAAGTGGAGTTATTATAGGTGAAAGAGAGGCTGTACAAAGATATGCAAGAAGATGGCGCAGATAAAGACTACCCAAAGTGGAGATTAAGATGGCTGAACAAGAATCCAAGATACCTGATTTTGTTCACAAGAGCACCTGTAGGCCTTCAAAGAGATCCAACCTTCTGTCTTGTACCCAGAGTAAGGACATGGCAAGTGCATGAAGCACTGCAAAAGAAGAGGCCAACTTGGCTTAACTTCCCCACGCTGCCAGCTCTAGAGAGAGGATGTAAGCAACAAAGGAATACATGGTGAAAACCCTAACGAGCGCCATCTCTTTCTTCAAGATTCTACCAGATCTCTCCTGTGCTATGTTATATAAAATTTGCAGAATGTTGCTCACATGTATATAAGTTTTTAATGAGCCTGAGCAAACAGGAGGCCCATGGCTATCATTTTTAGAAGGAAACAAAGGCTTATGCTATGACCTGAGTGGGCAACCTTCAGAAGAAGTCCTTTACGGATTTTATGCCAGATGTATGTTCTTGCCATCAAATAATATGATGGCATTTGAAGAATATTTCTACACTGGATTCTTCACCTGGTGAAAGAAGATATTTGCACTGATGGATCAGCAACCTAACATCCAGGTTTGTAGGCTCCTCATTGGTGGAGCTGAAGAATAAAGTGACAATGCAATTTCTGCAAGTGCTCGACAAAGAAAGAAGAATCACATACCAGAAGGCATTGGACGTGCTTAAAAACCGCCTCGCCAGCCATCAATCCAAAGACTATCTCAGCCTATAAAGCTGTGTCAAGGGACGACACAGGTGAGGTGGGGGGGAATGTTAGCAACAAGCTAACACGGACACCATTTTTTTGGAGTTCTCTTTGTAAAACATTTATTGTTTTGATAAATTGAGAATATTGTAACTCCTATTTTTTCGGATAAACTCTATAATTAATGAGCCGAGGCTACAAGCGTCCAGATTGTATGAGCCAGTCATCACCCAGCTTTGGTAGAACTCCAGATTATCAGTTTTGACCACCCAAAAACCTTGGCTAAGGTATAAAAGACAATTTTTGTAAGTTTTTTATAAGTTTTCGGATAAGAAATACATAGCGTGAGCTAACGTCGCTCACTTCTCTCCTTCTCGCGCTTCCTACTTCCTCTTCGATTGTCAAATTGCGATTGTGTTTGTGGCATTGCAACCGCACGTAAGAGCTCTACGCATTGACGTAAGCCATTCACAATATTTCGTAGCTTTTGGCGTCGCTGCGACCCATGGCCTAATTTCATCATAACTAGGAATTTACACTTTTAAATCAAAAACTACGCATAGGCGGGGTATTGGGGCATCATTGCTAAGCATTTAGATGCATTCTGGGTCGAAAACAACTAGGTCAAAAATCCACTACTGTTAATAATCGCGATTTTGAAACTTGACCTAAAGTGGGGTTTGAGACCATAAGCATGTGTGAGTAGGTCTTATAAACTTGTCCTAGAAGGTTTGTTACGTTTGGATGTCATTTGATGCTGTAACCGATGTGATTTGCCGATGAGTGATTGGCTTTTGGTGATTTCAGTCACTTGAGTGTAGCTCAAGTTAGATGCGAGTTGTTAGTTGTTTTGACAACCTCTTGTAGCCTCTATGCACTAGTCGAGTCAGCTTCGTCCCATGGTTTGAAAAATTAATCGTGGTTTTCTCTAATATTGCAATAAGATAGGATGGTGAGGTAAGCCATGCATCCCAAAGATGGTGAGATTGATCACTATAAGGCTTGACTCGTTGCAAAGGGTTATGCACAACAAAAGGGCATATATTCTGAAGAGACTTTTGCTCCCACTTGTCGTATGACTACTGTGAATTTTCTATGCGCATTGGAAACTCAATTTGGTTAAGATGTACATCAACTAGACATTGTTACTTCTTTCTTGAATGGTGACATATTTGAACAAGTTTATGTAAGACAGCCTCACGGTTTTGTCAAGAAAGGACAAGAGGATAAAGTGTGCAAATGTAAGAAATCTTTGTATGGGTTGAAGCAATCTCCTCCTGCTTGGTATGAGAAGGGTGACACTCATTTGGTCAAATGAGGCTTTTGTAACAGTCCAACAGAAAGCACATTGTATGTAAAGCGTGAGGGTGATGTACTTCTCATTGTGGTTCTTTATGTGGATTATTTGCTGATCACTAGACCGAATGAGAGACATATTGCTGAATGCTACTTTCAAGATGAAATATTTGGGGCTGTTGCATCATTACTTGGGTATAAACCTTAAGCAATGTGATGAGGGTATTGCCTTGTGTTATAAAAGTTACACAAACACTGCTATGTAAGTTTGGACTTGAGGATTGCAAACTTATTGCCACTCCCATGGAATCAATTAAGTATTCATGATGCCGGTGATCCTTCACGTGTAACTCTTTACCAAGCTATTGTTGGATGCCTCATTTATGTATGCAACACAAGGACAAATATTTAGTTTGTAGTCTCCCAGGTTCACAGATTTATGCATAGCCTAGGGCCTAAGCATTGGCAGACTGCCAAGAGGAATTTCTGCTACTTGAGTGGCACTTTACATCTTGGCATGTTTTATCCCAAGGAGGGATCATTGATGCCACATTTACATTCTTTTTCAAACTCAGATTGGGCTGGTTGTTTTGACACATGAATGTCCACAAGTGGTTTTTATTTCATGCTTGGCAGCTCATGCATATCATGGTTGAGAAAGAAGCAACCTACTGTGGCCACTTCCAATTGTGAGGTTGAGTACATGGTAGTCTTCATAGATATGGTTGAGTGTGTATGGCTCAGATACCTTATGGTGGTTGATATGGGTGTTGGACCAGACACTGCCAAAACTATCTATAGTGATAGCTAGAACGCATTGGCAGTTGCAAGAAACACAGTTTTTCATGCTCGCACAAAGAACATTGAGGTGCATTATCACTATGTCAAGGAGAGGCTCTTAGCAAGAGAGATCAACTTGTCTTATGTGCCAACACAGGACAACCTTGCATATATTTTCAGAAAGGCATTGTCTCATGAGAAGTTTGAAGCTTTATGCAAAGCTTTGGGCTTACTCCCCTTTGTGGAATAATCATGTCCTTAGGGCATGACACTTCCCTATACTCAAGGTCCCATCTCTCATTCATTGCATCACTCCCAAGGGGAATTTGTTACCATATACACGTGGTAGTGATTGATGTGTGTGAACACACTTAGGACCGCTCATGCATTTTTCCCATCACTAGGAGGTTTTCCCCCGTGCATTATATATACGCCCATCATTCTAGGGATATCTATCTTCCATTGTGCACTAAGTAATATACTCTCTGTTGTGTGCCTTGAGCTTCCTTCGTCTTCTCCAAGCTGTGTGTGTTTTCTTGCAACCCTAATTCCAACACGCGGTCTTAGTTAGTGCATCAGGGTTGCATGGCCTACATGGCTAACACTCTTGGGAGGATAAGGGTTCGCGAGTGGAGCCAAGAGAGAACCGGGCTACTTGCGATGGGAAAAGAGAGAGAAGAAGATGCACAACATTGTATGGTAGACTAATAAGCACTTTGACAATGAAAATCAAGCATTAAAAAATTTAAATTGATAGCACATACGAGATTCGATGCTTGGTTGTGAAGCTAGGCTGTTAATGGCACCAATAATTAAATTAAATGAAGATTCAAGAGTTTAAGGTCCTTAAAAAAGAGAGTAAGCAAAGTTATTAGAGCACAAGCTATGTGAGCGCCTGATGATGATGATGAAGTGCTTCATGATGGTAGAGAGCGTGATGGAAAACCTCAATTCCGCTCCGCTTCCGCCTGTGTAGCTCTCCTTCTCCAATTGCAAAAAGAAAAACTCTCCTCATTTGCACAAAAAAGTGGTCCTTATGGGAGTGTGTAATCTTTCTATTTTTGTTGCCTTTAGCCCTATTTCTAGCTTCCCTTTTGTATGTAAACCACCTCTTGCTATATTCGGCAACATTGAGGCCGAAGGCACATATACACCTCCTTACTAGGAGCCCCGACAGTGCCATTGGTGCCCCCCTCTTTGCCCTCAGAAATGGTTTTAGTCCCATAGGCATAGGAACCATTATGCCACATCATCATCTGATTTACAAGCCACCACCACCCGCGGCATCTATCATCTGATTTACAAGCCACCACAACCCATGGCATCTATCGTCCATCCCTGCCCGCGACTGTCACCAACTCTGACAAAATCCACCCGCCGACTACCGCCCAATAGGGAGTTAGCAGGGCCTGTGCTGCCGAAGCAGCGCTCATTATGGACCCACTATGGCCACGTTTTGCTATATATACCCTAGCTTGCAGCTCTGCTGCTTAGCATATGGGATGATCACCCTTGCCAAGTGGCATGATGTGAGCACTCGACCCTTCAAGGTCCCAAAAACCCTCATCAAACTTGCAGAACAAAAAAACACTTATTCTCCACAAACTTCAAAACATAGCCATTTGCTGCGGGATGCTCCAATCACCGAGCCATGAAGCCGTGTGGGATCTCCATATTATTGCCTTTTGCTGCCCACATCCTTGATACCCTTTGATTCCATTGGGACTACAAATCAAGGGCCAAAACACTTGAGAGAAAACACTAGGCATCTCTACTCTCGGGATTTGCATCAACCTTTGATGAGTTGTATCTTGGAAACCGTAACTTCAATTGTCAAGCCATCGAATCCACATAGTGATATCACATTTTAGAACCTGGTCAAGGCCAAAAAATTCCTAGATGGCACTCTGACCATGGCGACCACCCTGGCATGGAACTGGTCCCCCAATGAAACTTCAACTGACCATATCTGATTCATTTGAACTCTGATTACCGATTTGAAAAGACGCACGTACACCATACGATGAGCACTTTAGGCCCATTAACTAACTTCATCCCTGACCCTTTGTCTGTAGCTATCCAATCTTGTATGGATCTGCAAACCACTATAACCTTCAAGTTGTCATAACTGTCACACCGTAGCTCCAATTAACAAGACATAAAAGAAACATATGTGGAGCATTCCAAGTACTACATTTTTATTCCATAAATATCCAATTTTTACAACTTCAAACACATCCATTTTTAGCATAAAAATACAATTTTTGGCCCTTTAAAGCTGCATTTGATATATATTTAGCATTGATCTTGCTTGTTATCAAGCCCTAGTCATTGCTCAATAAACATATAGACTTCAAATAAGCTTAATCTACATCCTCTTAGTCTTTTTTCCATCGTGGAAGTGGAGTGACACGACATCCACCTCCTTTAGACCTGCACATCCTCCGATATGTGCCAACTGTACTTAGTTTTCATCATCAAAATCCTCATGAGACACATCATCTGATGCATACATATCATTATCCATTGGTGATTTTTCTAAACTAGGGTCTTCAAGAGCAATCTTGCCCTCCTTCTTTTTGAATGACTTTACTTGTTTACGTGCCATAAGCACCTTAAGCTCTTTGCCATTAAGCTCACATAACCGGTAAGTACCATTTTTAAATACATGCATAAAAATATAAGGTCCAAACACTATCACGGATGGTATAGCTTTATCATCTGGTAACTGCCCATCACAAATCTTTGTACCATATCCGACGTATCTCCAACACACCCATCAAGAGAAACCCTATATAGTGAACCCCATGAAACTCAATTATGTTCCAGTTGGTTGTGCACATGTCTTGACCATCAAGCTAGATTTGGGAAGCTTTGTTAATCTCAAGTATGCCCTAGCTTGTCTTGCACACAGAATGGCCATCAAGTCCTTCCATTCAATAACAACCCAAAAGATGTGAGGATACTTCAATTGTCCAAGAAAGTCAAATGAAAGATATCCATTTAAGCTTAATGACCACAAAAACCAAAAAATCTTCCCCATATAGCATAAATACAAAAAGGAAAAACCGATTACCAAGCAACCCGCTAATACAAGATATAACCGATTCCCTTTGAATCCACAACTTGCACTATAGTAGCCCCCCAGGATCAAATGGGATAGCAAGGAATTTCCCAAACACTGGAGCAGCATAATATTCACATGAGCATACTTTTCCTGTATCAATCAACATCAAACATTTTTGGTGCAGGTATGCTATTCCTTGATCCATCAAGAAGCAACCACAATGTATATCCAAAAGTACCCATCCGTATCGAACCTGCATTTGAAGATCCCTAGAATCTCCTAGATCAAATACCATTGAGATTACATAGCACTGATGAGCCCCACAATATACTAGAGCTTCACCTGAAGTCTAGTGCAACATCCTTATTCCATAAAATCTAAGCAACTATAGTTCGTTACTGGCAAGCATTAAAGAGCAATGACTCCCCTTTTTTGGCATGCGGAACATCACTAACAAAAGAATCATTAGAAAGAGCATCCAAACCCAACCATAGATGTGGGATATTGTCTTAGGAAATGAAGAAAACTATGCACCTTTTGTAGTACCTATGGTGATTTAACATCATCACCCCCACTTCCTTCATAGTCATCACAAGACTTTGATTAATCTGTACCTATAGTATTATAGACATGTTAAGAAATAAGACGTAGCTAAATAGATATTTGAGTAGATTACTTAATGGAGAGAGATAGATTTCACACACAAGAGATTATAGAGTAGATAGATAGAGAGAGAGAGAGAGAGAGAGAGAGAGAGAGAGAGAGAGAGAGAGAGAGAGAGAGAGAGTACACACGATATACGTGGTTCACCCAATGTGGGCTACGTCCACGGGAAAGCAGCCACTCAATGGCTTTAGCACTTCAAAAGAAGAAGTAGTCTACAAAGGGATTAAACCCTTAATAGAGCTCCCGCCTTGCTTCACTCTCACCACCTCACACTCACCTTGTTGCATCAACTTCACACTATGAAATGTGTGTAGAAATGGCCTCCTTTTATAGGCCAAAAGGGATGCCCTCTCTTATGAGAGGCAGCCATGTGTAGCCGCCCTTGTGCGAATAAGTACAAATCGGACCCTCCAATCCACCCATGTGTGGCCACCCTTGAGAAGACAAGTCCGCTTTCGAATTCGGCCACCGGCCATTGAATTCCGACCACCGGCCACTGGCCAACCAACCGGTTGTTTTCCGACCACTTTCCGGGCCATAATATTCCGGCGAGGGAAAAAAAAAGTCTCGGGGGCGGAGCCTAAAGTTGCCCCTGATTCTTGTCCATGAAAATTTTGGTTTTCGGTGAGTGATTTTCCTTCACGCACGATGGCTTCTCCTCATAATGGGGGCCTTACAAATGTGCGCTTTTACCACAGAAAATTACAAGGGTAAATCAGGGTCCATACTTAACAATCTCCCACTTGGAGACTGATCTCCAAACCAAACCTGTGACTGCTTTCCATTCTGGCTTCTTATCCTTGAATGCCGATTGAAGATGAGAAAAAGCTCAACTTCTCCTTGTTGACCACCTTTGTAAACATGTCTGCAGGATTTCCACTTGTATGCACCTTTCCTAGCTTTAGCTGTCCCTCTTCCAAAAGAGTGCGTATGAAGTGATATCTCACCTCAATGTGCTTTGTCCTTGAATGAAAGGCTGAGTTCTTCATAAGATGGATAGAGCTTTGGCTATCACTGTACAAGACACAATTGTCTTGTTTGAATCCAAGCTCTTCTAAGAATCTGTGAAGCCATAGAATTTCTTTGCTTGCCTCCGTTATTGCTACATACTCTGCTTCCGTGGTAGAAAGTGAAACCACTTTCTGCAGCTTTGAAGCCCAGCTTACTACTGTGCCTCCAACCATGAACACATAGCCAGTAGTGCTCCTTCGAGTATCTTTGTCACTTGCCATATCTGCATCAGCATACCCTTCTAGAAAAATATCAGTTCCTCCAAAATACAAAGCATTTGTTGTTGTCCCTTTTAGATACCTAAGTATCCACTTCACAGCCTGCCAATGCTCTTTACCTGGGTTGTCCATGAACCTACTCACAACTCCCACTGCATGTGCAATGTCTGGCCTTGTCTAGACCATAGTATACATTAGAGAACCTACCGTTGCAGCATATGGAACTTTAGACATATAAGCTATCTCCTCTTGTGTCTTTGGACACATATCCTTCGTTAGTTTAAAATGACCAGCCAAAGGTGTAGAAACTGGTTTTGTATTTTGCATTGCAAACCTTTCTAGTACCTTCTTGATGTAATCTTCTTGAGATAGCTTTATTGTCTTCTTCGTCCTGTCCCGTGAGATTTTCATACCAAGTATCCTCTTTGCAGCACCTAAATCTTTCATTGAAAAAGATTTAGACAACTCCTCTTTTAGGTCTTTGATGTCCTGCATGTTAACACTTGCAATCAACATGTCATCAACATACAACATCAGGATGATGAACTTCCCATCTCCCAAATTCTTTGTGTAGACGTAGTGATCCGAGTTGCATCTTGTGAATCCATGATCCAACATCCATCGATCAAACTTCAAGTACCATTGTCTTGATGCTTGCTTTAAACCATACAAGCTCTTCTTTAATCTGCAAACCATTTTCTCCTTACCTTTTACTTCATACCCCTTTGGTTGAAGCATGTAGATTTCCTTCTCTAAGTCACCGTGAGGGAATGCCGTATTTACATCCATTTGCTCGAGATTTAAATCATGAGCAGCCACAAGGCTTAAGACAAGCCTAATTGAGTTCATTTTTACAACAGGAGAAAATATTTCATTGAAGTCAATACCTTTCTTTTGAGAAAACCCTTTTACCACAAGCCTAGACTTGTACCTTTTCTTCCCACCTTCTTCTTCCTTGAGCTTGTACACCCATTTGTTTTAAAGTGCCCGCTTACCTTTAGGCAACTCAACCAACTCCCATGTTTGGTTGCAATGTAGTGAGTCCATCTCCACTTGCATGCTCTTCGTCCATTCTTCTTTAGATTCATGTTGCATAGCTTCTTTGTATGATTCCGGCTCTCTAGAATCTGAGATCAAGAGATGGTTGAAGGAAGGAACAAACCTTTCTGGAGGTCTACTTGCTCTTGTAGATCTTCGGGGAATAGGTTGAGGCTCCTCATTTGGTTGACGTTGTTGCACATTGTCACCGTTTGCAGTCCTTGAGTCTTCACCGTCCTCAAGCTCCATGTACTCATCACCTGTTTCTTTTGTTTGTTTTCTTTCCAAGTAATCTTTGTACATATTTTGTTTGTTAAAAATTACATCCCTACTCCTTAAGATTTTACCATCTTCAGGATTCCATAGGCGATACCCAAAGTCACCTTCTTCATAGCCAATGAAGAAACACTTTTTGGACTTTGCATCTAGCTTTGATCTTAGGCTTCTATCTATGTGCATGAAAGCCTCACACCCAAATACTTTGAGAAATGCATAATTCACCAGTTTACCTGTCCATGCCTCTTCTGGAACTCCCCCATCCAATGCCGTTGAGAGTGACCGGTTGATTAAGTACACAGACGTACTTACAGCTTTCGCCCAAAGCTCAAGCGGTAGGCCTGCATGTAGCCGCATGCTTCGTGCTCGCTCCATGATTTTCCTGTTCATCCTTTCCGAAATAGCATTTTGTTGAGGTGTCCTTTGCCTCCGAATGCCATTGCTAGCACAAAAGCTTTCAAAAGCTTGGCTGCAATATTCACCTCCATTGTCGGATCTGAGGCATTTAACCTTGGTACCTGTTTCATTCTCCACAAAGGCTTTCCACCTTTGAAATATGGAAAATACATCGGATTTATTCTTCATGACATAAACCCATGTTTTTCTAGTCGCATCGTCTATGAATGTTACATAGTACAATGAGCCACCAAGTGATGGTGTACTTGCTGGACCCCAAACATCAGAATGAACCAACTCAAGTTTTTTATTTTTTCTTTCATTTCCTGATTTTTGAAATTTTACCCTCTTTTGTTTACCATAAACACAATCTTCACAGAACTCTAAGTCCACTTCTTTCAAACCTGGTAGAAGCTTCTTTGTTTGAAGGATTTGCATTCCTTTGGCACTCATATGCCCAAGTCGGTAGTGCCACACCGCACTGTCAACTTCTGTAGTTGCTGCACAAGCTGAAGGTTGTGTGCTAATAGTACACAAGTAAAGTGTACCAACCTTTTCTCCCTTGGCAACCACCAAAGATCCCTTTGAGATCTTCCACCGTTTGTTTCCAAATGTAATGTTGTGACCTTCATCGTCCAATTGTCCTGTAGAGATTAAATTTTTGCGAAGAGAAGGAACATGCCTAACATCTTTAAGCTTCCATTCATTTCCGTTAGCAGTTTTGACAGAAACTGTACCTTTGCCGACAATCTCACAAGCTTCATCATCTCCCAAGTATACATACCCAAAATTACCTTTGGTGTAGTCTTGGAAATGTTGCTTGTGTGGTGTCGCATGGAATGAAGCCCCGGAATCTACTATCCAGGAATTAGACACATTGTCTAATGAGAGAATTAGAGCATCTTGCTCTACTTTACCTGCCACATTGGCCTCCGATGTTGGCTTGTTGTCTTGAGACTCTGTCTCCTTCTTCTTCTTGGACCAGCAATCCTTCTTGACGTGGCCCTTCTTGCCGCAGTTCCAACATTCAAGAACTGACTTTGTGCGTGACTTGCTCTGTCTTGAGCGATGATGACCCTTTTGGTTTTTGAACCTCTCCTTAGGCCTTCCTCTTGTTTCTACTGACATTAATGCAGCACTTGATGATTCTCCTGTGCTTCTCCTTCGCATTTCCTTGCTTAGGAGAACACCCACAACGTCATCAAACTTTAGAGTATTTGTGCCAGAAATAGAATTACTTATAGCCATCACAAGGTTGTCCCAACTATCCGGTAGAGATGATAGTATAAGGAGAGCTCGCACTTCGTCATCGAAATTGATTTTCACCGATCGAAGTTGACTCATGTTTGTGTTAAAGTCATTTAGGTGTTCTGCAACTGAACCATTCTCTGCCATCTTTAGATTGAACAAGAGCTTCATAAGAAATACCTTATTGGATGCCGATGGTTTCTCGTAGAAGTCGTCAAGTGACTTCATCAAGTCCTCCGTGGTCTTCATCTCTGAAACATTGAAGGCCACCGTTGATGCTAAGCTTAACTGGATTGTTCCTAGTGCCTTTCAATCAAGGACAATCCATGCTTCATCTGCCATCGTTGCGGGCTTCTTTGCAAGCCCGCTTAGTGGCAAATAGAGGTCCTTCTTGTAGAGATAGTCTTCGATCTGCATCTTCCAATGTTGGTAGTTTTTACCGTTGAACTTCTCAATCTTGAGCTTCCCTTCCTCCACCATAACTCCCACTCAATTCAAGGAATACTTTCCTTGAGATAATTTAGCTATGAGCAAACCTTGCTCTGATACCAGTTGTTAAGAAATAAGATGTAGCTAAATAGATATTTGAGTAGATTACTTAATGGAGAGAGATAGATTTCACACACAAGAGATTATAGAGAGAGAGAGAGAGAGAGAGAGAGAGAGAGAGAGAGAGAGAGAGAGAGAGAGAGTACACACGATATACGTGGTTCACCCAATGTGGGCTACGTCCATGGGAAAGCATCCACTCAATGGCTTTAGCACTTCAAAAGAAGAAGTAGTTTACAAAGGGATTAAACTCTTAATAGAGCTCCGCTCCCGCCTTGCTTCACTCTCACCACCTCACACTCACCTTGTTGCATCAACTTCACACTATGAAATGTGTGTAGAACTTTTATAGGCCAAAAGGGCTGCCCTCTCTTATGAGAGGCAGCCATGTGTAGCCGCCCTTGTGCGAATAAGTCCAAATCGGACCCTCGAATCCGCCCATGTGTGGCCGCCCTTGAGAAGACAAGTCCGCTTTTGAATTCAGCCATCGGCCATTGACTTCCGGCCACCGGCCACCGGCCAACCGATCGGTTGTTTTCCGACCACTTTTTGGGCCACAATATTCCGGCGAGGGAAAAAAAAAGTCTCGGGGGCCTCCGCCCCCGAGGCCCCTAAAGTTGCCCCTGATTCTTGTCTGTGAAAATTTTGGTTTCCGGTGAGTGGATTTCCTTCACGCACGATGGCTTCTCCTCATAATGGGGGCCTTACAAATGTGCGCTTTTACCACAGAAAATTACAAGGGTAAATCAGGCTCCATACTTAACAAGACATTCATACTTGGGATTCCAGCTTGATCATGAAAAATAGCTTGAGCTTGTAAATCTTCATCCATAGCTCCCTTAGAAAAACCACCCTCCAAAGCCTCACCATTCATCAGAAGCATAGGAGTTGCTTCCTCATGTAGCCCATAAATAAGTATAGAAGTAAAATCTCCTTGGATAACCTGCTCACAATTAGCATGATCTAGAAAATCATCACACTCGTCATTGCCATTGTCTGCTTCCTCATATGCATCCATGTTACTTAACAATCCATCATAACATTGCAAAGATTCATTCGGCACTCCCTCTGAATAGGTACTCTAATAGAAAAAGCCATCCAAATTGTTCAATTCATAGGATTTACAACTGGATTAAAAAGCATCAATAACTTTCGATTCTAGGCAGCTAGACTATTTTGAGCACACAATATTGGGAACAATTTCAGTGGCCAAAACTTACTGAGTACTAAGTAAAAACTGATTGAGGCTACAAGTATGGTAAACAACATTGATGGATGGTTGTTTTCTTATATAGCAAGGCTATGTTTTGTTAGTGGACATGTTTCATTTGATACCTAGGTGTGATCGATTTTCACATTCTATTATGGTCCAAATATATTAGGACGGCTTTCACATGGAATGTATTTAGCTCTTTCCCTATGAGATGTGAGCATAACGTCAACCATAAGCATTGGCAAGTATGATGATGGATATGCGGTTTGAATCTATTTTTTTTAAAATGCATGCACACTTGGTGTAATGGGCCCAAGTGTTTAGCAAAGGATGATGTGCAGCGGCATGCATATTCATGACATTAGTCACTTGTAAAACATTTTTCACTCTATGTGTAGTATCTCTATGTGTAGTATCCTCAGCAATATTGATTTATCAGTCATTCTGAAAGACTGTTTTTAAACAATGGGGAAACACACCTAAGTACTGTCATTTATCCAAAGAGGATAGGTAGATTACAAGTGTAGTCTTGTGCTAAAGGATATGCTACGATCCTACATTAGCACACAACAATTCATATATCTCTCTAGTTGAAGTTTGCGTACCATAAGGCAAAGCGTGTTTGTGACTAAGTTTAGTCTCTTCATGTTTAAGTTAGGTTCTCAACCTTGAAGACTAGTTATGGTGGGTTTGTTTACCGATTTGAAGATAACAAATCAAGTACTTAAGCTTTGTTGATGAGTAATGTAAGCATGTTACTTTCATAAAAAGTGAAAAGAGGTATTCTTTTAGACACCTCTTAGTGTGATAAAACATTTAACATACTCAATTGAGTTCTAAATGGAGTTTTTATGCTATGTTGAATATGGGCCGGTCACACATGACGGTTGCAAAAGGACAACAATATGAGAAATCAAGATATTCTTCTTGATTTCATTGAACCTCCTATTGAACAGTGTTCTGGTTAAATGGATAAATGGATCCATGAAGGATTCCACAATTCAAAACATTAGTATTCTTACGAAGACATCACCACGTTTGTTTTTTAGGAAGAAAATACTTCTCCAAGGGGGGAGTAATGTCACCAAGGGCCAGGGCCAGGATGCACATACGGTCAAAGGGTGTTATATTTAGCGGGCTACAAGTCTCTATAGCTAGGTTTGGTGGAAAGTTGTACGTGCCAGTCCCTACAGTCTTATAGTTAGTGCATCACGGTTACATGGCCTACATGACTAATACTGTCAGGAGGATAAGGGTTCGCAAGGGTAGCCGAGAGAGAACAGGGCAGCTTGTTGTGGGAAAAGAGAGAGGGAGAAGACACAAAACACCGTACGGTAGACTAATAAGTACTTTGAAAATGAAAACCAAGCATAAGAAAATTCAAATTAATAGCAGAGAAGAGATTCAAAGCTTGGTTGCGAAGGTGGGCCGTCAATGGCACCGTTAATTGAATTAAGGAGTTTAAGGTCCTTACAAAAGAGTCTAAGCAAAGTTATTAGACCACAAGCTATGTCAGTGCCCGATGATGATGATGGAGTGCTCAATGATGGTAGAGAGCGTGATGGAAAAACTCTGTTCCCCTCTCCTTCCCCCTATGTAGCTCTCCTTCTCTAATTGATAAAAAAAGAACTCTCCTCATTTGCCCAAAAAGGTGGCCCTTATTGGTGTGTGTAATCTGGCTATTTTTGTTGACCTTTAGCCGTTTTTGAGCTTCCCTTTTGCATGTAAACCACCTCTTGCCTTATTCAAAAACATTGAGGCCCAAAACACATGTACACCTCCTTACTAAGTGCCCCAATGGCATTGTTGGTGGCACCCCTCTTTGCCCTAAAAAATGGTTTTGGCCCCATGGGGTAGGAACCACCCTTTCTACGTCATCATCCAATTTACAAGCCACCACCAACCATGGAAATCTATCATCCAGTCCTGACAACGATAGTTGCTGTCACAACCTCTAACAAATCCACCCACCCACTACCGCCCAGTAGGCCCATGTGCGGATGAAGCAGCGCTCGCTATGGACCCACCATGGCCACGCTTTGTTATATATTCTCTAGCGTGCAGCTTGCCTACTACGCATCTGAGATGATCCCCCCTACCACATGGCATGTTGTGAGCTTCGACCCTTCAAGGTCCCAAAAACCCTCATCAAACTTGCAAAAAAAAAACCCTCATCAAACTTGCAAAAAAAAAAAAAAAACTTCTTCTCCACCAACTTCAAAACATAGCCATTTTCTTCGTGATGCTCCAATCACCGAGCCATGAAGCCGTGTGCAATCTCCATTTTATTGACTTTTTCTCCCCACGATACCCTTCGACTCCATTGGGACCACAAATCAAGGGCCCAAACACTTGAGAGAAAACATTGGGCATCGCTACTCTCGGATTTGCATCAACGGATTTGCATCAAACTTCAATGAGTTGTATCTTGGAAAATGTAACTTCAATCGTCGAGACATTGACTCTAGTCTACTCCACATAGAGATACCACATTCTATAACTTGTTTGAGGCAAAAAACTCCCAGATGGCACGCCGATCGAGGCGACCAACTTGGCATAGAACTGGCCCTCGATGAAACTTCAAATGACCATATATGAGCCATTAAACTCCGGTTGGCAATTTTAAAAGATCGACATGAACCATATAATGAGCACTTTAAGCCCATTAACTCACTTTGTCCTTGACCCTTCATTTGCAGCGGTCCAATCTCATATGGATCTACAAACCACTCTAACCTTCAAGTTGTCATAATTTTCATACCGTAGCTCCAATTAACGAGCTGTAAAGACAGGACTGTGGAGCATTCCAAGTACTATATTTTATTCCATAAATTTCCATTTTTGACAACTTCAAGGACAATTATTTTTAGCATAAAAAATACAATTGTTGGCCCTTTAAAGCTTCATCTGTCATACATTTAGCATTGATCTTGCTTGATATCAAACCCTAGTCATTGCTCAATAAACATATAGAGTTCAAATAAGCTTTATCTACATCCTCTTATTCTTTTTCCATTGTGGAAGCAGAGCAACATGACATCCACCCCCCTCTAGACCTGTACATCCTTTGGTATGTGCCAATTGTACTTAGTCTTCATCATCAAAAGCCTCATCAGAAACATTGTCTAATGCATACTTATCATTATCCATTGGTGATTTTTCTAAACTAGGGTCTTAAAGAACAATCTTGCCCTCCCGCTTTTTAAATAACTTTATTCGTTTACCTGCTAAGCACCTGAAGCTCTTTGCCATTAAGCTCACATAGCTGGTAAGTACCATTTTTAAATACATGCATAACAATATAAGGTCCAAACGCTATCACCGATGGTATAGCTTTATCATTTGGTAACTGCTAATCACAAATCTTTGTACCATATCCAACATATCTCCAACACACCCAATTAAGAGAAACCCTATATAGTGAACCCCGTGAAACTCAATATGCTCCAGTTGGTTGTGCACACATCTTGACCGTCAAGCTCAATTTGGGAAGCTTTGTTAAGCTGAAGTATGCCCTAGCTTGTCTTGCACATAGAATGGCCGTCAAGTCCTTCCATTAAGTAACAACCCAAAAAATGACTTCAATTGTCCAAATATGTGAAATGAAAGCTATATATGTAAGCTTAATGACCACACAAACCAAAAACTCTTTCGCATATAGCATAAATGCAAAAAGGAAAACCCTATTACCAAGCAATCTGCTACAAGAAATAACCAATGTGCTTTGACTCTGGAGTCCTTTTTAGTAGCCCCCCCAGGATCAAATGGGATAACAAGGAATTTCTCAAACACTGGAGCAACATAATATTCACATGAGCATACTTTTCCTGTATCAATTAGCATCAAACATTTTTAGTGGAGGTATGCTATTCCTGGATGCAACAAGAAGAAACCAAAATGTATACTTAAAAGTACCCATCCGTATTGAACCTGGTTTTGAAGATCCCTAGAATCTCTTGCATCAAATACCATCGAGACTACATAGCACTGATGTGCCCCACAATATACTAGAGCTTCATGAAAAGTCTAGTGCAACATCCTTATTCCATAGAGTCTAAGCAACTGTAGCTTGTTACTAGCAAGAATTAAAGAGAAATTACTCCTTTTTATTCGCATCCAGAAAATCACCTACATAAGAATCATTAGAAAGAGCATCCAAACCCAACCATAGATGGAATATTTTCCTAGAAAATGAAGAAAGCTATGCACCTTTTGTAGTACCCATGGTGATTTAGCATCATCACACACACTACCTTCATAGTCGTCACAAGCCTTTGAACAATCTGTACGTATAATATTAGAGACATTTATACTTGGATTCCAGTTTGATAATGGAAAATAGATTGAGCTTGTAAATATTCATCCATAGATCCCTTAGAAAAACCATCATCCAAAGCCTCACCATTCATCAGAAGCATAGGAGTTGCTTTCTCATGCAGCCCATAAATAAGTATAGAAGTAAAATCTCCTTGGATAACCTGCTCACAATTAGCATGATTTAGAAAATCATCACACTCGTCAATGTCATCATCTGCTTTCTTATATGCATCCATGTTACTTAACAATCCATCATAACACTACAAAGGTTCATCTGGAACCCCCTCTGAATAGGTACGCTAATCAGACCATCCAAATTTTTCAATTCATAGGCTTTACAATTGGATAAGAAAGAATCAATAACCTTTTCTTCATCTTGCCTAGAATTAGTAGCACCCATCAACATGTCTTTAGCAAAAATTAGCGGCTCTTGCAACTCTTCACACACATCATATGACACTTGTGGACTAACCCGCACTTTGTCAAGCACTACAAATTTATATGGCATACATATATGTTTATTCAGACTATCATCTTCAACCAAATCGTTGCTCGTAGATCCATACAAACAATGCAAAGGTTG
Source organism: Adiantum capillus-veneris (assembly GCF_014529385.1). Classification (NCBI taxonomy): domain Eukaryota; kingdom Viridiplantae; phylum Streptophyta; class Polypodiopsida; order Polypodiales; family Pteridaceae; genus Adiantum; species Adiantum capillus-veneris. The sequence continues at coordinate 96,458,909 of NC_140938.1, read as the reverse complement.
TACCAACATCTCCTCTAAACAAGCACTTCCCTCATGCGAAGCATCAAGTTTAGACAGGTCGCATACATCACCACCAGAGAGAAAACTATGAGAAATGTCATCTTGCTCCTATATTTTAACTATTGTACCTGTATCCCAATGCTTTGAAACAAGTGCCTGCTCCATTATAGGCATACATACCTCATGCTCTTTACTGGTAGTCATCAACTCCTTTGCCAAAAATTTCAATAAAATAAGCAAAAAAGATCATACTCATAAAGTTCACTTATTATATCTTTGATAGGTTGTAAAAATCCATTCTCGTTGGCACTGTGAAACTTTTGTAGCTGGCCAATATCCTTTTCCCGCTTTGCAAACTACATCACATCCTCTCTAGCATCATATGAAGGTTTTGAAGAAAACTTCCTACCTAGTTTAGCATAAATAACCTCCACTATGTCACCACCATTTTTGAGTAACAATTGATTGCCCTCTATAAGACAGGCATCAAAAACTGCTTCTAACTTGGCATGGACCGTCGTCAAATCATGAAAATAGTTGGAATTATACCTCTTTTGTTCATCCTCTTGGTTTTTCCTTGGAATAGTGTGTTTCTTTAGCTTGAGGGCCATGGAACTTGTATATAAAAAGCATCAACAAAATCACTCTATCGGTCAAGGTAGCACTTTGCTAATGATATAACATCTTTGAGATCAGAAAACCTATAAGGCATCCAAAAGTTGTGATCATGTGATCTTTGAGAATCCCTTGACTCTTCATCTCTACTTCATAGCATGCAAGGGAACCTTTTGGATCGTGCCCTTGAAAAACACCACATTGTTCCCATACGGCATCAAGTGCCGTATCCACCGCATCATCAATTTTCTTTTCTGTCTTCATTGCTCTTTGTGCAGACATCCTTGGACAAATTGAAGCATCCTTGAAAAGTATAGAACTTCCAAATTTAACAAACAGATAATGCTTCCATAAACTTCACCATCTGCTTTAAATTCTCCTTCTGCACCTCCCACCTCGGCTTGTTTTGCATCGGGTTGACCAAAGATGTCAGGAGGATAAGGGTTTGCAAGGGGACCCGGGACAAACATCGGGCTGCTTGCTATGGGAAAAGAGAGAGTGAGAAGATGCACAACACCATAAAGTAGGCTAATAAGGACGTTGAAAATAAAAACCAAGCATAAAACAATTAAAATTGATAGCACAAATGAGATTCAATGCTTGGTTGCCAAGGGAGGCTGTTAATGGTGTTGTTCATTAAATTAAATGAAGATTAAGGAGTTCAAGCTCCTTACAAAAGATTCTAAGCAAAGTTATTAGAGCACAAGCTATGTGAGCACCCAATGATGATGATGGAGCACCCAATGATGATAGAGAGCGTGATGGAAAAACTCTATTCCCCTCTGCTTCCCCATGTGTAGCTCTCCTTCTCCAATTGCACAAAAAGTAACTCTCCTCATTTGCCTAAAAAAGTGGCCCTTCTGGGCTTGTGTATTTGGCTATTTTGTTGACTTTAGCCCTATTTTTGGCTTCCATTTTGCATCTTAACCACCTTTTTGTTCCAAAAAATAATTTTAGCCCCATGGGCATGGGAACCACCCCTACCATGTCATCATCCTGTTTACGAGCCACCGCCCGCTAGCCTCTGTCGTCCAGTCATGCCGGTAGAGGGCTGCCATCACCAATTCCAACAAAATCCACCCGATTGCCGCCTAGCAATGACACGTGCCGCCAAAGAAGCACTCGTTGTGGACCCGCATAGATAAGCTCCAATGAGAGCTCCTCTCTCCAAATTGTCACCCCCACTAAAGGTCACACTTTGTTATATATACCCCAGCTTGCAGCTCTTCTACTCAACATATGGGATGATGCCCCCTACCAAGTGGCATGATGTGAGCACTCGACCCTTCAAGGTCCCAAAAAACCTCATCAAAATTGCAAAAAAAAAAGAAAAAACTTATCCTCCACCAACTTCAAAACATAGCCATTTGCTACGTGATGCTCCAATCACCGAGCCATGAAGCCGTGTGGGATCTCCTAATATTGCCTTTTGCTCCCCACAGCCTTGATACCCTTCGACTCCATCGAGACCACAAATCAAGGGACACCAGGCATCACTACTCTCGAGATTTGCATCCAACTTTGATGAGTTGTATCTTGGAAACCGTAACTTCAATTATCAAGCCATTGACTCCAATCTACTCCATATTAGTGATATCACATTCTAGAACCTGGTCAAGGCTAAAAAACTCTCATATGGCACACCGATCAAGGCAACCAACCTGGCACGGAATTGGCCCTTGATGAAATTTTAATTGACCATATCTAAGCCGTTTGAACTCTGATTGCCAATCTAAAAAGACGGACATACACCATATGATGAGCACTTAAGGACCATGAACTCACTTCATCCCTGACCCTTCATCTGGATATTTTGACATTCAAGTTGTCATAACGTTCACACCATAGGTCCAATTGATGAGCTGTAAAGACAGGCTTGTGGAGCATTCTAAGTACTACATTTTTAGTCCACAAACTTCCATTCCTAAGTAACACATCCATTTTTAACATAAAAAAGACTATTTTTGGCCCTCTAAAGCTGCATCTGGCATACATTTAGCATCGAGATTACTTGTTATCAAGCCCTGGTAACTGGTCAATAAACATATAGACTTCAAATAATCTTAATTTGCATCCTCTTGTTGTTTTTCCCATTGTGGAAGTGGAGGGACGCGAAAGCACACTAAAGACCTGACGTTGTCTTGGCCTAAATATCTAGTGTGGCACTAAAGAGGCGTGGCACCTAAACTAGTATGCTTGGTGTTGATTTCCTACCACCTACTTGTATTTAGAATCCTTTCAGAGCTTGAGTTCATCGAGGGAGGCGAAGTCACCCTCTACTTATGTTTGGCTTAGATAAGTTGGAGGACTGTATCTTGCTCTTGGTAAAGTGAAATTCTCTCTATCCATAGTAGCAACATATGTGGATGGGTGGACTAGTCGATCCCACATAAGGTCATGTGCATTTACTTGTTCTTTTTGGTTTTGAAGTTATAGTATAATGAGACTGCAATATAAAATAGTTCATGGTTTGTTTATTTTATTTAGATGGGGCATTTAAAGATTCTCTTCTTTCATTCTCCTATGTCATCTATGTACTCTCTCTCTCTCTCTCTCTCTCTCTCTCTCTCTCTCTCTCTCTCTCTCTCTTCCCACAACTCTTCTACACATATATTCACCTTATACTCGATCCATTTTTTCCTTGAGTACCCTTTCAATCATACACATTCAGGGGTAACACAGTCACTAGGTACCTCTAGATGTAGTTTGGCTCATGGCTTAAACTCCATGAGGTGTGTTTTGTAGGATGGATATGTATCTCCTAGAGTAGGGTGTAGTGCTCACCCATGTAATGAGCATTGTATTATGTTTTATGATTTTTGGGTCGGATTATTAAGTATCTTTAAACGATTATGGTAGACATGTAAGGGTAGATATCTTATATAGTCTGGCTAATGTGGAAATGATTGTTTGTGAATATGAAAGCTGCTATTTTGATTGAACTCATGTGTTATATTATTTCTCATGATAGTGTCAATACAAGATTAGGATCACCTACACCACTCAGCCTTAGATGAAAGTGTCAATGAGCTAGGGTTTTGCTAGATTGCGGGCATTTCCTAGATCTTCTTCTTTTTTGTTAGGATCATCTATATGGTTAGTGCATTGGGATTGAATGGCCTAGACGGCTAACACATCAAGGACCTTGCCTAGGCTTGGCTTTAGTAGCAAAGAGGCATGTCACCTAGACTAGTGTCATTGGTGTTGATTTCGTATAACCTAATGGTATTCAAAATCCTTTTAATGCTCGAGTTCATGGAGGGAGGTGAAGTGGCCTCGCTTAAATTTGGCTTAGGTAAGTTGGAGGTCTTTTGTCTCACTCTTGGAAAAGTGAAATTCTTCTTTTCCATAGTAGCAATGGATGTGGATTGGTGGACCATTTGATCCCACAAAAGGTCAGATGCTTCTACTTAGTCATTTATAGTTTTGAAGTTAAGGTATATTGAAACTCTGATATGCACAATACTTCATGCTTTGTCTGCCTAATTAAGATGGGACATTTAAAGATTCTTTTTTGTCATTCTCCTATATCACCTATGCACTCTTTTTTACCATCCTCTCTCTCTCTCTCTCTCTCTCTCTCTCTCTCTCTCTTTCACACATATATTCACCCTCCACTTGATCAAATTATTTTTTGTGAGTATGATTTCATTCATACACATTCAAGGGTAGCACTAGTCTCTAGGTACCTCTATATGCAGTTTCACTCATTGTGTAAACTCCGTGAAGTTGGTTTTGCAGGATCGATGTGCATCACACCTGGAGTAGTGTGTAGTGCTCACCCATGTGATGAGCATTGGATTGACTTATGAAATTTTTTGATGGGTTGTGGTAGATTTGTAAGAGTAGATACCTTATATAGTTTGATTGTTGTGGAATGACCGTGGAATGAATTGCATTTGCATATGAAAGGTGCTATTTTGATTGGGCTCATGTGTTAAGTTTCGAATGACAATGTTAATACAAGATTACAATCACCTACATCACTTAACCTTATATGAAAGAATGGAGGAACCGGGACTTTGTTAGATTGGTGTGTTGCCTAGATGTTCTTCTTTTTGTTAGGCTCATATACATAGTTAGTGCATGGGGGTTGAATGGCCTACACGGCTAGTGCATCAAGGACCTTGCCTTGGCTTGGCCTAAACACCCAATGTGGCATCAAAGAGGTGGCACCTAAACTGGTCTGGTCGGTGTTGATTTCCTATCACCTAATGGTATGTGGAATCCTTATAGAGTTGGAGTTTGTGGAGAGAGGCAATGTGGCCTTGGATTACGTTTGGCTCAAGTAAGTTGGAGGTCTTTTGCATTGATTTTGGTATCTAGTGAAATTCTCTTTATCCATAGAAGAAATGGTGGACGTGTGGACCACTTGATCCCACACAAGGTTGGGTGCTTCTACTTAGTCATTTATGGTTTTGAATGATGGTTTACCCATTTTTTTGATATGCAACAATTCATGGCTTGTCTATTTATTTAGATGGGGTATTAAAATATTCTCTTGTTTCATTCTCCTTATAAGATCTTTTTGGGTCTCTTTTAAAATTTAGACAAATAGATTCTAAAGTGTGTTTTGTAAAAATTTGGGTTAGAATGCTTGTTTGGCAGTGTTGTAAGGTTCTAAAGCAAAAACAAAGTTGGTTTCAATATTCTAGTAGGTCAAATGGATGTTTGGTTCAATTTTTAAGCTTTTTCATGCTTCTTGTGCTTTTTGGTGTTTTTTAAAAGCTTTTTCATGCTTCTTGTGCTTTTTTTGCAAAAAGCAGGGTCGCATCCTTAATCTACGAGTCCCGCACAAACTATGGTTTAATTTTGTAAAAATTTACTTTTTGGACGCTTTTCCTACTATTTTTAGCTTTTCATGATTTTAGTTCTGTCTAGTGAAAAAAGAGCCATCTTTCTTGTTATGCTGGACAAGGAGAACACATGGATCAATTTTAGAAAATTTTGTTTTTTTTTTCTTTTTTTTTGCTATTTTTAGCTTTTCGTGCTTTTTGGCGTTTTTGAAAAGCAGCATGCTTTTTAAGATGATCTAGACATAAAAATATTATTTGTAGTCATCGTTGGAATTAAAAATGACTATTGAGATAAAAATATGGGATTAAACAAATTTTTTACAAGAATTATTTTTATAAAAAGCAGATCCGTAAATACGTCGGGACAATACGAGTAAATCATAATTATGTCGGGCATTACAATGCGGCATACTCCAGTTCTCATTAGTTGCCAAGATATTGTCCAATTAGTCAATTTTATTGTAAAAATTAAAGGAAAATTGAGAGAATTTGCTAAGATAAGCCCACGCTAGTCACATGACATGGGAAAAGTCCCTAGTCTACTAGGATGGATGAAATGATGAATTGGTGCAATAGGAATGCGGTGCAATGTCTCTAGCCAATGAATGTAAATCACTATTCCTATATGAGGCTCTCTCTTGTACCCAATTTGAATAATGAATTCTCATATGGCTAGCTATTCTTTTTATCCACCCTAGATCCCACAGAGTTGACTCTTAAAAGCCAAGCCATGTTTTTAGAAAAGTGTCCTAAAAGCTTGCAGCTAATCATAGCACAAGAGGTAGCACTACCTGTAGCTTGGGGCATACTCCGACCAGACTGGAGCAGTTATAAATTCACTTGTTGCAGGCCTCAGTTTTTAGTGCCTACAGTTGTGTCTACTACCACACAATGATACATACCTATTATACGTAGTGGTGCAAACTCTCCATCACCAGCTCCATAAGTTCTTCTCTCTCATTTGCGGAAAAAAGAAGAAGAGTCTCTCTCTACGTGCTTACTATCTCCTCTCTCTTTTCACGGTGTACGCGCTCTTCGACGGCTTTCATAGTTAAAATCTCTACGTAGCTCTTATCATCACTCTCTCGCAGCAAAGAAAAAAGACTTTCAACAACCCCTAATCAATTCTAAAACACGATGAGAAGCTTTAAACTCCATAGCCATCATCTCTCTCTCTGTCTATGTCGTTTTTTGAGGAGCTACCCTCTCGGTGGTTGCTTTTTTGTATAGAACTGCATGTATAGACTTTCAAAGTGTTCAAAAGTTGTTCCATGCTTATTTCATCATGTTAATCAGATTGATTTATACACAAGATATGTTTATGGTCACGTGTGTACATAAAAAGCGCTTTTCGTTTCACATCATGTAGGCGGCGGTAGGAGCACTTTTTTAGTCATATCTCAGAAACCATTATGAATCAGGCTAAACCCTTTAAAAGAGTGATAAAACACATCATTTAGAGAATTTTATCTCTTGGGTTTCATGTGAAAATAACGTATGAGTTAAGAGTTCTGGTCAAAAAATAGCTTGCTTTCCAATGCACAATCAAAATTTTGGACCCCAACCTTCTTAGAGAACCACTATATAGATTCATCCGATGAGCAAGCCCACTTAGCCAATTAAATCTTGATTAAAGTTGATGATAAAAATATTTAGGTTTTTCGATATCACTTCGTGAGTGCCAGTTATTAACTATTCCATAACCGGGTTTACTTATGACTATAAGGGTCCTACCAAGGGACAATACCATATGATGTCGTGAGTTTGTCGAGCTACTTTTATATAATTTATGGTTTGCTTTGGTGAGGTGATTTCAAGTGTTGAATGTCCATAAACTTATATGAGGGTATGTGGTTAGTCACTCCAAACCCTAAAGGCATATATGAATAAAGTGCCTCTCTTTTCATGTTACCGTTTGTTGCATGAGTATCATACAGGTAAAGTGATGGGATAAGGTGTTAGTTTATATTATGGAGTTGATCTTTATGCATTGGTTTGAGTTCAAACATTATCATTTGCATATTATGCATGCACCCAAAAATGGTAGACATTTGTTTTTTGTATATATGTGAAGCCTATGGTTTATGGTTGACTAAAGTGGGTGGACCGGTCGATCCCTACACAAGGTCTGGTGCTCTGCTAGTCATTTTATATTTTTGATGTTATGGTATACCCAAATTTTGTTATTGCACTGATACATGGTTGCCTGTTTCATTTAGATGGGACATTTAAAGATTCTCTTTTGTCATTCTCTCTCTCTCTCTCTCTCTCTCTCTCTCTCTCTATTCCTGCAATGCGGTGAACACATATATTCACCCTCCACAATGTTATTTTTTCTTTGAGTACGCTTTCATTCATATCACCCATTTAGGGGTAGCACTAGTCGCTAGGTGCCTCTAGATGCACTTCAGCTCACAACCTAAACTCTATGCTAGGTAAGGCGCTAAGAACTCCTCCCCTATGAAAACGCCTTTGCAACTCTGATGTATGTTGAGAAATTGTATAAAAGTGTAAATTTTGTATTTTGTGCATAGACCCCTGGGGAGGGGTATCTCTCACATGGTAGTAGCATGGGTAGATCTATGCTTGAGGTTATGGGGATATCATGGAGCCTGATACTAGTTGCATTAGTTATGCATCATGCATGCATTCATGCATGCTATTTGAGAAAGAATATTGTATTCACGATGCATCTATGAGTGACATTGATTGGTGGTACCCACTTGACTTGTCTTCTTATATGGGATTATGTGGTCTTAAGTTATGATGAAGTGGTTGAAGTGTCCAACAATGGTATTAAGAATCTCTTTGAATGTTTGCTTTATAGTAACAAATGGCTCCTAAGGTGGCATCTGAATTCTTTAGCAAGAAAAACAAGGTTTTGGTCATAGTTTTTAACAATATGGAAATGCGGTTACCGAGGGATGTGAGTGAACTCTTTTATCTAGAAATTGAGACCAAATTCTTTGTAATGCTAGGAAACACAACTTTCTGGAAGAGCGTTGATCGTAGTTACCTTATTCGCCATCAAGAACCCTTCCATCAGTTCTTTATTTACATGATGATAGTCCAAGAGATTAGTTTGCTAAACTCAGACTACTTCAACTTAGGATGTTTTTTGGTCTAGAAGATATGTACTACTACTTGGCAATGCACTTCCAAATGTTAAGGATTGCCAAAGTTGACAAGAAGTTTGAAGCACTTGTAGCTATAAGGAAAGAAAACCGAGAAGATAGGTATAGACCACATTGTCGTGTGGGAGGTTTAAGAGAATACCCAATTATGAGACTTAAAAGAGTATTTAGAGATTTGGTCCCAAAACATCAATAATATTGTAGAAAAATCATAAAAATCAAATCTTGATGAATAAAGAGCACATACTCAGTTTTGGTGTACATGTGTACTAAGTATTCTCTCTCCTTGTCTCGTGTATAGACGGATCTTCTTAACCGTCTAGATGAACTCCCAAGTGATTTTGCACGAAAGGTATTTTTCAACTATGCAAATGGATTCAATGTTCATTGAGGAGTTGAAGTGGTTCAAGTTTTAAAGGGGATTAGAGGTTACCTTGTTTCAAATGTAAATGTATATCAAAGCACAACCTAAATTTTGTTCCCAAGTGCTTGATAGATACACGGTTGATCCACAACTTTGGGTTAAGGAAAAGATTCAAGAGGGTGATGTCAAAGTACAAGGATATGTTATTTATCTCAACTTGTTCTCACTCTTGAATATACCAAGCTATGAAATCATCCTTAGTAAGAAGACACTCATGCTTAACCAAAGATAAGGCTTTTGTGAGAAATTCATATATTCACCTTCCACTCAATCCATTTTTTTCTTGAGTATGCTTTCATTCATACACACTCAAGGGTAGCACCAATCACTAGGTACCTCTCGATGTAGTTTGGCTCATGGCTTAAACTCCATGACTGGAATTGGAGCTAGTCTCTTCAGACAATTAATTCAAGTGTTAGAATTTAGAGCTACTGGTTATGTCATCAGTGCAGTTAGGGAGACTGGAACAGAGTACTGGGCTGAAATAGAGAAGTTAACTGGAATGTTATACCGAAACGAGAGACATAACTGAAAGACCGGAAGAGTATTTGTAGATTCAAATTAATAGCTCAAGGATATCTAGTACATTGCATAATGGGTTTAAGCTCAGATAATTACAGAAGCAATGATTACAGGGTGAAGCTAGAGGCGAAGAGCTTGTAAACCCAAAAGTGCTTAGATAGCTAAAGCCAAAAGACAAAGTCAAACAGCTAAGAAGCCCGATTACAATGTAGCGGGTCCTATTTAGAGCTCTTAGGAGTTATTGCAATAACTAACTACAATAAGTATTGCTAGTGTGACTACTCCTTGTTGGTCGGCCTTCCAAGGGGCAGTTCTTGCTTGCTAGGATTGTCCTTGCCTTCTACATCCTTCCCTCCATTCTTGAATTTTGGTATAACCCCAAAATTTTTGAAAAAAAATCCACCGCGTGATTTTGATTTGGTGTTGAGAAAACCATCCAGTGTTCTAATTTGGCCTAAACCGTAAACCCTAAACCCTAAACCCTTCTAGTTGTTGCTGAGTTGGCCAATGTTCCTCATGATAGTACTCTTTCGGTATTGCTAGCTGTATACCTACTTCATGATTGTTGAGTGCTTGCCACCCTTATAGTTGTAATTCCAAGGGTGCCCAACCAAAGAAATTACAGTGCTTAACTGGGAGAATCCACCGTCCAATTCTGAGATGGAACTACCAAGTATCCTTCCACTAAACCCACTTCCTCTTGCCCTTCTTTTGTATTGGTGCCTTAGAAGTCCGAGTGCTGGCATTGTCCTTCTAGATAAGTTTGTAAATGGCCTCTTGCTCAAGGTGATCCCACCTTTCAATGGACATCTCAAATTCATAAGGCGTGAGGGCATTGTAGGTTTTGGTGTCGGGATCATATAGACTACGTTTGCCCTTTGTCAGATGAGTTTTGTCAATTTATGACAATGTGAGGCTATGTGGATCCATCCCTACTAAAGAGGATGATTTGTCTTAATTCTAGCTTCAAAGAGAATCTTAGCCATCTCTCTGTATTATGGCCCCAGTCTTGGTTTTGCAGTGATATCCTTTTCAGGATTCTTAGAAGACTCCACAGTTAGTTGAAGTAACTAATTTGTGATCTTTGTTAATCCACGAAGCTGGATCTTCCACTGTCCCATATAGAGTTTGACCTTTGGCATTTCTCCTTGCAGATCCATGACAAGGATCCATTTTGAGGGCATTGTTGATCAGTGATTGCCAAGCTTTCCATTCCATAGTGGCTCGCTCATACCAGTCTTAGAGTTCATTGGTGATGCTGAAGTAAGTGAGCCAATCCACTGGTTGTGGATGTTGAGGATATAAAGCTGGGAGAAATCTACTGACCTTCAAACTGCTGGTTACTCAACTGCTGGTCTGGTTGGTATTTGTTGGGTTCACTGCCCCCTGTAGCAGTTGATCTCCCAGCTCCAGAGCCTGAGGGTGGGGAAGGAGGAATATTATCATCATCATCAGGTTTATCTGCTGGGTTGTCCTCCCCGCTCTCATCCTGCCCTTCTTCCCTCTGAATCTCCTCATTAGGATCATTTTGCTTATCAATATAATCCATAATGGCTTGATTTGTGAGGTATGTGTTGTATTCAAAGAGCTTTTCTTGCAAATCACTCTACATGGTCTCCATAAGTGCATTCAAATTGTCCATATCCATGGTTACATTGCCTTGTGGAGTCAAAATATCAGCAAGGTTATTATAGATATATCTCTCTGTAAGGGAGGCCTTCAATGTAGTGTGGGTTGTCAACAACGTCTTGAAGTCAACCCGCTTCATTCTCAGCATAGTTTGAAATCTGTCAGCATTTCTTAAGGCTTCTACCTTATCTTCATTTAACTGCCGATTCTCTGTCTCGAGATTGAACAAATTTGCTTGTAGCTCCTTAATTATTTATGTTGACTGATTTTCACCAATACCTAAGAGATTGTGCCCCAATATCCTGCTGGAGTTTTTGAATCTGCTGCTGACTGCTTTCCAGTTCTTCTTTTGGTTTAGACACTTCTTCATTGGAGGCTGATGAATCCATCATCTGTCCTAACGTGTTGACAATGGTGTTTCATGATGATTGGATAAGCATCGAGCAGCCATCGGCTACTATTACCGGGTCAGATTGGAATGGCTCATAAACCATAATGGGAGCCATGTATGGTAATGCTACCAACTCTGATTTTTGAAAAATTAGTCGGCCTTTGAGAGGGTTATGCTGTAACATCTACAGTCTATTCTTCTTGGCTATGGATAAAGCCAATTCACTGAAAGGAATTTTGTTAGCTGGAATGGCAGGTGCTGAACCCTTTCCCTTGTCATTATTGACTACCACCTGTTTAGCGCTTGACGTCTTGCTAGCTTGTTCCAGCACTGGTGTCTGTTGGAGTCTGTTTTTCAGGTATGGCTGAAGTCTGGCATGCTGAGGACTTTTCAATAGTCAAGGACTTGACCTGACTCTCCAGTTGCTTCAGTAAAGTGCTGATTTTGGCCAATGTAATCTTTGGTTTCTTTGAACCACCGGCCACCACACACCTGTGTAGCCTTTCTCTTCTGTCCAGTTAGAGCCAATTGATTTCTTGGAGCCTCTTCGTCTGAAGATAGATCTACATTGTTAGTGGCTAGAATGGGTTTCAGACTCCAAGCCATCTTTACTTGGAAAGAGGCTTCTAGAGCAGTTTCCCAGTATAGAAACTGCCAGACATACCACGCTTTGAATACAGTCTGAGATTGCAGCTTGGCAGTCTGCTGTAGCACATTGTGAGACAAAATCTACCATAAATTGATTTTAGTTATAGCATTTAATCTTTTTGCAAGGAGCATGGAAAACAACTTTTCTGACACATATGTGGGATTGTTCTTCAGGCTAACAGCCTCAACAACAAACCTGTAGTAGCTGAGGGGATGTCCAGTTCTGCTACTGGAACCCCTTGTGCACTAGCCTTTTGTTTCTTTTTGGCTGGTTCATCTTCTTTCAAAGACAAACTTCTCTACTCTGCAGATGTTGTGGTCGACTTTGACTCATTGGGCATTTTGAAAGCAGAGGCAATGTCGTCAGGTGTTGCCGTGACTCTTACACCATTGACAATAGCACTATCTTCCTCAGCATTAAAAGAATCAAGAACCTGCTCGATAATGGCCATGTAAAAATCCAACCTTGTAGCCTACACAACCACATGCAAATCCCATAGCTACAGCAGCGCTTCAGCTTGCTTAGTAAACATATACCTTTGTATCTTGCTATGTGGAATAAGTGGTAGAGAAGCTTGAAGAGAGTTAATGACTGCTGCATTTTCATCTACGGTATCCTGCATCTTCTCTGACATTTTCCTTCTACCCATACACTATGAGGAAGGTAAGTGTGTAGAGGAAGAAGACTTACTTGTATATTCAAGGCCATAGCAAGGTGTGTCGGGTAGACAATGATCAATAGAATTTTCTGACAAGGAGGTTTGCGGTTGTAGTGAAGAGTCCTTAGAGCTTGGCAATGTCGAGTGTGTAATAGCAGGTAGGTGTCGTGCAGAAGATTTGTGATGAAGAATGCCCACCACCTTACTGGTATACGCGTTCGTGCCATAAAAGCTCCACTACTTTTTATTGTTCCTAGAGTTCTGTGCACCGTTGGTGATGTGGCATACATGCATTGGCTAATTCTTCCCATAGTCTCTTTAATGATTATCACATGCATTCCCACTGGCCCTTTTCCCCATGAGAACTGGTATTGGCTCTGACACTTTACTAACTCTTCCACTGACACTGTTTTATCACGCTGATACTTTTCTAGCACCGTCACTAGTTCTGGTACTGGTTGTACATGGAAGAGGTTTAGAATGGCTGATTTTGAAAGTTCCTGGTTATCAGTACCCAAAATGCTAGCATCTTCTTCTTTGGAGGTTTCTTTCTCATTAGAATAATATAGCTTAATTTTGGTCCCATTACAACAAACACCTGGCAGTAGTAGTCCACATAGGTCCTTCAACTTCATATGGACCGGCCCAAGCTATCTTTAAGTTTGGTTTCTTAGGGCCCAATTTGGATTGATAAAGAAAAACTAAGTCTCCCTTCTAGAACTCTCTAGCTTTGATTCTTCTATCATGCCAGTGCCCCGGGGGATTCACTCTATATACAAAATGGGACGCCACCTGCGAGCGGACAACTTTGGTAAAACCCCTATATACCACTCATATTAGGGAACATGACCCCCCTTCTACGCTTATACGACAATATATGAAGAAAAATATCATGCCCCTATCTTACATATAAAATTTAGGTCTCACATGATCTAACAAAGAGTGTATAGCATTGTGACTGGCAATGTACTAAGAAACCACTTCTGTTGATAGCTAGATGTACCCTCAATGTGTCTTAGTTTGAATTTCAAACTATATGCACGATCAACCTAAACCCTGGCTACTCATCCAATTCTGACCCATCCAAAGCTGGTGTAAATCAACCTTTGAACTGCTCCAAATCAGCCCTTATCTATGACCTGCTTGATGCAAAATTTGATGTGTAACCCAATAAAAAACTTCCCCTAAATTCATCCGAGTTCTATTTCACATTGGTGACCAATTGTTACAAGTAATCAACCCGAGTCAGTCCCCCCCCCCCCCCCCAAAAATAAATATGATACCCCCCTTCCTTATTTTTAAGCTTGGGAGATAAATTATTGGGGGCTTGTCCCTAACTTATACACTTATATAACTTGTAAAAAAACCCCCCTACCCTACACTTACGTGGTGTGGTAAGTTTTCCATGGTGAATCCACCGGGGCCAGTGCTTTCTTCTTTGCTGAACAACTTCCTGTTCCAGCATGGCAGGTTGTCGCAACTCATCCAACTGCACTAATTCTTCCAGTCTATGTTTAATATTATGATTAAAATACAATCCATATTCCACTTCCATTCTAATACTAAGAATCACGAATTCAATAGGCACTACGGCTTCCGTACTGCACACCATTCTGAAAGGTGTCATTCTAAAGGTGACTTTATAAGCTATTTTGTAGGCCCATAGAGTAGTTTGTACCTTAAGAACCCACTGATGTGGTTCCTTCTAAACAATATTGGTAAGGATTTTCTTGATGGTTTTTTTACTATTCTCTACTTGACCATTGCACCTAGGAAAATAAGTAATTGATTTCTTCTGCTGCTTAGCTGAGAGCATTTCCATCAAAATTTCCATGGTAGCATTGATGAAATGTGTCCCTTGATCAGACACAATCTCAATGGGGCATCTATATCGGCAAATAATGTTTTCAAATAGGAAAACAGTAGTGGACTTTACAGTATTATCTGGAAGAGCCTTGGCCTGTACCCATTTAGTGACATAACAGGTAGCCATTAAGATATATCGGTTCTTCCTTGGAGTGATCTTCTTGAATGGTCCCATGAAGTCCATACCCCATTTCATAAATACTCCCAGTGGTTGAACTGGAGTAAGTGGAGTCATATTAGCTACTGTTCGTCTGCCCATTATCTGACATATATCACAAGTTTTGCAAAAACTTCGAACATTAGATATCATAGTTTGCCACCATAATCGAGCCTGCAAAATCTTCTTGTAAGTAATATCATTCGAGAAGTGTCCTCCAAAATCCCCATCGTGTGCTTCAAAAATAACTTGCATTCTTCCTTCCATTGGCGCACACCTTTGAAGAACCCCATCTACTCCCAACCTATAGAGCAATCCTCCTATGATGGTGAACTTCAGACTCTTAATAATTAGAGCCTTCTTCTGGTTTTGAGTCCAATTTTGTGGGAGTCCTCCTTTTAAAAGGAACTGATATACATCATACCATTATGGATCTGTGTTTTCCTCAGGTGCCACCTAAAACAACTCTGCATCTACTGGCTCATCTCTCAAGGATATTTGTGAGTAGTCGTCAGTACTTCTGGATAGGAAATCAGCACCACAATGAGATTTATCATGCTTGTGAAATATGCGAAAGTAAAACTCCATTAGGAACGTCATCCATCTGATTTATCTTCCTTGGATAATCACTTTGTTAAGAAAAAATAATAATGCCTGATGATCCACATAGAAATGAAATAGCTTGCCCAGTAAATAATGTCGGAACTTGGTGGCACTGAAAACCATTCCTAAGGCTTCTCTCTCCGTGGTAGTATATCCTTGTTCAGCTTGACTGGCAAAACACACTGGATAATTAGTCCTTCCTTCTGGTTGAGCCAGTATTGCTCCCATTTTTTGTCCCGAAGCATCGACATGCACATGGAAGATGACATCCCAATCCGGTTGTCGGAGTATTGGCTAACTGATAATGGCATTTTTAAGACATTGGAAGCTCTCCTCACATTCAGTAGTCCAGATGAACTTGCTGGTTTTCTTAGTGAGCTCATATAAAGATAATGCCTTGGAAGCAAACATATAAACAAATATTCTATAAAAATTGATATATCCTAAGAATGAACTTAGTTTTGATGTTGTTTGAGGTGCCTTGGCCGGCTGGACACACTAAATTTTATCATTGGCCATCTCTATGCCATTCTTGGACACTATATGCCCCAGTAATTGTCCCTTTCAGACCAGGAAAATAGATTTGAATGGATTTAAACATATCTTCTTCTCCTTACAACACTGGAAAACCATTTCCAGAAATAGAAAATGCTTCTCCTTAGTTGAGAATACAGTGAAGTCATCCATAAATATGGCAAGAAATTGGTACAGTAATTCATTGACTATCTCCATCATGCAACATTGGAATGTTGCTGGAGCATTGCAAAGACCAAATGGCATGACCAAATACATGAATGCACCTTGGAGTTTTTATCTGCACGTGTAGAGACATGTTGATTTGGCTGTATAGAGACATGTGAGTGTGAGGGATCCCTTTTTAAAACTACACCCCATTCAGTGGTTTCTTCGATATTTAGGAGAAATCTTTAGTGCCATCCATAAAGCTATATACATCTCATGGCCTGCAATCTCATCAAATAGCATGGCCGTAAAAGGTAATGGAAAATAATCTTTGATGGTTTGAGCATTCAGCTTTCGATAATCCACAAAAACTCCGAGCTTTCCATTCTTTCCTGGCACTACCACAATAGGGAATAGCCAGTCACTACTGGCAACTTTTGTGATGAATCCAGCCTTTGGAAGGTTTTTGATTTCTTCTTTGACCTTCTTAGCAGAGTTTGAATTCATTATGTACCGTTGTAGGGGCACTAGTAGTCTACCATCTAACTTCAGAGGTATTCTATGTTCACAAACCTCTGGATCTACACCTCTTAAATTGGTATGCTCCCATGCGAATACGTCTTTGTATTTTTGGAACACAAGTCGGGATTTTTCTTTCATTCCTGCATTCAGATTCTTGTTTACTTTGATCAATCAAGGAATTTCCTCAGAACCCAGATTCCATTCTTTGATTTCTTGATCATCTAGAAGCAACCAATTTGGCCCACCTCCCTTCCTTTTGGTTGACTCCTTAGCATAATCCCAGGATGGACCTGTTAGTTCTCAATTGTCATTTGGAACTCCAGTAACTTCTTCAGAGTGCCCCTCTTCAGTGGCCACTAGTGTAGTGGATTATGCCAATCAGACTAGTGGGCCATTTGCAACCATGGGCGTCCCAGTAACATCCCATATGCACCTTGCACATCCAGTATCAGGAAGTTGGTCTTGAACTTTTCTTTTCCCACACTTATCTGCATATTTTTTATCATCCTAGTTCCCTGCACAACTCTGTGATCGACCATTCAAACCTTAAAGGGTGCTGCTTTTAAGTTTGTGATACCCATTCTTTGCTGAAGATGTGCCCCCAGGATGTTTACACCTGCCCCTCCATCTAGTATGACATCGGATAGTGGCTCCCATTGTTTTTTGACTTTGTAGTCTACCTGGTTTATCGGAACTTCATCATCTTTGACAACTGCCAAGTCAACTGATCTGGCATCGGCTTCAGCCTTTCATCGCTGTCTGATGAATTTTGTTGCTTCAGGCAAAGTTTTTCTGATGTCTTCTAATTCAATTGTTAGTTTCTGAATTATTTCAGAAATTTTAACATGAATTTCTTCTCTCTCTTGATCAAAGTTATTTTCAAAACTCAAGGAGTCGGGACTATCTTCACAGTGCCAATCCTTTGTTTTGATATTTGCTTTGCCCACTTCATTGTTTCCCATTGCAGCTAGAGCTGATTTAATGTTTTCTAGATCTTCCACCTGTCCTTGGACTGTAGCCAACATAGTCTCAAAAATTCTAGATCGTGACTGATCTGGCTGTCTTTTCTCAAAAGACTAGGCTAGTATCTTCTAAATGACTCGAGCATCAGAACTTTCTGGCTGCTCTGGTAGCTTCTTGGCTAGATCTTTAGTGATATTAGCTGCCAGTTCTCTCTGCTCCTGCCATTCATCGACTACCTTCTCTTTGCCCTTTGCCTTCCATACCTCTCTCCCGCTGAGTCCATTTGCTAGTTTCAGAATTGACTAGTTTTACCGGCTCATGTGGGATTTCCTCAATGACTACCCCTTTACTGCATGTAGCTACTTATATTGGAACTTTCTCTGGGGCTTTTTCCTCAGTAGCCACATTAGTACTGGGTGCCTCTAGACACTGAGCCACAAAGTGCCAATACTTTCCACAAGTATAGCAATCAAGACTTTGATTTTGAAAATTACCACGACCCTGGCCTCGGCTTGTACCTTCGTGGTATCTGCCGTGCCTAGTACCAGTGCCACTGGTACCTGATTTCTCCTCTTGGGGTACACTAGTTGTCTCTCCCTTAGCTAGTTCAACATTGGTAAATGCCACTAGAGACAGATCCTTTCCCTTCATGAAGTGATGAATTTGAATGCCACAATTGTTCCATAAATGACCATATGCTTTGCAATAGGTACACTGTGGACATTCATTGGAAATATGATCTTTAGATTTTCACCTTGAGCACCAGGTTTCCATTCTCCTAACTAGTTGTTTAGTCTGGTTGATTTTAGTAATCTGCAGGGCCATTTTATCAAGCTTCTTGGACCCAGACCCTTTCTTAACCTTGTCCTTGATCTTTTCAATCTGAGCTGTTGTTAGAGCTACTGGAGGTCTCACTAGATTTGTAATTCTCAGTGGAAGAACTGCTACTACTGGACCTCCTCTTCTTGTGGCTTCTCTCCTTCTTAGCTTGTTGTTCAAGCTTGAGAGCTCTCTGCACCAAATCATTAAATTTATTTGTTGGTGCAGGTACCTCTTGTTATCTGAGCTTCTTACTGCGCGTAGGTATCCATTTAGAAACCATGCGCGCAGCCTCTTTTTTGATGGTGGCTCCTGCAACTGCCTAGTTAACTCCTTGATCATCTCAACCTAACTTCTCACTGACAATTTCCCTTGTCTAATCTTATCTAGCTCACAGAGGATGTCCTCATCACCCTTGTTGTCTGAATACTCTAGTCTGAAAGCCTTGAGCACTTTGTTGTATGATCTGAGTTGGCAAGCTGGGTAATGGTAATACCATTTCCTTGCTGCATATTTTAGTGTCTGAGAAAAATATTCTCCCCAGTCATCTTCATCAATATTCTTCAACTCAGCATACTGCTCAAAAGCTTGAATATGAACATCTGGATCATCTTTCTTTCCTCGAACACTAGGGAAGAGATCTTCAATCAAGAAGTATAATCATGCCGATCGGCATCGTTTCTGCTACTTCTGACCTTGGGAGCCTGACTGCGTCTTGAAGACTTCTTGTAGTGATAATTTGTATCAGCATCCAGTCAACTTTTTCTTCAATTCTAGTTTTTGTCTCTTCTCTCCCTTTCCTGTTGGAGCTGTGACAAATGCCCTTGCTGCCCTTGGCCTCACCTGCCTATGTTTGGATCAAGAACTCCTAGTTTTGCATTCCTCATGCTCGACCCTTCTCCTGCGTTGCATTTATTTGACTGAATAATTCAATTTATATCGAATAACTCGTCATTATTCACATATTATCGTAAAATACGTGGAATTTTTGAATAATTTATAAACTATCGAGGATCGATACAGTATCAGTCGCTACTTAAACTATCAATTGATCTAATATCGATCGATACGATTATATAAAAAAACATTTTGTTTGATACGTTTTTGATCGATTTTAATTTTGGAGCTTTCTAGTTGTCACAGAGCTCACACTCTCTACCTCATACTTTCAAGATGCATTGTATTCTCTCTATGTTTATGTCAATGAATTTGTTCTCAATGAATTTGTTCTGGAGTTGCTAATTGATGACTTTGTTAAGAGTCAAGCAATGTCTTTTTATTTGATTGCCAAGCAATGTCCTCAATACTTATGTTTATGCGAATTCTCTTCAATACTGGGAGGTACAATGAGAAAAAGTGAGATACATTATCATGAAAAGATGTTTACATTTCTCCATCTATCACAGGCACCAGTTCATCAACCTCTTCATCGTCTAAACATTTTGTAGCCACTTTCCACTCCATCTCATCATCACTACATCTCTGTTCCGCCATAGTTTCATGCGTTTGAAGCACTCCAAAGTGTACTTCGGTCGCACGTGTGACCATCTTTGTGGGTACATGAAGGAGACACATGTTACAAAAGACGTACACAAGGTCTGCTGCATGAGCATGACTTAAGCGATTTCTGCACTTTGAGTGCACAAAGTCATAAGGAGACCAATTGCTGCATGAGCATGACTTAAGCGATTTCTGCACTTTGAGTGCACAAAGTCATAAGGAGACCAATTGCGCTCACAACTACCACTGGATGTCGCGACTAAAAGCACCCTGGTCGCCACGTGTTGTAACTCAACTACGTCTCCTCCATATTCTTTCCAGCATACTGGGCCTGACATCTTTTTTACACTATTAAGAACCCAAGGATCTCCAAAATTTCCTTCCCTATTGGCATAATCCATCCTCTGCTGTAATGCATCCATGCCATCGTCGCCTGGCAACAACTACGAGCAGACATTTCTAAAGTCTCCCATCACCTCTTTGTTGGAGGCTTGTCCGTTCATCTGAAACTTTGGATCCAAGACAAATGCAGCACCATGCAATGTTGTGTGCATTTGAGCCCATCGTTTTCCCACAAGATGCACAATTTGTGATCTCTCTCTTGCACTGTAGTGGTTGTATTCTTTGGTTTGACGCAACACCTTAGACATGATCCAATAAACCTTACCAATGACAAACTTATCTGTGTCAACAATCCTTAGTAGTTCCACATAGGGCTTACTAACCCCAACAAGTTTGTCAATGTTCCGCCAAAGAGAGGAGATTGCACCAAGGGCACACATTTTTGAGCTACTTCACGATGGCTTGGATACTTGCTGAGCCAAGCCTCCCAATGGTGATCTGCAATAGCTTCTGTAAGAGCCGCTTGCACTTCAATGAGATTATTCAAAACATAGTACGATGTAGTGAACCGTGTGGCACAAAAAATTTGAAGTGCTTTTTTCAGAGACTTGGAGCGAAATAAAGCATATGTAAACTGATGTTCCCGTATTAACTTGACTATGTGATTGGCGTCAATAAGAACCTATTTTATGAATGATAATCTACCCATATTCTTTAGAAGTAAATTCAGGGTGTGAGCTGCACATCCAATCCATGTAATTTTTGAGTACTTTTCCATAATGGCTAAACCTGCTCCTTTGTAGTTTGAAGCATTATCTGTAACAATAGCTGTCACATTCTTCAGTCCACCCAATCAAGAAATAGCTCACTCATATACCTTTGTCAAGTACAGAGTTGTCTTCTCTTTCAATGAGGTATCAATGGCCTCCAAAAACATTGCACCTTTGGGACAAATTACCATGACATTAATCAATGGTTTTTTCTGACAGCTGGTTCATCCGTCGAGGGCTATGGTACAACCAAACACTGGAACAAAGTCAAGCATTGTTCGCCTGAGAATTGCTTCTGTACTCCTCTTCACTTTGTTAATATACTCCGTTCGCATTTAATTATAATCAGGATAGATGAATCCTTTTTTTGCAGTTGACATTAGGGGATCTTTGAAAATAGGATTTCTTATGACATTAAATGAGATTCCACAAGCCATGAAGGCTTGTGTCCACTTAAGATGCATTTGAGCATGTCCTGTTGAGTGAATGCTTCCTGTAGATTCCCAGGCGTACTGGCTCTGCTGGATGTCTCGGGACTAGCATCTATCCCTCCCATGGCACCATTTGGAAAAGTGTAAGGACTTTGAGGTGTTCGGGTTGTTCCCATAAAGGGTCCTTGTTTAGCTTGCATGTCTTATTGATCCACACTCACTTCTTCTATATTGACAGTTGATGTACCTGTCATGCCCTTCTATCTCTTAGGAAGAAGTCTTGCCTGTTTGCATTTCTTTACATACCCTGCAAAATGGACCCATATGTCGTTAGGTGGTGCTCCACATTCTTTCACATTGGGACTAGTGCCAAATAAATGTTCTTTCATGCGAGTTTCATTGCCGTGCCACTTATGCCCACAATGTTTGCATTCCAAAAACGAAACTGTTTTGCCTCTCTCTTTTTCCTCCACATACGACCACTCTTTTTCTCGCACCATGCTTTCTAACTTTAACAAAATATATCCTACAATCAGTAGATACACTATGATTATAATTTTTCACCATAATAGCGCAATGAGAAAGATAAAAGTGGTAAGAGCATGAGCTCAATAACATCCATGTGACTCCCAAGTACTATGCATGACTAATCTTCACTAGGAGGTAAGATCTTTAACTCGATCACAGCCTAGTGAATTCTATAGGTAATCCACCATATTCACTTAGAGGTAAGAGCCTAAGCTCAATAACAACCAAGTTAATCCTACTTCATACCTTAAACCTCACTTGGAAGTAAGAGAATCATCTTATAACAACCAAGAGGCACTAAGTGGACCTATTATATGCAACCAAGTGAATCCTACTTCATACCTTGATCCTCACTTGGAAGTAAGAGAATCGTCTCATAACAACCAAGAGTCACTAAGTGGACCTATTCTATGTATATATGAGGTAAGAACATTTGTTCATGACAACCAAAAGACCCTACATGTATGTGTATATGTTCCAAATGTATGGACTAGCACTATTATTTGTTCACATATTATAGCTAGATAGATTTTAACCATCAAATATCACTTTTAGTATCTATTCTAAAACAATAGAGCTAAGAGTATAGCTTCTAATGTTTAGAATTATACATTCGCACTATAGCTAGAAAAATAGCCTCTAATCCATACAATTATTTATTTATCTATTCTTAAACAAATAGAGCTAAAGTATAGTCTCTATTGCTTAGAGTAATTTATTTAATCTTATCAATAGAATTAAAGAATAATTTCTATTGTTAACACTAGTTCTGTAATCGCACACTTGAATCTCCTGAGACACTAAAGTGTCCTGTTTTTCTAGCAACTTGTCATAATTATTTGGTGAATCTAGAAAAAAAATTCATAGGTCAAGTTCATATCTTAGGTCAGCTATGAAGTGAAGAACATAGCTAAATTTTATTTTTGACAAAATTAATATTATAATGATAAGTTTTAAGATGAAAAAATCATAGAAATTTAGTGCAATTTTAACAATTTTTTCATAAATTGAATATAACTTCTCATCAAAACAAGATTTTGCATAGATTTCAAGGTGTATGAATAGGAAAAAACTTATTTTAGCAAGAAATTGAGCTTCATAACTTAGTGATGGGACTAGATTTTTGTTATAATCAAAAGACCAAAATCTTGAAACTGTTGACAAAGAGGAGAATTTTGGCCTTTCAAGGCCTCTTTCATTAACATGATGAGGTTATGGGAGCAAACCTAAGATGTATAATGTATCTATAGGTCAATACCCATCAACCAAGTATTTTTCAAGGGTTCAAACTCATAGGCATCTTGTAATTAATTTAAGCTCATTTAAAAAAAATTGTAGTGCATAATTTCTTGCAAAAAAAACATTGCTATGAAAAACTAATGAAAGTGTGTATATAAATCTCCCAATTGTGTCCATATGAGGTATTTGTATATAAATAAGTGAGATGAACGGAAAAATCTAAAAGTGGACTTTGTTTTAAGGCTTATCTTTGATTAATTAAAAAATCATAATGACAACATGCGCACTTTTTTGGATATACCATAAATCACCAAATGTGGCTTGCATAACCATTAAAAATTATCACCTTATGTAATGGGTCATAGATCTAGTATATATGCATCATAAGACATTGTAAATTTAGATGAGCTAAATGTTTTGTTTGATTGTTAATTGAATTTGTGAGCGTTGCATATTTGACCCACATGAATTTCTATATTTAATTCTAGTCACCGAGAATTTATTTCTCACATGAAAATTGCAAAAATATCAAACACATATATAGGTAGTTACAACAGATTATTGCATGCACCCTGCTCTTTTTTTTCTTACGCTAGAGTACAAGTTTTAATGAAACATCGGTGAAGGGAATTGTAACTAAAACACACAAACTTGAGCTTTATATACTACTATTGTATCGATAAAAAATATATAGATCGATTAATGTTATCGATTGAAAAGCCTATCGATCGATTAAATATCGATTGACACTTTATCGATTGATATGTAAGCAATAAAATGTTTTGCAAAAAGCTGACGTTGGAGAGGGGGAATGGGAAACACACCTGACACACACACAATGGCCCATATATAGCTCAGGGTATTCACAACACCACTGTCCTCTCGAAAACACCTTCAAAAAAGACGATTCACACTAGCAAGGACTTGCCTGCACTTTGCCCAACGCGCACACGCTTTGCACAATACTCAGACAGCGATCACATCGATCTTGCCTGCTTCCAGCTCTTCCACAACTCAACACCTCTTTCTCTTTCTCTCTCACACACAGAGGGGGCCCGGGGGGCGCACACGCTCACACACATTGGCACCACACACCTTCGAGACGAGCAAAGAAGAAAGGGGGTAAGGGGGAGAGACGATGCCGAAAAATCAGCAATGATAGATTTCCTTGCAATGAAAAAACACCATGTACAACATCCATGTAGTCTGCTCTTGGCCACAGCATGGCCATCACCCATCCGTATAGAGGGGAACACACATCCCTCGAAACTCGACTACGTCGGCACACACTTCGACGACAAAATTCACCACTCGCTTCGCATTGGTGGCAACTTCGCATCTTGATAGCCCTCGCTAGCCGCCATCTCCGCAAGGCGCTTGACCTATTTGAGCCGCTTCACAAACGATGCTCTTCTCCCATGGCTTCGATTGTCGAGCGCTCGAAGATATCTCCTTCCTCTCCCTTCTCTTCCCAAAGAAAAGCCCTTCCTCCTTCAAAAAACGTAGCCCCCTCCTTTTCCTTTCATTTCCACTTTTTCTTTTTCAAGGCAAAGAAGAAATTCCTTTTTTTTTTGGCAATGGCGCCCTGTGCTACTGTTCTCACTTAAGCCTCCCCTTAAACATAAGGTTTGAACTTCTTTTTTTTCCTTCTTCCCCCTTGAGTCCAACCACCCTTTTAGCTTTTTTTTTTCAATTCACAAGCAAAGGGGTTTTAATCTTCACTTCCATACATCGGTGCTTTTTACTCGTATATTCTTGTCGGCCACCCATTCGGTCGTGCCATACCAAATTCCATCTCGTCAAAGCCATATCCAGTTGTCTCGCATCCTCGAATGGCGGCCCATAATGCTGAAAAAAAACCCGATCTGTAAGATCTCTGATCCCAAGCTAAAGAGCACCCCTGCACTACAAAATAATCATACTACAAAAAGGTACTATTTTTGGCAGTTTTTTTAAATCTGTCGGTGCCAAGATGTTTAGAATGTTAAAGAGCTTTCAAAAATGAATAAAAACAATTTTTGTGAAAATTTTCCTAAAATAGTAAGGTTTTGGTCACCCAACCTGTCTAGTTTTGAACGGCTCGACAAACTGCATTCCTACCCAGAATTTTAAAAAATGCATTTTCGGACACCGGGAGCCGCTAAATATGGCAGGTACTCAGGATGATGCACCTTAGTTCTCTCTAAGCACAACAAGTTTCGGAATTAAAATCCAAACTGTAACGACCGTCTAAGGTTAATGTTTTTAGTTTTTTAAGGCTAGCGGGGGCACCAGCACTTGGGGGCTGGCGTGTGCACGGGCTCTAGGCTATTGGAGACTTGTTTTAGTAGATAGAGGGCACCCTCACACACATAGGGGCTCGTGAGAGAGTTTCCAAGCAAGAGAGAGAGTGTGAGACTCAGTTAAAACAAGCAAATTGGACACTTGCAAGCTATGCACTCAAGCTGCCATGCATGACCAAAGTGCTCATTCAGATGCAATTAGCAACAGATTTTGACATCTTGAGGTTGGGAGTCTATTTAAGGACCTGTTCCCACACACACACACACACACAGATACTCAATACACACACACACACTCCCTCACACACACACACACACACACACACACACACACTCACTCACACACATACCTTGGGCGAGGTGCTGTCGGCATACACAATCTCTAGGAGATGATTAAGGGAAGGAGGTGCTGCCAATTTCTCATCGAATTAGGCTTCTTGGATCAGAAATTAAGGTCTTAATCAACTTGAATTATGATAATCTCGAGTTAAATTCATGCTTACATCTTAATCTCTCTATGAATCCCTTATTTTCCGCTAATACTATGCATAATCTAACTACTCTACCTAGTAGCAACTCTCTAAATCACACATGTGATTAATCTATTTCACTATCTTAATACAATTAGTTAATTATGCATCAAATCAACTTTCTTAATCATCAATTAATCCATGATTAATAATAGTGAATAGCCAGCTAATTAGTTCAACGCAAGAATGATGGAACTAAGTTAGTCTCTACCAAAGTAGCAGATTGAACGATTTCAATCAGTCATTGCATTAGGAATGAATTTAATTAACAAGAATTAAACTCTAATTACAAGAGACTAATGTGTAAATTAGAGAAATTAATCACCCTCTTAAATTATTGTCATTATAGAAAAGGAAATTCTTCCGCATGTGCACAAGTTAATTATGTACTTTTTTGTTCATCTTAGAGAAGCAATTAGTATAGCAAATTCATCATTCAATTATTCTAATTGAGCAAGTAATCACAGGAAACTGAATCTTCCAATTGCCGAGCTAAACATCTAATTTTAAGGCCAATTCTCATAAGATCATGTTGTCAATGTAATAAAAACTTAGATCAACTAGTGTTAATCTAAATTTTCCCAAGATAGATTATGATAGAGGAGTAATTATCATACCCCTGAAATGATTTTGTTTTTCCCGTATAAGAAGAAATGCTTGTTAAAGTTAATCATGTTGTTATCTGACCAACTGCGGATTGTCATGGTATACCGTACTCTAGTCTCTTTTCCAAAATCATCTTCTTAAGTAGTGAGTAAAAATGGCCCCAAAGAGGACCCGTTTTGGTGGATCTCACGACCATGAGGCCGGAATGAGCAACACCAACAGAAAGGGAAAGGCTCCCATGGTCGAGCAAGTACCGGTCATCTCACGAAGCAATGAGGAGGAAATTATCGAGGTAGACCTAAATCTTAATTCAAGTACAGTTTAATAACATTGCATTTCGGTAAGATAGGAAAATAATTACTCCAAACATGTTGGTAATCCAATGGAGACCACGGCATTTTTAATTAGTGTATTTAAATTCAAGTAGGAAAGAATATTTTTGGTATAAACTGTCTGAAGTAGGAAAGACTGTTTGCTAGGGAAAATTAACTCGGCCAGTTCATTTTTAATTCCAATGTTGATTTAGTCATGATCCCCCTCTTGATCCATGGGGCAGCTCGCGAGGTTCTCGCAGTAGCTAGGATTACCTAGCTTAGGGTTTTGATCCACGTCTTGCATTCTTTGCGGTGGATACCCACGACTTGCGTTCTTTGCGGTGGGATGTCCATGTCGTGCTTTTTATGCGGTGGACTCTAATTGTATGGGCAACTAGGTGACAACGGGTGGAGTTAACACTCTCTGGGGAATTTCGTGCCACTAGGACATTGGAAGTTTAAATGAAATGAGTTATTGAGTCAATTTTTACTAGAAAGATTGTTTTGGTGGCGCTTTGAAAAACTGTTTGAAGGGTTGTCTTAACACAACCTGTGAATCGGAATTAATCAATGAATATATATGTTGAACAACAAATGTGTTAGTAATTAGGACACACAAGACAAAGTGTGAGTATGGGGGTGGAAAGTGGGGGCTTGGCTCGGGTTTCCAATGCCTATGAGAAGGGTGGTCCCGATTGGTCGGGAACTCTCTGTCCCCATTGTACGGTAAATGACGTTAGAAGTGCTCATTGCACCAAGAGTAGTGAAGTCCCAAGTGTACGTGCCTCTCAAAGCAATGGGGAAAAAGGTACTTGAGACTTCTCTCCTTCTAGAAGGTGAGTCTTAGGACGATAATTGGCTAGACATGCTTTCTCCAATGGGGTGGAACTAGATCTCGTTGCTAGTAGGCTCGACTCAATTCACTTGGTGATGAGAGTTTGTCCGCTAGTTGATCCCTTAAACCACTTTGTTTGCTTCCGCTATAGATCTAGTGGCCATCAGGTTTACCATCAGAACCGTCGTTTGAGATGACGGGGTGGGGACCTCACACAATCCACCTTTTTTTCTCGGTTGTCCGCGAGCTTGGCTTGGACATATCCCAACGTCCACAACTCTGATCAGCGAGCCGTAAACTCCGTTTGACTTTCCATATTGCACTCCACTTTCTAGAACTCTGGCGAGCTCAAAAAAACTTCTGTAGGCATGCCTACCAACACGTCCCGGTGAGCACATACCCGACTCCTGGCAAATATTCCACAGGACATAACTTGCTTGTTTGAGATCCGATTGACAATCCGAAAAGACTGACATGCTTCTTAGCTCAAGCACTTCATGCCTATCCATTCATATCACCTCAGGCCACCTGTCCTTGCCTGCCCTTTCTATCGTGGATCTACAAAGCATTCTAACTTTGAACTGGCATATCTTTCACACCGTGGCCCCATTTGATGAGTCGTCTGGACGGGCTCCTAGAGCATCTCAAAGACCACATTGTAGAACACTGACTCAGCATTCCGGGCACCTTTATGTGCTATTCCACTTGGACCATTCTGGGGCCTTTTTGGCCTAAAAAACCGCATTAGACATATACTTCTGCCACCACCATTCTGCCCAGGATCGTAGTACCTGCCCTAGCCTTCTAAACTGCACCTACCTGCAGCCCTTGCATGGCATAGATCATTGTCCAGCTTGGACCAACTTTGGTTGCACCATCATTGCCCACTCCGTTGTGAACATTTATGTTCAACCACAAACAGGCTTATTGTACTAAAAAAATTGCCACACCAAAACAAAATCTATGCACATCACAAAACCAACTAGCATATGTACAAAACTTGGCATCTGCTACCCGCTGCCTTTGTTCATGCGGGTTTCCCAATCCCCTACTTTGCTTGCCATCATACACTTGGGTCAAACATTTGGATTTCATCACTTCCATCCACTTGCAATGGCCTCCCATAGTGCTACATCCCATCACACATCCAATTATCCACATAACATGCCCTTAACATACTTCCACTGCTCCCAACATTCATTGGCATATTGTCCACTTTGCAAAAAGCTTCACCAAAAGCATCACCACTCTCCGAGTGTACATCATCATTCACATTAAACATACCATGCCTCTCTCCCAACCATATAACACAAGATCCTCCTCAAGAAAATCTCGTACCTACTCGACAACCCACTGCACAGCCGCTTTTATCAGCATCCCTTTCAACCACCATATGCACTCTTCCTTCGACATCTTGAACAAGTCCACACCCTTGGACTTTTCTTCATGCTCAAAAGGACCACTCCTCTTAGCGGGAAACTCTTTCACTAGAGGCACCGCGGTGACCATTGCTTCCATACTCACCTTTGTACATGCCTCTGTCGATGCCACCATAGCAGCAGACTTTTGCTTTCCCAAAGAAACTGCCAACTGTAGAGGGACAAACCCTCGTATCACCTGCATTCTAGTCAAAGCTTTCCCAACAATCACCTGTGTCTCTTCATCCATCTCACCCATCGAGTCATCAAACCCCTAATCAGCTTCATCTTCAATGCATTGCTGGCCAAAACAACTTATATCCAAGGTACCACCCATGAAATCCATAGGCGATTGCAACTGCTCTTCCCTTTGACAAGTATGTGATGCCTCTCCCTTGCCATCTTCTTCAACCTGTTCTTCTTTCTTACCCAGAACAACACTCTCCTTCTTGGCAAACCCTTGTATCTGTTGTACAATCAAAGCACCTTCAACAGCTACCTTGATGAGCATCGTCATTAGCATGGTGCCGCATAGCACCCTCACCTGCATGTCTTTATTCCCAAGCTCCGATGCTATCACCTACTCATCCTTTATAATGGCAACTACCACATCCTTATGCACATAACAAGGTAACTTCACCTTTACCATCATCGACTCTTTGGATTCTGTCTCCCAGCTTGTCTCTCTATCCTCCTCACAAAAGTTCGAGCTTGTAGTCTCATCATCTTCACCATAGGCCGATTCGGTATCATCATCATCATCCTCTAGTTGCTCCACAAAAGCTGGACCATCGTCGTGCCCACTTTTGTCATCCAACCCCGAGCTCTTGGCACCTACCATTTGGCCATGATAGGTTACCCTTTTATACAAGCACTCCATGAGAACAGGCTCCACCTCTTCAAGTTGCACTGGACACTTGGCATCTGCTAACTCCTCTACACACTGGCTCTTTTCAACAAAAGGCTCATCTTCGCTGACAAGCTCCTCCACGATCGGCATAGACACATCAATATGTCTCTCATTTGTTCCAATGATCAACAAATAATCTGCATAAAGAAACACTATGAGAAGTACATCACCCTCACACTTTACATACAATGTGCTTTCTGTTGGAATGTTATGAAAGCCTTGTTTGACCAAATGAGTGTCAGCTTTCTCATACCAAGCACGAGGAGATTGCTTCAACCCATACAAAGCCTTGTTACATTTTGCACACTTTGTCATCTTGTCCTTTCTTGACAAAACCGCGAGGCTGTGTTACATAAACTTCCTCAAATATGTCACCGTTCAAGAAAGCAGTAAGAATGTATGATTGGTGTACATTCCAACCAAAATGAGTTGCCAATCCACATAGAAAACACATAGTAGTCATACGACAAGTGGGAGCAAAGGTCTCTTCATAATCTATGCCTTTTTGCAGTGCATAACCCTTTGCAACAAGTCAAGCCTTATGGCGATCGATCTCACCATCCGGCTTGCGTTTCAACTTGTAAATACACTTCATACCAATGGCCTTTTTTCCAAGAGGCAAATAACATAAAGTCCATGTATCATTTTCTATAAGTGCATTATATTCTGATTGCATGGTAGCCATCCAATTTTCTGAATTCTGTGCTTCATCAAAAGACAGAGGTACCTCAACATCATGTAAGCTAGACACATCCAAAGCATAACAATTTGATGCATAAGATGCATGGTGAGAGCCTGAACGAGTATGAATAGACAAAGGTGCATCCAATTTACTGTCACGGAAAGGGTGCACTAGCCATTTTGGCATACCTCTAGCCTGCTCATTTTCGGCCCTTTCTTCATCAAGTACATTACATCTGCATCAGTAATAGGCTGATCTATAACATTTTCAAAAACCCCCATAGGCTGTACATTTGCCTCATTGGAACTTACGTTCGTATTTCCACCACTAAAATGAGGCAACAAAGTGTTATAAATTTCCTATGAGCCTACATTACTGTCTCTAGTACATGACATCAAGGACTGAACAAAATCTTCCACAAACACTACATCCCGTGAAACCAGAATACGTTTTGTTTGCACATGATACAACCTGTAACCTTTGCTTTCAGCACTATAACCAACAAAAATACATTTAACAGCCTTATCATCCAAGTTTTTGTGCTTTGTTTGTGGCACCAAAGCATATGCCAAACAGCCAAAAACACGCATGTGCTCAATAGAAGTCTTTCTACCGTGCCATGCTTCATATGGAGTAATAGACTGCAGAGCTTTTGTAGGACACCTGTTTAGTACATGAGTGGCACACATGATGGCCTCAAGCCAAAAAGAATGCGGCAAAGCTTGACTTTTGACCATACATCGTGCCATTTCCGTAAGTGACCTGTTTTTCCTCTCAAGAACACCATTTTGCTGAGGTGTATAAGGCACTATGCATTGGTGTTTTATCCCACAACTAGCCAAAAATGCATTGAATTCATGAGACATATACTCCCCCCCTCGATCGGAACGGAGGGTGCCCATAGTACATTTTGAGATATTTTCAGCCATAGCCAAAAATTGTTTGAAGCACATAAAAACTTAGAATTTTTTATTTTAGCGAAAATACCCATGCATGCCTGGAGTAATCATCAATGAAAGTCACAAAATAAAGGTAATTTCCCAAGGACGGAGTTTGCATGGGCCCACAAACATCACTATGGACAAGCTGCAACTTGCATGTGGCCCGAACTGAACCATCCTTTGGAAACTTAGAATGCTGCATCTTACCCAAAATACATCCTTCACAAACATGTTTGACAGGTGCTTCAAGAGGCGGCAAAGAAGCAACCATATCAGATTTTTGCAAACGCAGTAAACTAGTAAAATTTAGATGAACAAAACATGCATGCCAAAGTTTTTCATCTGAAATAGCCCTTGAATCTGCAACAGCATTTGCAAAATTTTGTCCACACTTGTCGTACAAAGTGAGCTTATACAACCCACGGTACAAAAGGCCAGATGCAACAATTTAATCACCAAAACTGAGATCATGAATTGTACATTTGTCATCCACAAATTTGACTACATATCCAAGTCTAGCAAGTGCGGATACAGACAAGAGATTCTTTTTGATCCCAAGTACATAAAGTGCATCAACAAGTGTGAAGGAATTGCCATTTGCAGCAATAAGCACAATCTTTTCAACTCCATGAACCGGATAAGAGGCATTGTTGGCGCAAGTGACTGAATTCCCATGAGGGACAAACTCGAGAGAGGTGAGAAATTCACGATGTGAAGTAATGTGCTTTGTAGCACCACTATCGAAATACCACACATGTGAATCTGCAGTTCCCTACATCCTTGATAAGGGAAAAATAAGTTGCTCATTGCTCACAAGGAAAGGGAGCCTACATCTTCAGAACCAGGACGTACATCAATGCCCTGCACAATATTCTAGACGCCCTTTGACACAAGAACATGTTGCATCATATAAGCCCACATAGGGTAATTGTCCCCATCCAACCTGTCCTCAGCAGTAAACATCTTGAAGACATATGTGTTGTTGTCAGCCATGGTAAATGCTGCACGTGATGTGAGAACTGCCCGAAAATAGGAGAAACGGAGTGAGAACAACACGTGCTATATAGCACAAACCGTAGAAGACTGTAAGGCACCTGTTATGCAAAAATCAGCATGTGGTGGAAACAGAGGCCGAAATGAGCCTGAATCAGAAATCTGAGCAGACCTACGACAGGTGTGTGCTGAAGCAGTTGGCGACTAAGCCCAGGAGGATGTAACCTACTCTGATACCAATTGTTGGAATTAGGGCTACAGAGAAATGCACACAGCTTGGAGAAGACGAAGGAAGCTCAAGGCACACAATAGAGAGTGTGTTTCTTAGTGTGCAATGGAAAGATAGATAGCCCTAGAGTGATGGGCGTATATACAATGCTCGGGGAAAAAAACCTCCTAAAGAGGGGAAAAATTCCCCGGCGGTCATAGTGTGTTCACACACATCACTACCACATGTATATGGTAACATAGAGCATCTATAAATTCACATATAGGCCTCAGTTTCCAGTGCTGGCAGTTGCGTCTACTACCGCACGATGATATGTACCTACTATAGGTAGTGGTGCAAGCTCTCCATCACCATCTCCATAAGTTCTCCTCTCTTGTTTGTGGGAGGAAGAATAAGAAGAAGGATACTCTCTCTCTACTTGCTTACTATCTCCTCTCTCTTTTCACGGTGTACGCGTTCTCTGACGGCTTTCGTGGTTAAAATCTCTACATAGCTCTCATCACCGCTCTCTTGCAGCAAAGAAAAGATCCTTTTGACAAACCTTAATCAATCTTAAAGCACGGTGAGAAGTTTTAAACTCCATAGCCATCATCTCTCTCTCTCTCTCTCTCTCGTTTTTTGAGTAGCTACTCTTTTGGTGGTTTCTTTTTTTGTATATGAATGCATGTATGTATTTATCAGTGTGTATCAAGCTTCTCCGTGCTTATTTCATCATGTTTAGCACGCTCATTTTTATACACGATGTGTTTATGGTCATGTGTGTACATAAAAAGTGATTTTTGTTTCACGTCACGTAGGCGATTAGAACACTGTTTTGTTCATATCTCACAAACCGTTATGAATCAGCCGAGCCTTTAAGATAGTGTTAAAAAACATCATCCAAAAAATTTTCTCTCTTGGGTGTCATGTGAAGAGGACGCACGAGTTATGGTCAGAAATCAACTTGCTTCCCACTGCACTTGGTCAAAATTTTGGACCCCAGCCTTCTTGGAGAACCACTATATAGATTCATCGGATGAACAAACCCACTTAGCCAATTAAAAAGCTTGATTAAATTTGATAATAAATGTATTTAGATTTTCAACATCACTTTGTGAGTTCGAGTTATTAACTATTCCATGACTGAGTTTACCTACATCTATAAGGGTCCTACCTAGGGAAAGTACCATATGACGCCTTGAGTTGGTCGAGTTATTTTTTATATGATTTATGGTTTGTTTTGGTGAAGTGATTTCAAGTGTTAGATGCCCATAAACTTATATGAGAGTATATGGTTAGTCACTCTGAACCGTATAGGCATATATGAATAAAGTGGCTTTCCTTTTGTGTTACTATTTGTTGCATGAGTATCATATGGGTAAAGTGATGTGATAAGGTGCTAGTCTATATTATGGACTTGAGCTTGATCCATTGGATTGAGATCA
Source organism: Adiantum capillus-veneris (assembly GCF_014529385.1). Lineage (NCBI taxonomy): Eukaryota > Viridiplantae > Streptophyta > Polypodiopsida > Polypodiales > Pteridaceae > Adiantum > Adiantum capillus-veneris. Next base: position 96,424,506 of record NC_140938.1, on the reverse strand, counting down.
AACACTTTCATGTGCATATTTTCCATGCACCTAAAAATGGTAAAAATTGTTTTTTGCATATATGTGAAGCCTATGCTTTATGGTTGACCAAAGTGGGTGGACCGGTCGATCCCTACATAGGGTTTGTGCTAGTCATTTTATATTTTTGATGTTATTGTATATCCAAATTTGTTATTGCATTAATACATGGTTCCCTATTTCATTTAGATGGGGCATTTAAAAATTCTCTTTTGTCATTCTCCTGTGTCTCTATGCACTCTATTTTACCCTCCACTATTCTCTCTCTCTCTCTCTCTCTCTCTCTCTCTCTCTCTCTGTCTCTTCAATCAATGTGGTGTACACATATATTCACCCATTTAGGGGTAGCACTAGTCACTAGGTGCCTCTAGATGTAGTTCGGCTCATGGCCTAAACTCCATGCTGGGTCAGGCCCGTGGGGAGGGGTTGCTTGAGGTTATGGGGATAGAATGAAGCATGATACTAGTTTCATTATTTATGCTTCATGCATGCATTCATGCATGCTGTTAGAGAAAGAATATTATTTTCACGGTGCATCTATGAGTGACATTGATTAGTGGTACCTCCTTGACTTCTCTTCTTGTTTGGGATTATGTGGTCTCGAGCTATGTTGAAGTGTTCAACAACGGTATTAAGAATCTCCAAAGGTTACGTTTGAACATTCTAACGAGGGGAAAAAAGTTTTGGCCATAGTATTAAACAATATGGCAATGCGGTTACCAAGGGATGTAAGGAAACTCTTTTATCTAGAAATCAGGACCAAAGACTTTGCAATGCTAGGAAACACAACTTGTTGGAAGAGCATTGATCATTGTCACCTTACTTGCCATCAAGAACCCTTCCATCAATTCTTTATTTACATCGATGATAGTCCAAGAGACTAGTTTGTCAACCTCACACTACTTCAACTTAGGATGTGACTGGGTCTAGAAGATATGTAAGAATACTTGGCAATGCACTCCCAATAAATCTTAACTCTATAGAGAAGAAGCTAGACACATCTGAACTCGAATGGTTGACATAATTTGATGATGCATTTTCCAAAGAACTTTCACACTTATCGCTCAAGTGCAAAGTTGATAATGCAGTAGAGCTTATTTCAGGACCTCAACCAGTTGCTCATAGACCATACAAGATGTTTGTACGTGAATTTACAAAACTCAAAGAGAAACTCACTCAACTTCTTGAACAAGGATTCATTCAACCCAGTGTTTCTCCATGGAGTACTCCTTTTCTCTTTAACCAAAAGAACAATGGTACTCTATATCTTTGTATCCATTATTGTGGATTGAATTAGGTAACAATGAGGAATAAGTATGCAATACCAAGAGTTAATGAGCTACTTGATTGATTACATGGAGCTTCTATCTTCACAAAAATTGACCTCAAGTCAGGGTATCACCAAATCTGAATCAAGGAGGAGGATATACCAAAGACACGATTCAACACTCGTTTTGGACACTATAAATTTACAGTCATGTAGAACTTACAAATGCTCCTACAAATTTTAATCGTCTTATGCTCGACGTGTTTAGAGAGAATCTTTATGATTTTGTTCTTGTATTCTTTGATGATATCCTGGTTTACTCAAGGAATAGAGAAAAATATGAACAAAATGTGCGACGAGTACTAAACTTCTACGCCAAAATCAGCTTTATGCTAAGCACAAAAGATTCACCTTGTTCACTGACAAATTGGATTATTTGGGATTTATTGTATGCAACGATGGTGTTCTATTGATCCAAGTAAGATCAAAGTTGGTGTAGCTTGACCTACACCAAAATTAGTAAATGAAGTACGTGGCTTTCTTATGCTACTATAAGAAAGAGCTTCTTTTGGAAAGGATTAAAGTGTGATGTATTGAACTATGTTTCAAGATGTTTAACATGTCAATGTATTAAATCTAAACGAGTGTGATACCTTGATAAGCTTTAACCTATTGATGCACCACATATGAAATGGGAATGCATATCCATGGACTTTATTACAAGACTTCTACACCTCTATGATATGACTCTATTTTTGTGGTTGTTGATATGTCATTACAAATATGAACCATTTGTTTCTAGTCAAAAAAATGTTTATGGCTAATGATACAACTTAAGTCTTCATGAAAGGTGTCTTTATGTATCATGGTTTATCTCGTCGTATAATTTTTTATCATGATGCAAAGTCCACCTCAAAATTTTGGAAAGCTTTATTCTAAGCTACAGAAACCCAATTAGCCTTTAGTATTGCTCATCACCCTCAAAAACATGGGCAAACAAAAAGGACCAACCAAATTATTGAGGATATGTTGAGAGCTTATTGAATGCATGAACAAGGTAAATGGACTAGATATTTGTATTTGGTCAAATTTTTGTATAATTCCTCATTCCAACGCTCAATTGGAATGTCTACTTTTCAAGCATTGTATGGAAAAGAGTGTCTTACTCCATTAAAATGGACAAACCCTCTAATACGAGTTCAAGTGTCTAAAGATATGTTGGATGAAATGAAACTACAGACAGACCTTATATGAGAAGATATTAAAGCTGCTCAAGATAGACAGAAAAGTTATGCTAACCCTAAAAGATCTACTCAACTTTTTGAAAAAGGAGATATGTTATTTTTGAGAGTGAAATCCAATCGTAGCTCTTTATCAACGGGTAAATATAAGAAGCTCAGTGCCAAATATTGTGGACCTTCTATGACAGAGAGGATCAATGGTAAAGCTTACAGACTCTTTTTTCCATCACACATAAAGGTACATGATATTTTTTTATGTTAGCTTACTCAAGAAGTATGCACTTGATCTAAATCACATTCTTGATGGTTCTTTATTATCTATTTCCATCGATGGAACTTTTGAAGTGTACCCTAAAGTGATTCTTCAAGTATAACTAAGCCTCTTCGTAATCGGACCATTATTGAACAGCTTTTTCAGTGGTCAACATACCCCAAAACAACATCCTACTTGGGAACGCGATGATGTAATAAGAGTAAATTATCCAGAATTCATGTCGAGGTGAAGACACCTCGAATTTTTCAAGTGTGGAAGGATGTAAGATTCCCAAATTTTGGGTCTCTTTTAAAAATAAGAAAAATAGATTCTAATGTATGTTTTGTAAAATTTTGGGTTAGAATGCTTGGTTGGCAGTGTTGTAAGGTTCTAAAGTGAATAGCAAGGTTGTTTCCATGTTCTGATAGGTTAAATAGACGTTTGGTTCAGTCTTGAAAAAATCCATTTTTTCATGTTTTGTCCTTTTTGGTGCTTTTTTGCAAAAAGCAGGGCTGGATTTCTAATCTACGAGTCTTGAGAAAGTTTTGGTTCTTCAATTTTGTAAAAATCTTCTTTTCAAACACTTTTTACGCTATTTTTAGCTTTTCATGAATTTTTAGTGCTTTTAAGTAAAAAGTGAACCCGTTTTCTTGTTCCCATGGACAAGGGGAACCCCTAGTTCAATTTTACTATTTTTTTCTTTTTATGCTTTTTGACATTTTTAAAAAGAAATATGCTTTTTAAGATGACCTAAACATAAAAATATTAATTTAAGTCACCGTCGGATTTAAAAACGACCACCCAGAGAAAAAGCAAGATTAAATAAAAAATTATGGAAATTACTTTTATAAAAAGCGGACTCGTAAATATGTCGAGGTAGTACGGAAAAGTCATAATTATGTCAGAACATCACAGTGCGGAATAGTCTAGTCATGGTCTTATTAGTTGTCAAGATACTGTCCAATTAGTCAGTTTTACTGTAAAAATTGAAGGAAAATTGGGAGAGTCGACTGTTAAATGTAACATTTAATGGCCTAGTAGCTTGTGTGTAGCGGAAAATAGCATGAACATAGTGAGCATTTCATTAGAATAGATTCCTAATGATATTAACAAGAGTGCTTGGGTGGAGAAAGCAACTAAAAGCGTAACACCTAGTTAGATAGCATGAACAATACTTCAAAAGAGAGAGAAATTAAGCAATTGACAACAGTTGAGGACCGGATTGCCTGGAGCCGGTCCCCCCTCCAAAAGGCTTTGTATTATGGTTTCTCCCATAAAGAGAGATATTTTACAATACAATTCTTTGTGTTCTTTCAATACTAGCTAGTGCAATGAAGATGGAAACTTCATGCACTAGGCAAAACACTTATCAAACACAACATCAATTCCCTCACGGTCTTAGACCCAAGACCTCACACACCTTCAAAGATGGTGAGAGCTAGCGGGATATGAGAGTAGATTGAGAGGAAGAAGGAGTATTCTTAGGAGAAAGATGTACATCTCCTCACATAATAACTCATATTAGCATAGCTTAGCTTAGTAATTAGCATGGTAGAGGAGATGAGCATGCATTGAAGCTTGGCTCTTGGTTGGATTTGCATCACAAACCCAAGAGTTGTTGATGTAGGCCTCCCTTCTCACAATCTTGGAGTAGGTGGTAAGCTTTCCATTAAAGCTTGATAAGGAGAGAGAGTCTTCTTTACTTTACACATGACATTGTGTGAGTGTGTGTGATAATTCCTTGCAAAAATCAGTCCCCCTCTCTCTCTCTCTCTTGGTCGAACCCTCTTGCTTTTTGCTCTTGCTATCATCCTATTGGACCTCCCCAGGCTTAGCCAATGGTAATTAAGCAGCATAAGTGATAGCCTTCTGACATGTGTCCCCCTTTCCCCTTTTGTGAGAGCTTTAGGTAATCATTTAATTCAACTAAACTCTCATTGGAACTGTAACATTTAATGGCCTAAAAACTTGTGTGTAGCGGAAATTAGCATGAACATAGTGGGCATTTCATTAGAATAGATTCCTAATGAGAATTACAAGAGTGCTTGGGTGGAGAGAGAGCAACAAAAACCATAACACCTAGTTAGATAGCATGAACAATACTTTCAAAAGAGAGAGAAATTATGCTATTGACAACATTTGAGGACCGGATTTGCATGGAGCCGGTCCCCCCTCCAAAAGGCTTTGTATTATGGTTTGTCCCATCAAGAGAGACATTGTACAATACAATTATTTGTGTTCCTTCAAGACTAGCTAGTGCAATGAAGATCAAATCTTCACGCACTAAGCAAAACACTTAGCAAACACAACATCAATTATCCTCAATCTCAGACCCAAGACCTCACACACCTTCAAAGATGGTGAGAGCTAGCAGGGTATGAGAGTAGATTGAGAGGAAGAAGGAGTATTCTTACGAGAAAGATGTACATCTCCTCACATAATCACTCATATTAGCATAGCTTAGCTTAGTAATTAGCATGGTAGAGGATATGAGCATGCATTGAAGCTTTGCTCTTGGTTGGATCTGCATCGCAAAGCCAAGAGTTGTTGGTGTAGGCCTCCCTTCTCACAAGCTTGGAGTAGGTGATAAGCTTTCTATTAAAGCTTGAGAAGGAGAGAGAGTCTTCTTTACTTGACACATGAGATTGTGTGAGTGTGTGTGTGATAATTCCTTGCAAAAATCATCCCCCTCTCTCTCTTGGGTGACCCCTCTTGCTATTTGCTCTTGTTATCCTCTCATTGGACCTCCCTAGGGCTTAGCCAATGACAATTAAGCAGCATAAGTGATAGCCTTCTGACATGTGTCCCCCTTTCCCCTTTTGTGATAGCTTTAGGTAATTTAATAATTCAACTAAACTCTCATTGGACCCCTTTGACTCCTAGCAATCGGAATCAGGAAAGCCATTGGGCTGCTGAATGCTCATTGGACCCCTTGGGAGACTGTCCAATAGTCTTCTAGAGGACTTAATTCTCATTGGTCCTTTTATTATCTATAGTATGCACACATACCTATAAAGCTTCTTAGTTCATGAAGAATTCTTGGTTTAGGCCATCCTTTTATTACCTCTAACTTTGATGGATCCATTTGGATGCCATCTTGAGAGATAATGTGACCTAAATACTGAATCTCTTGCAAGAAAAATTCACTTTTCTATCAATTAACATAAAGTTTATTCTCTCTTAAAACTTGAAATATTACCTGGAGGTGTTGCTTGTGTTCCTCTAATGAATTAGAGTAGATGATAATATCATCAAAGAACACTCCAGTGAAGGTTCGACGAGGCCTGAACAGCTTCTCCATCAAGCGGTTGAATGTGACTGGTGCATTGGTCAAGCCAAAAGGAATGACAATGTATTCGTAAAGACCAAATGTGGTGCGAAATCCGGTCTTTACAATATCTTGATCAACTATAATGCATTTGATGATATCCACTTTTTAGGTCAATCCTACTGAAGTAGGTTGATCCTTGTAGCTTATCAAATAGGTCTTCTACCTGTGGAACAGGAAACCTATTCTTGATAGTGATCCTATTTAGTGCTCTTTAGTCGACACACATACGATATGTGCCATCTTTCTTTTGCACTAATAGCACAGGTGAGCAAAATGGAGATGAGCTAGGCCTAACCATGCCCTTCTCAAATAACTGATGCACTTGCTGCATAATCTCGTCTTCTTGAGCTTGAGAAACTCTATAAGGAGGTTTGCTAGGCGGTGAACTTCCTGGAAGAAGTTCAATTGCATGGTCATCATTACCTCGTTTAGGAGGTAGCTCACAAGGGATGTCGTCAATAAAAACATCTTGAAACCCCTTGAGAAAATTGGATAACTCTAATTCCTTTTGGTTGCTTTTTGTCATAAAAATTAATATCTATCCAACCCAAATTATTTTCTCATATTAAACTGATCACTTAATGTGGGAGAATACACGGGAACAAGGGTTAAGATATAGACATGTGCTTATAGATCTATCTCAACACGGGGCCAATGGTTAAGGGGCCCAAATGAGAGATGGTCTATCAAAGAGCAAGGCTAACCAATGGAGCATAAGACCTTAGGGTTAGCTTCATTGAAGACCTCCAATAATGTGTGTAAAAGTCCTTTGACCTTAGGCAAGCTAGGGCTGAGATTGAGGTGGGAACCCGGTCTAAGCTCGAGGTGCTTGTCCTACTTGAGGTGCTTGTCGTGCTTGACATGCTTGAGGTGCTTGATTAAGATGCTTGAGGTGCTTGACTGGCTCCATGCTTGAGGTGCTTGACTTGCTACATGATTAAGGTGCTTGAGGTGCCTTGAGATACTTGTGGGAACACCCCCTAGTTCAAGTGCTTTGTCATGCTTGATGACTAAGGGGCTTGCTCATCCAAAGTCAAAAAGATCCCTACAAGGAGGGGGGCGAGCCTACAAGGGGGGGGATGAGAGAGAACACACACACACACACACACACACACACACACACACACACACACACACACACACACACACACACACAAGGGAAACCCCAGCTTGAAGAGGCAGCAAGGACACTTGTCAAGTTCCTCCTCATGTTGCCCTCATGGTGTGCCTGAAGCCTATTGGTTGGCCACCCAAGGGGTCCAATGATAATTTAGGATATTTAATTAATTGATTTTGCATTTATCAAGTCCTCTCTCTCAAAGGGGAAAGGGGGACACGTGTCCCAAGGCTACCCCTGTTGCTTGTAATGGCTCCTGCTTGTGATTGGCTAGGCATGGAGGGGTCCAATGAGCTTTCATCATGAGCTACAAGGGGGGGTCGACCCAAGCAAGCTAGGGGGGTGCTTAGGGGGTATACTCACCCACACACACTCACAAACACTCTCATTGTGTGCTATGCAAAGTGCAAGAGCTCCATCTCCTTCTCGAAGCTCCTTGAGAAGTTGAGAGCCTACACCAACTCTCTTGGCTATGGAATGCAAATCCAACCAAGAGCTATGCTTCAATGCTTAAGCTTTCCATCTTCTTCTTCTCCATTACTATGCTATTATGTATGTTAGCAACAAGAGTATGATAAGTGAGGAACTAATTCTTTCTCCTATGAAATGTTTCTTCTTCCTCTTCCCTACCCTCATTCCCTGCTAGCTCTCTCCACCTTCGAAGGTGTTTGAGGTCTTGGGATTGAGGCTTGGGATAGTTAATGCTTTCTACAAGTGCATGTTATGCTTATTGCAAGAAGGCTAATGGTTTATTGCAAGTAGATTAATTACTTAATGCAAGTAGATTAATTGTATTGAAAGGTAGATTAATTATTGCTTTAAGCACAAGTTGATGCATAAAAGTATACATCTTCATGCACTCAAATGATTTAGGGAACACAAAGATTAATGATGTTCACAAGTTCTTGATTGTTTTCAAGCTAAGATTGATTGTTGAAATTATGCAAAAGCTTGGTGTGTGAACCTTCCATCTCCATATTGCCAAGGAGGTCTCAAGGAACACAAAGATTGTATTGTACCAAGTCTCTCTTAATGAGAGAATCTATAATACAAATGCCTTTTGGAGGGGGGCCGGCTCCACATAAATCCGGTCCTCAACTGTTGTCATATTCTCTACACACTCTCTCTTGTAAAAGTATTGTTCATGCCTAGTTAACTAAGTGTTATGATAGAGTTGCTACTACCAATTAAGTTCACCCTCTATGCTCTCAAAATTGCTCACTCTAATTCTCTTAATTCCGCTATTCTCTAAGTTCATAGGCCATTCCCATTACACTTTTATTTTCTTTTGCTAAAGCATTAGGTTCATTTTGAGAATCTTTAACAAAAATCATGTACACGAAAATAGAGCTCTTTATTGACTTGTTGAAAGCTGGTGTATGTATAATCGGGATAGTGTTACCCATTTCCTTAGCATCTATATACATGTCTTTTTCCCTGAACTTAAAGGAGATTCTCCTTTCAGGGAATTTAACATTGGCAGCCAGGCGATCAAACCATGGTGCCCCTAGGATTACATCCTCATGCTTGAGAGGATAGATAAAGAAGTCCTCTTTGTCCACATAGCTTTGGACATGAAGCGTCAATTTCCCGATTAAGGGAGTGAGTGAAGCTTCTTGCCCCTTGAAAGCACTGTCTGCGGGTAGAACATCTCCCATCTCATAGGCTTGTATGCCTAGCTTGGTGGCCAACTCTATAGATATAAAATTGTGAGTAGAAACAGGGTCAAAGAGAATAAAAGCATCATCTTCTCTTACCTTTCCCCAAGCATGGCATAGAGGAGATCCTTTGTGGTGAATTTGGTGAGCCTCCTCCTCTTGGATTTCAACCAAGGTAGCTCTAGGAGGATCTTGGCAGTTGTTCTTTTGGGGACAAGCGCGGTACGCATGCCCTTGTTCACCGCACTTGAAACACCGGTTATCCATGCGATAACGCTCAAGCTCTTCAGGAGAGAGTTTGTTTTTACCTTTGTAAACTCCCTTCTCTTTAGCTTTGTTGGAGTTGCCCTTAGGAGACTTTTGGACATTTTCCTTCCCCTTAGGCTCGTTGGAACCCTTGTTTTCTGTGGGTTTATTATTTCTTTAGCCCCCGTTTGGAAATTGATTCGAGAGGCCACCATAGTATCGTGTATTACCTCCGATATGGTACGTGGCCTTTGGGAGTTGACATACTCCTCCATTTCTTCGGTTAAGCCTGCACAAAATTGTTGCTTTTGCTCTCCAAAATCCAACTTTTTAAAGACAGTGGCTTTGAGTTGTAGGTCCCAAAACTTGTCTACATATTTGTGGATGGATTCATAGGGAGAGAGCTTTAAGCTTCGCCATTCGGTGAGTACTTTGTCTTTGGCATCAGTGGCCAAAAACTGCTTCATAATGGAAGCTCTTAAAGCTTTCCATGTTCGCAGAGATTCACCGTTGGCTCATAGGCTAGACCACCATTGCCTGGCGGACTTTTGAAAGTACATAGCTACATGGCGTAGCTTAGAGGACTCCGTGAAGCCCTCATCTCCAAACTCCACATCAAACTGTTGGATAAAGGCCAAGACTTTGTCCGTAGCACCAAAGGTGCCATCATAGGTAAGGAAAGAGATGCTCTTCCCTCCCTCTTTTACCTTCTTCATCTTGGACGACCTCTTCTGTGCCGCATAGGATTTCTTATGGACTCTTCTTTTTGATGGTTCAAAGGTTGCAACATCACTTTCTTCAGAAGGTGAAGAATTTGAAGAAGGTGGAGAAGAGGGTGACCTCTTTCTCGCCTTTTTCTTGTCTTGATCTTCGTCGTCTTCACCATCACTTTCATAAGAGGAAGAGGATGAAGAAGATGGAGAAGAGGGTGTCCTCTTTCTTGCCTTTTTCTTCTCTTGTTTTTTATCATCCCTCTTTGGATTATGGGGTGGCGAAGGGTGCAATGGTCTTCTCCGCTTTGGTGGTGATGGAGAGCGTTTAGCCCGCTGTCTTCGTGGAGCCATCTCCGCCGAGGTGGCAGGAGACTCACTTCTTTCTCGTTCCTTTGGTGGAGGCTCTTGAATTCTCCTTTGAGAAGGAGATGCACGCCTTAATGCCGCTCCGAGAGAGAGAGAGAGAGAGAGAGAGAGAGAGAGAGAGAGAGAGAGAGAGAGAGAAAGAGAAGAAGAAGAAGTTTAATGTTGTGGTAGAAAACTTGAGCACTTGTGTGCAAAATGGCGCGTGGATAACATTCTATCATTCGCTAAATCGTTCTCGCGTGCCATAATGCCACTGTGTGTGTGTGTGTGTGTGTGTGTGTGTGTGAGAGAGAGAGAGAGAGAGAGAGAGAGAGAGAGAGAGAGAGAGAGAGAGAGAGAGAGAGAGAGAGAGAGAGAGAGAGAGAGAGAGAGAGAGAGAGAGAGATTTTATTATCGCCCTCGGAGGTAAAATATGACCTATGGGACCAAAGTTATATGTGATGTAGTATGTGTATGGCTGATGAATGACTCTTGATGATCCAAAATTGTGGTGATGAGAGTCACAATGGAGAGCCCACACTGTGGCTGGGAGAGGAAAGTGTGTAGGTCTAAGTTATGGCTGAAAATTTGAGAGAAGCAAGTTCCGATGTGACCAAAGACTGTGCACTCTAGTAGTGTGTGGTATTGCATTACACATGTTTCCTGCATTACACATGTTTTCAAATGCATAATATGCTCTTTTTCCTGCTTCCAAATGACAGATAGCACATTTGGGAAGGAGATTCATCATCAAGAAGTAAATTATTGAGCCCTTCGTATGGATTCTCTTCTTCTTCCCGAATCGGAGAGAGACCACTTTTGGAAGTCTCACTAGGAGGCTTCCTAGGTGTTCTCTCGTCATGGTGATGAGCTTGGAGAATCCCATGAGCACAGAGCTGCCGTTGCACTTCACTTTGGAGAGATGGATTGCCCATGGCTTGTTGAAGCCTAGAAACAAGATAGTTAACAAGCATCGGAGCATCATTAGTAGCTTGCTCATTAGCAAAATCAAAGTTATCAACATTAATTTCACTCTCTTTACTATTGTCAGCCATTCTAACAACTTTTAGGTGTACTTTGACACTTCAATCCCTAGTTGCTACTCCTCTTTACCCCTTTAGAAAAAGCACTCAAGCTACTGTACCTGTGGCTCGAATACTATTAATTGCAAGGAATAGAAGAGAGGGTCGTTCAACACCAAAACAACACCGGCTACTCTCAAGATTCTAATAGCTCAATAGTGGTTAAGCCATAGGCAAGCCCCATAGCACTCCCCTATTAAGACCATATCTCTTGACGGTGATGCCCCGTTAACTGCACGAAGGCAGGCGCACTGCAAGGCTGAAAAATCCCTATTCTACTTACTCACAGGCGGTTAATAATACCAACCATTTATAGCTAGCTTGAGGACCTCCCTTCTTGAGCAAGAAAAGAGAAATTGTGTGCTCTGATACCAATGTAACATTTAATGGCCTAAAAACTTGTGTGTAGCGGAAATTAGCATGAACATAGTGGGCATTTCATTAGAATAGATTCCTAATGAGAATTACAAGAGTGCTTGGGTGGAGATAGAGCAAAAAAAACCATAACACCTAGTTAGATAGCATGAACAATACTTTCAAAAGAGAGAGAAATTATGCTATTGACAACATTTGAGGACCGGATTTGCATGGAGCCGGTCCCCCCTCCAAAAGGCTTTGTATTATGGTTTGTCCCATCAAGAGAGACATTGTACAATACAATTATTTGTGTTCCTTCAAGACTAGCTAGTGCAATGAAGATCAAATCTTCATGCACTAAGAAAAACACTTAGCAAACACAACATCAATTATCCTCAGTCTCAGACCCAAGACCTCACACACCTTCAAAGATGGTGAGAGCTAGCAGGGTATGAGAGTAGATTGAGAGGAAGAAGGAGTATTCTTACGAGAAAGATGTACATCTCCTCACATAATCACTCATATTAGCATAGCTTAGCTTAGTAATTAGCATGGTAGAGGAGATGAGCATGCATTGAAGCTTGGCTCTTGGTTGGATTTGCATCACAAAGCCAAGAGTTGTTGGTGTAGGCCTCCCTTATCACAAGCTTGGAGTAGGTGATAAGCTTTCCATTAAAGCTTGAGAAGGAGATAGAGTCTTCTTTACTTCACACATGAGATTGTGTGAGTGTGTTTGTGATAATTCCTTGCAAAAATCATCCCCCTCTCTCTCTTGGGCGACCCCTCTTGCTATTTTCTCTTGCTATCCTCTCATTGGACCTCCCTAGGGCTAGCGAATGACAATTAAGCAGCATAATTGATAGCCTTCTTACATGTGTCCCCCTTTTCCCTTTTGTGAGAGCTTTAGGTAATTTAATAATTCAACTAAACTCTCATTGGACCCCTTTGCCTCCTGGCCAATAGGAATCAGGCAAGCCATTGGGCTGCTGAATGCTCATTGGACCCCTTTGGAGACTGTCCAATAGTCTTCTATAGGACTTAATTCTCATTGATTATTTTATTAAGCTTCTTGCCCCTTGAAAGCACCATCTGCGGGTAGGACATCTCCCATCTCGTAGGTTTGTATGCCTAGCTTGGTGGCCAGCTCTATAGATATGAAATTATGAGTAGAACCAAGGTCAAAGAGAATAAAAACATCATGTTCTCTTACCTTTCCCCAAGGCATGGCATAGAGGAGATCCTTTGTGGTGAGTTTCCTCCTCTTGGATTTCGACCAAGGTAGCTCTAGGAGGATCATCGCGGTTGTTATTGGCCAAGCGCGGTATGCATGCCCTTGTTCACCGCACTTGAAACACCGGTTATACTTGCAATAACGCTCAAGCTCTTCGGGAGAGAGTTTTTTTTGCCTTTGTAAACTCCCTTCTCCTTAGCTTTGTTGGAATTGCCCTTAGGAGACTTTTGGACATTTTCCTTCCCCTTAGGCTCATTGGGACCCTTTTTTTCAGGGGGCTTAGAATTCCTCTTAGTTCCTGTATGGAAATTGATTCGAGAGGCCACCATAGTATGATGTATTATCGCCGATATGGTGCATGGCTAAGCCCGCACAAAATTGCTGCTTTTGCTCTCCAAAATCCAACTTTTTGAAGACAGTGGCTTTGAGTTGTAGTTTCCAAAACTTGTCTACATATTTGTGGATGGATTCATAGGGAGAGAGCTTCAAGCTTTGCCATTCGGTGAGTACTTTGTCTTTGGTATCGATGGACAAAAATTGCTTCATAATGGAAGCTCTTAAAGCTTTCCATGTTTGTGGAACTCCACTGTTGGCCCGTAGACTAGACCACCATTGTCTGGTGGACTTTTGAAAGTGCTTAGCTACATGGTGTAGCTTAGAGGACTCATGAAGCCCTCATCTCCAAACGCCGCTTCGAATTGTTGGATATAGGCCAAGACTTTGTCTGTAGCACCAAAAGTGCCATTGTAGGTAAGGAAAGAGATGCTCTTCCCTCCCTCTTTGAGCTTCTTCAGCTTGGATGACCTCTTCCACGCGGCATATAATTTCCTATGGCCTCTTCTTTTGGATGGTTCAAAGGTTGCACAATCACTTTCTTTAGAAGATGAAGAATTTGAAAAAGATAGAGAAGAGGGTGACCTCTTTCTCGCCTTTTTCTTGCCTTGATCTTCATTGTCTTGACCATCACTTTCATAAGAGGAAGAGGATGAAGAAGATGGAGAAGAGGGTGTCCTCTTTCTTGCCTTTTTGTTCACTTGCTTTTTGTCATCCCTCTTTGAACTATGGTGTGGAGAAGTATGCGATGGTCTTCTCTGTTTTGGAGGTGATGGAGAGCATTTAGCCCACCGTCTTCGTGGAGCCATCTCCGCCGAGGTGGCGGGAGACCCACTTCTTTCTTTTCCTTTGGTGGAGGCTCTTGAATTCTCCTTTGAGAAGGAGATGCGTCATCAAGGAGCAAATTTATGAGCCCTTCATAGCGATCCTCTTCTTCTTCCCGAATCGGAGAGAGACCTCTTTTGGAAGTCTCACTAGGAGGCTTCCTAGGTTTTCTCTCGTCATGGTGATGAGTTTGCAGAATCCCATGAGCACGGAGCTGCCGTTGCACTTCACTTTGGAGAGATGGATTGCCCATGGCTTGTTGAAGCCTAGAAACAAGATAGTTAACAAGCATCGGAGCATCATTAGTAGCTTGCTCATTAGCAAAATCAAAGTTATCAACATTAATTTCACTCTCTTTACTATTGTCAGCCATTCTAACAACTTTTAGGTGTAAAATTTTTAGGTGTACTTTGGCACTTCAAGCCCTAGTTGCTACTCCTCTTTACCCCTTTAGAAAAAGCACTCAAGCTACTGTACCCGTGGCTCGAATACCATTAATTGCAAGGAATAGAAGAGAGGGTCGTTCAACACCAAAATAGCACCGGATCCTATCAAGCTTCTAATAGCTCAATAGTGGTTAAGCTGTAGGCAATCCCCGTAGGACTCCACTATTAAGACCATAACTCTCGACGATGACACCCCGTTAACTGCACAAATGCCAACACACTGCAAGGCTGAAAAATCCCTATTCTACTTACTCACATGCAATTAATAGTACCAACCATTTATAGCTAGCTTGAGGACCTCCCTTTTTGAGCAAGAAAAGAGAAACCTTGTGCTTTGATACCAATGTAACATTTAATGGCCTATTAACTTGTGTGTAGCGGAAAATAGGATGAACATAGTGAGCATTTCATTAAGATAGATTCCTAATGAGATTAACAAGAGTGCTTGGGTGGAGAAAGCAACTAAAATCATAACACCTAGTTAGATAGCATGAACAATACTTCAAAGGAGAGAGAAATTAAGCAATTGACAACAATTGAGGACCAGAATTGCATGGAACTGGTCCCCCCTCCAAAAGGCTTTGTATTATGGTTTCTCCCATAAAGAGAGACATTTTACAATAGAATTCTTTGTGCTCCTTCAATACTAGCTAGTGCAATGAAGATGGAAACTTCATGCACTAAGAAAAAAACTTATCAAACACAACATCAATTCCCTCACGGTCTCAGACCCAAGACCTCACACACCTTCGAAGATGGTGAGAGCTAGCGGGGTATGAGAGTAGAATGAGAGGAAGGAGTATTCTTACGAGAAATATGTACACATCCTCACATAATTACTCATATTAGCATAGATTAGCTTAGTAATTAGCATGGTAGAGGAGATGAGCATGCATTGAAGCTTGGCTCTTGGTTGGATTTGCATCAAAAAGGCAAGAGTTGTTGATGTAGGCCTCCCTTTTCACAAGCTTGGAGTAGGTGGTAAGCTTTCCATTAAAGCTTGATAAGGAGAGAGAGTCTTCTTTACTTTACACATGAGATTGTGTGAGTGTGTGTGTGATAATGCCTTGCAAAAATCAGTCCCCCTCTCTCTCTTGGTCAACCCCTCTTGATTTTTTCTCTTGCTATCATCCTTATGGACCTCCCCAGGCTTAGCCAATGGTAATTAAGCAGCATAAGTGATAGCCTTCTGACATGTGTCCCCCTTTCCCCTTTTGTGAGGATTTAGGTAATTATCTAATTCAACTAAACTCTCATTGGAACCCTTTGCCTCCTGGCCAATAGGAATCAGGCAAGCCATTGGGCTGTTGAATGCTCATTGGTCCCCTTGGGAGAGTGTCCAATAGTATTCTAGAGAGCTTAATTCTTATTGGTTCTTTTATTAAGTGTTTTTAAATTAATTAAACTAGATTTACTATAGCCTAATTCTCATTGGTCCACCTCCAAGGCCATCGAATAGGAATTGGGTACACCTTGTGGGCATCTGGGCTAAGGAGCTGGCATGTGTCCCTCATTCCCTTTGTGTAAAGGGAGCTTGTGTGTGTGTGTGTGTGTGTGTGTGTGTGTGTGTGTGCGTTTCTCTCTCATCCCCTACTTGCAAGGATTGCCCCCTCCTATGTAGGGATTGACAAAGAATTTTTGTGACACACACTAAGCATCCAATTTCCCTAATGCTTGGCCTTTGGACACAACCTTTGAATATTGGAACCTTAGCATTTTGTAAGTCTTAATGGGCTAAACCTTAGGGTCTTTTAAGCCCATTGTTGCACATTGATCTTTTGCAAATGGCCCCCCCTTTGGATCCCTATTTTCCCTCCTTTGGATCCCTACTATGGCCAGTCTGCTAGCTTAACCAATATTCTATGTTTTTCTCCCCTGGCACTTCCCCATATTAAATGATCAGTTTAACATGAGAAAAACATTTAGGAGAATTAGATATTGATTATTATGACATAAAAGCGAAGTCATGTTTCTAGCAAAGTGTCCTAAAAGCTTCCTACTAATCATAGCAGAAGACGTAGTGCTACCTTTAGCTTGGGACACACTAGGGCTAGCCTGGAGTAGCTATTAATTCACTTGCAGGCCTCGGTTTTCATTGCCGACAATTGCATCGACTACCGCATGTTCATACGTACATTTTAGATGGAGTGGTGCAAGCTCTCCATCTCGAGGAGGTCACTTAGGAAAAATGTAACCTATCACGTGAGTTCAATAGAAGGGTATTTAAAGTTCTTGAAACTTACAGAAATATATATACAGAAGGGCAATATTTTTTCAAATTTGCAAAAAACTTACAGATTTTAAAAGAAAAGGGTACATTATATTCCTAAAAATTTTTACAGATAAGGGGTTTTACAAACATGTCTTGAAGGCACGTGATATGGTAGTTTTACACATACTGAACCCCTTGAGCTCTCCATCACCATCTCCATAAGTTCTTCTCTCTCCTTCGCAAGAAGAATAAGAAGAATATTAATCTCTCTACTTGCTTTTCACAGTGTACACGCTCTCTCCGACGGTTTTCGTGGTGAGAACCTCTACATAGCTCTCATCACCGCTCTCTTGCAGCAAAGCAAGAACCCTTTCTACATCCTCTAATCATTCCTAAAGCACGAGGAGAAGCTCTAAACTCCATAGCCATCATCATTTCTCTCTCTCTCTCTCTCTCTCTCTCTCTCTCTCTCTCTCTCTCTCTCTCTCTCTCTCTCTCTTTCTCTCTCGTTTTTTGAGTAGCTACCCTCAAGTGGTGGTTGCTTTTTCGTATATGAGTGCATGTATGAATTGTAGAGTGTGTCTAAAGTTTCTCCATGGTTATTTCATTCTTCTTAGTAGGATGATTTATGCACAATGTGTATTTATGGTCACATGTGTACATAAAAAGCGTTTCTCATTTCACGTCACGTAGGCGGTAGGAACATTGTTTTAGTCATATCTCGCAAACCGTTATGAATCAGGTTAACCCTTTAAAGTAATGATAAAGCACATCATTCAAAACATTTTATCTCTGGGTGTCCTGTGAAAATCATGCATGAGCTAAGAGTTATGGTAAAAAAACAGCTTGCTATCCACTACACTTAGTCAAAATTTTGGACCCAAGTTCCTTGGAGAACAACTATATAGATTCATCAGATGAGAAAACCTACTTAGCCAATTAAAAATCTTGATGTAACTTTATGATAAATGTATTAAGGTCTCCCATATCACTTCGTGAATGCGAGTTATTAACTATTCCATAACTGGGTTTACCTACACTTGTAAGGGCGCTACCAAGGGGAGTATCATATGATGTCGTGAGTTGGTCGACTATTTATATACAATTTATGGTTTTTTTTGTGCATTTATTTATGCTAATAAACTTGATATATGGTTAGTCACTTCGAACCGTATAGGCATATATTAATAAAGTGGCTTTCTTTTTGTGTTACCGTTTGTTGCATGAATATCGTATGGGTAAAGTGATGTGATAAGGTGTTAGTCTACATTATGAAGTTGAGCATGATGCATTGTTTTGAGGTCAAATAATTTTATTTGTGTGTTATGCATGCACCCAAAAATGGTCGAAAGTTGTTTTTTGCATATATGTGAAGTTATGGTTTATGGTTGACCAAAGTATCATAGCTGTTTTGCACCATTTTTATGTTGATGGAATGATTTCATATGATGTATGGAACCTCATGGATAGATGTGAATGCCTCATGTGCATGTGTATACTGCTTTCCTCCTTTTCTAGGTCAAAAATTGTTCTATGTGCTAGGGGGATGATGTACAGCCATAGTGCATCACATGCATGGTTGAGAATTGTCAAAATGGGATCTTGATAGCATGTTTAGTTTCTGGTCGGACTTCTTTTATGCATAAAAAGTTCATGTCTTAAGGTTCATGTGTGTGGGGTCAATTTGATTGCAGTAGATATGTCAAACTCCAAGTGTGGGAGTTGGTTTAGTATGGAATATGGTTTATGGTCAAGGGATGAGATCCCTCATGGATTATGGATGTGATTTTGATTGTGGAAGCCAATGTGGCTCCTGGATCTTTCTTTGGGATATGATTATGTTGTCAATTTTTTTTTTCAGCCATACATTATGTTCTAAAGTGGTTTTTGGAGGATTGGATGTGCATCACCTTGAGTTGGGTGGAGTGCTCATCCATGTGATGTGAATGGACTAGGGTTTATGGTTTTGTATTGAATGATGAAGTGTTTTTAATGGTTTACGGTGGATGTGTAAGGGTAGAGACCCTGTACAGTCTGAATGCTTGCAAAAGATTGTTTGTGCATATGGAAGCTACTATCATGATTGGACTCATGTGTTATGTTTCTCATGGTAGCATCACTACAAGACTAATATCATGTACATTGCTTAGTCTCAGATAAAAAGATCGTTGACATGGGACTTAGTTGGATCCGGGGCGTTGCCTAGGTCTTCTTTTTTGTTAGGATTATCTCTTGGGGGGGGGGGGGGGGGGGGGGGGGTCCACTCTGTATAAATTCATTTGTATATCATCTGTGTTCAATGACTATTTTCAAAACTCCTTATCTGTGAAATTTTGACAGATAAAATACACTCCTTTTCTATTTAATCTATAAATTTTTTTCTCAATTACATTTTATGGTACCCTTTTGTATGTGAAAATGTGAGAAAAAATAAAATTTAATAAACCCTTCTGCTACACCCAAGTGATAGTCACATGATTATGAATTGACCCACTTGAGGCTTATCTACACGGTTAGTGTATTGTGGGTTGAATGACCTACATAGCTAACACATTGGGAATCTTGCTCTAGCTTCGCCTAAACACCGGATGTTGGGCATCAAAGAGGCATGGAGCCTAAAGTGGTATGGTTGGTGTTGATATCCTACCACGTGTTGGTATTTGGGATCCTTTCACAGCTCGGGTTCATGGAGGGAGGCGAAGTGGCCTCAGCCTATGTCTAGCTCAGGTAGGTGATTGGAGTTGTTCGGGCTTGCTCCTGGAAAAGTGAAATTCTCCCTGTCCGTAGTAGAGTGGAGATGGATGGGTGGACCTATTGATCCCTACATAGGGTCTAGTGCTCTACAAGTCATTTATATTTTTGATGCTATGGTATACCCAAATTTTGTTATTACATTAATACATGGTTGCATGTTTCATTAGATGGGGCATTTTGCTGTCATTGTCACGTGTCTCTGTGCACTCTATTTCACTCTCCACTATTCTCTCTCTCTCTCTCTCTCTCTCTCTCTCTCTCTCTCTCTCTCTCTCTCTCTCTCCCTCCCCTTTATGTCCCCCCCTCTCCCTCTCTCTAGTGCGACTAGTCTCTCTCTCTCTCTCTCTCTCTCTCTCTCTCTCTCTCTCTCTCTCTCTCTCTCTCTCTCTCTCTCTCCCCCCCCCCCCCCCCCTAGTGCAGCCATTTTTTTGACTTAATAGACATCATTTCACTCTCTTGATCATAACTTCTTCATCCAAACTCCGATTTGTATGATCTATAGCCTCAATCAAAGAGCACAATGTCCTCTTTGCATTGATGTAAAGACATAAATTTTTAGAGTTATGGAGGGAATTTTTGTAGTGAATAGGTTCAAGAAAGTTGACTCTCGTGTCTTATTTTACGTATAATTTCTTCCGGCACTCTCAAGGGTTATTTTTCTTCAACAAGGTCCACAACCATTGTGGAAAATGATCCAAAATTTCCTAAGTGTGGAGATATCAACACAACCACCCAACCAACGACATCAAAAACCATGATCATGCCCATACTTGGTATTGTTGCAAGAGGCCGTAAACAAACAAAGCAAAGACTTACGGGCACTTGCAATGGATAATGGAACACTAAGGGTACTTGTCCTTGAGAATGAGAATCTCAAGAGGACACTTGAGATGCAAACAAAATGTTTGATGCAACTTGAAGAGGAAGTCAAGGAACGTAAACACTCTCTTGTAGACTTGAATGCTTTGAAGGAGCGCATGAGCAAAGTAGAGCATGACCATGTATTGAAAGAGGAGAAATTTGACACCATGAACCCCACTGTATGTGACTTGAAAAACTATGCACAAACAAGTCTTGGGATGATGTATGTGATAACAATGTGGCTTCTAATTCCT
This sequence comes from Adiantum capillus-veneris, assembly GCF_014529385.1. Classification (NCBI taxonomy): domain Eukaryota; kingdom Viridiplantae; phylum Streptophyta; class Polypodiopsida; order Polypodiales; family Pteridaceae; genus Adiantum; species Adiantum capillus-veneris. The sequence continues at coordinate 96,403,962 of NC_140938.1, read as the reverse complement.
CACTAATGTAAGCTATGATTCAAACAAAGAATGTTGAGAATGTGGATGTGGAGAAGTTAAGACCATATTAGGTATTTATCACATTATGGGAATTTCCAAATTGACCACATTCATGTAATTTGGGAATGTTGTAATAGTAGGTTTGTATGTCCCTCTCTCTCCCTCCCTCACTATCTCTGTGTTTATGTGTGTTTCTCCCTACCTCTGTGTCTCACTGTACTTCTATGTGTTTCTCTTGCGTGCTCACACACAGTAATTTCTCTTCAAGATACAAGAAAATGCAGACCAAATATGTCATCCATGCTCTCTAGCATGTGCTCTCATTGCGTAAATTCATCGATTTACACATATTTTCCTATATTACATGCACATATGACATAATTTATTCTTGTGTATGTATGTGTGTGTGTTATTTCATTCTCACATTCATGCTTCTATAATGTAGATACATGATAAGATGCACAAAAAACATACATGCATAAGTAGCAATAATTAAAACATAGAAATACTTGTAATTCGAATAAGTGACTTAATTGTGTGATCTATTAAGGTTATTTCTTGCACTAAAGTGGTGGATCTTTGTTGAGTTTCTTTTTCTCTAATTTGCTTATAGATTTGATTGCAACTTTTGCTTGTCAACAAAAGTAGTGCAGTCTACATCTATGCCTATTGGACATAAATGGTTGAAATGAGGGCAAACCAAGAATAATACAAGTAAACTAAAATGGCATCCTATTGGGATATAAAGAAATGGTTCACTTTTTTTGAATGAATATATACACTAGAAGTTTCTCCCTCTTTGATAATCTAGTCTAAAGATGTTGGTGTTTTTCTGTCAAATATAGCTTGTGCAAGTAGTGGCTCTTGTGTAGGTTGGACAAATGGTGGACCTTGAGGCAAGTATATTATAAGGACCTCAAAACAACACCTTGTATATTCAATCCTTGTCTATGTATAGGTTGGACAAGTGGTGATTTGAGGTGAGTTAATTTAAATTTAGGTGGGATAGTTACATTGAGCAAAGCTAGCTTCTAGATATCTTGAATTTAGGCGAAATAGTTACATTAGACATAGTTTAAATCTAGGTGGGAAATTTTGAATTAAGGCGGGATAATCAAAGAACATTGGGTGTTATATTTTAAAATTTCAACATTAAAATTTAAGATTGGGCAGAAATTTTTGAAATGAAGGGGGAGATCAATTTGAATTGAAGCGGGAAAATTTTGAATTGAAGGTTGGACAAGTGGTAGACCTTGTACACAACGCAATGAAATATAGGTTGAACAAGTGGTCGATCGTGATGTACAATATATGTTTCAAATGAGCCTAGCTTGAAGTGTGGGGGACCTAGCTTGGATAGGATTTTCCATGTTCCGATGGAGCCTAGCTTGGACACATGGTTGATCTTGCTTATATCCCATGTTTCAATAGAGTTAGTTTGGACAAGTGGTGGACCTCCTTTGGACAAGTAGTGGGCCTAGTTTATACATCCAGTACACCTTGCATCTCTAAAGGCTGGACAAGTAGTAGCCACCTTTGGATTTAACCACACATTTTTTATGTAGCCTAGCTTGCACAAGCGGTGAAACTTTGCTTCCCTCCATGTTTGAAGGGAGCTTTGACTAGAAAAGTGGTTTTCCAAGCTCCAATGGAGCCTAGCTTGGACACATGGTGGAGCTTGCTTCTACCCTATGTTCAATAGAACTAGCTTGGACAAGTGGTGGAGCTAGGAGAACCCCCCCCCCCCCGCCAATGTATAACTACCATGGATTTTCCAAAATGGTGAGAAAAAATATTGTAGCTTGCAGAATGCTTGAAAAAGTGGTGGGATTTGTAACAAAATTCTCCATTTACAAACACCTCAAAGGGTTTTCCAATTGGTCAAAAACAATATCATTACTTGTTGCAAACACTTCAAGGGTTTTCCAATTGGTCAAAAACAATATCATTCATGGTTGTCTAAATCTTGGACAAGGGGTGGGTTTTTCTTGTGAGCATGTTGCAAGGGATTCTAGCTTAGACATGTGGTTTCCTATGTTTCAATGGAGCCTAACTTGGATAGATGGTGGAGCTTGCTTCTATCACCATGTTTCAATAGAGTTAGCTTGGACAAGTGGTGAGCCTTGGAGCAAAACTCTCCATGTATAACATATCATGGGTTTTTCAAATGGTGAGAAACAATATTGTAGCTTGGAGGTAGCTTGGACAAGTAGTGGACAAGTGCTGGAGTTTGGTCAATAGAGTTATCTTGGAACTAAATCCCCCATGTACAACACATCAAGAGACTTTCGAACTCTGAAAAATAAATAGTGTAGCTTGGGTGTATCTTGGACACGAGATGGGCCTTGTGAAAAATGTATTCATGTACAACATATTATGGGTTTTCCAACTGGTAAGAAACAATATTATTCAAGATATAAACTTACCGGTTGAACATTTCATCCCTAGCTTAGAAAAGTGGTGGAGCTTTGTTTCTACCAATGTTTAAAGGGAGCCTATCCTGGACAAGTGGTCTTCCATGTACGAATGGATACTAGCTTGGACACATGGTGGAGCTTTCTACTAAAGAAAATAGGCTACACCGATGGTGGATCTTTTGGTGTGGTATTTTCTCATGTATAGTTTACACATATTGTACACCTTGCATCTCTAAAGGTTGGACAAGTTGTGGCCCTTTGGATTTAACCACACATTATTTATGTAGCCTAGCTTGGACAAGTGGTGAATCTTTTCCTCCTTCCATGTTTCAAGGTAGCCTCGTTTAGACAAGTGATTTTCCAAGTTCCAATGGAGCCTAGCTTGGACACTTTGTGGAGCTTGATTCTACCTTATATCTCAATAGAACTAGCTTGGACAAGTGGTGGAGCTTGGAACTAAAACCCCCCATGTACAACATGCCATGGATTTTCCAAGTGGTGAGAAATAATAATGTAGCTTGGAGGTATCTTGGACAAGTAATGGGCCTCGTAACAAAATTCTCCGTGTACAAGCACATCAAGGGTTTCCCAATTGGTGAGAAACAATATCATTCATGGTTTTCCCTAGCTTCAACAAGTGGTGGAGCTCTAGCTTAGACAAGTGGTTTCCCATGTTACAATGGTGCCTAACTTGGACACATGGTGGAACTTTCTTTTATCCCATGTTTCAATAGAGTTAGCTTGGACAAGTGGTTTCCCATGCTACAATGGTTCCTATCTTGGACACATGGTGGAGCTTTCTTCTATCCCATGTTTCAATAGAGTTATCTTCAACAAGTGGTGGAGCTTGGAGCAGAACTCTCCATGTACAACATATCATGGGTTTTGTCAATTTTGAGAAACAGTATCGTAGCTTGAACAAGGAGCAAGCCTTGTAATAAAAATTTCATGTAAGCTACAACATGATTTTCCAATTTGTGAGAAAAAATATTGTTCAAGGTTATTTGTATCTTGGACAAGTGGTCGATCTCTGCTTCTACCCATGTTTCAAGGGAACCTAGCTTGGACAAGTGCTTTCCCATGTCCTAATGGAGCCTATCTTGGACACATGGTGGAGCTTGCTTCTATTCATTTTCAATAGAGTTAGCTTGGACAAGTAGTGGAGCTTGGAACTAAATCCCCAATGTACAACATATCATGGGATTTTCAAATCGTGAACAACAATAGTGTAGCTTGGAGGCAACTTGGACAAGAGGTGGGCCTTGTTAAAAAATTATTCACGTGCAACATATTATGGGTTTTCCAATTGGTAAGAAAAAATATTGTTGAAGATATAACCTTAAAGGTTGAACATGTCATCCCTAGCTTCGACAAGTGGTGGAGCTTTGTTTTTCTCCTTGTTAAAGGGTTCCTAGCTTGGACAAGTGGTTTTCATGTGAGAATAGAGCCCATCTTGGACACATGGTGGAGCTTGCTACTAAAGATATTAGCCTACACAAAATGATCTTCTAGTAATTTCTCATGCCTACTTTGTATTTGGTACACATTGCATCTCTAAAGGTTGAACAAGTGGTGTCCCTTTGGATTTAGCCACACATTATTTATGTAGCCTAGCTTGGACAAGCAGTGAAGCTTAGCTTCCCTCCATGTTTCAAGGGAGCCTCAATTTGATAAGTGGTTTTCGAAGGTCCAATCGATCCTAGCTTGGAGACATGGTGGAGATTGCTTCTACCTTATGTTTCAATATAAATATTTTGGACAAGTGGTGGAGCTTGGAGAAAAACCCCCCATGTAGAATATATCATGGAGTTTCCAAATGGAAAAAAATAATATTGTAGCTTGGAGGTAGCTCAGAAAAGTGGTGGGCCTTGTAACAAAATTCTCCATGTACAAACACATTAAGTGTTTTGCAATTGGTGAGAAACAATATTATACATGGTTGTCTAAAGCTTGGACAAGTGGTGGGTTTTTTCTTATGCTCATGCTACAAGGGATCCTAGCTGTAAGAAGGTTCTTGAGATTGCGGACTTCATCATTGTGCTGATCTTCATAATTGGGCATACTCTAGATCTTTGTAATTTTGAATTAGTGTTGATATTTACTTGAAGCTCAATTTCTCTCAAGTCTGGTGATTTCAATTATTGTAGTTGCCATTTACATTGTCAAAATCTTTGTTGCTTTTGAGCTGGTAAGCGTGCTAATGTCGCTTTACCTTTGTCCACCTTTTGTTGTGTTGATATGAGCTGATGATCTCCTTTAATTCATGCTTGATTGATTGTGGGTTAGTTTTTTTTTTCTTTTTGCGGCATTATTCCGTAAATCCTTTTATGTAGCATTTGCTCCCCCCTCCCTTGGTTGAGTTCTGAAATTATGGCTTGATGGATTTGATCATTGTGTCTATATGATGTCATATGTTAATTTGATCCATGATGGGCTTTTGAACCCATTTCACCTTGACGTCTATTTTGGTTTGTACCTTTGGTCTCCATTCTTGTTTGATAAGTAATTCCTTTGCTGATACCTCCTTAGATTTTGTCATTGGGACCCAAATCTGATAGTAGTTCTTCTAGGCTTGATATAGCTTCTTGGTACCCAAATTTGCATTGTCATAACTGTTGGAGTCCTTGTTGTTGCCCTTGATGGAAACTTCTTTCTTTGGTTGGTCCGCTGATCTTAGGGTTTTGTAGGGGCTTGTTTGAGTATCCAAATATATTCTTGATTTTGATGTGCATGAAGTAGTTTCTTTGGAACCCATACCTGTTTGTAATAACCCTGCACGTGTGAATATGTATGTTCATGCTTTGGAGACTTAGATTTTTGATTTGGTTGTCTCTTTTGTGATCTCTGTTGTTGACACATGGATGTTAAAGTTGAAGATATCTCTTGTGAGATTTTTTTTTTCTTGATCCAGATATGCAGTTGGCCACAGTGTTCTTTAGGTATCCAAATTTGATGGTGTGTACCAGGTTGGTTGATCTTGGGGATAATCTTTGTCGGTTGGGATTTTGTAGGGACTGTCTTTTCCGTATTGGTTTCCATTTTTGAATTTAGAGTTGGTCCTTCTTTGGGCAATTGAGAAGCTGACTCTTCTATAGGCTTTGCAATTTCATGAGTCTTCTACTTATCAACAAATGCAATTCTGTGCTTTCCTTTGAATGTTTGAATCTGCAGAGCCCTTTGTGAGCAGGTGATTTGGGTTTCATAAGCTTTTTGCCAAGGTTGTCCCAATAGCAGTTGATACTGCATTTGTGTATTGAAGACAATGTAGAACTGGTGTGTACACATGGTATTCCCCAATTGTAGTGGAATTAGTGATGAGCCTATGATGTTAGCTTGATGACCAATAAATCCTTCCATGGCTTTCTCGATGTCTTGAAATTCCACCTCAGCAAGCTTGTTGTATAAGCTTAAGGAAAGAAAACTTTCTAGTGCTTTTGTATCAACCATTTTTGTTCTTGCACTTTATTATAACCAGCCATTACTTGGACAATTGGCTCTATATAGTTATCCTCCTATTTATCCTCCTGGTTGTGTTTTATGGTGATATTTGGAGTTTGCTGGTGAGGCGGTCCGGGGCGGGCAACAAGACGAGCGGCCTCTAAACACCCTTCGAGGCTCCCGTGCTGCTCAATTGGGGCTGGGGCAAGCACAATCAGAGACAACAACAACCCACAGCCAGAAACCAAACAAGAAAAGGGGCACCACCTAGTTGTAGATGCGAACTAGGACGCACGTGATATCTCCTTGTACTCAAACGCACAAAGAGAGGGGAATGCAAGATAGCCACACACACCAAACACAAACATTCACCACACCAGAGAGAGTTAAAGTGCACAAATCAACTTGAGCAACTCAGTCTTAGCCTTAAAGACTAGATGCACACAAAGCTTGATGAGAAATAGAGAAACAACACTAAACTTGACCTTGTTGCCAATACACAAATTGTCTTAGGGTCACGGGAGCCCTCTCACCGAGCACCCTCTTACAATTGACCTTTTAGGCAAACAATTCAACAAGCCCTCAAACCACCAAGCATGAAATGGCACAACAAACTTCAAGTACAATATACCTTCAACCATCTGATGAGCCAACTTATCAAGTCAATTTGGAGAGAAGAGTCGTAGTTGCAGCATACAATTGCACCCAAAACTATAAATCTTATTTATGCACAAGAGTAGGCTACAAGTGTGGTGAAGAGTATGGCATACACTCCACTCCTCTAGATGGCATAACTAACTTCAAGCTTCTCCATGCACCTATGTGTAATGATGGAATAGAGCACTCACGATGCACACGCTATACACAACTAGGCTTGAAGAGTGGTGTGTTATGTGTTGAGAATGGTGTGGTGTAGTGTGATCATGTGATGATTTACAAGGGAGAAAGGGGCTCTATTTATAGGTTTTAGAAGCCCCGATTAGGATTAGACCTAATCAAGTTTATTTGAAGGAATAAAAGATTATGCATATTTTTTTATTTTTATTTTAATGAGGGTGGGTCTCTCTTGTCCTTTGAGTCACATGGATGTGGGCTCAAGGGAAGAGAATTATTGAGGATGAAAGGAGAGAGGGATTGAGTGAATAATTTGGGAGGGCCTACTCTAGTAGAGGGTGCATTTTACAATAAGGTTAGTGGTTAGTAGTTAGTAATTATCACTAAAAAATATTTACAAAATCATTCACCAAATGGTGAGATATATGGTGAGAAAAGTTAGAGAAGGGATAAGCTTGTAAAGCAAGGTTGAAGCTTGGAGAAGTTGACATTCACCTCTTTAGAGCACCGGTAGAAGAAGTGGTCAGCATGGCGAAGTACCGCGTGTCGATGAAGCTATGTTATCTTCAAACCTTGGAAAATTCATGATAAAATCCTTCATTTGAAGAGGTTATCCTTGGATTTTTGCTGATTTTTTTGAAGTTCTTTACAAAGCTGAAGAGAGTATGGTAATATGGACATATATGTAGAGAGAAAGGGGGACACATAGTGTGTAGAAATGGAGGATGAAAGCTATGGAGGTGTGAGAGATGTGGCAATGGTGAAGAGGGTGAATGAGGACATGGGAGTTGCAGGTTTGGGAGTGGGAAGGAGAGGGAGGAGTGTGTGTGGAAGAGGAAAATGATAAAGTGGAAGAGGGAGTGTGGCTGCATAGCATGGGCAAACTGGGGTCCACCAATAAAATCATAGCTCATAGCTCCTAGCTCAGAAAAATATGAAAACATTTGAGGTGAAAGTTCAGCTCATGAGCTACAACTTTTGTTTGTATCACCTTTTCAAATTCGGGGAGCATGTGATCTTTAAAAATTCAGCAAAACCGACTGTTTTTTCCACTGCACAAGGTCCTTGTGAGGTCCTTCTTTGGATGATTCTTTTGAATACCTCCAAGAGTGAGATCCCATGGTGCATGCATGCATGCCACATACCCTTGACCTTATTTGGTAGGTCTATAATTGAAGATATTATTGAGATCATGATATAAGTGAATAGTACAACTAAGAAAATCAAATATTGAGGGGTCTAAAAAAATATGTACATGTCAAATATAAATAATATAGGTGGAAAAAATATAAAGGGGTCAAAATAAATTTCTCTTATTATAAGTCTATTATAAAAAGATGAATATTTTTGGTGGTCTAATTTATGAGAGTAATAGAGAATAGATGTAGGAAGGAAAAAATCACAATAGTGAAAAAATATACACATAAATAGAACTAGTTTTTTTTGGATTTTTGTTGGGATGGAGTTACACCAAAAATAAGATAATCTTGCATGAAATTATTTTTTTATGGAATAAAGAGTATGCAAAATGGTAAGAAAAAATATGGTAATGGTGAGTCAATGTACATAGCATAAATAACACACCATAGGTAGAAATATTTAAATAAATACCAAAATAATTATGAAAAATCCTTTTATTTAGACCCTATATACAATGAAATATTTACACACAAATGGGCCATAATATACTTTTATTTTTTATTTTTTATTTATTTTTGGCTCAACTAGCCCAATGACTAGCTAATTAAGGGTTTTTAAGAAAATATAGGGGAAGTCCCCCAACTCACACACGCCTATGTACAGTGAAATGGTAGGGATAACCAAAATGTTTGAGTGATTTGATAGGGTGAGGTAGCTTACTATGGAAATTATGGAAAGCCGAAAAACGGCTATCATTGGGTGGACTGGGTTTCCTACAATCAAAGACGCTGCTTTAAACTGTCTTTACAAACCAATTGAGAATGATCTCCTCCCTCTATTATCCCACTAAAACCATAATAAGGACCCACATTGTATCCACTTTCATTGAAAAATTTTGTCATTAAACAATCCATTGTGGCACATACATCTAATGTTGCTAGGTCGTGCATCCATTCCAAGGGTTCTAAAGCTTCTTCCGGAAAAACTTCTGGGATGTAATATGTGTCCTCTATAGATCCTTCTAGTATATGCTCCTCTTGTTTGAGGCTTCCGCAATTAGATGCTCCACACATCCATAGCTCTTTGGGCTTATCCAACCATGTTGGAAGTTCAGACCTGACTATAGTAGCGGAATCAAACTCCTCAAAAGGTGTTCTTATGACGTCCTTATAGCTATTTTAGATTTATGCAGGTTGTGGTTTCCAACTGTCTTAGATAGATATTGTCATACCCCCAATCTTGGACCATCTTTAGTTGCCGCATGAATGGTCATCCTAATATGACATCCTAGCCGTTCTTCTTTCCAAAATCAACCACAACAAATGTATACTCGTACCCATGTACCCATTTGCAAGCTGCAATTTCATTCTAGTTTCTCTTAAGGCCGGTTTTTCCCATTGTTTTCAGATCTCTTTTGTTGCGATGGCAACTCGAGCTCCACTGTCTAATATGGCCATAGTGGTGACACTTTGAATTTCAATTGGAAGAGTTGTATTGTGATCCTCTCCCTCACAATAATCTCCAACCTTGTTTAATGGAATTGGTCTAGTGTTGAGCTGAGGATTGTCAAGCTCTTTGATCTCTTCTTCAATTTGAGTTTTTGGATTCTTTTTGCCAAACTTATCCAGACATTTTCCTACAGCATTCCACATGCTTGGTCATATTTGTAGAAGAGATGTATATAATGTTAAAAGTTCAAATTTGCTGCCAGGATTAGCCTTGAGACATCATACGCGTATGATGTCTACTGATGATTTTTTTATCAGAATTCATTTACAGGCATCCCCAAGTCTTAAGCACTGGTTTTCGAGCACTTCTACCAATTTTCATGCAAAAATGTGCTCAAAATCACAAGTTTTTCTATTTTTTGTTTCAGTAACTTCGTCTTTTTTCTTTTGGGTGTCAAGAGTTGGTCAAAACTCTAGTCTTAATGTGTACTTAGGGTGAAACCCCCCTTTTGAACACTCCAGTGCAGTCAGATTTTCAAATTTTTGTCTCAGGATGGTGCTGAAGACATCATATGCGTATGATGTCTACTGTCTCAGATTTTAGATCTGTTTCTATTCTAAGTTTCCCTTATCATCAGCAACATGTACATGTGTTTACAACAAAATATAAAGCTCAAAAGGGCTCACAAACACAAGTTTTTACTTTTTCAATCACAACCACTCTATCTTTTGTCTTTTGGTCTCAAAATCTATGCCAAAACTCCCCACTCAAGGTGTTCCTAGGGTAAATGATACGTTTTGAACACACTAGTAGCCTTAGAATTTGCCAAATTACCTTGCTGCTACCCCTTGAGACATCATATGCGTATGATGCCTACTGACAGTTTTCAACTTTTTGCTTTCCCAAACTATTGTTTGTGGTCTCTACAGTTGTTTTGATGGCTTGTGCAATGTTTTTATATTTTTTAAAGCTCAATCAAGGCTGTTTTCAATTTTTGCTGCTTTTGACTTCTCGGCATGACTTGTGTTTTGAGTGTTTTATGATGACCAAACTTCAAGTTTCAAGGTGTTACTAGGGTATAATGACCCTTTTAAACACATTGGTACAATCAGTTTTCACAGTTCTGGTCTCTTTTTAGCCCTTGAGACATCATACATGTATGATGTCTAACTTTGTAGATTTGAGATTTTTATGTATAGAACCCTCTCAAATTCCTTCTTATGTTCTTAGCAACCTTCAGCCATGCAGAACCTTTTTGTGAACTTTGTTTTTGCACTATTTTTACTAAGAATCAAATGCTTTTCAAGATTTCAATGCAAATAAACAATCCAAGAAAATGTTTATTGATGGATAGCTCTAGATCAAGATCAAATCATCTACCTAATGCTACTCCTAAACATAAGCTTGGGATTTTGCAATTGTGAGTAGAAAAACACTTAACTGCCACACACTAGCTAGCTAATGATTTTATTACCTCATCAACCACTCAAAGAACAAAACATATACAAATCTAAACTAAAAACCATCTACACGGGTGACCCAAGTAAGACACATGCTCCCTAGCACCTCTCTATGGATCCTAGCTAAACTAAGATAAAAAGAATAATCTAGAAATCCAGAAGGACTCTCACCTCATAGGATTAATAAAAGGTCACCTGCTTAGGGTACTCGTCCCCGGAAGTGGCAACAATGTTGGGATAGAATCCACCGTCTCAGATGCTAGCACAGGGAGAACTAGACCAACATAATGTCGGCCAAGGATGGAGCAATGACCCGCAAGCACATGGAAACAAGCAAGTGGTTTTCAATCACCTACTCGATCTTCTAAGACAATCACTACAAAGACATCTATCCTAACTCACTATGTACATGATGACTACCATATCTACGACACATCTACCTCTCAAAACATAACCTAACAATGTCCAATCATTACAAAAGTTGAGGGCTAGCCTCTATACACCTAGAGGACACTACCCTAAAGTCTCTACCCCAATATACTATCTACACACACACACACGCAATCACAATCATGTATGATGTATAACATCAAAATTCAAGTCACCGATTTTGAACGTGATTGGGCCTAAGGTGTAGTTTGTCTCACCGTGAATGCATGGATATATAACAACAATGAAACAAACACACAGATAGGGAGAAAACTCACCTTGAAGCTCGAGGAAGAGCACTTTGCAAGGAATCCAAAACTATGCATGCTTGGCGTCGATGCGTAGCTCTCGTCATAGCTAACACATTGATGGAGTCACCTCGGCAATGTCGCTCATCTAGTATGCATAGAGAGAGGGGAGGAAGACCCACTCACACATGGCACACCATACGTAACACAGTTGAGCCCAAGATTGATTTAAAGATAAAATGTCTATCTCAAGGTTACAAGGGTTTGGCTTATATACCTCAACCCTAAGTTGGGTATTTTAGCTAAGAGAGGTACTAATTACAATTATTGAGCGAGTCTTGTAATTATTGAGTGAATCTGACTCTCCATACACTTTCATCATTACAAGGTTTTTCCCGAGATTTACAACATTAAAGGGACTTCTTGTAATCACTGAGCTACAATAGCCGGCTTTAGGCAAAAACGATATAATTAATTAATGCACCTCCGTTGACCGCTTGGATTTGGAGTGTGTTGGTCAACCACTTCAACAACCACTTATTTAATTGAGGCTCCCTTGAAACATGGAGGGAAGCTAAGGTTCACCACTTGTCCAAGTTATGCTACATAAATAATGTGTGGCTAAATCCAAAGGGCCACCACTTCTCCAACCTTTAGACATGCAAGGTGTACCAAATGCATAAACTGGGCATGAGAAAATACTAGAAGATCATTTCTGTAGCCTATTATCTTTAGTAGCAAGCTCCACCATGTGTCCAAGCTGTGTAATTCTAATATAAGAAGTACCTAAGATGTACAATCTATGACAATTGTAACAAGAGAGGTTTCATTTCAAGGTTGTGAACACTTATCCACCTCCACTTATCTAACCTCATCTCCATTGAAGCATGGAGAAAAGCAAGGTCCACCACCACTCTAAGCTAGGATCCTTTGAGGATAAGAAACACTAAGTTTCCTAAATATGCATGGGGGAACCTCCACAAAGCCCATTATTTGTCAACGTATCCTATGCTCCAACATGTGGAGTTTTATTGAAGGTTCACTCTATGTTCAAGCGAGAATCCATTTAAGCATGGAGAGAAGTAAGATCCCGAGGTGTCCACTACGAAATATGTAAGATAGCACATACAAACAAAATAAGGGATTTATAATTAGGTACATTTACAAAAAAATGTACTTACATAAAGAGTTTTTTGAATGAGAAAGTAGAAATATTTATACATAAGGGCTAGTTTTTTTACAAAAATTCATACATAAGGGATACATATAATACTTAAAAATATACAGGTAAGGGATTATTTAAATACCTCTTTTTTGCACGTGATATATGCAATTTTTATATAGTGGACTCCCTGGGAGTAAGATATACCTTATTAGTCCAAGATAGAATCCATTGAAACATGAGAGAAGAAAGGTTCACCACCTGTCCAAGCTAGACTCCACTGTAGCATATGAAGGGGATATTAATATGAGGTCTAAAAACTACAAAAGTCAAGCTTTTAAGCCATTAAGTTTAGGTTAGTTTTATATTTTTAATCTCAAGATTCACCATTCACACATTAAATACTTGATATGAAAAAGATAGACTTAAGCAATACTATATAAAACAAAATCTAACACTAAGAGTATCAAATTGCCAAAAAGAAAACATTAACATGTATAAGAAGTTCAAAAAGGAAACATTAACATGTATAAGAAGTTCAAAATGTACGTTTCTCCATTTCCAAATACTCCTCCAATGATAAATGATGCTCTTCTTCTTGTGGATAAATCTCCTTTTCACTAGGCACATTGTCATCTGGTTGCAATGTGGATTGTTGGGTTTGAAGACCAGCCCACTCTTCTATATCAGCATGGGCCTTAGCAAAGTATATAAGCTTGATTGCTAAGGTTATTTTCTCCTCCACTCTCTAAACCAAGCATTGGAAAAAAAAAATTGTATTCCTTCTTGTACAACCAAGGAGCCATCACCAACGAGATCAAGAAGATTGCGGTCTTCAAAACAATATGTATGGATGTAGTGCTTGACCAAAGCACTTTTTTTGGATTCAAAATATTGTAAATCTAACATGCCTTCATTTGATACTTGAAGCAATGAGCAAACAATCGGCATGGAATGCTCCTTTGATCTTATTCTTAATTCTTCAAAAGCATTACCTTGTTCAAAGAAGGCAACGCTTTCTAGGAATTGAATTGCTCCTTTACAAGGAGCTAATGGAAAGTGATGCAAGGCACCACAGCAATGGTAGCTCAAATTATCTCCCAATATTCGGAATACACATTGCAAATTTGTGAATTTAGTGAGATCCAAAAATGCAAGAAAGACAAACCCAGGATCTATTGACCGTCCATCAATAGCCAATATCCCATCCAAAGCATTGCTAAATGTCTCCTCGCTCCACTGCAAACTGCGCCCATAGTGTTTTGCCAAGTCTAAAACACATAAGCCAATAGAAATTTAGTTGTTGAAGTGGCACTTCAAGTAGAGATTCCCTTCCATCTATAGGCTCACCACATATGTAGACCATGGCAAATCTCTAGACTCAATTTTTTGCTTTTGAAGCTGAGCTGAACATTGCATATATCTTATTACTTCATCTAGAAAAGAAGTTTTATTTATTCCATGCTACAAGATAGATTTGAGCCATTCCTCACATAGCATCAAAATTGTGTTATAAACTGCATCATTGATGTTATATATGCTGGCAACTTCTTCCCAATTTGTACATGGTGATGCCACATTCAAAGCATTGAAGCCCTCAAGAAGTGTATCTTGAATCAATTTGGCTTTCTTGAGTTTCTTGATTCGATCATACATATCGATTACATCACCATCTTTTGCACTTTTTGACAATATAATCTTCTCATCTTTGATTGCTTGTTGAATATTCTTTACCTCTGATTCATCAAGACCTCAAAGGAATATAAATGTAGTTGTTGGAGGTTTCTTGTTCTCCTCCTCTAGTGTTTAATGATTTCTAACCAAGAATAATAAAATTCATTAGAATATGTCACCATATGTGCTTGTTTAGAAATCCAACTTGCTCCTGGACTCATTTTTGCCAATCGAAGAAAAGCCTAAAAATAAATACAACCATAATTAAAAGATTTAACATCGTTTAAAATATAAAAACTACAAGAAACAAAAAAATTGACTTACATCCCATCTAGCACGAGATACATGTCCCTCTACAACTCCACTTGCTACCCTTGGTGGTCGTCCTAACAAGATCGATTGACTTTGCAAGTGTCTCAATATTTGACAATACGGTTGCTTGACATACAATGCTTTAGCCTCATCATTTGCAATGGTAGATATAGCAATTGCAACAAATGGAGGAGCATTCACAATAATGCGAGCCTTTGTAAATTTATACACGTCAATCAATCTTTGAAATATCTCTTTATTTTTTTGTTGATTGTGGAGCAATACTTTTACAGCATAGATTGAATATTTCCCATCAAGAATCCAATAATGATAATCTTGTAACTTTCTCTCTTCTACCTCTTCCACTGCCAAAGGAGTACCCTCCTTTTTCTTTGTATTCTACACGGGCATCAAAGTAAGCACATGTTGTAAGCTTACTTGTACTACCTGAAAATCCAAATAAAATGATTTCAGCATGTGTTTTTATCCAGAATATGTGCATTATAGTGATCCGAAGCAAGCCAAAAATTTTGAACAACGACATCAAACTCCCTATATTGGAAAGGAAAATAGTTTATGTACTTGTTCATTCCACCTATGTATTTTTCCTTTCATGGCCTTAGCTTCTAAAACATTTGGATCCACAATTTTCATCTTTGATGTTGAACCCTATTTTGAGGATGTCACAGATGCATTGTCTACATCCAAAATGGAACTGATTCCCTTAGGTACCATTTTTTGCACTTTGCCTTGCTTTTTTGCAGGTGGTCATGAAGCTTTCACATTTTTTCCTTGTGGTGTGGCAATGATGGACCTTTGAAGTTGATCTGCTGTGAGATCTATAGTTGATTCTTCAATCTTCCATCCTCTGAAGTAAATGGTCTCTTCTTTATTTTGAGACATGCATGCAAATTCATATGCTCTTGGAGATAGTTGAAACTCTTGATTCATTGGAGCTATAATGTCAATGCACTCCACCTCTGGATGGCTATCAATTGCAGAGACATATGCTTCCACTACTTGTCCAGCATCTTCAAACACATTGTCATTCTCCTTTTTTGCAATAGAAAGATGCACCTTATGAAATTGTGCACCCTCTAGACCATGTATATCCAAATACCAATTCTTAAGATCATTGCAAGTATAGTCAATTGAGGCAGCAACTCTTGTAACATTTGTTTTTGGAGCCATCTCTTCATGAAACAAAAAAAATTCAATTCTTATTATAACGCATATTCCACCGCTAGTTCAAGTTAGATGATTCAAGAAAGTACATGTAGTAAGTCTGTAAACTAGTTAACTAAGGGGGAAGAGAGAAGCAACGTCCACCACTTGTCCATGCTCAACTCTAAACAAAATAGAGAGTTGGGAGGACACTGGTTGTCTAATGTAGGCATGTGGAAATCATAGAAGATTGACCACTTCTCCAACCTATCTTTTTTAGGAAGACAAAACGGTTGGCCTTACAATTATCCATGTGTCTAACCTATACATCATTGTATGATAAAAATTCACTTGTCCAGACTAGGATTGAAACATGGAGAGAAGCAATATCCACCACTTGTTATCTAAGCTAGGAATGGGCATTTTTGGTCTCAAGACATGGAGAGAAGATAAGTTCCACCACTTGTCCAAGCTTGGATCAATTGAGATGTGGAGAGAAGCAAGCTCCACCAATTGTCCAAGCTAGGCTCCATTAAACCATGCAAAACCCCAGCTGTTTTCAACATCAAGGATTTTCCTTTTGTTTTCTTAGCTCCATTGGAACATGGGAAAAAACAAAGCTCCACCAATTTTCTAAGCCAAGACAAGCTCCATTGAAAGACAAAGAGAAGCAAGTTTAACCATTTGTCCAAGTTAAGCTCCATTAAAACATGAAAACCCCATGATGGTTTTATTCCACATGGGTTTTTGGCTCGAAGATCCACCATTTGTCCAAGCTAGGCTCCATTGAATCACAAAGAGTAGCTAAGACCCACCACTCATCCAAGCTAGGATCCATTGAAACAATGACAACAAACTCAAAGTTAAGCTCTATTGAAACATGGAAAAAAAACCATATATATGTTGTACATGGGAAGTTTTTTTTCAAGGTTCACCACTTGTCCAAGCTAGGCTCTATTGAAACATGGAAAAACCACATATATGTTTTACATGGGGAATTTTGTTTAAAGATCCACCACTTGTCCAAGCTAGGCTCTATTGAAACATGGAAAAACCACATATATGTTTTACATGGGGAATTTTGTTTAAAAACCACTTGTCCAAGCTTGGATCTATTGAAACATGGAAAATTAGATATATGTTTACATGGGGATTTTTGTTTAAAGATCCACCACTTGTCTAAGCTAATTTCTATGGAAAAATGGTGTGAAGAAAAGATCCACCACTTGTCCAACCTAAGCGTCATAGATAGTAGTTTGTCTAGTTCAAAGATCCAACACTTTTCTAACCTCTAGAGAGAGGTGGAAGGAAGGCTAGTTATCTAAGCTAGGAATTGGGATTTTTGGTCTCAAGATTCATTGGGAATGGAGAGAAGATAATTTCTACCATTTCCAATCTTGGATCAATTGACACATGGATAGAAGCAAGCTCCACCAAATGTCCAAGCTAGGCTCCATTAAACCATGGAAAACCCTAGCTATTTTCAACATCAAGGATTTTCTTTTTGTCAACTTAGATCCATTGGAACATGGGGAGAAGGAAAGCTCCACCACTTCTCTAAGCCAATCTCCATTGAAGAATGGAGAGAAGCAAGTTTAAACATTTGTCCAAAGCTAATTTCCATTAAAACATGAAAACCCCATGATGGTTTTATTCCACATGGGATTTTGGTTCCAAGCTCCATCATTTGTCCAAGCTAGGCTCCATTAAATCATGGAGATCAGCTAAAATCCACCACTCATCCAAGCTAGGATCCATTGAAACAATGAAAACAAAAATCTCTACCACTTCTCAAAGTTAAGCTCTATTGAAACATGAAAAACCATATATATGTTGTACATGGGGAGTTTTGTTTCAAGGTCCACCACTTCTCCAAGCTAGGCTCTATTGAAACAACCCTAAACTATATATATGTTGTACATGAGGAGTTCTATGCCAAGGGCCACCACTTGTCCAAGCTAGGATCTATTGAATCAACCATAAATTAGATATATGTTGTACAAGGGGAGTTTTGTTTAAAGATCCTCCACTTTTTTGATATAATCTCTATTGAAACATGGTGTGAAGAAAAGCTCCACCACATGTCCAACCTCAGATTCATAAATAGTAGGTCATTTAGTTCAAATATCTTACACTTCCCTAACCTCTAGAGAGAGGTGGAAGGAAAGCTAGCTATCTAATCTAGGAATGAAGATTTTTTGTCTCAAGAATCATTGAAACATGAAAGGAAGATAAGTTCCACCACTTGTCCACGCTTGAATCAATTGAAACATGGAGAGAAAGAAGGTTCCCCAGTTTTCAAAACTGAGGTCTTTTTCAAGGTCCACCACTTGTCCAAGCTAGCCCAATTTCAATTGAATCATGGAAGCATCTAGGGACCACCACTTGTCCAAGATAGGCTCCATTGAGACATGGACAAAAGAAAGATACACCATTTTTTCAAGCTAGGCTCCATTGAAACATGAAAACCCATATATATGTTGTACAAGGGTAATCTTGTTTCAAGGTCCACCATTTGTCCTAGGTAGGCTCTATTGAACTTAGGAAATTGGGATTTTTTAAAAGTGATGCAATGCACCACTTGTCCAAGCTAACCCTATTGACAAGGGATAGAAGCAATCTCCACCATGTGTCCAAAAGCTAGGCTCCATTAGGACATGGGAAACCACTTGTCCAAGTTAGGCTCCCTTGAAACATGGATAGAAGCAGAGATCCATCACTTGTCCAAGCTACGGACAACCTTGAACAATATTGCTTCTCACCAATTCAAAAATCATGGTGTGTTTTACATGAAAAAAATTGTTACAAGGCCTGCTACGAACTCCTCTGCTATGTTATTAGTTTCACAACTCTAAATTGTATAACTCTTGCAAAAACATGGGGAGGCGAATCTACTAGCCACATGGGATCTTTCATTGGATATTAGACTAATAAATCCCAAAATTGTTATTATTCCTCTTTTTTAAAAAAGATCATATGTAAAGTGATGATATGTGAAGTGATCATGAAGAACTTAATGGGATCCCTATACACCCATAACATTGTAGCTTTTCATCCCGGCTATTAGGCTCCTCCTAAACAATCACTGTCAATATGGTTATTATGGTCTTGTTGCTACTTTCAGGTTGTTCATGGCACCAAGGATAATATGGAGTTGATTTCATGTGCTTGATGAAGAAGACGTCAATCAGCATCTGGATGGTTTCATTAGTTGAAATGGGTTCCTTGATTTGACACAATCTCTATCAGGCAGCCAAATCTACAAATCATGTGCTCCTATAAAAACCATGTTGTAGAATTTTCATAGCTTTTTGGCAACACATGAGCCTCTTCCCACTTTTGCTGACATGACAGGTAGCCATCACAATATACTTATTCTTTCTAGAAGTCACTTTCTTGAATGTCCCCAAAACATCTAGTCCCCATTTCATGAATACTCCCAATGGTTGAATTGGTGTCAAAGGAGTCATACCTACTATTGTTGGTCTTTCCATCCTCTAATAAATATCACAAGTTTTATAGAAAGATGTTACATCATTCATCATGTTTTTCCACCATATATAAGTGATATTAGTGGACAATTATCCTCTAGAACTCCCATTCTAAGCTTCCATAATAAGCTGCATCCTACCTTATGGAATCATCCTCACGCTCTTGTTCATCATCCTATTTGTAAGCATCATCCGTCGAGTCTTGATTCTCCATATTTTTGGGGCCCTCATCGTCATCCTCAAGCTCATGTTTATAAGCATCATCAATCAAGTCTTGATTCTCCATATAATCCATTAATGTCTCATTGACCATAGCAATGGTGTATTATTTTTCTTTGTTCTACAGATCAAATTGAATAGATCTTACAAGGGTTTACAAATCACTCAGATTCAATTTCATATCACCATTGGTATCAATAATATCCACTAATGATTGATAGATATACTTATCCATTATTGACTCTCTTCTGACCCAGCATTCTCTTCATGGTATCCTTTCCCTCGTGGATGTTTCATTTGCTTCTTCCAAACTAGTATTGTGTAATTAGTCTTTTTATATGCCTCATCTGTTGTGACCTTAAAAACCATGCATCCCTATTCTTGTTGATATGATGCTCCAAAAGCAAAGATATTAATTTGAATGTTTATTTCTCTGATTCTTCAGCTTCAGTCTTGGTCCTCAAAAGTTATTTTTGCAAAGTAGCTATTTCAAAACTGGACATTGAAGCTTGATATTTCCATCATTTGTCCCATAGCGTTCACTATTGTATTCCATCAAACTTGGATAGTATCCACATAGCCATCTGTGACTGTATCTCTATAAGTTTGGTGAGTTTTATGGATGAATGTACGAGTATAATAAGGCATTAGAGACTTGCTTTCTTTCTTTAGAACCAAACTCCCTTGCAAAGGCTTATTTTGTAAACATTGTAGCCTATCAAGTCAAATTGGCTAAGCAAGTTTGTACACCACCATAGTTGTATGAAACTGAGAATTGCTTGTAGGTACATTATCTTTTTATAATAGCCTTCTTTGTAACTTTTTGAGTCTATGATATACTTGCTGGCACATTGTCTTTGTTCTTATCAATGAGCTTGTCTTTCTATGAATTGTGTTTGGTGGAGTACTAGGAAACTTAGTTGCCTTTTCTCTAGAAGTCCCCTCAACAACATTAATTGGTTTCTTCAATGGTGTTTTTTAGTATTTCCTGGAGCTGCGCCAGCAAGTCTATTGTTTTCTTCTTCTTTCTAGAGGTGCATCTCTTGACTGAGTTACCGATCTATTCAATCTGACTATTGAGAGCTCCTTTTCCTTCCCTTTTGGAATCTCCTCAGTCTCCCACTCTTCTAAATCCTCTGGTTGGCTAGTTTGCTTATTGTTAGTAGCCTCACCCAAAACCTTCTTTCATAATTTATTGGTAGTAATTTGTGATGGTATGCAAGTTGCCCAATAGGGAGACTACCAAAGCATACCAACCTTAAAGAGATTCTGTGTTTCGGCTTTAGCACTAGGCTACTATACAATAATTGAACAATATTGGTCTCATCTGTTGGATTCTCGATCTTTGCGAGTAGCATACTCAATAGATTTTGAGAAACATAGATTGTGTTGTTCTTGAGGTTAATGGCTTTAGCAATAAATTTTTACATTGGATTACATTCTAGTGCAGCTATTGGAATGCCCTATCTACCAATTTTGTACTTCTTTTTGTCTTGGCCATCCTCCTCTAGAAACTGGCTTACCTCATGAGGAGTGAAAGTGGTGGGATGAGTAGAAAATGGCAAATGTAGAACATGGGATAACATCCTTGCCATTGCTTGCACTAGCCTACCGTGGATTTCAGTAGTCCTTAAATCAGGGTTAAAGTTATCCATTACCTGGATGATCTCAATATCAAAAGGCACGTTTGTGGCTTCTAGCACCACTTCCATACCCTAGAGCTTGAGAAGATCTCGTTCCTTTTTCTAGAAAACATACTTGCCAGTTTTGTGATGCAAGACTGAGCATGAAGTTCCTGTGATCGGGCTAAGAAGTGCCTGAATCTCTGCAACTTTCTCATTTAATGTGGACTACATCTTCTATGGCATAGTTTTCTTTTGTTTTCCCATATGTGAGTCTTGCAAACAACTCACTTGTTGATGTTGGTGATTCAAAGAAAGAGCACTTTGGGGTTTCTGATGGACCAGTAAATAGAGTTGAGGGATAGGGCATGAGCAATGACAAAGGTTTCTATGTAGATGGTGATGTCATAGTTGATGGCTGAGCCAGTTTTGCAAGCCAGGGAGAAAGACATGCAAGATGTTGAGTGTAAAGTGATGGATAGCAAACTCTTTGCATAGTTATACACACTCACACCATGAAGGTAGTACTTTTTTCCTACCTTGGGTTTATGCCCACCGCCTATGATGTGGCATTCATGTAGTGGTTGGTCTTTGTAACCATTGCTAACAATATTTTCCCTAATTATCTAGTCATTCATGTCCTGCCAGTGACCGTTATTCAGAGCACAACTGGATACATCTAGTTCATATTTAGATTCAGATACAAGGTTATAGAACTTTTGAATGATAGACTATAAAGTACAAATGATACAAAGATCAGAACTTAGTTCTCATAATCTCTCCTAGGACCTTTCCAGTGATAAGTGCAAGAGTCGCAAGAGCTACAAGAGTCCAACAATGAGGAATAGAATGAGCTTAATGGGTCCTATTTATGCATAAAGAGGAAGTTGTCATCTACCTGCCTAGATCTTGTGGATTGACTTTAAATCTTGTCTCAAATAGAATCTCAAAGATTTCTCTACATTGAGGCTCATGACCGGCCTTGTTGGAAAAATATTTCTTTGTGATCTTGGATGCTTGAACAAACAACTATAGAAGGCCAATTGTGTACTTCAATAATTCTCGGCGGGTGGGGAGGGGGTCACTATGAGTAAAACCTATATATCAGGTGCGTTCAAGGACTATTTATAAGACCCCTTAGCTATGAAATTTTCACCAATAAAAGGGGCCATTTTTCCATGCAACCTATAAAATTTTGAGAAAATATAGAATAAAATATTCCCTAATGTTCAACCCACGTGATATGCATATTTTATTGTAGTGACTCCCCTCCCCCCCCCGCGGAGCAATAAATACCCTAGTTTGTCCTTCCATTGGGTCATCATTTCTTTGAGGTTAGCCAAGTCATCTTTTAGCTGAAAATATATGTCTTTATATTTAGTGTCATTGAGCACCAATGTCCAAGCTATCCATAGAGCATTTCAATGCTCACTCTAGTATCAAAGTTGGTCTACAATCTTAACATAGGTCATTATGTTTGTAGGTTCATTATGCATTGGGTAGATAGTTGGATAGAATCTTGGCAGTTCATATTTGTGCATATGCAATGCATACATCAAGGCACATGAATCAGGCATAGTTTTGATTGTAATGAAGGTCAATGTCATTCTCTGTTGCTAACATCATTTTCTTGGTGACACTTACTAGATGAAACAACTTCTTAATTGCATGCTCTTTCTTAGGCACTGTCATCTGTCATCTTGGTTACCCTACCTCTACTACTTGATGCATTGTCTTCCAATAGTGCTGCAAAATCATGTATCCTAGATTATTATCAAGAAACTTGAACTACACTGGGGAGAAAGGGTAGCCAACATTCCTTTTGATCATGATACCGCTATACTTTCCATTAAGACCAATTTAGGAAATTTGGGAAAAAAATCACAAATCTGGGACAATTCATGGAGCTAGATGAGATGCTTTGAAAGTGGAGTTGTGCAATACAATGTAGGCATCGAGCTTATCTTACACAAAAAATGCAAAGATCTTGCATCTGCAAAAGCACAATTCAAAAAAATGGATCTTTGCCTTAAAAACATTTCCTCCTTTAAAACAATGATTCCACTATACAAAAAGAAGATTGTTCATTGGATCTTTAAAAAGTAACAAAATAGGGTTCTCAAGAGGTCTATAACTTCAATTGGTTGAGTGGACTTGACATTGGTTTATTGTGGATTGATCTATATCCTTCTACATGAGCAGAGACCACTGTGCATGGATCATTTCAAGGGAAGACTATACAATTGTGGGGATATAGTAAATATAAACTAGATAGAAGATGTAGCACTATAATTTTTGGATAGACAGAAGTTCTCACTCCATAAAGATCTAGTTTTTCCTAGACTAGATAAAAAATGAAGCACTTGAATTTTGGTGGATATACACAAGTGCGCACTACATAGAGATAATATGCATGATGCACAATATAACATATGGAGGAAGCAAAGGGAAGGTGGTTTGAGTAAAGCTTCTTTGAGATCTACCCAATGCAAGTCAAGAGATCGGAAGTCTCTTAGCTGAACGGAGATTTTGAAACCAATATGAATAATTAAGGCTTGCACGTGCTATTGTTAGTAGAAATCCTGGTCACATTGAGCTATATATGGGTGTGCTTAGATACAACATAAGAACCACTCCCACCTAAAGTGTAGTGGCACTTGAGCTGTCAATAGGTAAATGTACCAATTCTCGGTAGCTTTGACTTGAGATTGACCTACATGATTTAAAAATGCAATCTCATTGACAACTTATACCTCCACCTTGAATTCAAGTAATACACACCTCAATTCAATAGTGTCATAAGACAAAACTCAATGACTAGCTAACATAAGAAGCACCCCAGCTTAACGTCTATTGGTACTAGTGATAGCTCAAGCAAATTGAGCCCAATTGCAAGTTACATAGTTTACAAAAAAGTCTCAATTTCTACATCAGCATTGTGCTCAAGTAGAACACACTTACTTACAATAGTGCTACAAGATAAAACTTAACGACTAGCTACATATGATTCGTTGCACATTTCTACAAACCAAAAATTAAAGACGTGTATAGGTGTGTCTTGGAAGGGCCCTACCTTGAGTTATTGTATATGATGGCTCCCCCATAGGCCCTTTAGAGGTGCAATTGGAGTGCCCTCAAAGAAAGTCCAACCCCACACACGTGCATAAGCTGCAAAGGCATCCTCCTTTTATTGCTACAGCAATTTTGTTGGGGGTTGCTCCAACCATCCCCCAGACTCAAGAAGTGCCTTTAAACGGAGTGTCGCTAGTTGCAAGCCATAAATGACCGACCGCACTTCCCGCAGCTTTTTGGAGTGCTTTAAAATTGTGGTTGCTTCGGTATTGCTTCCTATCTGAAGGGGCACTGATTCTCCCTACCATGGCCCTCCACCCATGATAGGGCCCTACCAGGCCTATGCGGGAGCACTCTATTCAATACAAACACATGCTCTTATTGGAGTCTCACATAAGAATTATGGTGTGACTTTCATCTTTGAAGCCTCAAACCCTACCTAGGGCCTCAAACTTGAGGTCACAAGCCAAGGTTAAATGGTTAACTAGCGCATCAAATTGTTAGCTAGCAAGGAGAAAGAAAATTAGGTTAAATGGCTAGCTAGCAAGGTCCATCCAAAACAACATTGTCAAATGGTTTGCTAGCCAGGTCCACTTAAAGAGCACCATCAAATTCAAAATTCAAAACTAATAAAAAATTTGACGGCAAACTTGAACCAGCAGACAAAAACCGCAAGTGGCGCGATGGTGTTACCTCTACAAAGACATCAAGATGCCGTTCAAGTGTAGCTTATGTTGTTGGGAAATGGCTAATAGAATTGACGTTCCTCGTTTCTTGCCTACAATACACCCAATCCATGGCCAACGCTAGCTCTGTGGACTTCTTCTTCTTCTTTGTTGCTTCTGCACCACATTAGGGAAAATTTGGACTCTCAAAGGGGCCCTACAAGGACTTTGACTTTCTCTCTTGTCCAAAATGGGCACATTTTCATTTAAAATCAAAACCATTTGGACCTTTTGGATTTAGAATGTACTCATCGAGATCTATCCATTGATAAATAGCATCCCATCAGATTCCTTATATTCTAGAAGATTCTATTTTTTAAGTGAAAACTCCGTCTTATAAATGGAATCTCTCCCCACATTTTAGGTTCATTGGGGAGTCCATACCTTCTTTAAATCAACTCTAAATTTGTCGCAGTTTGGGGATTTAGAACCTACTTTCTGATATCTTTCCAACGATATGCTAGTTGATAGGGTTTTAACAAAGCATTTATGTCTTCGTCGGGTTGCCCATTTTGGATAAGAGAGGCAAAGTCAAGTGCATCCTTATAGGGACCCTTTGAGAGTCCAAATTTTCCCTAATGATTAGCTGCTTCATTAATATCTGCTTAAGTTTGCTATGGACGTTAATGTTTGAGTAGTTCTCTTTTATCAGCCCAAGGCCTTACCAACTTTGGGACACAATCTTGCATCAAACATGCTAGCTCGCTGCGTCACCCACCGCTACCCAGTCCCATCATCGTCATCATGGTCAGTTTGTTTCCCAAGTGAAGTTTTGTAGTTTTGTACATTCAACTTCACATAATTCCTCCAACCTCAACTCAATACAACTTTTGGCCTTGAAATCTACACCGCATTATTCAACAGTAGAGCCCAACATCCCAGGCAGCTATACTTCACCATGGAGCCTAGCACCCAGCCAACGATACTTCATTATAGGTTGATGGTGGAGAGTGGCTCGAGAACATCATCAAATCCAACAAATACCGATCAAGGAGTACAATATCCATGTAGATGGTGGTCAAGGGGCCACTATAAGCTGTAGCAGTAGGCCATCTAGTTGTAGCTGTAGTAATAGTATATCGCTTGACGAAACAACAAAAGTTTTGACGTCTGTTGAAAATGGTTTCATGCAGTCCTATGACTTTTCTCACTACCTCACTGCTCACTTTCTTTAGAGGTGGACGTGGCTTTTAGCCAATAAGATTTTTCCAAGGAGGACATGTGTGACAAATTTCTAATTAATGGAAGCACCCATTCTAATGCTTTTATCCTAAGGCGTGCATATTTAGCTGGTCAAATCAATTTATCGTGCTATCTCATTTCATGCTCATCTCTCTCTCTCTCTCTCTCTCTCTCTCTCTCTCTCTCTCTCTCTCTCTCTCTCTCTCTCTCTCTCTCTCTCTCTCTCTCTCTCTCTCTCTCTCTCTCTCTCTCCACCCTTCCACCCCTTTACTACTATTAAATAATTTTTCAGGTTATAAAGTACATGTTTTAGAAGGAAACACCCTCTAGATATGTTCTTTTACATCTAAACAAGATTGAAGCTCGAACTTAAGTGCCAATCTAGAGGGTGAAACACCCTCTTGGAAAACCCTATCAATGGGTTGTCTCTCCTTTAGATCAAGTGAAGTCTCTAACTTAAGTTTGAGCCTCACCCTATCCAAATGAGGGAAATCCATTTATAGAGCGCCTAAAACACCCTCTTGATGCACCCTATAATATGGGTTTTCTCCCGTTTGGATGGGATGAGGCTCAAACTTAAGTTCTTTCTTGATGCACCCTATAAATGGGGTTTCTCCCATTTCGATGGGGTGAGGCTTGAACTTAAGTTTGAGCCTCTACCCAAGCTAAAAAATAAAACACCCTCTTGCTGCACCCTATAGACGGTTATTCTTGAGTTTGGATGGGGTGAGGTTCAAGCTTAAGTTCGGGCCTCCACCCAATCTAGAGGATGAAACTGTCGTCATACACCTTATCAATGGGTTGTTTCCCCATTGGATGGGGTCAGTTCAAAAACTAGAGTCCCACTATCCATCCTTCCTAAAGGGTAAAACATCGTCTAGATATAGTGCCAAGTTGAATTGTTTCTTGTGAGGACAAGTTTTGAGCATTCACCCAATCTAGAGCATGAACCACCCTTATATACAATTTGTAAATAATTTGTTTTACTCTCGATGCAATAGAATCTCAAACATAACTCCAAGCCTCTAGAGAGTGAAACATTTCCTCTATCTACATTCTCAAGATGGGTTTTTCCTATCTGGTTATGGAGGAACTCAAGTCAATAAATACCCTCTACATATACCTACCAAATGTGTTGCCTCTACCTACATTGCCAAGATGCGTTTTTCCTATCTGGCTAGAATGGAACTCAAGTCAATATATACCCTCCACATATACCTACCAAATGTGTTGTTTCTTTCTTAATGTGTTGGAGGCTTGAACTTATAATCAATACTCCACTAAATCTAGAGGAGGAAATAACTTCAAGATGCACCCTCTTGATAAGTTCAAGCCTCCATTAAATCTAGAGGAGGAAATGAATTTGAGATATACCCCTCATGGTGGGGAGTTTTTCCTCTGGTTAGGTTGGAGACATTGTCGTGCCGTGGCACGTGCATAATGTGAAAATAAAAATATATACCTCACTCTTGATGTTTTTTATGTGTGGGACCAAATTCTGCAATGTACATAGTGTGATATATGTGAAAAAGGTTGCCATAGTTGCAGGTGTGTACATACCTTGCTGAGAAGGCGAGGCTAGGAATGTGGCATCGTTTCAAGTTTTACCACATTAAATCATGCCTAATTTTTTTGAATAATGTACAAATTTCAAGAGTTTTGAAGTGGCAGGCTCGTTTTGCGTAGAAAGGTCAATGCGGACAATCTTGACCAAAAATAGCAGGTTTTGTGCACGGGTGTAAACGACGTGGCTAAAGTGCTTACCAAGTGGAAAAATGAGATTCAACATGAAATTTGAGGCCAATGTAATTTTTCCACAAACTTAAGGATTTTCTCCAGGTCGTTTGGACATTTTACGGACAAAATGGAGCATTTTTGGGCATAAAAGGCCTAAGAATGGTAAAAAATAGCCTAAAAATAGCACAAAATGGCTCAAAATTCCACATCAATGATGGTTTCATACTTTTTCAAATTGATAGGGAAGTGTTAGAGCCAAGAATGAGCTCATTTGTGCATAGAGGCAAGGAGAAACAAATATTACAATCCAGGGTGCTAGTGCAGTCCCATGCTGCTTCCACTACATGTTCGAGGTTGTGAGGCCTCAAATTAAGGTTTCCCCTCCTCAAATAACTACTTGAGATTCTTTAATTAAGTTTTGAAGCTTCTATGAACTGTTCATGATGAAGAATCAAAGTGTCAATTTAGGTTTTTAACAGGTCGAAAGAGCACTGCATCTGTGCAATTAGGAGCGAGGCTACACCTAATCTTCACACACACAAGATTTTTGAGGTAATCTTGGTTATTTTTCAAAGTGGAACTTTCATGGCTGGAGTTTTGTTCTTTTTGAGTGTTTGTTAGCTTCAAATCATCTACGCCTTGCTTGCTTTTGCTACAATCCTCACAGTCAGAGCCTTGGCGCTTTCCTAGCCGAATTGCACACTTCTTGACACATTTTTGGTGAACCCGATGCAAAGTAGGCTATGGTGAGGGTTCAAAATCTTCATTGAAGGTTTCAAATTGAATCTTTAAATCTATGGAGAAACAAGGGGTTTGGTTTGATCCAATCATAATGCAAATGTTTCAAGCTTTTGCGGTGTTTATGCAATAGTAGCAAGTTGTGAAAAAGAGGGAGCTTTCCTCAACCAAACTACTTCAATCTGTGATGAAGAAAATGGACCAATTTAATGCTAAATATGTAACAAATTATCTTTGTGGATATGTAAAGGATATGGAGCTTCATCGAGTGCCCGAAGCAGAGATGGTACAAAGTTTTGAGCTAGCTATGGTTCCTGAGATCTGAGAGCATGTAAGGGGAATTAAAAATGATCAGGGGGCAACTTGGGAAGCATTCAAAGTATTCTTTAAGGAAGAGTATATCATGGATGACTTCAAAAGGGTAACAAAGAGGACTTTTTTAGAGTGGGTAGTTCGATCAAAAGAGGGGCTTTCTCCTACTGAACTGCTAAGGGAATTTGAAGGCTAATATGATGAGTTTTCAAGGACTGAAAAGGGTACCCTAAAATCAGAGAAGAGAAAGCTCTTTTTGAAAGCTGCAGATAAAGAAGTTCAAGAGAAAATTAGAGTTTCCACTTGAGGATAAAGGATTCAGAACAAGGCATGAAGACTGATTGGAATGAGGTTGAAGATGCAATTTCACTACTAGCCAAGCAACAATGACGGAGGGACAAGATTATAGCTAACCCTACTCAAGCCCCAATTGTTCCTGAAAGTCCCATAAAGCCTGTTATTGTGGTTCCAAATAGTGACAAGTCTATTTTAGATTATATTGTCAAGGGAATGCAAGAGCTTAAGTTAAAGTTGAGCTTAAGTTAAAGCTTACAAGGCTAGAAGAAAAGGGACAACCATCAGGTCAACCTACAAGGAAAAAACCTCAAAACAGAGAAGGCATTGTAAATAGATGTATATGGTGTGATAATACTGACCATGCAAGGATGGATTGTGAAAGTTTCAAAGATGCCTTGATAAAGGAGCTTGTTTTCTTTAAATATGGTAAGATTCACTTAAGTGAAACAGGTAAGCTCTTGGCGACAAACTTTGGAAAAGGTGGGATGAAGAAGCTAGTTGATGTTATGGCATAAGCCACACAGTGCGATCCTACGGTCCTACGGAGGTCTGGACATTGCGGACTAGGAGTCATGCGGCTTTGGGGTAGTTATTCATAGGATATCATAAGACAGGACGGGGTTTTGCACCGTTCCCGATCTACGTTGGAGCAACGGTTGTATATGGGGGGGCATACCTGTCTTTGGGGATATCTCTAA
The DNA here is from genome assembly GCF_014529385.1 of Adiantum capillus-veneris. Lineage (NCBI taxonomy): Eukaryota > Viridiplantae > Streptophyta > Polypodiopsida > Polypodiales > Pteridaceae > Adiantum > Adiantum capillus-veneris. Next base: position 96,374,142 of record NC_140938.1, on the reverse strand, counting down.
TGTTCATGTTATCAAATACATCTTCTCTCTTGTACTCTGTGTTCAGTTATATATCAATGAAGAAGGCAGTGTTCTATTTGCTGTAATCCGTCTTATGTTCTGCCTTCCTGTGTTTTGTTGTTTATATAATGTAAGACAATGTGCGGGTAATCATTCCCGTAATGCTTATTTCTCCTCTGCAGAAAATAGACACTACATCTGGCGACCACGATGCGCAATGGGCGACTTGCGGTGAACATGCATGCGCACTAGGTCGCAGGGTCCTCCTGACCCGGTGGTTCCAATTGTGGGGAGACGTTGGAGGAGAGGTGGTTCGGACGAATTCGTTTTTTCTACACCACAAGCTGAGGAGCATGTATCTCCATCACCAAGTCCGATGTGTGGTAGACAAACATTAGGGCCAATTTGGATGGAAAAAGGGATGTGTAAGGATCTAAAAAGGGGCAACCTAAAAAATACCATGAAGATCTTACCAAAACTATTCAACATGGGTACTCATTGGATAGAGCTCATCAAGCGCCACCCATGGACCATTTGAGCACTAAATTTGGAGTTCATATGCAAAAGTTATGGCTAAAATAGTGCAAAATACTCAAAAATCAAGTGAAGGAGATCTTGACACATGTACAAAAGTGCCATACTTTTGGAAATGTGGCTCCTCCTTGACCCTTAGATCAAGAATAGGGAAACCCTAAACAACCCTTTTTTCATCCAAATTGGCCCTAATGATTCGGTGTGTGCGGCGTATTCCACGTAGCCAGTCATGTCCTCCTGCCGTGCGTTCACCCTCACCTACCCATGTTGCTCCACCACCGTCTCCGATAAGCAGTCCTGGGGCTTCGCCGCCATTTTCCCCACCTCCTAGTGTTTGTTAGCTTTTTCCAGGAGGGGTTACAGTTGGGCAAGGGATGATGGCACAGCCTCATATTAAGTATAGCCATTTTAGAGGTCTTTCAAAGGAAGACCCGGATGCACATTTACAACAAGTTAATAAAGTGTATGGATTGAATCATCCTAGGGTGGTGATTCCCCTTCATCAACAATCAGTGTTTGAATCTACACTTTCAGGGAAAGCTGCCAAATGCTTGTCATAATACCCTAATGATCACTTCTAAACATATGACGAAGGATCCAGAGAGTTCTTGCGACGGTTCAAAATGGAAAAGATGGTCCCTAAGCATCTAGAAAAGCTTCGTATGCTGCGTCAAAAGTCGTTGCTAGTGGAGGACTACGCTGCAAAATTCTGGATGCTTTTGCAGTGGGTACCTCAGACACAAAGTCCGGCAACCGAGGTGTTGAATGATTATTTTCTGCACGGACTCAATAAGGATATTAGAACTGCTATGGCAACAGTGGATAAGGTAACTAATCCACTGGATAATGTAATTTCCAGAGCGGTTGTAGCAGGAGAAGAGTTGTAGGATACGGAATCCCCAAAGAAATCAAAGAAAAAAGAGCGGCAGAAATCTCATCGTAAGTCTCAGGAAAGTGGCAGTGATAGTTTGGAGTCGGTAATTGCAGACTTAGATTCCTCAGACTCAGGCAGCAACAATTTGAGGAAAGAATTGGAGGAGGCACCTTGGAGAAAATCCCAGCGTCAAGGGAAAGGTGTTCCATCCGGCTCATCAGAATCTACTACAGTGGTTAAAAGTTTGAAGGAACTATGGTGTACTCAGTGCCGAAATCCGGGACATGCTGCTCAAGAGTGTGCAATGAATCAGAAATGGTGTGCAATCTGCACGGCCAACACTCACAATACAATGGAATGCTATTTCAATGGTCGGGGTCGTAGGAATCGGGATTCTTCTACATGGCACCCACCCTAGTCAGGGCAGGGACAACAGCCTGCGGTGGCGATGGCTCATGCTCATACATCAGAAGCACCCTTTCAAGGACAAGCAGGGGGACGGGGTCAAGGAGGGGGTCGAGGTTGCGGAAGAGGTGGCCGAGATCTTAATCGACCCAAGACCTGCCTTTTCTGTTTGGGGGATGGACATTGGTGGTCAGAGTGTTCAGAAGCTATGGAATATGATCAAAAGAAGCAGGAATGTGTGTAGATGGCTGAGACAGTTTCACTAAGTGGGAACGTTCTCTTAAGAGATGGCAGTGAATTAGTCAGTAATTACTACAGTAATTACCATGGTAAACCCAAGGTATATAAATAGGGCCCATTACATTGTAATCGGGGTTGGCATTTGGGTTAGCATCTTGGCGGCATTGTACTTGAGTTGTCAATCATTGACAATTGTTGTCGTTTGTACTCTATATGTAAATCACATCATACTAATAGTAATCTCTCATCTGTAATTCCAATCATGATAGATATTCCAGTTACACTTACTCTGTATTCAATACTCTGAATCTGAAACTGAATATTATTCTCAGTACATAGTTTGGTTCTCATTCCAGTAGATAAATTCCAGTTCAGTTTCTGATTCTCTGTCCAGTCGACTGTTTGAACTAATACATCATCAGTAGCCGAAATCTTCTAACACTAGAATTAGCTATCTTAAGAGATCAGCTCCAATTTCATTTTGGCGATCACGGTGGCTCGAGCTGAAGCTGGTTGACTGAAAGACTCTTCTCCCAGTTGGAACTTTTCAACAATGGCACCTAAACCCAGTCGTGGCCAGAAATCCACCATCCGTGTTGATCCTATTCCTAAGGAGCCGGGAAGAGAGTCTGACCCTAAGCAAGAGAAGGTGACTGACAATGAGGCTCAGGAGGAGCATAGTCAGGCTGATGAGACGCAGGACTCACAACAGTCCAGTCATTCTCGACGCAAACGGGCAAAAAGGGAAGCACGGAAATCCAAGAGTTCTCGGTCCAGGCAGGGGGATGAGGGTACCAAGGGAAGTAAAGGCAGTCACCGCACTTCTAGCCAACATGCCAAAGAGAACACTAACACAGAGATAGAAACAGACATTGATGGGATGCAAACACTGATAATTGCAAGAAGACTTCCAAGCGCCATTCTGAATCCAAGAAGAGAATCGGTAGAATCAGTGGGAATTGGAATGATTACATAGCTTCCTTGAAAATTTCTTTTCCAATATTCAAGGGAGGTAAGAAGGATGATCCAGACGTTCACATACAGGCTTTTGAGCAGTATTCTGAACTGAAAAATATTGATGAAGATGATTGGGGGGAATACTTTCCGCAAACCTTGAAGGTGGCAGCGATAAAGTGGTATTACCATTACCCCGCCTGTCAGCTCAGATCCTACAACAAATTGCTTAAAGACTTCAGACTGGAGTGTCCTGACTACAGAGGTCATGAGGATATCCTCTATGAACTGGATAAGATCAAGCAGCGGAATCTATCAGTCCGAAGTTATGTGGAAAAAATCAAGGAGCTAACCAGGCAGTTACAAGAACCACCATCCGAGAAGAGGTTGCGTGTATGGTTTCTGAATGGTTCAGAAGCAAAAATCTTAGGGAGTAGGAGGTACCATCTCCAACCAAGAAATTCAATGATCTGGTACAACGGGCACTGAAGCTGGAACAGCAGGCCAAGAAGGAAAAGATCCACAAAAAAGAGAAGATCCAGTAGCAGTAGCTCTACTACGGAGAGTTCTGATTCCAATGAGGTGTCCAGCAGCTCTAAAAGCATCTCTAATGAACGGTCCAAGGATAAGTCAAAGAAGGGATCTTGGACCAAGAATATTGAAGAAATGGCTAGACAGATTGCCGAGATTAGCCACACTAGACAACCAGTTTGGAAGATGGAGACTTGGTGTTTGAAATGCAAATCCAAGGACCATATCTCCAACGAGTGCCCACAATGTACTTACTGTAAGGCTTTTGGTCATTTATGGAACAATTGTGGTATCAGGATTCATCACTTTAAGAAGGGCAAAGACCTGTCAGTGGTAGCCTATATTGAACCAATGAAAGTAGAACCCGCCAAAGTATCTCAAGAGGAGAGACCAGGTACCAGTGGTACTGGTCAAGGACGTGGACGATTCCAAACGGGTATGGGCCGAGGCAGAGGGCTTGGCAACTTCTAGAGTCGGAGTATGAATTGCTACACTTGTGGGAAGTACGGCCATTTCACAGCCCAATGCCTAGACGCACCTACAACTACTACTATTGAGGCTAAGGCACCAGAGCTAGTCCCAGTATGGGTAGTCACAAGAAGCAAGGGTGTAGTAATTGAAGAAATTCCAGATACTTCAGAGACACCAGTCACTACTAACAGCAGCAAGTGGGCTCAACAAAGAGAAATTTGGAAGGCCAAGGGTAAAGAGAAGGTGGTAGATGAATGGCAAGAGCAGAGAGAACTAGCCAAGAAGCTGCCAGAGCAGCCAAAAATTTCTGAAGCCCGATTCATTCAAAAGATACCACTCCAATCAACTAAGAAAGATCAGTCAATACCAGGCATACCTGAGACCATGCTGGCTGCGGTACAAGGAATGGCTGATAAACTAAGAGTTGATGGAGGATTGGAAGCACTGCAAGAGAGGAATGGTAGTGTGAAGATACCACCAGTTCTTCGAGCTCTAACAACCAGTCTGACCAAGAGAAAGAAGAAATCCATGTTAAAATTTGTGATAGAATTCAGAAGTTTACTGTGGAGCTGAAAGATATTAGAAAAACCTTGCCTGAAGTGGCAAACTTCATCAAACAACACAGGAAAGCTGAAGCGGAGGCCAGAACAGTGGACTTGACGGCCATCCGAGATGATGAAGTTCCGCTCATTCAGGTGGACTACAGGGTTAGGAAGCAATGGGAACCTCTTTCAAGTGTTATCTTGGATGGAGGAGCAGGAGTCAATATAATGGGAGTTCATCTCCAACAGAGAATGGGCATCACGAATCTAAAGCCAGCACCATTTAAAGTGCGAATGGCAGATCACAGTGGTACAAGCTATGGGCATGATTGAAAATATGCAGATAAGAGTAGGCAGGGAAAAATTTAAAACCAGCTTCTTAGTTCTGGATGTGCAAGGGGCATATGGGATGTTGCTAGGGCGCCCATGGTTGAGAACGACACATGTTGTTCATGACTATGCAAATCAAACCTTAACCATAGAAGGGGCCAGAGGTAGGACTCAGATCCAGATGAACAATACTAGGAGCTGGAGAAAAGAGCTGAGGCCGAAGGAGTTATGCCAGAAGTACAAGACAAAGAAGATTGAACTAATGTTAGCAGCTTTGAACATATTTCCTTTAGCAGAGGTCGACTTAAATGCAGTTTTACTGAATAAAGAGCAGGCTAACAAGCAGGAAAATCAATTCCCAAATTAGTTACGGAAATCAACAGAGGGGAAAGATCAGTTCAGTTAACTGGGAGGGTGGAGGAATCAATTGATACTGGCATGGTAGAGGAGTTAGTACATTCTGAAGAACACACAATGGATCAGAATGCTGATGAACTGAATGGGCCATCCTGGGATTATGCTGAGGAATTGACCAAATGAAAAGGAGGTGGGCCTAATTGGTTGCTTCTAGACGACCAAGAAGTGGAAGAATGGAACCTAGGCTTGGAGGATAGTCCTAGGATGATCAAGGTCAACAAGCATCTCAACCGGTAATGAAGAAAAAGGCACGCAGGATGTTCCATAACTATAAAGATGTATTTTCCTGGGAACACACAGACCTGAAGGGGGTGGATCCTAAAGTATGTCAGCACCGGATATCGTTGAAGCCATATGCTAGGCCAGTACAACTGCAACGATACCGAATGAACCCCAACTATGCTAAGAAGGTCAAAGAGGAGATTGATAATCTTCTCAAGCCTAGGTTCATCACAAAGGTGGCCAGTAGCGATTGGCTATTTCCCATAGTCGTAGTTCCCAAGAAAAACGGGAAATTGAGAGTTTGTGTTGACTATAGGAAACTTAACGCCCAAACTATTAAATATCCATTTCCATTGCCTTTTACTGACATGTTGCTTGATGAGATCACAGGATATGAAATGTATAGCTTTATGGATGGCTACAGTGGCTATAACCAGTTACAGATCGCTCTTGAAGATAGAGCAAAGACCACTTTCATCACCGAGTGGGGAGCTTTCATGTATCTAGTGATGCCTTTCGGCCTGTGCAATGCACCAGCTACCTTTCAGTGGTGTATGATGGAAATTTTTAATGAATTCCTTCATCTATTCCTTGCTATCTTTATGGATGACTTTACTGTATATACGGATGAGGAACAACACCTACTATTCCTAGAAATGGTTTTCAAACGCTGTCAGGAGAAGCGGATTTGTTTGAATCCATTTAAATCCGTTTTCCTAGTTTGGAAGGGACAGCTCTACTGGGACATGTGGTATCCCGTAATGGAATAGAAATGGCCATGATAAAATCCAGTGTGTTCAGAAAGCTAAAGCACCCAGAAATGCATCTGAGTTAAGCTCTTTCCTGGGTTATGTTAACTTCTATAGAAGGTTTGTACATAAGCTTGCTTCTCAAGCAGTACCATTATACGAACTCACCAAGAAGACCAGTAAGTTCAATTGGACTTCTGAATGTGAGGAGAGCTTCCAAAATCTGAAAAAGGCCATTATCAATAAACTAGTCCTTAGGCAACCAAACTGGGATGTTATTTTCCATGTACATGTGGACGCTTTGGGATTGGCAATGGGGGCGATATTGGCTTAGCCGGATGGAAGGACTGGTTATCCTGTTTATTTTGCCAGCCGCAGATTCAGTCAAGCTGAACAAGGATATACAACTACTGAGCGAGAAGCCCTTGGAATGGTTTTCAGTGCTACAAAGTTCAGGCATTACTTGTTAGGGAAGTTGTTCCATTTTTATGTGGACCATCAGGCTCTTCTATTTTTGATTAATAAAGTCATTATTCCAGGCAGGCTCATACGGTGGATGATGTTCCTAATGGAGTTTGAATTCAGAATTTTTCATAAGCCTGGCAAGAATCACTGTGGAGCTGATTTTTTGTCAAGAAGTACGAAAGGTTATTCAGAATTACCCTTGTGGGATGAACCAGTGGATGCTGACGTATTTCAGCTGGAAGCAGGAGAATCAGTTGATCCTGAATGGTATGATGTTTATCAGTTTCTTTCTCAAGGTGCTTTTCCAGAGGACTGGAAGTAGAACCAAAATAAATCTTCGGTCATCAAAAGCTTGAAGTTTACTATCATCGAAGGGTCACTCTATCAATTAGGTGTTTATGGTATACTTTGGCGTTGTGTGCCTATGGAGGGGAGAATGCAAGTTATTTCAGAAGCACATAATGGCGAATCTGGTGGACATTTTTTCAATGAAGTTACCTATAAAAAGATTCTACAAGCTGGTCTGTGGTGGAAAACACTAATTGTTGATGTTAGAAGTTTTTGTAAAACTTGTGCCATATGCCAAAGAATGGGTCGACCAACAACTGCAGATATGACTCCTTTAACGCCAGTACAACCATTGGGTGTGTTCATGAAATGGGGATTAGATTTTATGGGACCTTTTAAGAAGGATACCCCTAGGAAGAACAAGTACATAGTAATGGCTACTTGTTATGTCACTAAGTGGGTTGAAGCTAAGGCTCTTCCTGACAACACAGCTAAGTCAACTACACGGTTTCTATGTGAGAATATTGTTTGTTGATATGGATGTCCAGTGGAGATTGTGTCAGACCAAGGAACACATTTTATCAATGACACCATGGAAATTCTATTGGATATGCTTTCAGTCAAGCATCGGAAATCTACTCCTTATTATCCCAGATGCAATGGACAGGCTAAAAGTAGTAACAAGACAATCAAGACTATTCTCACTAAGGTTGTGCAGAAGAAACCAAACCAGGGGTATTTGAAACTCCAGACCTCTCTATGGCCGTATAGGATAGCTTACAAGGTCACTACTACTGGGTTGACACCATTCAGAATGGTCTATGGCACTGAAGTTGTGGTTCCTAGTGGAGTTTGTTATCCCAAGTCTGAGAATGGCTGTGAAGTATGGCTTAGACTTCAACCACAATCTGAAAAAGTGCCTAGATGAACTTATGCAGTTAGATAAACTCAGGGAACAGGCTATGCTGGAACAAGAAATTGTTCAGCAACGAAGGAAGCATTGGCATGATCGCCGAATTAAGCTTTGAGAATTTCAGAAAGGAGATTTGGTGCTTCTCTATCAGTCTAAATTGGGGCCGAAGAAGCCAAACCTGAAGATTGCCTGGGCAGGACCATTTGAGGTAGACTGGGTTTTCTCCAATGGTACAGTAAGACTGAAAGATCTATCTGGATTATTGTTTCCAGGAGTATATAATGGTGCGAAGATCAAGATTTACTATTCAAAAGCTATAGAGTCTGGGCAAGAACAAGGTACTAGGGAATTGGGAACTGAAGATCAAGAGATACCAGAATCGGATATTTTTGGGCTTTTTGATGTGCAACCAGTTCCAATTTTAGAACCAGTACCAGTAGAACCAAACCAGACTGATCTTAGAATCAGTACCAGTGTGATCAAACTAGACTAGAAACCCCAATCTAGTATCAGTGGGAACACACTTTTCAAATTTTAAGCGCCCAACGGTCAGATGGCACGCTAGTAATAATCATTTCAAGGAGGGATAGAGTCTTTTCCAATGCATGTCTGCCACGACAGCAACGACGTACACAAGTCTAGGAGCAGCGAGTGGTGGAGCTTTTATGATGCGAACACATATAACAGTCAGAAGAGTGGGCATTTTTCCTCACAAGTCTCCTGCACAACGATTTCCTCCCATTGTTCATTCGCCATCGCCAAGCTCTGAGGTATCTTCGCTACAGCGAGACCTCATCTTCTGAGGAGACAGTCGACTATCGACTAGCTTTACCAGCGACACCTGGGTACGGTTTTGACGCATCAAGTAAGTCTTCTTCTCCTTCGCCTTTTTTGTCGTCTTCATAGTGTATGGGTAGGAAGAAGCGCTCAGACAAGATGTAGGAATCTCTTGAGGAAACCCAAGCCATTGTCACTGCTGTGAAGGCAAGCCTTCCCATTATTCCTTACACCAAGATTCAGCGCTATGTATTCACCGACCAAGCTATGGATTTGCTGCAATTATGGGATCTACGAATCGTTTTGCAAGCCACAAAAATAGCTTTCGATGTGGACATCATAAAGCAGGTTCTTGATTTTTTCGATGCTGAAGATGGCAGTGTCATAGTGTATGGTAAAAAGGTGTCGGCTACACCAAAAGTCATAACTTTTGCATTCCGGATGCCCAATGAGCTCAAGCCATCTGTGGCGATCCCACATCAGATAAGTATAGTTCTAAAGGAGGATGAAGCGGCTAAGAGCAAGCGCAAGGCCAGTGGTCAAGGGATTCCAGTGGAAGGACTAGAAGCTTCTACTGCTTACAGGTTTGTGGCCGAAGTAGTAAGTCTTAAAAATAATCCAACATATGTATCTGAGAAATTCTTTGCTATGCTGTTGGCCAAGACATTGGATTCAAAGGTATCTATCAACCTTTGTCAGATCCTGTCACACAACGTGCTTCAGCAAACTGCCAAGTTGAAATCCCAAAGTGTTTTTAAAGCTTGGTATGTTTGACAATTTTTGTATTGGGCCACTGCTCCAGATGCTTATGGCCAGGTAAAAATGGCTTGGAGTGATAAGCTAGTTATAGAATCCAAGAACATTGATCTGACCTCATATGAAGAAGCCACGGACAGTCAGACCACTCCAACTGGTTTGAAAAGGAAGGCCACCCAAAATCAAGCTAGCAGTTCAAAGAAACCGAAGATGACACTGACGAAGAGCACTTCTTTTTTGAAGCAGATAGAGAGTCAGTTCAAAATGGTGACTACTGAAAATGCTATAGTTAGCCAAGCTCATAAACAACCTGCTCAGAATACTGTGGTTAACCAGTCAGTAGGACATAGTACAGTCGCTACTGGTACTGGCAAAGATCAGGCAAAAGCAGCGATTTCTGAGAAGGTAGCAGAGCAGTCGGCTGTGGACAAAGAACACCTGGACAAAGGCAAAGGACAACTGGACAAAGGCAAAGGTTCAGCTTCTCCAACTTTACTGGGTGGTGTTTCTATTTCACATAATGAAGAATCTTTGCACCTGCTAAAGAAGGATAGGTTGCAGCAGATGAAAACCCATCCACTAAAAGGGCGTCTCTTTCTACAGAAAGCTGATTATGCAGCCTTACCCTATATGGCTCCATTTATAGTGTATGAGCCTACTGATTCTGACCCAGCTATAGTTAAGGATGGATGTTCATTCCTCATCCAGTCTTCCTGGAATACTATTGTCCACTGTATGGGACAAATGTTGGATGTTGCAGGGTCAGAGGATGAACTGAAAAAGGCTAAAGCTGACTTGAAGGAAGCTGAAGACCAGATTCAGAAGCTCAAGACAGCACCAGATGAGCAGAATATGCGCCATAGGCTACTTGAAGCTCACTCAAATAGGGTTATTGAGCTATTAAACAAAAAGCTAGCTAAGGCGGAGTCCGATATGCTGATCATGAAGGAAGAAAGGAATGAAGCACAGAGAGCCGCAGATTGGGCTGAAACAATATTGAAAATGAAGAGAGTTGACTTCAACTCCTTGCTAATTTTCCATACAGCTCTGAAGGCTTCCTCACTGACAGATATATTTATAACAGCTTGGTTGAAATTTTAAATCCAGCAGGAAAAGCTGTCTTTGATCTGGAAAATTTGAAGTCTCTGATGGAGACTATGCAGAGTGATTTGCAGGACAAAATGGCTGAGTAAAATAATGCTGTGATGAATCAAGCAATCCTGGATTATATTGAGCAGCAGAATTCCCTGAATGAAGAGGAAGAAGATAAGGAATAAGAAGAGGATAAGGAAGAAGGAGTTGATAAGGAGGAGGATGACCAAGAAGAAGGGCATACTGATGATGATGATTATGCCCCACCTCCATCTCCACTTCCAAGACCTGGTACTGGTGGCATAGGGCCAACTGACATTAGGAAAAATTTGGACTCACAAAGGGGCCCTTTAAGGAGTTTGACTTTACCTCTCTCTACCAAAACGGGCGCATGGATAAATTTTTGCAAAGAAACTCCAAAGTTGGCGGAGTCTTGACAGTTAGAATGTCCTCTTCAAGCTCTATGTACTGATATATAGCACGCCATGAGATTCCTCATATTTTAGAAGATTCTTTTTTTGATTCACCTATGATGTGACAACTCTGTCGGAATCTAAGTGAATCAAAAAAAGAATCTTCTAAAATATGAGGAATCTCATGGTGTGCTGGTATATCAGTAGATAGAGCTTGAAGAGGACATTCTAACTGTCAAGACTCCGCCAACTTTGGAGTTTCTTTGCAAAAATTTATCCATGCGCCCGTTTTGGTAGAGAGAGGTAAAGTCAAACTCCTTAAAGGGCCCCTTTGTAATTTTGCCTAATGAGGAGGTCAGCCACAGACAGACCAGCCAGGCCAAAATGAAGGGCAGAGGTCGGGCAGTCAATAGTCTGAGGAACAGCAACCCAGTCACACTGGGAATCAGCCAGTAAACCAGTCGCAGCTCAGTAGGGAGGGCAAAGGGAAAAGCAAAGTTCAAGATGAGGGACCAGTAGCTGATCAGCAGCATTCCTTACAGCTTATCACCCTGAACAGGCAATTGAGACATCAACAGGCTTACATCACCAGACAATATCTAGAGGATGATGATCTTCTGTCTGATCTGGAATGTTTTCAGAGACTGTATGTCGGGGCCAGGGAAATGGTGGAGCATTGGAAATCAGTGGCTTTTCATGATCAAGAAACTTGTCGTTTACCTGCGCATCCCAGCACAGTCCAGTTGCTGGAAAGGGTTCCTGAATGGATAATCACTGCTGAAGAGAGAGTGACCAACCCACATTTGCAAAGAGAGTCTACTGCAGATTGTCGCTCTTTCTCTCTCTTGAATTAGAACTTCTGCTGGGAACAAACCAACCTACAAATGTATGAAGGATGTTAGGGAACAGTTAAAGGAGGTTTTGGTGCAGATGCAAATTGCTAGAGGAGTCTTGGATCAAAGAGTTAGGGCCATTCTTGAAGATCAGACAGCCACTAGTAAAGGACCTCAGACTAGAATGTCAGTCAGAGAACAGGCAACTGCTCTCCGCAAATTGTTTCAGCTAGTGAGAATCACCAGAAAGATGATGCAGCAAGAGAACCAGGCTGTTCTCAATTTTTTAGAATTTGTGCATGATTCTCAAGTTCTCTTGTATGCCTTTCCAGCAAGAGAGATGGAACTGCAAAGATTTTTTCCAGCACTTTATCCTCAACATCCACAACCAATTGATTGCCTTACATACTTCAAGATTATTGATGAGCTCCAGGATTGGTATGAGCAATCAACTGTGGAATGGAAAACTTGGCAAACACTGTTCAATGATGCTCTTCAACTCAATGATATTCACGAGCTAAAAGAAGAGATGCAGAGGATCCGGATATGTATGGGGCAGTGGAAGATTCAGATCAGGGGCATGACCAAGGGGCCTAACCAAGATCACTAATCCGTTGCTGCAACTTACTGTCGAATCTTCTAAATTGCCTGAAAAGGATATTGCAGCTAAGGAGGGCCTAGCACAGTATAGAGAGATGGCTGAGATTCTTTTCAAAGCTCGGGTCAAAACCAATCAGCCTCTTCCAGAAGGATGGATCCATACTGCTTTGCATTGTCACAAGCTGGCCAGAACCAGGATCACCAAAGGCAGACGCACACTCTATGATCCTGACACTAAAACCTATCATTCCCTTACGCCTTATGAAGTAGAGATGACCACCAAAAGGCGGGATCAGCTTGAGCAAGAGGCCATTTACGGACTCATACAGAAGGAGAATGCTGGTATTGGGACTTCTCAGATGCCATCCAGGTCAAAGGGCAAACGGAAGCTGGTTCAATGGAAGGATACTAGGTAGTTCCATCTCAGAATTCAGTGGCAACTTTTCTTCCTTAGCTGGAAGGTTGATATCAGTTTGTGTAGATGATGAGAGCTCTACCTTGGCCTTTTCAGCTGCCTCTCGTAATCTTTGTATGGCCACTCTATCATTGGTCGAGTCCAATCCCCAACATCAGAAGCAGACGGTGGATTTTTCAGCTTCAAATCAGAATCAGACAGGGGAATTTTTCAAAAATTTTGGAATCTTGCCAAAATTCAAGAAAGAAGGGAAGGATGTAGACGGTTGTGACAGTTGCACTAAGTGGGAACCTTCTCTTAAGAGACGGCAGTGAATTAGTCAGTAATTACTGTAGTAATTACCATGGTAAACCCAAGGATATAAATAGTGCCCATTACATTGCAATCAGGTTGGCATTTGGGTTAGCATCTTGGCGGCATTGTACTTGAGTTGTCAATCATTGACAGTTGTTGTCGGTTGTAGTCTATATGTAAATCACATCATACTCACTGTAATCTCTCATCTGTAATTCTAATCACAGCAAATATTCCAGTTACACTTACTCTGTATTCAGTACTCTGAATCTGAAACTGAATATTATTCTTAGTACATAGTCTGGTTCTCATTCTAGTAGATAAATTCCAGTCAGTTTCTGATTCTCTGTCCAGTCGACTGTCTGAACTAATACATCATCAGTTAGCCAAAATCTTCTAACATTGGAATTAGCTATCTTAAGAGATCAATTCCAATTTCAATGTGCTGCGGGAAAACAGCCTAGTGTGACTATGGTTCAGATTGAAGGGTTGGAGGAGTCAATTCCGGTGGTTTCACTAATCACACGATCTGGTAAAAATGTGGTTCTAACAGCTGATGTTAAGCTTCCGGATTGAGCAACTCAAGAAGAGGTATGGAAAAAGACTGTGACCTGGATGCCACAATCAGCACCACCATTGAAATCATCAGAACCATCAACTGTTGGTCTTGAAACAAATGAAGGGAAAGACAGAAACAAGGATGATACTAGGGAAGGGGATAATTGGAATTCAGTGTAGAAAGAGGTCCTCAATTCGCCAATACAAGTACCTTTGGGTTCATTTATTGAATTTTCATAATGCCTTGCTAAGTCAGAAGTCCAAAGAGCTGCGCGAAGTGGACATTGCGATAGTTGAAGGCGAGGGGGACGAGTCAGCCCCATTGCCGACAAATAGGATCACGGATACCCGCATTTCGGTCAGATATCATGGTACATACATCGACAAGGTATTATTAGATGGAGGAGTGGGAGTAAATATTATTACTCAAATAGCTTGTGAGCATTTTGGACTTAGTGATTGGGAACCTGCACCCTTTGTAGTCTGCATGGCAGATCAAAGAAGAGTGCAGCCAGCAGATTACTTCGGGGTATTGTCCTCAATGTAGCTGGCTTATCTTTTGTTGTTTCTTTAGTAGTCTTGAATATTGAGGATCATAATCAGGATTATCACATTATTTTGGGGAGACCATGGTTAAGACAAGCCTAGGTAAAGCACAATTGGGAGGAAAATATGCTTACAGTTAAAAAGAGTCGTAGGAAAGTTCGGGTGATATTGGGAACATGTAGGCAACCCGTTCAGGCATCATGGCCTGTGATATCAGAAACAGTAAATATGGTAGAAGGATTAGAAGAAGATGAAGAGGAGAAACTTTTGAAGGCTGACCCGGATTTAGTTTCTTTATACCTTGCCGGCATTTCTATGATTCTGGAGGGAAAATCTCTCGGGGCTACAGGAATTTCACCCAAGACAGGGGTGCAACAGAAAGCTTGGCCTAGTCCCAAATCATTTGAGGATATTATTAAGCAAGAACGTGTGTTTGAAGCACAGATGGGGAAAGTTACACGGGTTAAGGAATATGAATTGGAGCAGGTCTTTCCAGGGGAACAGGCGGAGTCTCAACCCATTTATATTAATAAGCAGCTTGAGGCAAGTTTTCGAGGAGACTTGATTGACTTACTGACAGAATTTAAGGATGTTTTCGCATGGGAATATGCAGACATGGAAGGATTGGATCCAAAGTTTTATCAGCATACTATTAACCTGAAACCAAATGCGATGCTAGTGAAGCAACATTCTTATAAGATGAATCCGAATGTGGCAAAGCAAGTTAAGGTGGAAATTGATCGTCTTTTGGAGGTGGGTTTTATTACCCCTATTGATAATCCCGAGTGAATTTCTCCAATTGTGATGGTACCAAAGAAAAACAAGTAAATTCGCATTTGTGTGGATTATAGGAAGCTGAATGCAGCTAAAGTTTTGGATCGTTTTCCTCTTCCATTTCTGGATTCTATTTTGGATGATGTGGCAGGGCACGAGATGTATACTTTTCTGGATGGGTTTAGTGGATATAACCAAATTCGAATAGCGTTGCATGATCGGCCTAAAACAACTTTTATCACAGCATGGGACATCTTTGCATGCACCGTGATGTGGTTCGGATTAAGGAATGCGCCCTCAACTTTTCAAAGGGATATGTTTCAAATTTTTGGTCCCTATTTGACAGATTTTATGTGGGTTTTTTTGGATGATCTCAGTTTTTTTGGAGCGTAGCTAGAGCATTTGAAACAATTGCGGTTATGTTTTATGAAATGTTGAGAGGTAAAATTCAGTTTAAATCCTCTCAAATGTGCAGTTGCAGTTAGAAGTGGAAGGTTATTGGGTCATATAATCTCTGAGGATGGCATTTCCGTGGATCCGGATAAAATGGCCGTAATCATGGAAGCGCCTCCACCTGTGAATTTGAAACAATGTCAAGTCTTTCTGGGTCAAGCTCATTGGCATGGGAGGCATTTGAGGTTTGTCGCACATTTGGCAATCCCTATAATCAGGCAACACATTCCAAGGATTTTGAATGGACGAAGGAATGTGATCTGGCTTTTTGGAGATTAAAACTTTGAGGAGGTGGTGTGGAAAAGCCAGATTTGGCTATATCGACATTTCTTCCTCACTAGAGCAGGTCAAAGAACAACAATCGGAACCTTCCACATGGAGGGGCTAAGGTGTGGGTTCGCGCAATCCACCGTGCGTGCCAAGTGTTACGGTATAAGCCGCACAGTGCAGTCCTGTGGAGGTCTCGATATTGCGGACTAGGAGTCATGCGGCTTTGGGGCAGTTATTCATAGGATATCATAAGACATGACGGGTTTTTGCACCATTCTCGATCTGCGCTGGAGCAGCGGTTGTATATGGGGGGGCATACCTGTCTTTGGGGATATCTCTAATGTTCATGTTATCAAATGCATCTTCTCTCTTGTACTCTGTGTTCAGTTATATATCAATGAAGAAGGCAGTGTTCTATTTGCTGTAATCCGTCTAATGTTCTGCTTCCTGTGTTTTGTTGTTTATATAATGTAAGACAGTGTGCGGGTAATCATTCCCGTAATGCTTATTGCTCCTCTGCGGGCAATAGACATTACAGTTGAGGACATGGCTACTAGCCACGCCAATTCAATGGTTGAGGCAGCTGCATATGGGTTGAAGGTTCAAGGTTGGAAAAGAGGACACTAGTGGTATTGGAGAGCTATGGCCATGCGCTATAGAATCTACTATGAAGGGTAAAATGACTACAAAGGTTTTACATGAAGCTGGAGATTGCAGTCGGCTAGAACAAGCTTGGAACGACCCTGTAGATTCTTTGTGAGTGCATGCGTACAGTGCCACATGTCAAGACAATGAGGCCGTTGATGAAGAGAAATGTGGGCATGACAATGGGGATGAAGGGCCTTCAAAAAGGGCCACAAGGAGTGAAGGTAAAAATGACGCAGTGCCTCCTAGATCAAGTTCTTCACAACAAATGTCTATCCTTGAAGTGCCTATGCAGGAAGCCTCTAAAGAGAAGAGGAAGGAAGCAATAAAATCCAAAGCAAAGGATCCGACCTACAGACTCCAATCCAATATTGAGGTAGCAATGGATCTCAAAAAGATCTTGAAGAGAGGATTTCGAATAATAAGGTGGAATTTACCTTGGGTGAGGTCCTTGGCATAGCAAAAGCGTGATTTCCGTGAAAAAATAATTGATATTATAAAGAAAAAGTGACAGTCTCTTATTGAATCTATCCATGTACAGGGTGAAGGAGAGACTTCAAATACATAGGGTGCACAAGTCTATGGTGAGAAAGGTGAAGAAACTGTTGTTGGATGCTACAAGTCTAGGGTAGGAGTAAAATACATTCGCTTCTTGGATTATGAAGATGAAGTCGAGACCACTCACAAGAGTTACTACTTGAAAATGTCATTGGGCAAGAGCAACTAGTGAGGGACTTAGAAGAGCCATACGTTGTGTTGATAGATCATGGGTCAAAAATTAACCTCATGTCAAAGAGTCTTTATCAAAAAGGAAAATGGCCGGTTGATATAAATCATGGATGGATGATTCGTGCAGCAAAAAACTAATCAAGAGAGTTGAACGGAGCTTGTCCAAATGTAAAGGTGAGAATAGGGGATGTGAAAGATGACCAAAATTTCTTTGTACAGGAGATGTCTACATACCCTCTTCTCATTGGGCAGCCATACATCACTGCTACTTTGTAAGGTTTCCAGTTTCTGAAACCTTAAAGGTTGTATAAAGCTTAATCAAACTGATATGATTATTGAAAAAGCAATGTAGATTGTCCGACCATGGCAAATATTGATATTTTTGGAATCTTAAGCACAGCAAACCCGGGGCTAGAAATTTTCAGAATTGAATTCCGATAAAAACTGGCATAGTTATGACCCCTGAAAGTTTACACTGTGAATTAAGTAAAATAGGTAAAATTGAAGGGTTGCAGTAATCATTTAAGCATAGACTTTATTAAAGATCTCCCAGATATTTACAAGATATTTACCAATTAAGCAAAAATAGGTCCAATTATAGCAAAATTGACATTTTAAAAGCTGGCAGGTAATGGGAGGGTCATCACTAACCTGCCAGGGACTCATTTAGCAACAGGGGGCGTTTTTTGACTTGCTAGGGGCTGCTTGAACTTCAAGCAACTATCTTTTTCAGCCGGTGAGAGCTTATGAGTGCCAGAAAACTATAAATAGGACCCCTAGCTTCATATTTTACACAGACTCAGAGCCTTGACACACTCTCTCATCTAGAGAGACCGCTACGTAGAAATCACTAGAGATTAATCTCTAATTGATTAACCTAAACGGTAATTAGTCTAATCATTCTTAATTAGCAAGGTTAGATTAAGATATTTGTTAGTAAATCAAAGATTAGGCCTATGTATGCTCCTCAAACCTCTCTTAATTAATTAATCTCTGTTGATTATTAGAATTAAGCTTAGTAATACTAAGCTAATTAATTATCCTATTATAATCGGATTGAAATTACCAAATTAACCATGAATTAATGGTAAATATATTAATTAAGATTATATTAAGTTGAAGTAATTATCAGAGATGAATTAGATATTTATTAATCTAGAAAAATTATCCTATAATTTTCAGAGAAGTTTTCCTAATTAATTAGGCATAATTACTCTGTTTTTTGAGCAATTTTAATAGGGAAAATTAGTAAATGGATTTCAAATGTTGTAATATATTTATCAATAGTTAATTAGGTGTTCAAAAACCCATGATAATCAGGAAAATCTCAGAAAACTAATCTAGCTAATTAATTTAGAAGAAATACTCTGTTTTTTGAGTAATTTAAATAGGGAAAATTAGTAAATGGAATTAAAATGTTGTGATATATTTATAAATGGTTAATTAGGTGTTAAAGAACCCGTGATAATTAGGAGAAGCTCAAAAAATTAATCTAGCTAATTAATTTAGCAGAAATACTCTGTTTTTTGAGTAATTTAGACAGGGGAAATTTGTAAATGGATTTCAAATGTTATGATATATTTATCAGTAGTTAATTAGGTTTTCAAAAACCCGTGATAATTAGGAGAAGCTCAGAAAATTAATCTAGCTAATTAAGTTAGCAGAAATACTCTGTTTTGTGAGTAGTTTAAATAGGGGAAATTAGTAAATGGATTTCAAATGTTGTGATATATTTATCAATGGTTATTTAGGTGTTTAGGAACCCGTGATAACTAGGAGAATCTCATAAAATAAATCTAGCTAATTACTTAAGCAGAATTACTCTGTTTTTTGAGTAATTTAAATAGGGGAAATTAGTAAATTGAATTCAAATGCTGTGATATATTTATCAAGGGTTAATTAGATATTAATTAACCCGTGATAATTAGTGGAAGCTCAGATAATTAGTCTAGCTAATTATTTTAGTAGAAAAACTTTGATTTTTAGACAAATTAAATAGAAAAAATTAGCGAATAGATTCAAATTGAAATGAGTTATTTATTAGAGATTAGTTAGAGGTTATGAAACCCGTGATAATTATGCTGATCTCAGATAATTAGTTTAACTAATTACCTTAGTAGAATTACACTATTTTTAGGGGTAAATTAAAGGAGGCAATTAGTAAATCATGTTCTATAATTACATGCTATTTATCAGAGCTATATTATAGGGTAAAAATTCCGTGATAATTATGTCAAGGTTAGAAAAGTAGTATAGATATTTATCTAAGTCAAATTACACTATTTCTAGCTAAAAACTAAAGAGGGAAATTAGTAAATCATGCTATATGATTTACTAATCATATAGCATGTAATCATGCTATATGATTACATGCTATTTTTCAGAGCTATATTATAGGGTGAAGAGGACGTGATAATTATGCCAAGGTTAGAAAAGTAGTATAGATATTTATCTAAGTCAAATTACACTATTTTTAGCTAAAAACTAAAGAGGGAATTTAGTAAATCATGCTATTTATCAGATCTATATTATAGGGTAAAAAGGCCGTGATAATTATGCCAAGGTTAGAAAAGTAGTATAGATATTTATCTAAGTCAAATTATACCATTTTTAGCTAAAAATTAAAGAGGGAAATTAGTAAATCATGCTATGTGATTACATGCTATTTATCAGAGCTATATTATAGGGTAAAGAGGCCGTGATAATTATGCCAATGTTAGAAACGTAGTATAGATATTTATCTAAGTCAAACTACACTATTTTTAGCTAAAAACTAAAGAGGGAAATTATCTAATCCTATGCTATAATTACATGCTATTTATCATAGCTGTATTATAGGGTAAATAGGCCGTGATAATTATGCCAAGGTTAGAAAAATAGTATAGATATTTATCTAAGTCAAAATATACTAATTTTGGTGAAAATTTCAAGGGAGAAATTAGTAAATCATGCTATATGATTACATTCTATTTATCACAGTTAGCTTACATAATAAAGAGGCTGTGATAAATATGTCAAGGTTAGAAAAGGAGTATAAGTATTTATTTAAGTCAAATTATCCTAATTTTAGCTGAAAATTGAAGATGGAAATTATATAAGTAAGCTGGAAAATAATAAGATACCTACCAGAAGTCAAAAATATCATAATCTACTTGTGGTAATTATACCATAGTTAATTAGTGAGGTTATGAAATTATAATTGACCAAAAGTCCCATTTTTAGCAAATGATTAATTAAAATAAATAGACTTTGTGGTTAAAAGTTTTTAGAAAAATTATAGTAAGTGTAAACCTATGATATCAAGTTAAGGAAATGAAATCTTTAAGAGAAATTAAATACAATAAATATTAAGCCCAAAATAAGTAAGTTATTAACTTAAAAGTTGATAGGAAAATTAGGAGAAAGATATAAAAAATTATAAGAAAGTTAGGAGAGCTTAGAAAACCCTTAGGGAAGCGATGGAAGAAGTTATCATGCTTATATAGACAAATAAAAAATTACTAGGTCAAGAATTTATCAATTAAGACTATAAATTTAACCTTGGATGGGTTACGGTTGAATACAAAGGTTAAGTCTAGATTTTGAATTATTTACCTAATGATTAGACGTCCTTTTTATAAGGATAAGAAGTTATGGCACAAAAAAGAACCCGAGCAAATCCTACATCTGATGATGAGGAAGTAGCTCCAAAACAAACTAGAGCGTCGCACGACGACGAAGCCGGGCCTAGTAGTAGGCCTACGGAGGAGAGTCTTCAGGCGCCAGCGCAGCAGCAGATGGCCAATCAATACCTGATGGGTGTCCCATTGTTCAATTAAGTCTTTAATTAGTTTAAGTTATTTTATAAGTTAGCATTGCATACGTAAGAAGGATAAACTGACTGAAAACGGAAGGTAACTTCCAACGTGCATTTGTTTATAATATAGGAAATAATTGTTTGGGTTAAAACTGGTTGAATTAGAAAAGATATGTTTGATGATCCTTAAGACAGCTTGTCTCAAGACACCTCCGACTCCTTGTTATATTTGATGATAATGATTGGCTTTCTAGCCACGGTTAAGTCGGTTACCCCCATGAACGATGAGTTTCTACTCCGTGTCATGTCTTGATGTTTCTACATAAGTTAGGATACCGTTTTTTTATCCTAGGGGAGCCGCCCGGTTGTATGGGCACTCGGAACCTTGGGTGGGGGTTTATCCACTCCGGATTGAATAAGGAATGGGTGCCGTTTTTCACCCTTAGGTGGTCTTGAGACAAGACGAGTACTCGTCATGGTTATTATGGATAATGTTTTGATTGACAGTACACTGTCTTAAGTTTAAAGATGTCTATTTGCTAAAAGAATGCTTTCAATGCTGTCTTCAAGGAATTACCGTGATGGAACGTTAAAAGAAATCTTTATTTTAAATGTTTAAAACAATGTGATAATAAGATAAACGAATCTTGTGTGAGTGCGGGGTGGTAAGTGGGGATTGACTAAGGTTGTCAATCATGGACGGGTGGAGTTACCTGATTAGTCAGGTAACTATCCATCCCTGCGCACTAAAACGTTTAGAAACTTCTTCACTTGGACGAGGAATCCACCAACGGTTGTGCCCTCACATATGCTAGAGGGAAAAAAGCGTTGGTTGAGGATACCTTAGCCCAATTGTGGCAGTTATAGGGCCGAAATAGTTTTTTTTTACTTTTGCTACGTTGTCCCGTTTCCGCTCCGAGACAGGACTAGGTCTTCTTCTAAGGCTATAGACCCAAGCCATTGTCAATGGTAAAGGTCTATTCCTTGGATTTTTCTTGTTTAGAGACTCCGATTTTTATTAGACCTAGAGACTTGTCAAGGATCCCATCCCAATCTCGGTATAGGCGGGTTGGGGACTTTACATACTTGCATGGAAGCCAAGGTGATGGACGACGGGTCAGCTTATGCTAGGATAAGGAGCAGGGATGGGAAGTGTGTAGTACACTCCCTTACTGCTTGTGTGGACCATGAAAGGAACCGTGAAAGTCTTAGAGAGAAACCCTTGCCAAATACAAACAAATAATTCAAGGACTACAGGGATTTGAGGGGTTTTGTCCATGTACCATTGTAGAGCAGGACTGTAGTGGTACAAGAAGATAAAAGTTCTCACATGATGTATATGCAAAGGAAATGTTTTCTACAAGTTTTGTAGGATTAACAGACTATGGATCTATTGCTTTTACAAAGTGTGAGAACTTAAAGCGGGGTGAACGACAACATGTAAATAGTGTACAAAAGGGTTTGATGACCAATGGTTTGATAGAAGTTGATGAATGCATTGGAGGTGTGTTTGATGAGTGTTTGTTTGTGGATACTATGTAAGCCTTGGAGTCTTTAGTGGATTGCAATTTGTGTATGGGAAGTGAGGTCGTGAAAGTATTCTAAATAGAAATGTACTTGTAAAGTCAATGAGGATTTCAAAAACTCTCAAGGTGCTGATGTACAAGTGGAGACCAAGTACAAGACTATGGCAATGAAAGTGAAACCGGTGGCATTACCTCTACCAAAAGACTGCACAGATAAGATGGATCAAGCTACTTTGCAGCCTAGTCTTTGTGAGCCGAGCAAGATTGGACATAAGTTTACACATGATAATTTGAAGGAGTTAAAGATTGGTTGCAAGGATAGTTTGAAAGAATATGCTTTGAATAAATGCTTGCCAAACATGGAAAGGATTTTGCATTCAAGCCGCATGAGATAGGGTGTGTTGATCCATCCATTGTTGCTCCTATGGTGATCTTCACTATCCCTCATGCACCTTGGAGCATGAGGCCTATTCCGGTTCCAAAGGTCCATTTGCCAAAACTCATTGAGTTGCTTAATGAAAAGATCAAGATGGGTATTTTGGAGACTTCTTGTGCTCGATATTCAAACAGGTGGTTCACAGTTCCAAAGAAAAGTGGTTCTTTACGCTTTATTCAAGATATGCAACTTGTAAATAAGGTGATAATAAAAACTGTGGGTACATGACAATTGTAAATGAGTTTGCAAAAGAATTTTCAAGAAGGGCGATATAATCTATGGGGGATTTGTACTCAGGGTATGATCAATTCCAACTAGCTATGGAAAGCAAGGACTTGACTACCATGAGAACACCTTTGGGTTTGATAAGGATATGCACCTTACCTCAGGGAGCAACTACTTCAATTACACATATGATGAATGGTATGAACAAAGTCCTACCTTCATACCACAAACTACAATGCCCTTTCTTGATGATATGCCAATTAAAGGATGCGATGTGAGTGATATAGATGTGTCTCTGGACTCAAAAGGGGTTTCCACAAGTATGTCGAAAATCATATGAATGATTCTGATGCAATCTTGTCAAGATTGGAAGAAGTGAACCTTACCTTGTTTGGGAAAAAGTCAATGTTTGTTGTGAATGAAGTTCTTATCGTGGGACATATGTGTGGACCATATGGTAGAAGACCTTGTCCAACAAAGATTGATGTGATTCAAAAAATGAAAGCGACATGTATTAATGTAACTGAGGTTCGAAGGTTCTTGGATGCATGTGTATTCTATGTTATCTGGATTCCACATTTTGTGCATGTGGCAGAACCTTTCTATCAACTTTTGAGAAAGAACCAAAAGTTTCAATGGGAAGAAATGCATACCCATGCCATGAGAAAATTAAAGAAGTTGATGCTTATGTCTCCAACTTTGAGAAAAGTAAACTATGAACTGGAAGGTATGTAATTGTGATAGTGGATACTAGACCCACAAGAATTGGATAGGCAATTGGGGAGGATTATGATAATGGCAAGTGATATGTGGTTAGATTTGGAGCAAAATTCCTAAGTGTTCGTCAAAGTAACTATCCATAGGTAAAAAGAGAATTATGGGGAGTAGTCACACCTTTGAAATGTGATAAAGAGTACTTGATAGGAGAAAATGTAATAGTGGAGATTGATTGTCTAGCCCTTCTTGGAATGATCACAAGCTGCTCAAATCTTGACATTGCCATGTTGAGATGAATTGCCTACATAAAGTCCTTAAATCCAGAATTTAAGCGTATTGCAAGGAAAGATAATCTAGTTGCGGATATGCTTTCAAGAGCAAGGTATGAAAATGAAGACGACATGGTTGTCAAGGGTGATGATGTAGAAACAAGGTTCTATAGTATCTCTCATGCCAAGGGTGATCATGTTTGCCTGGAAAATGCACTTGAGTCATTTACAGAGGACGTATATCAAGGTGATTTCTTTCTCATTGGATGTTATCTGAGCACTTTGACAAGGCAAGAATGGGTGGACGATCAAGAGTTCAAAAAAATACGAAGAAAGGCTTATGGATACTTTTTGAAAGATGGATACTTATGGAAGCATCCAAAACAAAGAAATGGAATACCGTTGAGAGTCGTGAATGATAAGGCTGCTCAAAATAATCTTATGAAAAAGTTTCATGAGAGTCTTTATGCTATACATAGAGGTGTATGGGCCACCTTTACTAAAATGAAAGAGAGGTAATGGTGGAAAGATATGTATAAAGATGTACTCACTTTGTGGAGTTTTGTGAAACCTGTCAAATGTATTCAAATGTACATCATCATGATGGGTTGCAACTAGCTTACCCATTGGCCATGCACTATAAGTGCGTAGTGGATCTGGTTACAATGCCATTGGGCTTATGGAAAATGAGATACATAGTTCTTGCACAAGAAGATTTAACCACCAAGTTGAAGGTTGGAAAAATAACAGCAGACAGGGGTGAGTTGGATGTAGACAAATCTAGGGATTTTTTCTCTTGGTTGGGCATTAAACTTGCTCTCACTATTGCATATAATCCTGAGGAAAATGGTAAATCAGAGCGTGGGCATCCTTCTATCATTAAAGCTTTGGCTAAGGCTGCAAAAGTGAAATGGGAGAGTGGCCTAGGTTATTGCCTTATGCTTTATGGGCTGATCGTACAACTCATAGCTCAGCTACTGGTTATATGCCTTTTGAGTTGACGTATGGTCAGAAACCTATAATGCCAATTGAGTATGTAATTCCCACATGGAATGTATTACCTTGGGAATATGGAATGAGTAGGGAAGACCTTCTTGCTTTGTGCATACAATAGTTAGAAAGAAGGCCTCAAGATCTTGAGATTGCAGTAGCACGATTGACAGATGCAAGGTTAAAGAATAAGGACAGATTTGATAAGAGACATAGGCTTAGACCTAGAGCTATTGAGGAAGGAGATTGGGTTTTGGTGTATGAAAGTAGTCTTGACAACCATCATTCAACAATAAGAAATATTTCAAAGAGATGGTTTGGTCTTTATGTGGTTCAACATGTACACGAAAATGCGACTTACACCTTGCATGATTTAGATGGGATCATTAGGAAAAATATGGACTCTCCTTGGGCCTTTTTGATTAGTGAAGGCTTAAGGGAGAACCAATGAGAGGGCTCTTGGGATATCACCTAGAGTGGGAGGAATGGTAGGGGTGCAGCCTAATTGTCTCCCTCTTCAATGCTTGGTTCTTAGAGAGAGGTGGAAGATAGGCTGGGGGGGGGGGGGGGGGGGGGGGGGGGGGGGGGGGGGGGGGGGGAGGGGGAGGGGGGGTAAATAGGAGGAAAGAGGTGTCATAAAAGAGGGAGGGACCCCCAAAAAAAAACGCGCATGCTTAAAAACCCTAAAAAATGAATTTTTTTTAAAAGTTTCAAAATTGACTCATTTGCCTCCAAAACTGCCCCAAAACATAAACTAACTTTAAAAAATCAATTTTCCTCTCCAAAATCCACTTTTCTCTCTCTCTCACACTACTTTTCTCTCCCACGCTCTCCCTCTTCTCCCTCCTCTCATTCTCTCTCTATAGTCAAGACAGCCATAGCCAAAAGCTTTCCACCACTCTCTTCCTCTCTCCATAGCTCCCCCTTCTCTCACACCTCCATCAACCCTCTACAATCCCACACCCGATAGCCCACAGCTCCACTATCCTCTCTACCTCTCACTCCTCCCCTCTTTCTCTATCTCCACTATCAAAGCAGCCATAGCCACCATAGGCAGCTCACCTCACCCTTCCCTCAGCTCCTCATTCTCTCTCCACAGTACCCACACACAATAGCCCACAGCCTTGCCCACTTCTCTCCCTCACCTTCCTTCCACCCGTTTCAAATCCCTTCCTAAGCCCAACTTCCCAAGCATTTCCACCGCTAACACGCATAGACAGCCCAAACCAGAGATAGAGGAGATTGTGTTTCACAACACAAAAAATTCAGAGGGGGGATGGATCCCACAGGTATTCAAGAAGGGTTCATGGGTCTACATGCAACCGTCACATGCTGGACCTTATCGCGTACGATGTCGAGGGGTATTGGAACGTCATTGGAAGAGAAGACTATTGGCATTCAAAGAAACCAAGTCCCGAATGGTGGCCATCGTGCAACACGTGTACAGTGCAGTTGAGATCCACCTCAAGAGAGCTTCAACTTAATTTGCACCTCATTGTAAGTCCTCATGGTTTACCTATCCCATGCATATGTCATGTTTACGTTTATGCGATCATTATGTTTGACTAAGGGCATTTGTAAAGATGTTTTTCCATCCAGCTTAGTTGAGGAGCAGCCGCTTGAGTGCCTCTCAGGCACGTTCATGGTTGTGCATGCTCACATTGGGGAGTTTATGTTTCCTAATGTCTCATCAAAAAAACTTACCGAGCAACGAATATTCATGTACTCCCACAAGTACGTGGTGCCGAAGTCAAGCCAAAGCTATGGTAGGTTAGAAGCCGTGGAGACACCCTCATTGCAGAGTGCAAAATGGCCAACTCCATACCATTGGGCCTTGCTTTCTTTCAAGCGCAAGGTGCTGCAAGATTTCCAAGGGTCCCTAAAGTTTGGTAAGGCAACCATATCGGTGGGTCTCAATTGGCATTCTCCCATTCATTTGTTTGTGCATGCATTCCGCTCTCTGCCGATTGTAGAAACACCAACAATGTTTGTTTGCAAAGAAGTTGACATAGATGCAATGGACACCATTCTAGGTGTCAATTGGGGATGGTTTGCATGATGGCGACTGTTACAAGTGCAATGTGTCCCCCACACAGCTTTGCCTTCGGTATTTGAAAGCAAGGTGCACCTTGTATGCACGGTTTAGCTACGAGAGGTGGATGCACAAACGTGGCAAATGGATACCCTTGCAGCTGATAGCCGAAGAGGTTCAATCCTTTGAAATTCGTGTCAGCATGCCCAATAATGAGGTGGAGGTGGTTGCAGTGAATCCGCATTGGACTCTTGCCAATCTTCGGGAACACTTTCTCATAATGGGATTTGAGGATGTTGGCAATGCAAGTTTCAAACTGGAACAACGCAAGGTCTGCTTTGTGCTTGCTTAGCTACCTTTTCTTATTTTTTGTGGGTATTTGTATTTTGATTGCCCATTTTTTGGTTGTGTAGATTGGAAGGCGGATGAAGGCCACTATGATTGTTTACAAAGATTGGGCTACAGACAAAATCATCTTGTCTAAGTGAATTGGCTTGTAACTTTAATCGTTTATATATTGGATATTTTATTAAAGATTTTGAAAATTTTAAGGTGTTGTACTTGATTTTGTACTTGAGTTTTAAGGTGGTGTAAATTTATTTTTAAAATGCATATTTTTTATTTTTTTCGAGATGGAATATGTCTATATAAGGGGGACCACCTCCTCATTTCACCATTTTCATCCCAGCATTGCAGAGAGACCTAGCATACCCAATCACGCAAAGAGAATACATGGCTGCTACTAGTGCTTTAGATGCATTCCTTACTGAGGTTGGTCATGCAAATCGCCCTGAGCTTCAAGCATTTTTCACAACCCAACACGATTTGGAAACCACCTTGACCCTCCACTCTCAATCTCTTGAGCACATTACTTCATACATTTCCACATGCATGGGGAGATTCATTGTTGAGTTACCAAACCGGCAAGGGCAATGGGTCCTTGAGGGCCTTCTCCACCACATCTACCAAGGGGACAAGCCATTTCATCAGCAGCTTGCACGCTTTGCCACCATAGCACAACCCGCCGGACAATATGTGCGGCTTGAAGCTGATGATGTGCGAGCAATGCGTAAGGGAAGGATCGGAAACAACTTTTACTCTATTTAGGCCATAATGATATTCCTCCTTCACGAGTGCCCAGTAGGCCCTGACATAGTGCTACCACACTTGGAGATCGGCGGGGTACTGGCTGATATGAAGGACCCCAAGCCCACGGCCATTGACTCATCCGCAGAGGAGAGGACGCTTGACTTGACCTACCCTGTAGGGATTCAAGGCCTCTTTGATGCCTCTCCATTTATCGGTTCATCCTCGGGACTGCCAGAAGGAACCACCACTCGGGATGCCATCCCTGAGGTAGAGATTACCCGCTTCTCCTCCATTGTGGTGGGTGGGGAGGAGTTTGTGTTTATGCACGATCTGGAGAAATCCTTTGAGCTTCGCATGGATGAGTGTTTCACCATCCTCGATGCCCATGGCAAGTTTGAGGTTGATACCACCATCTCCCATGACGATGATCTCCTACTACCCATGGGGAATACTTTGGCGGACACAGTGGCGATCGCACAAGCCGAGGTGGCAACGGCCGAGCAGGCCAAGGTCTCTGAGGAGGAGTTTATGGTCGTGCCAGCCATGTGTTTGGCTAAACACGCAAGAGTGGATTCACCATCACCTGCTGCAACACCTGTTTTGCTTGATCCAAAGGGGAAGTCAAGTGTGGATCTTTACTTGCACCCTGATGCTGATGAGGAGGATCGTAGACAAGAGGTATAGATGCTCACTTACATTTGATTGTTACAAATGACTTTGTTAATTTTATATCATAATTTTGTGCCATATCTCACAAAACCTATGTTTTGCAGGATGTTTTGGAGGTTGACGCTTGGGCGCAACAGTCAGGGGGGAGGAGGACGCCGTTCGAACCTCAAGCGGCACTTGCTCACTAGCTCGGCACACTTTCGACTGGTGTCGTGGTGTTTGTGCATGCCGACTACTCTCCCAATGGTTGCTACAACATTTTTGCTCTCCGTTCACCCTCCAAGGTGTTGTGCTTAACAACCCTTGCCCAATCTGCCAACCTTGTAGTGCTTGTAAAGAAAGATTTTGCAATATCCACTTTTGGTGTTAACTTTCGCGGGTGCCTTATCGCCCATGTCGGCATGAACCAAGCTGTAGGGGTTAATGACACCCAAGAAATCACAACCACTTTACTTAACAAGGAGCCACCCCAAAAGGCCAAGCGCCAGAAAATTGTAATTTGAAAGATCCTAAAGCAAAAGCCAAATATCATGTAAAGCATTGATTTCTTTAATGAAACTACTTCTTGGTGTCTACGACTCTCTTACTTGCAAGTTTTTGAACTTCTTATATGTTTGGCTTCCATTGTGTATGAGAAGCACCATAATTTCTGATATGACTACTAAAGGGTTTGGCAGGCCTTAAAATTATTAAAATGCATACTTTGTTATATGCTAGGCTTCCAAAGTTATTGATGTGCCTACTTAAGGGCTTGGAAGGCCCTAAAATGGGCTGCCACAAGGACGCGCATTTAGGCCTTCCATCAGCAAATGAAAGGGGCAAATGCGCGCCCTTGTGGCAGATCATATTGGAGCATGTAAACCCCATTTAGGAGCATACCCAGGTACATTATATGTGCAAAACCCAAAGACAAGAGATAAATATGTTCTTGCAGCTCATTTGGGGTAATCTCAAGCCATCTTGTACTAGAGCCAGATACTTAAAGTTGTTATATGTTAGGATTCCAAAGTTATTGGATTGCCTACTGAATGGCTTGGACCGGAAGGCCCCAAAATGGGCTGCCACAAGGGCGCGCATTTGGGCCTTCCATCAGCAAATGAAATGGGCAAATGCGCGCCCTTGTGGCAGCTCATTTTGGAGCATGTAAAGCCCATATAGGAGCATACCTAGGTACATTACATGTGCAAAACCCAAAGACAAGAGATTTATATGTTTTGGCTGCTCATTTGGGGTAATCTTAAGCCCATCTTGGACTAGACCCAGATACTTAAATTTGTAATAACAAATCACAAGAGGAAACTATGTGGCAATCTTGAGCCCATTTTGGAGTATAGGACTGACTTCACAGATGCAATAACCATCCTTCAAAATTTCTATGCTACATGGACTAAGGGGGGATGATTGCTAGATGCATCTATGCTAATTGAAGCATTGAAGCAAACAAAATATCCTTATTGCTTGTTAAATTTTTTTGGAAACCATTGGAAAGGGTTTGGAATGCCCTAGAAAAGGCTGCCACAAGGCCGACATTTTGTCCATCCATATGCCTCTGGAAGCCCCAAATGCGCGTCCTTGTGGCAGCCAGTTTGGGGGCATTCCAAGCCATTTTCAACACTTTGTAGATGCTTTTGCCATGCAATAGTGAGTTTTCCCTTGCTTCAATGCTTCACATAGCATGGATGCATCAGGAAGTGCATGCCCCACTTAGCCAAGGTGCTTAACGTAGGCAAGTTTTCACAATAACAAGATAATTGCTACATACATACAATAGAAGGTAGACAAAACTTGGACCAGTGCTACATCGCATGGTACAGAATTAAAGCGATACAATGCGCAGTGGGGTATACAATAAAAGACGCTTATATTCAATTTCTTCCCAATACAATGCACAGAGTAGGGTATACAATCAAAAGATGATTGTATTCAAATTCTTCCCAATCTTGGAAGTTCCGTAAATACAAAAAGTTTTGATGCCTAATTACAAGCTATTCCTCATGGCGCAAACGGCGAGCAAGCTGCATATCCTTGGGCATAATGGTTACACGCTTTGCATGGATGGCACATAGGTTCGAATCCTCGAATATGCTAGTTAGATATTGCTCTGCTACCTCTTGGACTGCCTCTATGGCCACGGCGCCCATCCGAAACTGAATGTTGTACAATTGCAAAACCTCCCTGCATAGCCTTGCAAAATGGGCCCTCCGAATCAAGAGCTCGGTGCTCTTTTGATAGTGACGAATCTTTGCAAAAGCACGGCTGCGCTTTCGTACCTTCTGAGGTCGACGTGGAGGTGCACTTGTTGCACGAGTTGGGACAGCTTGCTTTCTCTTCTTGTAGACAATGCTCTTTCTCTTTTTTTTCTGCACAGGCACTTCCAACACCTCATAATCTGATTCCACCCACTCTTCATCTGATTCGTGCTCTTCACTATTGAGCGGATGTGATGGTGTAGGTCCACTCCCTTTAGGGAGTGTCTTACCCCCAATAGACATGTGAGCCTCATAAGTTTGTATTGTGACGCCAACCCATGGGGCATCTTCATCCATTTGCGTCTCTTCGAAGCCTTCTGACGGCTGCTTTTGGCTATTTGTTTCTTTGCCTTGGTCGCTCTCATCCTCCTATTGCCATCAGAATCGTTGGAGTCCGATGAATAGACAACAAGGCGATGCTTCCTTCTCTCTTTTGTTGTTGTAGAGGACTGGCCATGCTGATTTGAAGCTCCAGCTTCTTCTGTGTGGACCTCACCTTGAGCTTGTGAAGTTCCAGCTTCTATTATTGTACCTTTGAGTCGTTGGCCATCCGGCCCCTTTGGATATGCAATCCTTGCTGTTTGTTTTGTTCTTGCCATGGTAGCACCTAGTAGGAAAAATGACAAAATGAGCGCCTTCAACCTTTAAATAGGTTTTTTTGAGATTTGGACCCTTTCACATTATGCGGCCAATTAAGTGAAACTCAAATAAACCAATTGAATTTAACAAGTAAACCTGGATCATGCGGACGGCTGACGCGACGCCCAAACACTGCCTTTTTGATACTTAGTTGCACGCCAAGCTTCATGGCCCAGGGACGCTCGCGAGCATTTCCACTTCTCCGATGCTGCAGTACCGGAGGCATTGCATAACTGCTTTGCTAACATCGACTCTCTTGCTTTCTCAATAGTGCGAGTTCTCCCAAAGGTGTGCCTAAAAAACCAGCTAAACATCTCTTGGAGGTAGTTGGAGTGTGAACCACCACCACCATGCCGAGTATTCTTGAAGTAGACTCCTTTTGCTCGATAGTGGGACTTCTCCATGCCTTGTGTACTCAATATATCAAGCGAACCATAGCGGTCCATGAAGTATACACCATGCGCATAGAGAATGTGCTAAAACAACCAAAAAGGAGATAAGCCAATATAAAAGTTGCATTTTCAAACATTGCATATGTATTAAGTCCGTTAAAACAAACCATGTAGTGTGTAGTCTTGCTTTCAGACCATCCGTCCTTAGCAGCCTTTGTGAATTCAAATAGCACCTTCTTGAACTCCTCTCGCTGCTCAACGGTGGTGCTTGAAAGATTCATCAATTGCACAACCTTTTGAAAGGATGACCATACTAGCTTGCGTTGGTTAGCAACCTCCACATTGGGATCTTTGTCCGTCGTGCATGAACACAAATCTTTCCACAACTCCCACCGCTTCTCACTTTCTATCCCTATTGGGCACCTCTAGCATATCACATGAAAGAACCGAAGTTTGCCACTCCCAATTTATATGGTCATCATTATCTTCGTCCTGACCTTCCACTTGAGTTGCTCGACTTGTCTTGTGCCCTTTCACACAGAATGGGCAGGGAAGTAAATAATTTGCACCTTGTTTGCATCCAAGCATGCACTTTATGGTCTTTAGATCACCACCTAAATGCCATTCAACATCAAACTCCCCACGTTTTGGAACCATGAGCTTCTCACCGTTTATTTGAGCTTTAATGACCTCTGTGACCCATGGGATTCTATTGAAAATCCATGCAAGGACTTCATGTGTCTCTTTCGGAACTTCAATTGCACCAAGCCACCATATATCCTTCTCTGATTACACACTAAAAGAGGTCTTTGTCGCTTCACTCGAAGTGCAAGATTGCTTGGCATAAGCTAGGGCTTCATTCATAAGCGTGATGCTCATTCTCTCCAACTTTGTCCCTTTGACAATTACACACTCATCCAACTTCAGCACAAACACAAGCTTGCCTTCAAGAACCGCCAACAATATAAAGCCTCAGAATGCATGTTATGACACATCATAGAGCATGTAGGCAACCCTAAACTAACCTGCATCACTCAAATTATAGAAAACAGCCATGGAATGTTGCAATCGTATCAAGTCCACAAAGATATTATTGAATTTGGTGTAAACAAACGCTTTGGTCCGCAACGCACTGTTAGAAACAGCACCACTTCCCTTCCCGCAGCCTTTCCTTCCTTGTGATTTGCTACGGAGCGGCTGAAGAGGCATCGTGTCTTCAATATACAAGTAGTCCCCTAACCGGTGAACAACATCTTCATTTGACACCCTCTTGGCAATCGCCACTCTATGAGGAAGTGGGAATAGGTTTTTCGTGACTCCTCGACTTCTTAATGCATCTTTTAACACTTGATGTATTGCTTGATAGCCCTTCATACTAATCCCAACAGCATCACAAATATTCTGAACATCTAGATCACTGACAATATTAGAAAAATCACTAAGAACTCTCTTAGTGATTGTGTCTTTCTAGTGTTTTGCCTCTAGAGCATCAAGCATCCCAATAAATTCCTCTTTGTTGAAAAAAGAACGAAGTAAAGAAGCCCGAGCTGACGCATTCTCGCCGTCGCACATTTCTTGGACAAAGTTCCTACTACCCAAAACAACAATGATGAGCGGTATTAGACTTAAACAACATGAGGGGCAGAACATCTTACCTCATAGTTGTCACCCTTCATTTTCTTGCACCACCACGTGGTGCACGAGTCTGAATTCCGGACAACTCTCGTTTCCTCACCCTACCTCCCATGGAAGTACTCTTCATGTATGAAAGAGTATCCTCAAGCTTTTTAATTACATTTTCCTTGGTAGTGATGGTGCTCTTCTCCTCCTCAAGCGCACTAGTAGCTGTTTGCATCTGATCTTTAAGATTGTGGAAACTCCCATTCAGCAACTTCCAATGACGCAAGTAGATCTCGGACCGCGCAATCTTGTGTCTATTGAGTCTCTTGTAGTAGCCCAACAAACCTTGCTCTCCATTTCCAACGTATTGCAACAGTGATGGAATGTTTGTAAAAGGTGGATGGACATTGAGAGAAGGATCCTTTGGGTACAAGCATCCGTCTGTCTAGAGATCCACATTCTTCTCCCCTTGAGCGCGGCGTTCGTTGGCTGAAGGTAATGTACCCAAGCATGTTTTCTTTGTCGGAACATACTCTTGAGGTAGGCGTAGAAAAAGCCCTGGAGACCTACCGCAAAAGCTTGCTGGGACATTGGTCACGTCGTCAAGAGGCATTGTAGGATGGAGAGATGGAGCTTGAAGATGGAGAGAATATAGAGCTTGTAGGATGGAAGATGGAGTTTGAAGGATGCAGAGATGGGTGTGTAGGTGCAGCAGCAACAGGTCCAGGTGCAAGGGGGATGGGTGTAGGGGAGGAGCTTAGATTAGGAGGGAAAGTTTTCAATTTTGGGGGAATTTCCTAAAAGTTTTGGAGGGAGTCAAAAAATGTTGAACTATGAGTAATTTAACTTTAAAATCTTTTCTTTAATATGTATATATGTTGGGGGTACTTTTTAGGGGGAAATAGAGTTTTTTTGAAAGTTTTTGAAAAAAGTCATTTTTTTTACCTCTTTGACCCACGGATTTGATTAGGTGGCATGAGAGAGTTAAGAGGCCACTTACAAGTTGGCCAAAAAGCTAGAGAGAGAAGACCCCCTACCCCCCTACTTTTCAAATGGTTTAACCCCCCCCCCCCCCTTCCCTACTTTTTAAATGGTTACCCCCCCCCCCCCCCCCTTTCCCCTACCTTTTTAGGGGTCAAAGGTGGAGGAGACCCTACCAAAATAGCCCCATTCAAAGCCTTTGTCCCCCTTAATCTTGGCAGGCTTCCTTGATCATGAAATTAGGGATTTTTACAAGGCCCATGGAGAGTCCATATTTTTCCTAATGTAGAAATGAAGATTCCCATCACAGGGAAAAGAATCAAGTTATCCAAAATAAGAGGTGATACAAATCCCTTTGATTCATAGGAAAGTCAAAGTGAAGGCTCTGATGAAAAATTTATGGATGTGGATAAAGAAAGAGAGGATGATGCATTAGATTTTGTTGCAGGCGATGATGAAATCGACATGTATGTGCACGTAAATGAAGATTGAACCTGGTGCAAAAAGATATGTGTGTCACATGTCGGAGGATATGCAGGTTAAGAGGGGTGGATGTCATGTCATGGCATGTGCATAATGTGAAATTAAAAATATCTACCTCACTCTTAATGTTTTTGATGTGTGGGACCAAATGCTACAATGTAAATAGTGTGATATATGCGAAAACAGTTGCCATAGTTGGAGGTGTGTACATACCTTGCCGAGCAAATGAGACTGTGAACGTGGCATCTTTGCATGTTTTACCACATTAAAGCATGCCTAACTTTCTTGAGGAATGTACAAATGTCAAGTGTTTCGAAGCGGGCAATCTTGGCCAACAATAGCAAGTTTTGTGCGTGGGCATAAAAGACGTGTCCAAAGTGCTTACCAAGTTATAAAATGAGGTTCAACATGAAATTTGAGCCCAATGTAGTTTTTCCACAAATTTAGGGATTTTCTCCATCTCGTTTGGACATTTTATGGACAAAATGGAGCATTTTTGGGCAAAAACGGACTAGAAATGGCCATAAAATGGTCAAAAATAGCCTAAAATGAGCACAAAATGGCTCAAAATACCACATCAACGATGGTCCCATTGTTGCTCAAGTTGAGAGGAAATTTTTAGAGCCAATAATGAGCTCATTTTGGCATAGAAGCAAGGAGCTACACTCATTACAATCTAGGGTTCTAGTGCGTCCCGTGCTGCTTCCACTACATGTTTGAGGCTGTGAGGCCTCCAATTAGGGTTTCCCCTCCTCAAATAACTAGTTGATCTTCTCCAATGAAGTTCTGAATCTTCCATGGAATGGTCACGACAAAGAATCAAAGCGTTAATTTAGGGTTTTTAACAGGTCAAAAGAGCACTACATCTGTGCAATTGGATACTAAATCTAGCGGAGGAAATAACTTCGAGATGCACCCTCTTGATAAGTTCAAGCCTCCATTAAATCTAGAGGAGGAAATGAATTTGAGATATACCCTTATGGTGGGGAGTTTTTCCTCTGGTTAGGTTGGAGACATTGTCGAGTCGTGGCACATCCGTAATGTGAAAATAAAAATATATACCTCACTCTTAATTTTTTTTATGTGTGGAACCAAATGCTACTATATACATCGTGTGATATATGCGAAAACGGTTGCCATAGTTGTAGGTGTGTACATACCTTGCCGAGCAGGCGAGGCTAGGGATGTGGCACCATTTCATGTTTTACCACATTAAAGCATGCCTAATTTTCTTGAGAAATGTACAAATGTCAAGTGTTTTGAAGTGGCACGCTCGTTTTGCCTAGAAAGTTCAATGCGAGCGATCTTGGCCAAAAATAGCAGGTTTTGTGCACGAGTGTAAAAGACATGTCCAAAGTGCTTACCAAGTGGAAAAATGAGGCTCAACCTGAAATTTGAGCTGAATGGAAATTTTTCACAAACTTAAGGATTTTTTCTAACTCGTTTGGACATTTTATGGACAAAATAGAGCATTTTTTGGGCATATAAGGGCTAAAAATGGCTATAAAATGGTCCAAAATAGCCTAAAAATAGCACAAAATGGCTCAACATTCCACATCAAAGATGGTTACATCGTTGCGCAAGTTGAGAGGAAAGTTTTAGAGCCAAGAATGAGCTCATTTGGGCATAGAAACAAGGAGATGCAACCATTACAATCCACGGTGCAAGTGCAATCCCGTGTTGCTTCCACTACATATTCGAGGTTGTGAGGCCTCCAATTAGGGTTTCCCCTCCTTAAATAAATACTTGGGATTCTCTAATTAATTTTTAAAGCTTCCATGAAATGGTCACGATGAAGAATCAAAGCATCAATTTAGGGTTTTTAACAGGTCGAAAGAGCATTGCATCTATGCAATTGGGAGCGAGAGGCTACACCTAATCTTCACACACATAAGAGTTTTGAGGTAACCTTGGTTCTTTTTCATAATGGAGCTTTCATGGTTGGAGTTTTTTTCTTTTTGAGTGTGTTTTTAGCTTCAAATAATCTATGCCTTGATTGATTTTGCTACGAATCCTCACAGTCAGAGGCCCGGTGCTTTCCTAGCTACACAGTGCGCTTATTGACAACGCCTTGAAGCAAGATTTTCACTTTTTTACCAGCCTCAATATTGGAGTTCAATGATGGATAGAAAACAAGGAAGTATATCATGATATGGAAAAGTTAACCTTTTAGAAGTTCACACTATAAAATGGGTGTTTCAGGGTAAATAGATAGCTAAAAACATGCAATATGACTTTGAGTTTGAGTCTATTTCTAAACATAAGAACACAAGTGTTTACAAATTGTTCTCAAACATTGACATGTTAACTATGAAAAATCCCAAATATGTCTAATAGTTCTATAAAAATGATTAACTTTTTGGGTACAAAGCGATTACTTTTACAACTTGAATCTTGATAAAATCAAGATTCAAGTTGACAAAATCAAGCACTTCAGAGCCTATTTTTATATACATGTGTGCAAACTGCTCAATGAAATGGTTTTTTCTTCTTAACTTTTTTTTAAAATGGGACTTGAATAAATCCCAAAATTCCTAAATGTGTCTTCATTCTCTTTGCTCCAAAACACAACATTTGAATCTCTCAAGATCATAGCTAAGTATCATTATCATGTAACTTTATGTCTAGATTTGGAGATTCTTTTCTTGCCCTAGCTTCTTGTTTAGGGTAAAAACTTGTGTTAAGCAAAGGGGGTCAAACTGATAATTTGAACCCCTTTGCAGTTGAATGGCATTTCCCTTGTCCCTACATTTAAAGACCAACTACTACTAAGTATCATCAGCCTATTGCTTATTAGGGGTTTTCTCAAGCTGGCTGACTAGGGTCTCTGACTAGGGTCTGATTAGGTTGACTATCTAGAGCCTACTTAGGTTGCCCCTTGGATCTATTTGGTGTTTGCTCAACCCCTCCATTTGATCACTATTGGTCTCAAGCATCTGTATGATCATCATCGTTGTTGTTGGACTTTAGATCAGGCCTCGTAGTGTCATCATCATTATAGTCTTCCTTGTCATCCTCCTCTTCATCTTTGTTTTCATCCTCTTCATTCTTTTTGTAGCTTGCTTATACATATTCAATCAGTGCTTTGAAGGCTAGTGGATCATTATATTTGGCAGTAGAGTCTTCTAGGTCCCTCTCTATGTTCTCATCCAAACTTCTCAATTCATCCAAACTAAGTGTTATGTTGACTTTAGAGTCTGTGTGATTGTCAAGCAGTAGAGAAGGCGAGAACTTGAGTTCTTGCAAGCGCGCAAACATACACATGCACACACAAAGATGGAGGCAAAAAGATTGAACTTCTTCTTCTTCACTAACTCAAGATAAGAGGTCTACAAAACATAAGGGGAAGAAATACAACATAATAAGGGAGCTAGTACAACGGTCCAATGTAAACCACTAATGATTAATGTGATTAGATAAGTGTTCCATCGATTTGGTAGGTAGACCAACTCGGTGTAGTACAGTTGTAGTATCATCGGCAAAGATATGCATATCCACCAAGGTGCATCAGTTACGATTATTGTTGGTGGTGGTCTTCCAGGAGTCATACATGTTGAGGTTAACATCTCAACACTCCCCCTTGAACTCAAAGACATCACCTATATGCCAAGCATTTCTCAAAATTTTTGGCTTCTCTGCTCCAAGGGCCTTCGAGAAGATATCTGCAACCTGCTCATCCGTCACCACGTACTTAAGGTCGATGTCCCCTACCAAGACCCTCTCTATCATGAAGTGGTAGTGTAACTCAATGTGCTTTGTCCTAGCATGAAAAATTGGGTTTTGTGCCAACTATATGCTAGTAAGGTTGTCACAACTGATGACAATTGGCCTCTATACCTATACTCCAAAGTCATGAAGTAGCAATCCCAACCATGCTACCTCACATGTCACCATTGCAACAACCCTGTACTCTGCCTCTCTACTTGAAAGAGAAACCGTAGGTTGCTTCTTGATTCTCCATGTGATAGCCGCACTCCCAAGTGAAAACATGAAGTCACTAGTAGACCTATCATCGTATGTACTACCTACCCAATCTGTAGTTGTGTCTCCATAGAGTTGCAATTCCACATCACCCTTATAAAAGAGTGCATGATCCAAAGCAATGCTCACATAGTGAAAAGTGTGCCTCACAACATCCAAGTGTGATCTCTTGAAAGATTTAATAAATTGAATCACTAATCCAAGTGTGATTCATAATCCAAGTGTAGCTTAAATACAGATGTGAGATAGTCAAGTAGAT
Source organism: Adiantum capillus-veneris (assembly GCF_014529385.1). NCBI lineage: Eukaryota > Viridiplantae > Streptophyta > Polypodiopsida > Polypodiales > Pteridaceae > Adiantum > Adiantum capillus-veneris. Next base: position 96,334,699 of record NC_140938.1, on the reverse strand, counting down.
CAGGTTGCCCACAATCTTCATGTACATGGTAGTGAGGCGGTCCAGGGCGGGCAACAAGAAGAGCGGCCTCTAAACACCCTTCAAGGCTCCCGTGCTTCTCAATTGGGGTTGGGGCAAGCACAATCAGAGACAACTACAACCCATAGCCAGAAACCAAACAAGAAAAGGGGGACCACCTAGTTGTAGATGCGAACTAGGACACACGTGATATCTCCTTGTACTCAAACGCACAAAGAGAGGGGAATGCAAGATAGCCACACACACCAAACACAAACATTCACTATTCCAGAGAGAGGTAAAGCGCACAAATCAACTTGAGCAACTCAGTCTTAGCCGTAAAGACTAGATGCACACAAAGCTTGATGAGAAATAGAGAGACAACACAAAACTTGACCTTGTTGCCAATACACAAATTGTCTTAGGGTCATGGGAGCCCTCTCACCGAGCACCCTCTTACAATTGAAAGTTTTGGCAAACAATTCAACAAGCCCTCAAACCACCAAGCATGAAATGCCACAACAAACTTCAAGGACAATATACCTTCAACCACCTGATGAGCCAACTTATCAAGTCAATTTGGAGAGAAGAGTCGTAGTTGCAGCATACAATTGCACCCAAAACTATGAATCTTATTTATGGACAAGAGTAGGCTACAAGTGTGATTGCAGAGTATAGTATCACTCCACTCCTCTAGATGGCATAACTAACTTCAAGCTTCTCCATGCACCTATGTGTAATGATGGAATAGAGCACTCACGATGCACACACTCTATACAACTAGGCTTGAAGAGTGGTGTGTTATGTGTTGAGAATGGTGTGGTGTAGTGTGATCATGTGATGATTTATAAGGGAGAGAAGGGCTCTATTTATAGGTTTTAGAAGCCCCGATTAGGATTAGGCCTAATCAAGTTTACTTGAAGGAATAAAAGATTATGCATATTTTTTTTATTTTTTTTTAATGAGGGTGGGTCTCTCTTGTCCTTTGAGTCACATGGATGTGGGCTCAAGGGAAGAGAATTATTGAGGATGATAGGAGAGAGGATTGAGTGAATAATTTGGGAGTGCCTACTCTAGTAGAGGCTGCATTTTACAATAAGGTTAGTGGTTAGTAGTTAGTAATTATCACTAAAAAATATTTACAAAATCATTCACCAAATGGTGAGATATATGATGAGAAAGTTAGAGAAGGGATTAGCTTGTAAAGAGAGGTTGAAGCTTTGGAGAAGTTGACATTCACCTCTTTACAACACCGGAAGAAGAAGCAGTCAGCATGGCGAAGTAGCGCGTGTCGATGAAGCTATGTTATTTCAAACCTTGAAAAATTCATGATAAAAGCCTTCATTTGCAGAGGTTATCCTTGGATTTTTGCTGATTTTTTGAAGTTCTTTACAAAGCTGAAGAGAGTATGGTAATATGGACATATATGTAGAGAGAAAGGGGGACACATAGGGTGTAGAAATGGAGGATGAAGGCTATGGAGGTGTGAGAGATGTGGCAATGGTGAAGAGGGTGAATTAGGACATGGGAGTTGCAGGTTTGGGAGTGGGAAGGAGAGGGAGGAGTGTGTGTGAAAGAGGAAAATGATAAAGTGGAAGAGGGAGTGTGGCTGCATAGCATGGGCAAACTGGGGTCCACCAATAAAATCATAGCTCACAGCTCGTAGCTCAAAAAAATATGAAAAAATTTGAGGTGAAAGCTCAGCTCACGAGCTACAACTTTTATTTGTATCACCTTTTCAAATTCGGGGAGCATGTGATCTTTAAAAATTCAGTAAAACCGACTATTTTTTCCACTGCACAAGGTCCTTGTGAGGTCCTTCTTTGGATGATTCTTTTGAATACCTCCAAGAGTGAGCTCCCCATGGTGCATGCATGCATGCCACATACCCTTGACCTTATTTGGTAGGTCTATAATTGAAGATATTATTGAGATCATGATATAAGTGAATAGTACAACTAAGAAAATCAAATATTGAGGGGTCTAAAAAAATATGTACATGTCAAATATAAATAATATAGGTGGAAAAAATATAAAGGGGTCAAAATAAATCTCTCTCATTATAAGTCTATCATAAAAAGATGAATATTTTTGGTGGTCTAATTTATGAGAGTAATAGAGAATAGATGTAGGAAGGAAAAAATCACAATAGTGAAAAAATATACACATAAATAGAACTAGTTTTTTTTGGATTTTTGTTGGGATGGAGTTACACCAAAAATAAGAGAAGCTTGCATGAAATTATTTTTTTATGGAATAAAGAGTATGCAAAATGGTAAGAAAAAATATGGTAATGGTGAGTCAATGTACATAGCATAAATAACACACCATAGGTAGAAATATTTAAATAAATACCAAAATAATTATGAAAAATCCTTTTATTTAGGCCCTATATACAATGAAATATTTACACACAAATGGCCCATAATATACTTATATTTTTTATTTTTATTATTTTTTTGGCTCAACTAGCCCAATGACTAGCTAATTAAGGGTTTTTAAGAAAATATAGGGAAAGTCCCCTAACTCACACACGCCTATGTACAGTGAAATGGTAGGGATAACCAAAATGTTTGAGTGATTTGATAGGGTGAGGTAGCTTACTATGGAAATTATGGAAAGCCAAAAAACGGCTATCAGTAGCATTCTCAAGCACTTAACCTACATCATTTCCTATCTTCAAATTCTAATCTAAGCGCATTGCAATTGGCTTACAATCATCCATACCATACTTTTTTGATGTGTGCAAAGAGACAACCATACACCTTCTTTTGTGCAAATAATTTTAATGCTCAAGAAATATTGCAAGTCTCCCAAGTCTTTCATCTCAAATTCTTTCATAAGTAGAGCTTCTATGCCCCAAGGTACACCCTCTACTTTAGCCAAATCATCAAATCCAACAATCAAATCTTCCACATATATGCATATCACCACAATTGCTACCTCATTCTTTTGCACATATAGTGAATGGCCTGCATCAAACATCTCAAAGCCCAATGACATGAGGAATGCCACAATCCTCTTGTCATAAAATCTAATATCTAACCAACCCAAATGATTTTCATATTAAATTGATCATTTAATATGGGGAATAAACGAGAACAAGGGTTAGAATATAGACATGTGCTTATGGGTCTATCTCAACATGGGGCCAATGGTAAAGGGGTCCAAATGAGAGATGGTATGTCAAAGAGCAAGGCTAGCTAATGGAGCTTACGGACCTTAGGGTTAGCTTCATTAAAGACCTCCAAAGGTTAGTATTAAAAGTCCTTTGACCTTAGGCAAGCTAGGGTTGTGCTTGAGGTGGGAACCTGCCACCCAAGCTAGAGGTGCTTGGCGTGCTCCGAGGGCAATCACTTATCAAAAGATCCCTATATCACGTGCGTTCAAGAGGTAATTAATAATACCCCTATATACATATTATACTTACATTGTGAGCCTATTTAAAAAAACCCCACCCCCCTCTAATGTATACATAAAAGTATACATTTTGGTCTTTTAATAATCCTCTCCTGTTAACTCACATGATATCATACACATTCTAAAAAGTGACCGCCCCGGGGGCGTGCTTGGTGACTAAAGTGCTTAAGGTGCTTCAGGTGCTTGTTGTGCTTGCTGACTAAGGTGCTTGTGTTGTGCTTGCTGATTAAGGTGCTTAATGACAAATATGATAAGGTGCTCCATGACCAAGGTTCTTGAGGGGTTAAGGGGCTCAAAAAGTCAAAGCACATCCCTACACAAGGGGGGGTGATCCCTCATTGTAGGAGCAAGAGAGAGAGAACACACACACCCTCACACAAAAATCAACTAGGACACTTTCTACAAACGGAAGTGGGAGGCCCTGTAAAATATAAAATAGCATATAATCGACAATAACTTTAATAGATCCACATACCTGCACATTCGTGTACACAAGAAATCCATAGCAAGTCTAGCATGAGAGAGGAAGAGGGTGAGAGAGAGAGAGTAGAAGAGTATGTGCACATGCGTCTCCTAGAGCGGAGTGCCACGCTGTCATGGCAAGAGAGAAGATAGGAGAGGAGAGAAGAAACACACGAGCATTGGGTGAAATCTCCCCCCGTGCAAGAGTGAACATTTCCCTCTTGCACGTATTTTTTTATAGATTCTTCAATGCTAAAAAATGAATACACATTGGCTGGCCGGCGTAAATGACCGCACTTGAGTAATAAATGTACATATCCCTTATCCCTAACTACTCCATGGTTGATAAAAGCAATTGTCCTCAATTGCAAGGTACATAAGTGGTGGGGTCTAGTGCAAGGTACAAAACTCTAGGTACATGCCTACATAGCAGGGTGAAAGCATGTTAACCTGTCATGCTTTTTCATGTCCTGGACAATGCTAACTAGCACAATTTTGACATATGTTAACTAGTACAATAACTTGAGCTACATCTCGAAGATCTATGACATATGATATATCAATAGAAAGCACTTGAAACAAGGAATCCAAATGTACAACCTCTGACAAATTTTGATACTATTTGTAAAAAATTTACTGGACGCCCAACTTTTTGAAGATGTGCTAACTTGAAACTGCTAACTAGCACAAAAAGCGCGGCAGGTTAACATGCTTTCACCCAGCACAATGAGTAGCTAAAAACCAAAAGAGTAGCAATGATTAGTAGGAGGCAATCTAAAAGTGCAAAAAATGTGTAACATGTATATGGTGTGACGACAGTGCAAAAAATGAAGTAAATGTGCCAAATAAACCATCATCTATCACCATTCCATCTTGCCATACCAATACATCATATCCTTGCATATCAATCCATACCAAATATGGTGGGCCAATTCCACATAGAATGTAACCACGGAGAGTCCTACCTTACCAGGTGTAGGCACTCTAGTACACATGTATCAACATCCATAAATTTCCATATCATTGTTGTAAAGTGGAGAGTCCTACCTCACAAGGCATAGGCACTCTAATTCCATGTGTCAATAACCATAAGTTTCCATAACAAGGTGTGGAGCAAAGAGTCCTGCCCTCTTTAGGCATAGAAGTTATAACATACGTAGAAATTGTGCCATTCCAATTCAGATCAACCCATAAGATCCTTGCCATGACAATGTACAATGTCTCAACTAGTGTACTAGGTAATGTGACCAAGGGTTTGTGTAAAAAATTATACCTCGAGGTTCTTTGACATGAAACCATTGCATGTAGCTTTAAATCTGCAATAGTAATTCTCAAAGACAAATAGTAAAAAATGACTTCTTATCAATTGTAAAACTAATTGAAGCACACACCAAATTTATTAATCTTTTAAAATTTTCTAGTTGTTTACAATGTAGAGATGGGAGTCACTAGAGATTAGTGTTGTGTGATAACAATATCAAGGTCAAGTAGAGCTCTTAATGAAAAATTAATGATGGTGCTTTAATTTAGGCAACTTGCATAATAAAATTAAAAATTTTAAAAGAAAATCCATACCGAATACATGGCCTTAACCTTAACCATCTTAAAAGGGTAGTGGAAACACTAGTAGGGATGACATACAATATCAAGTAAAACCATATGATGGAACATTAAAAAGAATCTTAGAGAAATCTAATTGTAAATCCAATTCCATTACACCATTGCCAATGAGTATAATCGGACATAATTAAGGTAATAGCTTGTGCAAGAAGCAATGAGAGAGCAATGTTGTTTCTTTCAGTAGAGAGCTACGTTCATAGTTATATCTGCATTGCTATAATTGGTAGAACAGTCAATTCAGGTGGCGGTAGCTACAAATGTATTAGGTCAAACAATCTTGCTTGGCATAAATCTACATCGGGCCGTGTCAACTCAATTAAACTGAGATTAAGGGTGGAATATTTTAAGTGATTCTCACTCATGTGTCATGACAGTTTCTTGACATGAGGTGACAAGGTTTGTTACTATTTTGATCTCTTTCAAGAAGTGCAAACACACTAGATAAGATGATGCCCATCCCTTAACTTGGGTTTTCAAATTATCACTAACAGATGGCAAAGATTATTATTTAAGAAGTATTACCTTGACTTGGGTTTTCAAATTATCACTAACAGATGGCAAAGATTATCATTTAAGAAGTATTACACCGTCGTGCAAAACCATGAATTAATTGAAATACGGCCATCTAAACAAATGTAGCCATTCAAAGCCTCATAAGGAGCTTGAGTGCACAAACTAGTCCTAGAAGACAAGCACTATTGAAATCTCCACTCCAGATTATCAGATGCTACATGAAACATTGTGCAGACATCATGATTTGATCATACATTGTTAGCACAATGCGTCCATGTATGCAAAATCCGCTAAACAAAGACCAAAAAAAGTCCATCTAATAAACAAAAATACCCATTGAATGAGAGACAAACCCTGAGAGTCACTGAGTGATATTACCAATTATGCACCAAAGATAAGTGCATTTACCCAAAAACAAAAACAAAAACAAAAAACAAAAAACAAAAAATATATTTATTTATTTTCCTATCTTATTTAATTTTTGCATCCTTGATATGAGTTGTGCATCGCAAATATTCAAGCATCTGACCGCTAATCCTTCCCCACTTGCTACATAGTGAAAAATATCTAATTAGGATGGTAGGAGTCAGTATTTTATACAGTGAGTAAATTTTATGTAGTGTTAATATATAGATATATTGCAGTAGGTAGGACACATTTCAAAATAGAAATAACTTTCCAAAGAACGAGTATTCCTTACAAACGTCATTGGTTGGGAGGGCTTGTCATAAGAAAAACGGGAGAAGGTGGTTCCAAATTCCAAAGCAACCACACTCGTCCTAACTTCACCTTTTGCTCTATTACGTGCAGTGGACATGGGCATTGGACCAAGGGGAGCGGAGGGCACTCGTGTAAGTGTCGTGAGTAGGGCTAACATGTAGGGATGACGTTCATCATCTTTTATAACTCGGATGTTTGGTTTGCTATGTTAAGTGCCTCAATGTCAATTGGAGAAGCCTGTTCGAGCCTTGACTAGCACTTTTTGAAGGGCTAATGGGACATGAGGTTCCATAAGGAAGGAATAAAATATGGTATACGGGGAGGAATCTTACTAAGAAATGAATCTTGCTGATCTTCCAGTTGGCAGTGTATGTCTCTATAATTTTGCAAACTGGTTTTAATAAGGTGAATCTCATGAGATGCTCCCTTCGGGGTGAAGTGAAAAAAGGAGGGAGAAGGCACATGGAGGGGAAGAGAGATGCGACAAGGGCCGATGTTTGTGCATGCGTAGGTGGGGCATCGGGACAAGCCCAAAGACAGAGGGAGAGAGACTGTGTAGCTTGCGATACTCTATATGGAAGCACAATTGCCTTGGACCCTTGCTATGCCACTACAATGTCTTGCTTGCTCCATGCATCTGTATTGTGCGTCTCTTTCTCTTTGTGTTTTGGAAACGACATAAGATGCAGAGCATCCGACATAGTTGGCATGCTTGGGGCAGCTCATTGTAATAGACTACAAGAGAACCCATGTAATCAGCTCCATCCATGAGTGAAGATGTGGTGAGCGCTGCAGGATTGAAGGGCGGGGTTAATGGACGAGGGGAGTAGAGTGAATATATAGAGAGTCTTGTTAGTAAGTATGTGAGTTGAAAAATTGGGTTATTGGGGAGCGCAAATGACAGGGCACAAATCCCTCTAACAATTGCAACAAAGCCCTAAATCCTAGCACCATAACTACAAAGTGAGAAATCCTCGATTCTCTTTGTCCACTACGTCAGAAAAAGGAAAAGCAAAGTAAGGCAACATAATGTGACATACGTTGGATGTCTAGTCCGGCGTGTACACGTAGTGAATGGGGTAGAAAAGGAGAGAAGGATGCGAGGGTGCCGAGGTGATAGAGGGAGTGGTGATTGAGAAGAACCACAAGTAAACAGAGGTGGTGGTTGGAAGGGAGGGTTGAGGAGAGGTAGAAAGGGAAGTAGTGTGATAGACTGGTAGTTGGAGACGCTATATGATGGTTGAACTGGGAGGTGGGAATTTGTGTGTCAAAAAAACAACAAAGATCAATATAATTGTGTGGTTCTCTTGTGGCATGCGAGAACGTGACACAAGAGAGGTAGTGGGCGGTTCAGGAGGGTGGGCAACACGTCAATGGTGACAATCACAAGTGGGTGGAAGGGGACGGTGGGCATGTGTGAATTAATTGTATGGGCCAGTGGGTTGGGCAGTGTAGTTTGTTGCTGCTAGCCATGCACAGAAGTAGTTGCTTGTACTGCACCCTTGGTGTCGAGGATTGCTACTACTGCATACCATCATCGTAAATGACCGCACTTGAGTTATAAATGTGCATATCCCTTATCCATAACAACACTTATCAAGTTCCTCTTCATGTTGCCCTCATGGTCTACCTAAAGCCTATTGGTTGGCCTCCCAAGGGGTCCAATGATAATTTAATTAATTGTGTTTGCATTTTTCAAGTCCTCTCTCTCAAAGGGGAAAGGGGTACACTTGTCCCAAGCCTAGCATGCTTTCTTGATATGCACTCTGCATGTGATTGGCCAGGCTTGAAGGGTCCAATGAGCTTCCATCATGAGCCAGAAGAGGGGGTCAACCAAGGAAGCTAGGGACTTTCTCGCAGGGTATACTCCCCCCCCCCCACACACACACACACATACTCTCATTGTGTGAGGTGCAAAGTGCAAGAGCTCCATCTCCTTCTCCAAGATTGTAGAGAAGTTGAGAGCCTACACCAACACTCTTGGCTATGGAATGCAAATCCAACCAAGAGCTTGCTCCAATGCTTAAGCTTGCCATCTTCTCCATCTTCATTACTATGCTAATATGTATGCTAAGCAAGAAGAGTAATGATAAGTGAGGAACTATTTCTGTCTCCTATGGATGTTTCTTCTTCCTCTTCCCTACCCTCATTCCTCGCTAGCTCTCTCCACCTTTGAAGGTGTTTGAGACCTTGGGACTCAGGCCAGGGATGGTTAATTCTTTCTACAAGTTCTATGTTATGCTCGTGATGCATGAAAATTTTCATCTTCATTGCATCACCTAGGTCACAAGGAACACAAAGATTATTGTATCATGTCTCTCTTGATGGGAGAATCTAAAATACAAAAGCCTATTGAACCGGCTACACCTGTATCCGCTCCTCAACTGTTGTCAAGTTCTCTAAACTCTCTCTCTCTCTCTCTCTCTCTCTCTCTCTCTCTCTCTCTCTCTCTCTCTCTCTCTCTCTCAAAAATATTGTTCATGCCAAGTTAATTAAGTACTATAGTTATGTTGCTAGTGCTAATTAAGTTCACCCTCTATGTTCTCAAAGTAGTCTTACAAAAATACTCACTCTAATTCTCTTAATTCCGCTATTCTCAAAGTTCATAGTCCATTTTCATTGCATTAATATTGAGCATTTGGTTTCTCTTTCCTTGCTTAAGAAGAAAGGTCCTTAAGTTGTCCATGAAAGTTTGGGCATGTTTATTGCAACAGGGTGAGTGGGACAGGGATCTATTATCTTGGTCGAGAAGGACTTAGTTTGAGGTACACCGTTTGGGAACTATACTCTTAATCATGGAGCCTCTCATGGCTTGACTTTGGCTTAATCATTATTGAGCTATGAGAAAACTCAACAAGAACCATAATCAATCAAGCAATGTTAGGCCCTCTCCACTAGTCTTTGCAATCAACAGTGTCTAAACCACGGGTGTGGCTGCTTGAGAACTTATTTTCAAAGGTAAAGAAAAGTAGCAACTAAGGTTTTTGAGGGTACCAAAGCCCAAAGTAATCTATATATAAGTTTAGTTAGCATGGCTGACAATAACCAAGAGAGTAGAATGAACATTGATAACTTTGATTTTGCACATAAAGGTGCTAATAATGATGCCCCCATGTTTTTCAATTATCTTGTTACTAGGTTGCAATAAGCTATGGGCAACCCTGCTTTGCAAGCCAAAGTTACTCAATAACTTCGTACTTATGGGATTTCCCTTCCTCTCCAAGAGGAGAGAGCTTAGGAGACCTCTTGATGAGACTCCCAAAAGAAGACTCTATCTCATAAGATAGGAGGAACCCAAAGAACAAGAAAGAAGCAAATCCCTAAGATGTGGCTCCACAAAGACGGCGGTCTACATGATCGTTTACTCCTCCCAAGAGGAAACGGTCAACCCACAATCCTTCTCCTTGTCACTCCAAAAGGGAAGAAAGGAAACAAAGGAAGAAAAGGGTAAGAAGAGGTCACCCTCTTCTCCTTCTTCTTCACCTTCCTCCTCTTCCAATGAAAGAAATAGCTATTCTCCTAGAGAATACAAGAGGGGAGGACATCACAAATCTTACCCTGCATGGTGAAGGTCCCAAAAGCTCAAGAAGTTCAAAGAGGGAGGAAAGAGTATCTCTTTTCTCACATATGATGGCACCTTTGTTGCTACCAACTAAGTATTGGCCTTCATCTAGAAATTTGATGTGGCCTTTAGATATGAGGGCTTCACAAAATCCTCCAAGATACACCATGTAGCTATCCACTTCCAAAAATCTTCTCGTCAATGGTGGGCTAGCCTTTGTGGAAATGGTGAGGCCCCAAAGACATGGAAAACTCTACGAGTTTCCATCATAATGCAATTCCTTGCAAGAGATGCAAAGAACAAAGTGCTTACCAAATGGAAGAGTTTGAGTCTTCTTTCCCATGAGTCTATCCACAAATACATGGACAAGTTTTTGAATTTACATATCAAGGATACTAATTTTCAAAGATAGACTTCGCCAAGCAAAAGCAACAATTTTGTGCGGGATTACCTGAAGAGATGGCCGAGTACGTCAACTCCCAACGGCCTGGTTCTATCACCGAAGTAATCCACCACACCATGGTTTCTTTGCGCATCAATTTCCAAAAAGGGGCTAGAAGAAGCAAAGACAAAAGTGATGCAATGGGCAAACCAATGCCCAAAATTTTTCCCAAGATAATTCAAACAACAACAGTGAAAATAAACTCTCTCCTAAAGAGCTTGAATCTTTTCTTAAGGACCACAAATGTTTTAAGTGCGGGAAGCAAGGACATGGCTATCGTTCTTAAGTGTGGGGAGCAAGGACATGGCTATCGTTCTTTCCCCAAGAGAAATGCTTGCAATGAGACTCCTAGAGCTTCTACTATCAAAGCTCCAAAAGAGGATGCTCATTCAAAAGGATCACCTCTCTCCTATGCTTGGGCAAAGGTAAGGGAGCATGATGCCTTCATCTTGTTTGACCCTGGCTCTACTCACAACTTCATATCAATGGAGTTGGCCACCAAGTTGGGCATTCAAGGTTTTGAGATGGGAGATATTTTAGCTTCCAATACAGCTTTCAAGGGATAGCAAGCCTCTGTTACTCCATTGATTGGGAAGTTGAGGCTTCATGTCCAAATCTACGTTGACAAAGAAGACTTTCCATCCTTCCTCTCCACATGAGGATGTTATCATAGGGGCACCATGGTTCAACCACATGGCTGCCAACATGAAGTTCCCTAAAAGGAAAATCTACTTCACCTACAGGGAAAAGAGTATGTATATAGATGCTAGTGAGTCTGGTCGTACTATACCACTTGTAAATTCTCTTTCTTTTGACAAATCAATGAAAAGCTCATTTTTTGCATACATGATTTTTGTCAAAGAGTCCCTAAAAAGTCCTAATGTGTTATCAAATATAAATGGTAGGAATCAAGAAGAGTTAGACGTGTCTAATTTTCTAAAAGGATTCCAAGATGTGTTCATCGATGATATCCCTATGGACTTACCTCCAAAACGAGGTGATGATGACCATCGAATTGAGCTCCTACCAAGAAGCTCACCACCTAGCAAGCCACCTTATCAATTTGCCCAAGCTCAACAAGAGGAGATCATGAGGCAAGTACAAGAATTGGTAGACAAAGGGATGGTGAGACCTAGCTCCTCTACCTTTTGTTCTCCAGTTCTTTTAGTGTAAAAGAAAGATGGTACATCATAATAACCAATATCTAATTCTCCTAAATGATTTTCTCATGTTAAACTGATCATTTAATATGGGGAAGTGCCAGGGGAGAAAAAGCTAGAATATTGGTTAAGCTGGCAGACTGGCCACAGTAGGGATCCAAAGGGGGGGCCATCTGCAAAAGAGCAATGTGCAACAATGGGCTTAAAAGACCCTAAGGCTCAGCCCATTAAGACTTCCAAAATGCTAACGTTCCAAAATTCAAAGGTTGTGTCCAAAGGTCAAACACTAGGACAATTGGATGCTTACTGTGTGTAAAAAAAGTCTTCATAATCCCTACATAGGAGGGGGCAAGTCCTGGAAGTAGGGGATGAGAGAGAAAAACACACACACACACACACACACACACACACACTTACAAGCTCATTTACAAAAAGGGAAAGATGGACACATGTCAGCTCCCTAGCCAGATGCCCACAAGGTGTACTCAAATCCTATTGGATGGTCATGGAGGTGGACCAATGAGAATTAGGCTAGAGTAAATCTAGTTTAATTAATTTAAAAACACTTAATAAAAGAACCTATAGGACTGAAGCTCTCTAGAAGACTATTGGACAATCTCCCAAGGGGTCCAGTGAGCATTCAGCAACCCAATGGCTTGCCTGATTCCTATTGGCCAGGAGACAAAGGGTCCAATGAGAGTTTAGTTGCATTAATCAAATCTCTCACAAAAGGGGAAAGGGGGACACATTTCATAAGGCTATCACTTATGCTCTTGAAATTCCATTGGCTAAGCCTGGAGAGGTCCAATAGGGTGTGAGCATGAGCAAATAGCAAGAGAGGTCGACCAAGAGAGAGAGAGGGGGACTGCTTTTCTCAAGGCATTATTGCATACACACTCACACTAGTCCATGTGTGGAGTAAGAAGACTCTCTCTCTCTCTCTCTCTCTCTCTCTCTCTCTCTCTCTCTCTCTCTCTCTCTCTCTCTCTCTAAGCTTATCACCTACTCCAAGCTTGGAGAAGGGATGCCTACACCAACAACTCTTGGATTTGTGATGCAAATCCAACCAAGATCCAATCTTCAATGCATGCTCATCTCCTCTACCATGCTAATTACTAAGCTAAGCTATGCTAATATGAGTTATTATGTGAGGACATGTACATCTCTCTCGTAAGACTACTCCTTCTTCCTCTCAATCTACTCTCATACCCCGCTAGCTCTCACCATCTTCGAAGGTGTGTGAGGTCTTGGGTCTGAGACCGTGAGGGAATTGATGTTGTGTTTTATAAGTGTCTTACTTAGTGCTTGAAGCTTCCATCTTCATTGCACTAGCTAGTATTGAAGGAACATAAAGAATTGTATTGTAAAATGTCTCTCTTGATCGGAGAAACAATAACACAAAACCTTTTGGAGGGGGGACCGGCTCCATGTAAATCCGGTCCTCAACTGTTGTCAAAAGCTTAATTTCTCTCTCTTTTGAAGTATTGTTCATGCTATCTAACTAGGTGTCATACTTTTTGTTGCTCTCTCCACCCAAGCACTCTTGTTATTCTCATTAGGAATCTATTCTAATGAAATGCTCACTATGCTCATGCTATTTTGCGCTACACACAAGTTACTAGGCCATTAAATGTTACATGGTTCATATCTGATGTGTGTGGACTATTGAGCACTAAACCATAGCATTATCAAAAACAAACTTCATATACCGCGGGTAGAAGATTTGTTTGATAAGCTACAAGGATCTACCTACTTCAGGAGAATTGACCTTAAAAGTGGTTATCATCAAATAAGGATAGTGAATGAAGATATCCTAAAGACCGCGTTCTGTACAATGTTTAATGTTTGGTCTTTATGAATATCTAGTCATGCCTTTTGGCTTGACTAATGAACTCGGACCATGTTCAATCGTTTAATGGAGAAAATATTTAGACCTTACTACAAATTTACTGGAGTGTTCTTTGTTGATATCATCATCTACTCCAAGTCCTTGGAGGAAGACAAGCAACATCTCCAAGTGATTTTTCAACCTTTGAGGGAGAACAAGCTTTTTATCAATCAAAAGAAGAGCGAATTTTTCTTTCAATAATTTCAATACATCTTAATATCTCTCAAGATGGTATCCATATGGATCCATCAAATTTGGAGTTAATAAAAGCATGGCCTAGCCCAAGGAATCTACATGTGCTAAGAAGCTTTATTTGGTATGTGTACATACTATAGACGTTAAGTACTCATGGACTACTAAAGAGAAAAATTCTTTTGACAAGCTCAAAGAGAAGCTTACCTCCCAACCAGTCCTTATATTTTTGGATCTCTCAAATCCATTTGAGGTCCATGTGATGCTTGTGGTGATTGCCTTGGAGCAGTTTTGCTTCAAGCAGGACATGCCATAGCATATGAGAGTCAAAGGCTCAATGCCGATGAACAAGTCTTGGGCATATATGAAAAAGAGTTTTTAGTTGTTCTACATGCCTTGGACACATGGAAGCACTATCTATTGGGGACTCCATTTATTTTGCAAACAGACCACCAAAGACTCAAGTACTTCATGACGCAAACCAATCTTTCTGACAAACAAATGAGGTGGGAAACTTTTCTTTCGCTTATTTTCATATTGCTCACATTGCTAGGAAGCACAATCTAGTGGCCGCTGCACTTTCACGACGACCAAAAGTTAATGCGGTGTCTATAGCAACTCACAATGATCTATTTTCTATGATAGATGAGTATTCTACTGACCCTGACTTTAAAGACATAATGTCAGTCCTTGCATTCGAGAACAAAGAATAACCATTCACCTTAAGGGATGGCTATCTTCTCCATGGAAATAGTCTATGTGTTATCCACTCCCTTCATGAGAAAGTCATGTAAATGCCATGCTCCTTCCTATGCAGGGCATAGAGGCATTCAATCTACTCTTCGAGGAGTAGAGATGTACTTCTATTGGTCTACCATGAAAGTGGGCATACAAGAGTATGTTTCAAAATGTGTGGTATGCCAAAAGACTAAGTATGATAGAGGCACCTTAAGAGATGGCTATCTTCTCCATGGCAATAGTCTATGTGTTATCCACTCCCTTCATGAGAAAGTCATGTAAATCCCATGCTCCTTCCTATGCAGGGCATAGAGGCATTCAATCTACTCTTTGAAGAGTAGAGATGTACTTCTATTGGTCTACCATGAAAGTGGGCATACAAGAGTATGTTTCAAAATGTGTGGTATGCCAAAAGACTAAGTATGATAGAGGGAAGCAACCTGGATTACTCCAGCCATTGCCAATTCCTAACTCACCATGGGAGAGTATATCCAATATGGAATTTATCTTTGCATTACCCAAGTCTATCCATGGGAATACGGGAATATGGACAATAGTTGACACGTTTATCAAGCAAGCACACTTTATTCCTGTCAAAAAAACTATTAAGGCACACCAAATGGCAACTCTCTTCACATCTCAGATTTTAAAACACCATGGATTACCAACATCCATCGTGCCAAATAGAGATCCTAGAATGACCAGTAATTTTTGGAAAGGTCTCTTTGAAAATCTAGGTACAATATTGAATTCCTCTTCGGCCTATCACCCACAAACGGATGGCCAAAGTGAGATAGCCAATATTACAATTCTTGATCTACTAAAGACTTATGTTACAGAAGCAGATCAACGCTCACAATGGGAGAAGTACCTACCCCTTGTAGAGTATACATATAATAATATTGTCCATACTTCTATGGGAAAAGAACCTTTTGAAATCATAGAGGGAAGACGTAAAAGTCCCTTTCTACTTAAAGTACATTGGAAGATCTTCGATGCCGATAAGTATAGCCGTGATCTACAAGAATCTTTTCAAAAGATTAAGGAGGCTATATCCATCTCTCAACAAAGGCAAAAAGCTGTTGTGCTAACAAGCATAGAAGGGCCTTACCATTCAAAGAAAATGATTGGGTCTTTACTTAAGTTTCCCAAGGCTCGATTGAGGCAAACGAGTGACGAGCAAAAATCCTTTGGGCCATCAAAAGTATTATGCTAAACTAGCAAAAAGATACTATGGTCCTTTTCAAATCTTGAAGCCAATCAATGAGATGGCTTATCAACTCATGCTTCCCAACCGTTGGCTCATACACAATGCTTTTCATGTGAGCCTACTTAAGCCCTACAAAGGAGATCCACCAAGTGAACCAATTATTGAAGACACTGCAAAAATCAAACATGAAGAAGAGGTGCTACAACCCGAAGCTACCCTTTGGCATGAAGACAAGGTACTACGACATGGTAAGATTATCCACGGTATCTTATTAAGTTCAAAAATTATCCTTTTGAAGATGCTAGATGGATGCATGGAATACAGTTTAAGGATAGTATGAACCTTGTCAATGCTTACAATGCTACATTAGAGTAAGCAAATGTACATGTTTTTTTTAAATGATCAATGTTTTTGTATTATAAGACTACTTTCCTTTTTATTGTGCACATATTTAAGTAGTATGCATGCTTAGAATCATGTTTGTGATGATGACGTCTCTCAAATACCAAATAGAATTTGTCACTCTACTTAACAGAATGAAAAGGACTAAAGAACAGACATGCTTGTGCAGCTACATCTCCCAAGAACCAAATGGATTAGTCATCCATCTTGGAATGATGTTGTAGGGTAAAAAGGGATCCTCTATACGCTAAGAGACATTGACTAATGACTAAGGCTTTATCTCTTCTACCTCATAGTCAAGGATGACTGTTATTTTAAGAGAGAGATAATGTCATAAAATCTAGTATCTAACCAACCAAATGATTTTCTCATATTAAAATGATCATTTAATGTGGGAAAATAAATGGGAACAAGGGTTAGAATATAGACATGTACTTACGGGTCTATCTCAACACAGGGCTAATGGTAAAGGGTTCCGAATGAGAGATGGTATGTCAAGGCTACCTAATGGAGCTTAAAGACCTTAGGGATAGCTTCATTAAAGACCCTCAAAGGTTAGCGTTAAAAGTCCTTTGACCTTCGGCCAGCTAGGGTTGTGCTTGAGGTGGGAACCCGGCCCAAGCTTGAGGTGCTTGGCATGCTTGCTAACTAAGGTTCTCGAGGTGCTTGCCATGCTTGCTGACTAAAATTCTTGAGATGCTTGTCATGCTTGCTACTAAGGTGCTTGACATGCTTGAGGTGCTTATTGACTAAGGTGCTAAGGTGCTCCATGACTAAGGTGCTTGAGGGGTTAAGGTGCTCAAAAAGTCAAAGCACATCCCTACACAAGGGGGGGTGGGCCCTCATTGTAGGATCTAGAGAGAGAATACACACACCCTCACACAAGGCAAGCTTGGTATAAAGAAAGCAACTCGGACACTTATCAAGTTCCTCTTCATGTTGCCCTCATGGTGTTCCTAAAGCCTCCTGGTTGGCCTCCCAAGGGGTCCAATGATAATTTAACTAATTTAATTAATTATGTTTGCAGTTTTCAAGTCCTCTCTCTCGAAGGGGAAAGGGGAGGCACTTTTCCCAAGGCTAGCATGCTTGCTTGATATGCACTCTGCATGTGATTGGCTAGGCTTGAAGGGATCCAATGAGATTCCATTCATGAGCGAGAAGAGGGGTTTGAGCAAGGAAGCTAGGGAATTTCTTGTAGGGTATACTCTCCCACTCTCTCTCTCTCTCTCTCTCTCTCTCTCTCTCTCTCTCTCTCTCTCTCTCTCTCTCTCATTGTGTAAGGTGCAAAGTGCAAGAGCTCCATCTCTTTCTCCAAGCTTGTAGAGAAGTTGAGAGCCTACACCAACACTCTTGGCTATGTAATGCAAATCCAACCAAGAGCCATGCTCCAATGCTTAATCTTGCCATCTTCTCCATCTTCATTACTATGCTAGTATGTATGCTAAGCAAGAAGAGTGATGATAAGTGAGGAACTACTTATTTCTCCTATGAATGTTTCTTCTTCCTCTTCCCTACCCTCATTCCTTGCTAGCTCTCTCCACCTTTGAAGGTGTTTGAGGCCTTGGGACAAAGGCCGAGGATGGTTAATGCTTTCTACAAAGTCAATGTTATGCTCATGATGCATGAAGCTTTAAATCTTCATTGAATCACCTAGGTCACAAGGAGCACAAATATTGTAATGTACCAAGTCTCTCTTGATGGGAGAATCTAAAATACAAAAGCCTATTGGAGGGGGAACCAGCTCCACCTAAATCCGATCTTCAACTGTTTTCAAGTTCTCTAAATTCTCTCTCTTGCAAAAGGCTTGTTCATGCCAAGTTAATTAAGTACTATGGTTATGTTGCTATTCTAATTAATTTCACCCTCTATGTTCTCAAAGTAGTCTCAGAAAAATGCTCACTCTAATTCTCTTAATTCCTCTATTCTCAAAGTTCATGGGCCATTTCCATTACACCTCTCATACCAAGCTCTAGGTGCTTGCCTCATCCCATAAAATTCTTTCTTTAACCTATATACAAGGTCATGTAGCCTCATATTTGCCTAGCCTTGTGGATGCTCCATATACACAATTTTCTCCAAGTCTCCATTTAGTAATGTACATTCTTTACATCCATTTGCTTCAAAACCCATTTTAACGCAACAACAACTACAATAAACACACAAATGATAGCCATCTTGGCTACATGGCTGAATTTCTCCTCATAGTCAGTTCCATAAGTATGTGCATAACCTTTGGCTAAAATCCGTGCCTTGTACTTTCTCACATGGTCATTAACATTATGCTTTATTTTGTAAACCCATTTACTTTCAATTGCCTTTTTACCTTTTGGTAATGGCACCAATTCGCATGTTCCATTTGCATCATGTGCAACCATCTTCATCCATAGCATGCCACCATCTTTGAGAGCATCCTCAAAAAATGTGGGTTCTACCTCCTCTAAAATCTTTGCCATATATGCATAATGACTAGCCACATAATTGTCATAGGTCAATCTTTGCACAGGATTTCTCACTCTTTCTGACCTACGTGGTCCAGGATCACTTTCAGGTTCCTTGTTCCCTACTTGCATCCTTCTTGCACACGGAGTTTTCACAAAGGGTATGCCAAACTCCTCATCCAAACTTTGCTCATATCCACTACTATCTCCATCATCATGATCAGCACTCAACTTTGGCAACTTAGGGGCATTATCAACTTCTTCCTTCCCTTTCCTTGATACATTTGAAGAGTTAGCAGGACTCACTCTTTCATGTAACCTATCATATTTGATGGATTCTCACCATGACTTGCACTACATGACCCTTTTGGCCCACTCAAGGCTTGTGACTTTGCACCTTTCTTTTTGCAGCCACATTCTCTTCTACACCGACCCCCAAATCATCTTTTACATCAGCATACCAACTTGCCATTTCATAAAAAATAACATCCTTGCTCACCCTCACTTTACCTATGACAAGATTATAACACTTGTACCCTTTCTGCTCAAGGGAATAGCCAATGAATATGCATTTTTGGGCTTTTGGATCAAGCTTACTTCTTAGCTTATCCAGTACATGTACATAAGCAATACATCTAGACACTTTAGAATCTAATAAATCTGGTTATTCACCAGTAAAAGATGGGGACAGGGTTAGAATATAGACATGTGCTTTCGGGTCTATCTCGACACGGGGCCAATGGTAAAGGGGCTCAAATGAGAGATGATCTCTCAAAGAGCAAGGTTAGCTAATGGAACTTAAAGACCTTAGGGTTAGCTTCATTAAAGACCTCCAATGGCTAGTGTTAAAAGTCCTTTGACCTTAGGTAAGCTAGGGTTGTGCTTGAGGTGGAAACCCGGCCCAAGCTTGAGGTGCTTGTCATGCTTGCTAACTAAGGTGCTTGTCGTGCTTGCTGACTAAGGTGCTTGAGCTGCTTGTTGTGCTTGCTGACTAAGAAGCTTGAGGTGTTTGTGGGAACACTACCCAAGCTTGAGGTGCTTTGTCATGCTTGTTGACTAAGGTGATTTGTTCCACAAATTCAAAGGATCCCCACACAAGGAGGGGCGAGCCCTAAAGCTAGGGGGATGAGAGAGAACACACACTCACACACACACACACATAAGGTAAGCCAAAGCTTCAAGAGGCAGCAAGGACACATGTCACGCCCCTACCCATGTTGCCCTCATGGTGTTTCTAAAGCCTGTTGGTTGGCCTCCCAAGGGTCCAATGATAAATTAGTTAGCTTAATTATTTTTTTTAGCATTTATTAAGTCCTCTCTCTCAAAGGGGAAAGGGGGACACCTATCCCAAGCCTACCCTTGTTGCTTGATATGCCTCTTGCATGTGATTGGCTAGGCCTGGAAGGGTCCAATGAGCTTCAAGCATGAGCTACAAGGGGAGGTCGACCAAAGCAAGAAGGGGGGCTGCTTGGGGGGTATGCTCTCCCACACACACTCACACACATCCTCATTGTGTCAAGTGCAAAGTGCAAGAGCTCCATCTCCTTTTCCAAGCTAGTAGAGAAGTTGCAAGCCTACACTAACACTCTTGCTATGGAATGCAAATCCAACCAAGAGCCATGCTTCAATGCTTAAACTTGCCATCTTCATTACTATGCTATTACATATGTTAGCAAGAAGAGTAATGATAAGTGAGGAACTATTTCTTTCTCCTACATGTGGAATGTTTCTTCTTCCTCTTCCCTACCCTCATTCCCTGCTAGATCTCTCCACCTTCCAAGGTGTTTGAGGCCTTGAGACTGAGTCTTGGGATAGTTAATGTTGTTTACAAAATTTTATGTTATGCTCGTGATGCATGAAGCTTTCATCTTCATTGAATCTCCTAGGTCACCCAAGGAACACAAAAATTGTATTGTACCAAGTCTGTCTTAATGGGAGAATCTATATACAAATGCTATTGGAGGGGGGACCACCGGCTCCACATAAATCGGGTCCTCAACTGTTGTCAAGTTATCTAAACACTCTCTCTTGCAAAAGTATTGTTAATGCCAAGTTAATTAAGTACTATGTTTATGTTGCTACCATCAATTAGTTCACCCTCATTTTCTCAAAGTAATCTCACAAAAATGCTCTCTTTAATTCTCCTTCTGCTATTCTCAAAGTTCATAGGCCAATTTCATTACACACATAGTATCTACATCCACCCATAGATGCAGTCTTTGCCAGACATTAGGAAGAGAATGGGGTCTAGGAGGGCCTCTTTATTTGGTAGTTTAAGGAAGTTAAACCTTTTGTATTAAGAAATTAATCAAAGGATAACTTTTGAATTCAAACAGACAAAACGACTATTTTTTTTGAATTCAAAGTTTCCCCCAAAATGAAATTTGAAATCTAGCAGGTAAAACCATATCATGTAGCATATCTATGAAAAGAGCTCGACGCATAGATTGTAGATCTGTTATATCCGCTCAAGGCGAAGATCAAATGTGGGAGTTATGGAAGGCCAAAAATCATGAAATTTTCCACCTCCCTTTTGGGGGGAAAAGTGCATCCTTTGACCACTCTTGGGTAGCAGCATGTTAACGTGTCACTAAATATGTTGTCCCGGACAGTGCTAGTTACTTGTGCTTGTTGGCATATAGTGAAAACGGACGGGCAAGTCCTTTGAATTTCAAATGTTCCATTAAAAAATTATTTTCTCTCCTCATGTGCTTCTGTTTTCAGTTACTGAAGACGACATGGGGAGTCTCTCTCTCTCTCTCTCTCTCTCTCTCTCTCTCTCTCTCTCTCTCTCTCTCTCTCTCTCTCTCTCTCTCTCTCTCTCTCCCTCTCCCGTTTGTTCCTTGCACGAGGAATCCTGCCTGAGAGATGAGTTGTCAAAGCTAAGCTCTTTCTCTTGTTCTGACACAGACCTACAAAAATGGAGAACCAGCAACCAACATTATTGCCACTAGCTCCAATGCTGGAAATGGAGTCGTACTGTAACGTGATGGTGAGCAAACCTTATGTGTAGCCCACCCACTCCAAATGAAGTCATTGGTTTTGTTGGTCACATCTATAGTTTTGTGAGGGCATTTGTTCATAGTATGTGTGTATTACAGCATCTAGTGTTGAGAGCTATACATTTAGGTGATTTTAAGTAAGTAACATATTATGCATGTATACAGTTCTAAAAAAAAAAGCAGAAGAGAGCCACTACAAGCAATGAATTACAACTCACAAGATCTAGCTCTTTTTGTAATCAGGGAATACGAGAGAGTAAGAAAGAGGAAACAATGGGAGCAGAAACAAATGAAATTTGAGCGACAACATCATGCCCTCAACGATGAGGTGAAAAAGAAAATCTCCTTCAAGATTGTGAGAGCTTTCAACAGTAGGAGTGAAGGTTTTAGTACAAAAGAAAAGTGGGAAATCTGGAATCTTGTTGCTCAACATCCGCATGTTCGGTCGATGCATGAAGTCTTTCAAGGAGGAGGCTGCAATACAGACCGCAATTGTCTCCAATGTCCACAACACACTGGCTACCGTCAAGCAGCCAGGTTCCAACGAGAGTTGTTTTTAAAGAATAGAGCATTGCAAAAGATGTTGAATTAAAAACATGCCTATTGCAAAAATTGTCAGGGTCCTAAATGTCAATCATCACACCTAGGCGATATCATGACAGGTGAAGCCTGATGTTGATGGTCGATTGTTTTCATTGGTTGCATGTCACAAGCAACACCGTCATAGCCCTATCACAAATGAAATTAAGGAATTGATCTACACATTTTGGAAAGTGGAGACTCGCTTTTCACCGAACAAGAATGGTGTTTGTCAAAAGAGGATGTGGAGGAAAAGGTACATAGAACACCCTGTGCACCTCCTAGACGAGCCTTAGGTGATCAATCAAATACTTGTACCATAACTTATGCATTTTATGCATTGCATCTCTAGTGCTTAGTAACTTGTATATGCTAATCAATAGCATACTGATTTGTAGACTTTTGCTAGTTAGCATATGGACTGTGTTGGTTAGCATATTGACTATGCTAGTTAGCAATATGCTAGTTAGCAATATGCTAGTTAGCAATATGCTAGTTAGCATATGGAGTATGCTAGTTAGCATGTCTTGGGTTCTAAATAGCATACAAAGCTAGTTGGTTAACACAATATGTATGCTAATTAACATACCTCGTATGCTAGTTAACATACCTAGTATGCTAGTTAACATACCTAGTATGCTAGTTACATACCTAATTTGCTCAATTTCATGATAAGTACGTTGTCTAATAGAAAGTGATTATGCTAGTTAGCATATGGAGCTTTCTAGGTAGCATATAGAGTATGCTAGTTAGTAGGCCTTTAGTTCTAAATAGCATACAGAGTTAGTTGGTCAACACAAAAGGTATGCAAGTTAACACCACTTATGCTAGTTAACACCTAGTATGCTCACTAGCATGATGGGTATGCTATTTAAGACAAGGGTTATGCTAGTTAGAACTAGTAGTTGGGTTAGGTATGCTAGTTAGCATATGGAGTATGCTGATTGGCATAAGGAGTATGCTAGTTAGTATGCCTTGTGGTCTACCTAGCATATAAAGTTAGCTAGTCAGCACAAGATGTATGCTAATTAACATCATTTATGCTAGTTAGCACCTAGTATGCTCAATAGCATGATGGGTGTCCTAATGCGTATACTAGTTAGCATAGTGAGTATGATAGTTAGCATATGGAGTATGTTGATTGGCATAAGGAGTATTCTAGTTAGTATGCCTTGTGTTCTACCTAGCATATAAAGTTAGCTAGTTAGCACAAGATGTATGCTAATTAACATCATTTATGCTAGTTAGCACCTAGTATGCTCAATAGCATGATGGGTGTCCTAATGCGTATACTAGTTAGCATAGTGAGTATGATAGTTAGCATATGGAGTATGCTAGTGATCATATAGACTCTACTAGTTAGCATATGGATTGTGCTAGTTAGCATGCCTTGGGTCCTAAATAGCATACGGAGCTAGTTGGTTAACACAATATGTATGCTAATTAACATACCTGGTATGCTATTTAACACACCTAGTATGCTCAATTGCATGATAAGTACATTGTCTAACAGAAAGTGATTATGCTAGTTAGCACATGGAGTTTGCTAGGTAGCATATGGAGTATACTAGTTACCAGGCCTTGAGTTCTAAATAGCATACAGAGTTAGTTGGTCAACACAAAAAGAAAGGAAGTGAACACCACAGTTAACAACTAGTATGCTCACTACCATGATGGGTATGTTATTTAAGACAAGGGTTATGCTAGTTAGAACTAGTAGATGGGCTGCCAGTATGCTAGTTAGCATATGGAGTATGCTAGTTAGCATGCCTTGTGTTCTACCTAGCATACAGAGTTCGCTAGTCAACACAAGATGTATGTTAATTCACATAATTTCTTCTAGTTAACACCTAGTATGCTCAATAGCATGATGGGTGTCCTAATGAATACGCTAATTAGCATATGGTCTGTGCTAGTTAGAATGCCTTGTGCTCTACCTAGCATATAGAGTTACCTGGTAAACACAAGATATATGCTAACTAACACTCTTTATGCTAGCTAACATACGTTGTTGCATGCACATTAGGATGTTGATTGTGCTATTTAACACTATGATTTGTTTTCATGAAATTTTTGTACCCAAACCATATGGAGTCCTGCTATTAAAAGCGTAAATTGTAAGAGACCAAAGGAGGCGGACTTTGAGCTTGTTTGATCACTTAGGGAATTATGCTGCTTAGAGATAGCAAATACAGGTAATAGTATTAATGTAAAAGTATTTTCATATGTACAAGCTCAATGTCAAACACTCTCCCATCAGGCATTCCCTTCTATGGAAAACTGCATTTGTGGGCTTTGGACAGAGAACAGACTCCCACATATGTGTGACACCTTTGAACGTGTGATGTGAAGCCAAGCGACCCTTGCTAATGTTCTCACCTGGGGCACAGATACTGCATATATAGTCACAACCTGCTCTATGCAGCCCAAAAGCACGAGAGCGCATGTGGTTTAATGTGTCCTTCAAAAAAGACATTTGCACATGGTATTCGAAACAACATGTGTATCTATCCTTGAGCCGCCTACAAAAGTATGGCTACAACATCTCAAACATTCTCATGCCAATCTTGCAATCTGGATGTTTTTCCTTGAATCTACGAAAGAACTCAACCTGCAACATCCAGATGATGATCAATATTCAGATTGCTAACTAGGACATAGCCCACAAATATAAATGGAAACTGTAAAAGAAGGCACACCCAGCTTATAAGAAAGGCATCAGGGTTTGGAAATATGTGTACAAAGTGTTAAGTATGGAGCCTGATTTACCTTGTAATCTTCTGTGGTAAAAGCGCACATTTGTAAGGCCCCCATTATGAGGAGAAGCCATCGTGCGTGAAGGAAAATCACTCATCGGAAACCAAAATTTTCACGGACAAGAATCAAGGGCAACTTTAGAGCCCCCGAGACTTTTTTTCGCCGGAATATTATGGCCGGACGGCGGCCGGAAAGTGGTCGGAAAACAATCGGTCGGTTGGCCGGTGGCCGGTAGTCAATGGCCGATGGCCGATGGTCGGAAGTCAATGGCCAGTGGCCGGTGGCCGAATTCAAAAGCGGACTTGTCTTCTCAAGGGTGGCCACACATGGACGGATTGGAGGGTCCGATTTGGACTTATTCGCACAAGGGCGGCTACACATGGCTGCCTCTCATAAGAGAGGGAAGCCATTTTGGCCTATAAAAGGAGTCCATTTCTACACACATTTCATAGTGTGAAGTTAATGCAACAAGGTGAGTGTGAGGTGGTGAGAGTGAAGCAAGGCGGGAGCTCTATCAAGGGTTTAATCCCTTTGTAAACTACTTCTTGTTTTGAAGTACTAAAGCCATTGAGTGGCTGCTTTCCCGTGGACGTAGCCCACATTGGGTGAACCACGTATATCGTGTGTACTCTCTCTCTCTCTCTACTCTATAATCTCGTGTATGTAAATCTGTCTCTCTCCATTAAATAATCTACTCAATTATCTATTTAGCTACGTCTTATTTCCTAACACAAAGAAGTCCAGTGGCTTGCACAATATGATAATAAGAAGGTATGCTAATTGTGTTCTGTGGGTATGCTAGTTAGCATAAATGGTATGCTAATTAGCATACTATTAATGATAGTTAGCATACACAATGTTCTAATTAGCATAACTTTTGCTGGTTTTCAAGGAGAAGAGATGGCAGCTTCATGTATAATGTGTATGCTAATGCTAATTAGCATACTGTTTATGTTGATTGGCATAAACTTATATATGCTAGCTAGCATAAACAATATGCTAATTAGCATAACTTTGTTGGTTTTCAAGGAGAAGATATGGCAGCTCTCTATATACTGTGTATATTAATTAGTATACTATGTTGTGAGTGGAATGCTAATTAGCATATTGTTTATGCCAACTGGCATAAACAGTATGCTAATTAGCATACCCTTGCTAGTTTAGGGAATAAGAGATGGTAGCTTTCTGTGTATTGGGTGTATGCTAATTAGCATACCTTTGCTGGTTTCAAGGAGAAGACATGGCAGCTTTTAGTTCACTGTGTATTCTAATTAGCATACTATTTATGTCAGTTGGCATAAATAGTATGCTAATTAGCATATCTTTGTTGGTTTTAAGGAGAAGAGATGACAGCTTTCTGTATATTGTGTGGTCTAATTAGCATGCTATGCTGTGAGTAAAAGTTAGCACAAACAAAAATGCACAGTATGCTAATTGAAGGTATGCTAGCATACTATGTATGCTAATAAGCATACTATTTTTTCCAGTTGGCATAAACAGTATGCTAATAAGCGTATCTTTGCTAGTTTCAAGGAGAAGAGATGACAAGTCTCTACATCCTGTGTATGCTAATTAGCATATTTTTAATGCCAATTTGCATTCTGTGGGTATGCTAATTAGCATAGTTAACTGGCATAAACAGTATGCTAATTAGCATAGGTTAGCTGGTCTCTGCATCCTGTGTATGCTAATTAGCATATCTTTGTTGGTTTTAAGGAGAAGAGATGACAGCTTTCTGTATATTGTGTGGTCTAATTAGCATGCTATGCTGTGAGTAAAAGTTAGCACAAACAAAAATGCACAGTATGCTAATTGAAGGTATGCTAGCATACTATGTATGCTAATAAGCATGTTGTTTTTTCCAGTTGGCATAAACAGTATGCTAATAAGCGTATCTTTGCTAGTTTCAAGGAGAAGAGATGACAAGTCTCTGCATCCTATGTATGCTAATTAGCATATTTTTAATGCCAATTTGCATTCTGTGGGTATGCTAATTAGCATAGTTAACTGGCATAAACAATATGCTAATTATCATAGGTTAGCTGGTTTCAAGGAGAAGGGATGGCAGCTTTGTGTATACTATGTGTGCTAATTAGCATACTATACTGAGTGGAAGTTAGCACAAAAAAATTTGTACAGTATGCCAATTGAATGTATGCTAATTCGCATACTGTCTATGCCAGTAGGCATAGACAGTATGCTAATTAGCATACCTTTACTGGTTTTAAGGAGAAGAGATAAGAGCTCTCTGTATACTGTGTATGCTAATAAGCATATCATGTCTGCTACATACTGTATGCTGGTTTCAAGAAGGGATGGCAGCTTTCTATATATTGTGTAAGCTAATTAGCATACTATGCTGTGAGTGGAAGTTAGCAGAAACAAAAATCCATAGTATGCTAATTGAAGTAATTCTAATTAGTATACCATGTATGCTAATTAGCATGTTGTTTATGCCAGTTGGCATAGATAGTATGTTGATTAGCATACCATTGCTGGTTTCAAGGAGAAAACATGGCAGCTTCCTATATACTGTATGCGCTAATTAGCATACTATGGTATGATGTGAGTGGAAGTTAGCATAAACAAAAATGCTCAGTATGCTAATTAGAATGTATTCTAATTAGATATTGTGAGTATGCTAATTAGCATACATGGTATGCTAATTAGCATACTATTTTGGTTGTGCTAGCATAAACAGTCTACTAACTAGCATAAACATTATGCTAATTAGCATACCTTGGCTGATTTCCATCAAGAATGTATACAAATTCAATGTTTACAAAATGCCAACAGTACACATATTATTTTCTTCAAAAAAAGAATAGTACAAGATCTGATCATTACTATCTGAAGTGAATGTCGGAATAGTTACAAACATTGGAAAGGCAATTTACAAATTTCCCTCATAATGTTGCAAAACTGCAAAGAGCCTCCTACTCTGGATAAGATCGTGGTTTAGCGCTCTTGTACACTCGCTTTTTCCCAATGTCGGTTTGCTTCTTTGTTTGCTGAGCTTTTGTGTCTTGTTCTCTTTCTTCTTCTTGCTGAGCTTTTGGTTCTTGCAACTCACTTTCTTCTTCTTCTTGTTGTTGCTTCTCTAATTTTTTCCTGTGTAGTCTCTCTCTCTTATGTCTTTCAGCTTCTTCATCAGCCTCCCTTTGTCTCCTACGCATGGCTTCATTATGTTGGGCCTTGTTGCACCAATGCATTTTTTATTCCATCTTCCTGATCACTTGTTGTGAAAAATAATCTGGGGCAGTTTCAAACGCATTTTCAGCTGTATACAATGTACGATCCGCTGATTGAAACCATAGGAACAGCCAGCTGCTCAAAGTATCTATCAGGAAGTTTTGCCGTTGTTCTTTGGTTTGGTCCTCTATCTTAGGAGTAACAAGCCAACTTCCTTCAGGGTTCTGACACACTTTGTACATACTATAGTCAATAATTAGACTGTTTTGGGGCCAAAGTTACAGTTCTTCCAAAACAATCTCAAATCCTTCAAGAATACAGGCTTATTATATATCTGCCAAGGCTGGCCACTACAATGACTCTGTGTAAAAACACCTCTCAGCTTAGCCCGCTGCTCTTTGAATATTGTTTTTAATACTACATTCACTTTAGGTGCCATGCTGGTGCTGCATATATACACATGGAAAAATCGGAGGCACCAATCCAAAAATTTGTGGCTGTCTCTGCGACAAAATACATACCTCTTATCTTGCACATTGTACTTTATCATTTCCCCTGCATGTTTAGGGGGAATGTCACCGTGCACTGGCTCTACAACTTGAACAAGCAATCCATTTAAATCAAGAAGCAAAGTGCACCCCTCGTCTGGCAATGGCTTTGGCATGCATATTGGGTCTAGCAGTGCATACCACTCAGCAAAAATAACTTCCCCGAGGGATAAACATAACTGAAGTACTCATTAATTTTTGTTAAGTGTTTAAGATAGCTACCCAGGCGCTTCTCAATCTCGTCTTTTTCTTTTTGTAACTGTCTAGCCTTGGCAATACGCCGCTTTCGTATGGTTTTGCATGCAATGGCATAATTCAAATCATGCTGGGAAACTAGCTGCAATTTCTCTTTCCATGTGACATAGAAATGGTATTGAATAAAGACATCATAAAAAACAAGAAAAAACTATTGAACTATTGCATAGTAAAATAATATTGAAAATATTTTTTCCATTATAAATATCTAGAGAGATACATGCCACAAAATGTGGAGCTTGCTAACACTACATAACTTGGACACAAAAGGGAACAGATTCAACATAATTTCTTGCAAGCATGTGAGTGAATGGCTTTCTTTTCACCTCTGCTGCGTTCATTTATGTCGTCCAAGGTGCTCAAAGGGGCAGCACATTTCTCGTCCCCAGGTTCTTTTAGAATCTATTCCAGGGCACCTTTTCTCTTTAATGTCACTTTGTTTACAAAACCCTGTAGGGGGCTTTTATCACTGGCGTCTTGCACAGTCAACCCACTGTCAGTCCTGAAACCTTCCTCTTGAGCACTCCTACCTTCCCCTTGCACACTCCTAACTGTTTCCTCTGAGACGCTTGCTTGATCATTTGTAGGGGGCTTGGGTTTGGGATGAGTAATTATAATCATGATAAGATCTTGATCATCATCATCTGTTTCTTTACCATCTGCAGAAACCTCGTGTGATGTCGCATGATGTGGCATTACATCTGCCCTTTCATGTTGTCTATCCAACTCATCAGACTCATCATTACAGAGCTTCTCTTCTTTCCTTTGATTGATAGGTGTCTTGTTAGGTTCGCATCCTGCATCATTGATACCTGTGTATTCCATTCACCCGTTAATTTTCATCGATACCATTATTATTTCTTGTATGCATAGTGTGACAAGTAGCATTCCATGTATGGTAGGCATCTATATCCTATAGACATTCATATTGTCTATGCTAACTAGCTATACTAACTAGTATACAAAGTGTGCTAACTACCATGATCAATATGCTAACTAGCATACAAAATATGCTAACAAGGAAGTGTGAATATAGTGTGTATGCTAACTAGCAGAGAACGTATTCTAATTAGCATACATAAAATGTTAAGAGGCAAAATTGGGTGTATGCTAATGGTATGCTTATTACTGATGGTGTGCTAATTAGCATACATGCTATGTTAATTAACATAAATGGTATGCTAATTAGTGTACACAGTTGTATGCTAATTAGCATACGATATATTCTAGCATAGATGGTATGCTAACTAGAGGATAAGTTATGCTAATAGACGTCTCTGCTAATTAGCATACCATCTTTGTTGGTTAGCATATTGTGCATGCTAACTAAAATACACATTACGATAACTAGCAAAGAGGTATGCTAACTAGCATACAAATTATGCTAGCTAGCTCAAAATGTATGCTAACTAGCATAGAGATATGCTAACAAGCATACACATTATGCTAGCTAGCAAAGAAGGTATGCTAACTAAACATTGAATGCTTATTAGCATGCACCAAATGCTAGCTAGCACCAAGATATGCTAGTTAGCATACCGAGTATGCTAATTATCATGCCTTTTTTTATAGTTAGCATACTTGCATGCTAGCCATCATACACAATGTTCTAATTAGCATAAAAAGTATGATAATTAGCATATTATATATGCTAATTAGCATACCTTGTTAGCTACTTAGCACTCATGGATATACACAATGTTCTAATTAGCATAAAAAGTATGCTATTAGCATATTATATAGCCATGTGTGCTAACTAGCTATTATATATACTAGTTAGCATACTTTTTGTGCTAATTAGAAAATTGTGTATGATGGCTAGCATGCAAGTAAGATAACTATAAAAAAAGGTATGCTTATGCATGCTAATTAGCATACCTTTTTACTAATTAGCATACTTGCATGCTAGCCATCATACACAATGTTCTAATTAGCATAAAAAGTATGCTAATTAACATATTAAATATGCTAATTAGCATATCTTGTATGTTAGTTAGCACATTGTGTGTGCTAACTAACATACAGGGTATGCTAAATAGCATACCTTGTTTGCTAGTTAGCACATTGTGCACTAATTAGTTTATTTAACATGTTGATTAGCATACTTTGTGTCTAATTTGGAAACTCTCTATGCTAGTTAGCATGCATATTTTGTTAACTAGCATATAAGCTATGCTTATTAGCATACACAGTATGCTAACTAGCATACAAAAAATGCCAACTAGTATTCACAATGTTAACTAGGATAATTAGTTGTGCTAACTAGCATACACAGTATGATTACCACCATGACAATGTATGCTAGCTATATCTCATAGTATGCTAACTAGCATAACTAGGTTTGACAACTACCATACAAAATATGCTAGACACCATACCCACTAAGCTAACTAGCATACCTTCTATGCTAACTAGCATAACTAGGTTTTCCATACCAATCTAACTAGCATACCTTCTATGCTAACTAGCATAAACAAGGCTATCAAGGCTGGATAAGTGTTCCTTAACATTATCTTACCAGAACTTTGTGTGATTGGAGGTCCTTGCCTTGTGACCTTGCCACACCATTCAGGCGGTATCCTCTACTAGCAGGTGGAAGCTCTACATTCGGTCCCCAGGGAGCATGCAGCAACAAAGCAGATTAGGTGATAGGTATGCTTACATGGCATTTTGACCATTGCACTGATTTCATGTACTTCTAGTGGCAGACCACAGCCAGTACACGCGTTGCTTGTTGTCCCATCGTGTACCCCTCCTATACACTCTGTAAAAGTGTTCATAGCTATCTTGCATAGGGCAGTGGGGATGAAGGAGCCTTGTATCATCCTACTTATTTGCATGATCAACTGCAATTGATTATCACAAGCACTTTCACTTCTTGCACCTCCACATTAATCTACAAACCAATCAAAACAGAGGCATGGTAAGTACATAGGATAGTTGTGCACATATTCAAAACATAAGGTTCAATCACAAAAACCATCAGCACTTACATGAAGACAAGTTATGTCAATATCAACAGCAGTGGGGGTGTCCTCACTGTGAGGAAACCCCAAACCATCTAGTGTCTCCTTCAGTGTTTCGATCTTTACTTTGAGCTCTATTTCTCTCCTTGCATCCACACTGGCAGTGAGGCCTTAACACCGCAATTTATTCTCAGCATCATGAAGCTTATGTCTCATATCAAGTACTACAGGGATGACCATATCATGGCTTGCTTTCAGAACCCTTGCAGCTTCAAGCTCCTCACCCGCATTCTTGAGCTGCTGTTTAGCATCTTGCAGTCAATTTCTGAGATGGTCATTTGCACTCATGATGTGCTGCAAATCAGAGAGCCCAAAATATGACACGCTTGCTGTCACTTTGTGAGAGCTGCTAATAGAGAGAGGTGTTGCCCTGGCAGCAGAAACAACGTTCGAAGCTACTTGGCCAGCACATATTAATCGTCCTTTGTTTCTGTGGAGTCCTCCTCTGTTTTTTGACTTGAGGGGCACCCTCCACTTTTCAATATGGGCATCATAGTATCCTTTTTCTCGAAGGTCCTGCAAATGCTGGACAACAAACTCAGCCCAATTGAACTGCATGATTGAGCCACTTGAAATTTTCACTGAATCGAATTGTTTTACAATGTCGGTGGGGACCTTCTGGTACACCCTGTAGTGCAGCTGAAGTACTTGGTTTTACATGTCGCTACGAATGCTACTACATTTGAAGCAATATTTGATGCAATCCTTCACCTCTTTAAATACACTGAACCACTCCAAATCTGTAATATGCTTCCACTTCACCAATTTGGGAGTTCAGTTTGGGAGCTTTCCATCAGCCTGCACACCACACAGGATTATAAGATTCAAACCTTACAGAACCCCACTAGAATAGGGCTGTCAAATAATTTCTACATAGGCAATTGTGCGGGCTCTCCTTAGATGCAATCGGCTAAGCATGCACCTTGAATGCCTAACGCAATGCACAAGCACTTGATCAGTGTGAGAGAATCCACAACTAGATTGCAGCCAGGGGCTACTGCAAAAATAAGCATATAAGCTGAATGCATAGTTCTCTGTGTTGATTGCAGCATATGCTTAGCAACACAATTTTCTCATGGGTGAGAGTATTCACTAATATATTAGTAGTCGGGGTATGCTGGAGAAATGTGTCATGCTTTGCTTGATTTACAACTTCCAAATGTGGCCCCCTCAGTGAAGAGAGAGAGAGAGAGAGAGAGAGAGAGAGAGAGAGAGAGAGAGAGTACATGAGTCCTACTTCCCCTTCCCTACATGCATGTACTTTGACATTGGGGATCCTTGGGAATTAGAATCATTCAATCTTTTGCAGGGCGGAGGAGAAGCAACAGAACCTTTGCCCCTCGACTTCCTTCTCGGTGGAGTACTATCAAGATTGATGTCGGAGGTGGCTGGCTCCAGTGGTGAGCTATCCTCCACTTGGGCTGACTACTGGCCTCTGACTGCATACTTGCTTGCAGCTCACAATTGCTTTCCTCCCTCTCTCTAGCATGTGGCCCCTGAGCTGTGCTTCCCTCCATGCTTCATGACTACACCACTACCTCAACATAGCGACTGAGCTTAAACTATTAGAGATTTTAAAAATATTACGATTCATTTTTTCAAAGTCCAAGTATTACACTTTGTATAGTTCATGATGGTGGCCCACAGACTTGAAAAAACATGACTATCCTATCCATGTGTTATGCTTACAAGATGTGCTTTGTTGGCATTTGTTAACTAGCACAAAAAGCGCGACACATTAACATGCTTTCACCCTCTTACACATCTCTTACACACCCACCATTCTTGCACACATGGCGTACACGTTTCAAAATGTTAATCATCTCCATAAGCTCATGGAAAATAAAGAGGCCCTCCTACACCCCATCCTCTTCCTAATGCCCCATACATCTATATACGCTAAATACAATGCACTCTTGCTTACATGCTCATCATGAGGAAAGCATATTTTTTCCTGCTTTCCAAATTGACAAGCTTCCCAAATAAATTGGATTTAGTAGCTTTAAATATTGGCACACCTATAACCATCTCTTTCATCTTAAGCCTCTGCAAATTTATATGACCAAAAATTTTGTGTCAAATTTCAATATCTCGAACAAGACCTGCACCTCGTCCAAACATGGCAGCATTCACCCGAGGCACATTTACATCCAAAGTAAACATTTTATCCACTTTTTCTTCTTGTGAAACCAGCCTTCCATTCTTCTTATGCTCTTCAACAAAGAGACCATCAGCAAGGCTTTCATTAACGTGATCACAATTACATAAACATGTTAATAACGTTGAGTGATCACATTTCAAAATATGTGATCACTTATATATTCACGCAACTTCCCCTTTACCTATAGCAATCATCCAATTCAATAAGCCCGCTCGGACTTTTTCATTTCCTGGCAGGCTCGGTTTAGGGTTCACATAGCTTCCTAGTAAGGCCATAAAAAAAACACATACTCTGGTTTTGGTGGGTTGCCACATCATCATTTATCGGGCTTTTTGTGATCACATTAATTGTGATTATGTGAATGTGATAATAAAAATTGTGATCACAAGTAATTCATATGTACATGATCATGTGAATATTAAATCCCTTTACCATCTACCATAGACAATGGCACATTTTTTGTATGCAGTTTCTACATAACCACGACTTTATAAGGTCTACATTTACTTCAATCATTCACCATGACTAGTCATGTGATTTGATGCACCAGCATGCACATACCAGACATTATTGTTGGATTTTGCCACATTTGTAGGCATAGTGTTTAGCATGTATACTGCATCACAAATACCATCTTAGCTCATCTACATTCCAGCTAGTGGTTGCATAATTGTTTTGATGCCTTCTATCTGGAGAGTCACGTTCAAAGTGACCATGTCTTCCATAACCCCAACATACTGCATTTTCATGTTGACTTGCGTTATTGCATTGTTTATTTCCACTCTTCGACTCCCCCTGCCCCAAAAGTTTTCTCAACCACATGTATTCTGACCTTGATTGTTATTCTGATGTTGTGCTTGGTGATTGCCTCTTCCGCGGTCTCCTCCACGACCTGTACCACGTCCTCTTCCTCTCATGGCTTCCAAAATGTTGTCATAATTGACCTTACTTTGATAAATCCATGTTGATGGGGGTGATAACGTTCTCTAGGAGTGGAGAGATGCTTAGGGCCATAGATTTGGCTATAATTTTATAGGCCACTGACATCATAGTAATGAGGCACCAAGTTTCAGCTCGGAGTAGCAAACTTATTTGGGGACAGGTTTGATAAGGCCTCTCTTGATGCTTAAGTCCAAGACTCCCTTGATCATAGTGATAGTGGACTTGAGATCATCCCAAAATTCTTTGAAAACCTCGAGAGTCAAACCGTGCCATCTCGGGGCCTTCTCTTTACCAAGAGCTTGTAGGCGCATCTAAGAGAATTCCTTCTCAGTGAACTTTACACTTTACCTTAATACCATTAATTTTTTGACAAATAAGATCAAAATATTGTGACGTGCAGTCACAAGAGAGAGAATGAGACTAAATTGAGCGTCCCTGCTACTACGAGCATGAGAACCTCTTTATATAATGCTAAAGGTTGGTTACAACTGATGGGCTCATTCCACAAACCTCGAGTACGACGCCTACACACCACACCTCCCCAATTAGGGAGAAAAACGATGGATCTCTTCTTTACAGATTTGGACTGAGAAGGGACTCCACACGACTGAAGGGACTACATCAACTCCGACGCCTCATCCGGGGGGAGTGACCTTACAACGGCTTAGTGGCTAAATGCTTAGAGGACTCTACTTGACAAAGACAACATCTCGACATAGGCATTGCATTAGGTCGCTATTCCAATACAAATGGCTAAGCAAGGAACAACAAAAGGAGGGCTATGGCATAACGGCATGAACATGATGTTTTTGGTGACATACATCGCTCCCAGAAGGGACTTGGTGTGATGATACTGATTACTCAACAAATACTAAATTGTGAAATGAGCTAAAGGTAAAAATACTATCACTAAACACAATGAAAGGTTTGAGCTTCAAGGGGTTGTAGCTCTGCTTCATGACCAACAAGACAAAAAGATCGGACACCTCTACAACAACCAATGTGCAGCAACTCCCATCTCTTCGAATATATAAATCAAGGTGTGATAACCAATTGATCATTGTATTGCCTTGGTAGCTGAGTTGAACTTGAAACTGATTGAATAGGTGAGTAGGCATGGCAAACCAAGAGAACTCTAGTAGTTGTAGTACGTTTGTGCAGCAATTAGGAAATATGATGAAGAAAATTTGGAAGTTAACGCAAAATCGAACTGCTAGTGCCACATGCATGAATCGAGAATTCGACAAGTACCCGAGGACTGTGCACGGTGCTTATACAGTCGACCATCTTTCTTGCTAACAGCGTACAATTCTGGCGCTTTTTTTTTTTGCTGCCATGCTGGACTGGATGACAACATTGATGTCGAGGTGGATAAGACCTGCGCACTGGGTTGCTAAAGCTGCACATCTGAACGGTGATGTGGGGCATGCACACTATGGTCGAGGAAAACCTGCGCGCTTCCTGCTCTACACACTACTTTGCTTCTAGCTCTGCACACTATCCACCACAGATCGAATGGCGTGGCCTCCTCCGCCTTCGTTTTTAACGTTTAGCAAATTGAGGGACAGAGCTTATATATTACTGTCAAGGGCGGATAACAACCCTAACAGCAGTGACAAGCAGTCTACTACTTCAAGCTAGGGATGCGAGGGTCTGATCAACAGGACGGGTCGGGTGAGCATTGGCCGGACAAAGGACCGACGAAGTCAAAATGCAGACACCTTTGAATTGCAGCGAATTCTGTGGCGTTGTAAAACATGGGAGGGCGAAGGTGAGCCTTGGTCGTTGAGCTTTGGGTTGTGAAATATCCTACCACTATTAACGGTGCTCACTCAGTGCCTCAATCATCTCACCCACCCCCTAAATCATCTCCCCCTAATGTAGGCAACGTCCCTTCATCATAGCACTTACCCAATAAGGCTCCCCTTGCCTAATGTATATAAAGGCACCTTTGTTATGTTGAAGAGCATGCAAGTTCTTATTTCATTCTATCAATACAAGTTAGCTTTGCTTCCTTGCTACACTGCAGTGTCTCTCTCTCTCATTATTTACTTTGTTAGATTAGTTGTTATTAGCATCAGTTCCTATTTGCTTCACATGGTATCAGAGCTTCATAGAGCTTAGGAACTCGCCTTAGCCCCTTGCATCTCTGTCTTAGCTAGCACATAGAGCCCCTCTCTATTATCTTCGAAGCACTCGAAGGTCTGCTCGTTCACATCAAGGAATCCGGAGCCTTGCACGATGGCCGAGTCATCCTCTATGTCCTCTGCCGCATACAAACCTCGCTACGTCATCGACAAACTCAACGGCACGAATTACCAAGTATGGAAGATACGAATGGAGCTTTACCTTACACAGCTTCAACTCTGGGAAATTACGTCGGGCGTCGAAGCTCAACCCGACAAACCCAAAGACAAGGATCCTATTGGCATCTCCGATGTCTACAATGCTTGGCAAAGTAAAAATAATAGTGCCAAGATGGAGCTTATTCTCCACTGCCAAGACCGGCAAGTCCAAATGATGAAGAAGCTCACCACCGCCAATGCTATTTGGAAGTTCTTTGAGAAGAACTACGAGCATACCGACCTCGTTTACCAAGTTTCCCTGATCAAGAAACTGGTAAACACCACTATGCATGAAGGTCAGTCTTCATCCAAGTTCTTAGAAACTTGGCAGATACTTCTAGACGAAGTACTCATATCAGGGCTAGCAATCCCTGAAGAGCTGCAGTCCATGCTCTTGTTGGCCTCCCTTCCCGCATCATGGAGGGCCTTCATCACCACCCAAGCCACGACGGAAAATCTACAGCTACAAAATCTAGTAGCAAAGATTCAACAAGAAGAAACCCTTCGCGACCACACCAATGGCTCGCAAAAGTCTACGGCATTAGTCACTATGGCTAAACCTCACAAACCTCACCCCGGCAAGAAGACGTTCAACCACTCTGGCCCTCCTCATCAGCACCACAACCATGGAAAGAAACATCATTCAAGCCCGAAGCAATGCACCAATTGCCATCGCTTTGGTCATATTGCAAAGG
This sequence comes from Adiantum capillus-veneris, assembly GCF_014529385.1. Taxonomy (NCBI): domain Eukaryota; kingdom Viridiplantae; phylum Streptophyta; class Polypodiopsida; order Polypodiales; family Pteridaceae; genus Adiantum; species Adiantum capillus-veneris. Next base: position 96,296,433 of record NC_140938.1, on the reverse strand, counting down.
ATTGTCGGCAACCCCGTAATCAAAGTAATTTTCGGCCTCCTGCTGCATATTCTCAATTTTATCCGTCATACCCTCAAGGGGGGGCTAGACCCCTTCTGTCTTCACCCTCTTCTCATGGCCAAGCTCATTATGCTGATATATCTACATATGAGAATAACCCTTCTTATCCTATGCAATTATATGCCGCTACTCTCCATAGTTCATGTCATAATAATCAATATCTAATTCTCCTAAATGATTTTCTCATATTAAACTGATCATTTAATGTGGGGAAGTGCCAAGGGAGAAAAAGCTAGAATATTGGTTAAGCTAGCAGACCGGCCACAGTAGGGATCCAAAGGAGGGAAAATAGGGATCCAAAGGGGGGGCCATCTGCAAAAGAGCCATGTGAAACAATGGGCCAAAAAGACCCTAAGGTTCAGCCCATTAAGACTTCCAAAATGCTAAGGTTCCAAAATTCAAAGGTTGTGTCCAAAGGTCAACCCTAGGGAAAATTGGATGCTTAGTGTGTGCCCTAAAAAGTCTTTGCACATCCCTACATGGGAGGGGGCGAGCCCCAAAGCTAGGGGATGAGAGAGAAAGCCACACACACACACACACAGGCTCCCTTTACACAAAGGGAATGAGGGACACATGTCAGCTCCCTAGGCCAGATGCCCACAAGGTGTGCCCAATTCCTATTGGAAGACCCTTGAAGTGGACCAATGAGAATTAAGCTAGAGTAAATCTAGTTTAATTAATTTAAAAACATTTAATAAAAGAAACCAATGAGAATTAAGTCTCCTAGAAGACTATTGGGCAGTCTCCCAAGGGGTCCAATGAGCATTCAGGAGCCCCATGGCTTGCCTGATTCCTATTGGCCAGGAGGCAAAGGGGTCCAATGAGAGTTTAGTTTAATTATTTAATTACCTAAAGCTCTCACAAAAGGGGAAAGAGGGACACATGTCAGAAGGCTATCACTTATGCTGCTTAATTCCTATTGGCTTGACCTGGGGAGGTCCAATGAGGCAAAAGCCAGACCTAATTAGCAGCTAGGGCTCGCCCAAGAGAGAGGGGGGGCTGATTTTTGCTTGGCATTGACACACACACACACACTCACACTTGACCATGTGTGAAGGAAGAATACTCTATCTCCTCCCAAGCTTTAATGGAGAGCTCATCACCTACTCCAAGCTTGTGAGATAGAAGCCTACATCAACACTCTCTTGGCATATGGATGCAAATCCAACCAAGAGCCAAGCTTCAATGCATGCTCATCTTCTCTACCAAGCTAATTACTAAGCTAAGCTATGCTAATATGAGTGATTATGTGAGGAGATGTACATCTTTCTCGTAAGATACTTCTTTTTCTTCTCAATCTACTCTCATACCCTGCTAGCTCTCACCATCTTCGAAGGTGTGTGAGGTCTTGGGTCTGAGAACGGGGATAATTCAAGTTGTGTTTGATTAAGTGTTTTGCTTGGTGTATGAAGCTTCCATCTTCATTGCACTAGCTAGTCTTGAAGGAACACAAAGAATTGTATTGTACAATGTCTCTCTTGATGGGAGAAACCATAATACAAAGCCTTTTGGAGGGGGGACCGGCTCCATGCAAATCCGGTCCTCAACTGTTGTCAATAGCTTAATTGCTCTCTCTTTTGAAAGTATTGTCGATGCTATCTAACTAGGTGTTATGCTTTTTGTTGCTCTCTCCACCCAAGCACTCTTGTAATTCTCATTAGGAATCTATTCTAATGAAATGCCCACTATATTCATGCTAATTTCCGCTACACATAAGATTTTAGGCCATTAAATGTTACATTGGTATCAGAGCTCAAGGTTTCTCTTTTCTTGCTCAAGAAGGGAGGTCCTCAAGCTAAGTACAAATGGTTGGTATTATTAATTGCCTGTGAGTAAGTAGAATAGGGATTTTTCAGCCTTGCAGTGCGCCTGCCTTTGTGCAGTTAACGGGGCATCACCGTCGAGAGCTATGGTCTTAATAGTGGAGTCCTACGGGGCTTGCCTACGGCTTAACCACTATTGAGCTATTAGAAGCTTGACAAGAGCCGGTGCTGTTTTGGTGTCGAAAGACCCTCTCTTCTATTCCTTGCAATTAATGGTATTCGAGCCGCGGGTACAGTAGCTTGAGTGCTTTTTCTAAAGGGGTAAAGAGGAGTAGCAACTAAGGCTTGAAGTGCCAAAGTACACCTAAAAAGTTTACACCTAAAAGTTGTTAGAATGGCTGACAATAGTAAAGAGAGTGAAATTAATGTTGATAACTTTGATTTTGCTCATGAGCAAGCTACTAATGATGCTTCAATGCTTGTTAACTATCTTGTTTCTAGGCTTCAACAAGCCATGGGCAATCCATCTCTCCAAAGTGAAGTGCAACGGCAGCTTCGTGTTCACGGGATTCTCCAAGCTCATCACCATGACGAGAGAACACCTAGGAAGCCTCCTTGTGAGACTACCAAAAGAGGTCTCTCTCCGATTCGGGAAGAAGAAGAGAATCCATATGAAGGGCTCAAGAACTTACTTCTTGATGATGCATCTCCTTCCCAAAGGAGAACTCAAGAGCCTCCACCGAAGGAACGAGAAAGAAGCGAGTCTCCCGCCACCTCGGCGGAGATGGCTCCACGAAGACGGCGGGCTAAACGCTCTCCATCACCACCAAAGCGGAGAAGACCATCACATTCTTCTCCACGCCATAATTCAAAGAGGGATGATAAAAAGCAAGAGAAGAAAAAGGCGAGAAAGAGGACACCCTCTTCTCCATCTTCTTCATCCTCTTCCTCTTATGAAAGCTATCGTGAAGACGACAAAGATCAAGACAAGAAAAAGGTGAGAAAGAGGTCACCCTCTTCTCCACCTTCTTCAAATTCTTCATCTTCTGAAGAAAGTGATGGTGCAACTTTTGAACCATCAAAAAGAAGAGGCCATAGGAAATCCTATGCCGCATGGAAGAGGTCGTCCAAGCTGAAGAAATTCAAAGAGGGAGGGAAGAGCATCTCTTTCCTTACCTATGATGGCACCTTCGGTGCTACAGACAAAGTTTTGGCCTTTATCCAACAATTCGATGCGGCGTTTGGAGATGAGGGCTTCACGGAGTCCTCTAAGCTACGCCATGTAGCTATGCACTTTCAAAAGTCCGCCAGACAATGGTGGTCTAGCCTACGAGCCAACGGTGAAGCTCCACGAACATGGAAGGCTTTAAGAGCTTCCATTATGAAGCAGTTTTTGGCCACCGATGCCAAAGACAAAGTACTCACCGAATGGCGAAGCTTAAAGCTCTCTCCCAATGAATCCATCCACAAATATGTAGACAAGTTTTGGGACCTACAACTCAAAGCCACTGTCTTCAAAAAGTTGGATTTTGGAGAGCAAAAGCAACAATTTTGTGCGGGCTTAACCGAAGAAATGGCGGAGTATGTCAACTCCCAAAGGCCACGTACCATATCGGCGGTAATACACCATACTATGGTGGCCTCGCGAATCAATTTCCAAACGGGGGGTAAAAGAAATAATAAGCCCCCGGAAAACAAGGGTTCCAATGAGCCTAAGGGGAAGGACAATGTCCAAAAGTCTCCTAAGGGCAATTCCAACAAAGCTAAAGAGAAGGGAGTTTACAAAGGAAAGAATAAACTCTCTCCTGAAGAGCTTGAGCGTTATCGTAAAGATAACCGGTGTTTCAAGTGCGGCAAACAAGGGCATGCGTACCGCGCTTGTCCCCAAAAGAACAACCGCCAAGATCCTCCTAGAGCTTCTTTGGTTGAAATCCAAGAGGAGGAGATTCATCAAACTCACCACAAAGGATCTCTTCTATGCCATGCTTGGGGAAAGGTAAGAGAACATGATGCTTTTATTCTCTTTGACCCTGGTTCTACTCACAATTTCATATCTATGGAGTTAGCCACCAAGCTAGGCATACAATCCTACGAGATGGGAGATATCCTACCCGCAGACAGTGCCTTCAAGGGGCAAGAAGCTTCAGTCACTCCCTTAATCGAGAAATTGAGGCTTCATGTCCAAGGCTATGTGGACAAAGAGGACTTCTTTATCTCTCCTCTCAAGCATGAGGATGTAATCCTAGGGGCACCATGGTTTGACCGCCTGGCTGCCCATGTTAAATTTCCTGAAAGGAGAATCTCCTTTAAGTTCAGGGAAAAGGACATGTATATAGATGCTAAGGAGATGGGTAACACCATCCCCATTGTACATACACCAGCTTTCAACAAGTCAATAAAGAGCTCTATTTCCGTGTACATGATTTTTGTTAAAGATTCTCAAAATGAACCTAATGCTTTAGCAAAAGAAAATAAAAGCAACCAAAAGGAATTAGAGTTATCCAATTTTCTCAAGGGGTTTCAAGATGTCTTTATTGACGACATCCCTTGTGAGCTACCTCCTAAACGAGGTAATGACGACCATGCAATTGAACTTCTTCCAGGAAGTTCACCGCCTAACAAACCTCCTTATAGAGTTTCTCAAGCTCAACAAGAGGAGATTATGCGGCAAGTGCATGAGTTAGTTGAGAAGGGCATGGTTAGGCCTAGCTCATCTCCATTTTGCTCACCTGTGCTATTAGTGCAAAAGAAAGACGGCACATATCGTATGTGTGTCGACTATAGAGCACTAAATAGGATCACTATCAAAAATAGGTTTCCCGTTCCACGGGTAGAAGACCTATTTGATAAGCTACAAGGATCGACCTACTTCAGTAGGATTGACCTAAAAAGTGGCTATCATCAGATAAGGATAGTTGATCAAGACATTGTAAAGACCGCATTTCGTACTACATTTGGTCTTTACGAATACATTGTCATGCCTTTTGGCTTGACTAATGCACCAGCCACATTCAACCGCTTGATGGAGAAGCTGTTCAGGCCTCATCGAACCTTCACTGGAGTGTTCTTTGATGATATTATCATCTACTCTAATTCATTGGAGGAACACAAGCAACACCTCCAGGTAATATTTCAAGTTTTAAGAGAGAGTAAACTTTATGTTAATCGAAAGAAAAGTGAATTTTTCTTGCAAGAGATTCAATATTTAGGTCACATTATCTCTCAAGATGGAATCGAAATGGATCCATCTAAGTTAGAGGTAATAAAAGGATGGCCTAAACCAAGGAATCTTCATGAACTAAGAAGCTTTATAGGTATGTGTGCATACTATAGACGCTTCATAGAAAAGTTCTCACAAATTGCGGGACCATTACATGACCTAACAAAGAAAAATGTTAGGTATACGTGGTCTGCTAAAGAGAACAATGCTTTCGAAAAGCTTAAAGAAAAGCTTATCTCTCAACCTGTGCTTACACTACCGGATCTCTCAAAACCATTTGAGGTCCAATGTGATGCTTGTGGTGATTGCCTTGGGGCTGTTCTGCTCCAAGAAGGGCACGCCATAGGCTATGAGAGTCGAAGGCTCGACCCTGTTGAGCAAGCTCTAGGCATATACGAAAAAGAACTCCTTGCAGTTCTACATGCCTTAGACTCATGGAAGCACTATTTATTGGGGACTCCTTTCATTCTGCGAACGGATCACCAAAGTCTTAAGTACTTCATGACGCAGACCAAGCTTTCCGACAAACAAATGAGGTGGGCAAATTTCCTTTCGCAATTTCATTTTCATATTGCTCACATTGCTGGCAAGCATAATCAAGTAGCCGATGCACTCTCAAGACGACCGAGAGTGAATGCGGTTTCCATAGCAACTCACAATGATCTATCTTCAATGATAGATGAGTATGCTATTGATCCCGATTTTAGAGATGTGATTTCAGCCCTTGCATTAGGGAAGAAAGAAGAACCATTTACTTTACAAAATGGTTATCTTCTCTATGGCAATAGACTATGCGTTACTAACTCACTACGTGAGAAAGTAATGTATGAATCTCATGCTCCCCCATATGCGGGGCATAGAGGGATTCAGTCTACCCTAAAGGGAATTGAAACATATTTCTATTGGCCTACCATGAAAGTGAACATACACGAGTATGTTTCCAAATGTGTGGTATGTCAAAAGACAAAATTTGATAGAGGGAAGCAACTTGGATTGCTTCAACCCTTGCCAATCCCTAATTCACCTTGGGAGAGCATATCCATGGATTTTATCTTTGGATTGCCTAAGTCTATCCATGGGAATACGGGAATATGGACAATAGTAGACAGGTTCAGTAAACAAGCTCATTTTATACCTGTCAAAAAGACTATCAAAGCCCATCAAATGGCAACCCTCTTCATTTCACAAATTTTCAAGTACCATGGCTTGCCAATGTCCATAGTGTCGGATAGAGATCCTAGAATAACCAGTAATTTCTGGAAGGGTCTCTTTGAGAATTTAGGAACAAGGCTAAACTTCTCTTCGGCCTATCATCCACAAACTGATGGCCAAAGTGAAATAGCTAACCTAACCATTCTTGATCTACTAAAAGCCTATGTAACGGAAGTAGATCAAAGATCCCAATGGGAGAAGTACTTACCTTTAGTAGAGTATGCTTACAATAACACTGTACATACTTCCACAGGAAAAGCACCTTTCGAGGTAATTGAGGGAAGATCAAAAAGTCCCTTGCTACTTAAGGTACATGGGAAGATCTTCGCTGCAGATGAGTATAGCCGAGACCTACAAGAATCTTTCCAAAAGATTAAGGATGCTATCTCTATCTCACAGCAAAGGCAAAAGGCTGCTGCTGACAAGCACAGAAGAGCCCAAGCCTTTAAAGAAAACGATTGGGTCTTGTTAAAGTTTCCCAAGGCTCGATTAAGGCACACGACGGGCAAGAATCCTACGGGCCACCAAAAGTACTATACTAAACTAGCAAAAAGGTACTATGGTCCCTTCTAGATTCTTAGGCCAATCAATGAGATGGCCTATCAACTTAAGTTGCCCAATCATTGGCTCATACACAATGCTTTTCACGTGAGCCTCTTAAAGCCTTACAAAGGAGAGCCACCTCAAGAACCAACTATTGAAGATCCACCGGAGATCGAGGACCACGAGGAGGTGCTGCAGCCCGAGTCCATTCTCCGACATGAAGACAAGGTATTAAGAGGCGGTAAGACTATCCGACGATATCTTATTAAGTTTAAGAATTATCCTTTTGAAGATGCTAGATGGATGCAAGGCATACAATTAGAGGATAACCTAAACCTTGTCAATGCTTACAATGCTTCCCAAGAGTAAGCAAATGTACAAAATGTTAAAAATGAACAAAAATTTTTGTCTTATAAGACTCTCTTTTTCTTTATTTGTGCACAAAAATGAAGTAGTATGCATGCTTAGATCAAGTTTGCGGAGACGACGTCTCCCGAACACCAAGTAGAGCTTGTCACTCTACTATGGAAGACTGATAGGACTAATGTGCAGACATGCTTGCGGCAGCCTCAGGCTCTCAAGCGCCAAATGGACTAGTCATCCATTATGGAATGATGTCGTAGGGTAACATAGGGATCCTCTACCCGCTAAAGAAAAGGACTCATGCATATGCTTTATCTTCTCTACACCATAGTCGAGGACGACTATGATTTCAAGAGAGAGGTAATGTCATAATAATCAATATCTAATTCTCCTAAATGATTTTCTCATATTAAACTGATCATTTAATGTGGGGAAGTGCCAAGGGAGAAAAAGCTAGAATATTGGTTAAGCTAGCAGACCGGCCACAGTAGGGATCCAAAGGAGGGAAAATAGGGATCCAAAGGGGGGGCCATCTGCAAAAGAGCCATGTGAAACAATGGGCCAAAAAGACCCTAAGGTTCAGCCCATTAAGACTTCCAAAATGCTAAGGTTCCAAAATTCAAAGGTTGTGTCCAAAGGTCAACCCTAGGGAAAATTGGATGCTTAGTGTGTGCCCTAAAAAGTCTTTGCACATCCCTACATGGGAGGGGGCGAGCCCCAAAGCTAGGGGATGAGAGAGAAAGCCACACACACACACACACAGGCTCCCTTTACACAAAGGGAATGAGGGACACATGTCAGCTCCCTAGGCCAGATGCCCACAAGGTGTGCCCAATTCCTATTGGAAGACCCTTGAAGTGGACCAATGAGAATTAAGCTAGAGTAAATCTAGTTTAATTAATTTAAAAACATTTAATAAAAGAAACCAATGAGAATTAAGTCTCCTAGAAGACTATTGGGCAGTCTCCCAAGGGGTCCAATGAGCATTCAGGAGCCCCATGGCTTGCCTGATTCCTATTGGCCAGGAGGCAAAGGGGTCCAATGAGAGTTTAGTTTAATTATTTAATTACCTAAAGCTCTCACAAAAGGGGAAAGAGGGACACATGTCAGAAGGCTATCACTTATGCTGCTTAATTCCTATTGGCTTGACCTGGGGAGGTCCAATGAGGCAAAAGCCAGACCTAATTAGCAGCTAGGGCTCGCCCAAGAGAGAGGGGGGGCTGATTTTTGCTTGGCATTGACACACACACACACACTCACACTTGACCATGTGTGAAGGAAGAATACTCTATCTCCTCCCAAGCTTTAATGGAGAGCTCATCACCTACTCCAAGCTTGTGAGATAGAAGCCTACATCAACACTCTCTTGGCATATGGATGCAAATCCAACCAAGAGCCAAGCTTCAATGCATGCTCATCTTCTCTACCAAGCTAATTACTAAGCTAAGCTATGCTAATATGAGTGATTATGTGAGGAGATGTACATCTTTCTCGTAAGATACTTCTTTTTCTTCTCAATCTACTCTCATACCCTGCTAGCTCTCACCATCTTCGAAGGTGTGTGAGGTCTTGGGTCTGAGAACGGGGATAATTCAAGTTGTGTTTGATTAAGTGTTTTGCTTGGTGTATGAAGCTTCCATCTTCATTGCACTAGCTAGTCTTGAAGGAACACAAAGAATTGTATTGTACAATGTCTCTCTTGATGGGAGAAACCATAATACAAAGCCTTTTGGAGGGGGGACCGGCTCCATGCAAATCCGGTCCTCAACTGTTGTCAATAGCTTAATTGCTCTCTCTTTTGAAAGTATTGTCGATGCTATCTAACTAGGTGTTATGCTTTTTGTTGCTCTCTCCACCCAAGCACTCTTGTAATTCTCATTAGGAATCTATTCTAATGAAATGCCCACTATATTCATGCTAATTTCCGCTACACATAAGATTTTAGGCCATTAAATGTTACAGTTCATCCCCTGATCTCTGGCTACTTGACACTGGTGCCACCCACCATATGACCTATCAATTTCATTGGCTTTCAAATTTAACCTATCTCCACACTCCCCTAGAAGTCTGTCTCGGAGATAATAGCCTCCAACTTGCTACAGCCTATGGCGATGCCACCATCAATGTTCCCAATGGCCTACGCACTACTATATCTAAAGTTTATTATGTACCTGGCTTAAAGAAAAATCTTATTTCTGTTAGCGAGCTAACCTCTTCAGGTATTACCATTAAATTCACAAAAAATGGTTGCAACATACAAGCCCGAGATGTCAATGGCCGGCATATCAATCTTCAGGTACCCCAGGTTGGGCGACTCTACCCTCTAGGTGATTCATCTCCTGCACATGCTCTTGCATCTTCTGCACAATCTTCCCCACACGACACCACCCTCAAATGGCACTATAGACTAGGTCACATTTCTCAACATGTTTTACATCAGCTCACACACCGCCAGCTTGCCCTCGGTTTACCCAAGCATCTCACTCCCATCACCCTCTGTGAAGGATGCATTTTTGCCAAATCACATCATGCACCTTTTCCTACATCATCATCACGCGCTTCCGCACTGCTTGATCTCATTCATTCTGATGTCTGTGGCCCCTTGCCTGTCAAATCACTCACTGGCAACCTTTATATGCTCACTTTTATTGATGACTACTCCAAGTTCACAGCTGTCTATTACATGCCTGATAAACCTTCAACAATCACATATTTTAGCCGCTTCAAAGCACTGGCTGAAAACCAGCATGATCGGAAAATCAAGGTCCTTCGCACCGACAATGGCGGGGAGTACACATCCCATCAGTTTCGGGATATCTGCCACACGGCGGGTATTCGTCATGAATATACCATCCGTGCTCACCCTCAGCAAAACGGTCGGGCCGAGCGTAAGAATCGCACCATTTTTGATGCTGCTCGAGCCATGCTCATTCAAGCCAGTCTAGCAGACAATTACTGGGAAGAAGCTACGGCCATCGCATGCTATGTACAGAATCGAATCCCGTCATCTCAAAATCCAAATACCACGCCATACGCTCTATGGTATGGAAACCCGCCGAGCCTTGGCCATCTTCGCATTTTTGGTAGCATAGCCTATCCTCTCGAAACCAACCTCATCTCCAAGTTATCACCAAGAGCCACCCGCACCATCTTCGTCGGCTACGGAGATCGCCTTGGAGTCAAAGCTTATCGCCTCCATCAACCCGAGCTCCACAAATTCATTTATGCCAGAACCGTCATTTTTGATGAGGATTTCATCCTCCAAGGCCCTTCTCCCTCCAATACTTACTCTCCTCCGCATGAAATCCACCAACCGGCTCGCTATCCCGCTCATTTCTTGGCTCGCTTCCCTTCTCCGAGTAAAACCCCACATGACTCCAATCTTACCCCCTCACCACCCTCCTCAAATAGCAACATACCTGCATGCCGCCATCTGGAGAGTCCAGCGCCCCTATTAGCCCCTCCCTCTCACATGCGCTATGCACACACACTGCATCCCGAGCCTTCTTCACACCTCCCTGCTGGAATTCCACGCACCCCAAACTCTGCGCAACTTGGTCCTCCACGCCAATCCCCTTCAACACAATATCCTCCTCCTGCAGCTGCATACCCTCCATCCTCCATCCCACCAAGCCCCTCACCTCAGTACGGTTTTTCTGCGCAGCCATCCCCACCTGTGCCACATCCGCCTGCAGCGTCGCCAGGCCTCCTCACAACCCCCAACAACGGCAGCTTGCCACAGCATGGATTGCTCCACCTTAAGCGTCCCTTAGGGGCCTATCCACCTTCCCCATCCCCTCGCGGCATCACACGGTCGTCTGTCCCTGCTGCGCCATCATCAGCTACTTTTCCAGCTCGCAACACAGAAAATAACATCACCCTTGGCAGCGTTTCCCACCATCGGCCACCCGCCTTGCAAACCCCAACCTCGCCCATTATGGTTCGGACATACCAAACCGCCCGCAAGAGCTCAATGCCCCTACCTGCTCCCTCCTTGCTGGCAGCCCCTACCCGAGAGCCATCTCGCTCTGCATCATCCTATCACACACCTACCACTTCGACATCGGTTCCCTCGCCAGTGGAGGATTCTCATGCCACACCCTCAAATCAACGTATTCCATCGGGGATCGACGAGGTCGAGCCACTTACATCAACCTCTGCGACATCTCCCAATACCTGCACCTCGTCGGATTCATCACCATCAGCACAACACCTTGATCAATCAGCTTCTAGCAGTCGCATCCGCACAAGGTCATTAGCAGATATTTACGCTGCTACAAGCTTCTCGGTTGTTCTCCAAGAAGAACTTCAATCGACCACCCCACCCGCTCCAGTAGAAGATATTCTGCCAATCTCGGTCGTCGATGCCCTCTCATCCAGTGAGGGAGATTTATGGCACGAAGCAATTCAAGCTGAGCTTCAGGCACTCGAAGAAGCCCATACTTGGGATCTTGTTCCACCACCAGAGCATCACAATATAGTCACATGCAAATGGCTATTGAAGAAAAAGTACTTCCCGGATGGCAGAATTGAGCGTTACAAAGCCAGACTTGTCGCCCGCGGCTATACACAGAGGTATGGTGTAGACTATTTTGATACATACTCCCCTGTTCTAGGCCTAACTGCATTTAGACTTTTAGTCTCTATAGCTGCAAAGTATAATTTGCCCCTACATCACCTTGACATTAAAACAGCTTTTTTGCACGGCTTGCTCTACGAGCTTGTTTACATGACCCAACCCCCTCACTTTGCAAATCCATATTATCCTGACTATGTTTGCAAGCTAAATAAGCCTATATACGGCCTCAAACAGTCTACACGTGAATGGTATACACGCATACACAATTATCTCATTGCATGTGGTTGGGAGCGACTCAGTGTCAACTTCAATATCTTCATCTGGCGTACAAATGATGGCCTCGCCATTCTGGGATTATTTGTGAATGATATCCCACTCATCGGCACCACTGAAATCATGGTATTGCGCGCCATCGACTGTCTCCAACAAGAATTCCCTTTCAGTGACAAGGGACCAATGACGTATTTTCTCGGCATTCAAGTGCTTCGCGACCCCTATGGCAAGTGGATCAAACTCACCCAGGTAAAATACATTGAAGAGCTTCTCACTTATTATGGCATGAGCACTTGTTCTCCTGAATTCAGCCCCCTTCCTCTCAAACACAACTTAGCACCTGAATTTCATGCCTACTCTCCCGCTGATGAGCTCTATTGGCCTTCTCTTCATTATCCCAAGTTTTGTGGTCAGCTTCGTTATCTGATATCCTGCACTCGCTTTGATCTCTGCTACACCGGCCATATATTATCTCGTGCTATGTCACAGCCATGCAAAACACACAAGCAAGCTGCAAAACGCACACTTCGCTATCTCCTGACCACTAAGCACTATGCTCTCACTTATGCTTATGATGCCACCATACCTATCTCTCTGAGTGGCTATGTCGATGCCAATTGGGCAGGGGATGATCCCCGCTGCTTCTCCACAGGTGGCTATATATTCTCTCTTTCAGGTGCCCCAATATCCTGGCAAATGAAACGACAATCTTCAATTGCCTCTTCATCGACTGAAGCCGAATATGTAGCTACTGCTCTTGCTTCCAGGGAAGCTCTCTGGATTTCTGAGCTCATTCACGAATTTCAACTTCCATATCCTATCTTGGAAGAAGCCATAACCCTCTACTGCGACAACCAATCTGCAATTGCTCTGGCTGCTTCCCCAAGTTTCTCCAACAAACTAAAGCACATCAAAATCAGTTATCACTTCATCAAGGAATTGGTCGCCAATGGTTTTTTAAAGTTGCAATATGTGCCCACTGCTCACAATTGGGCAGATTTCCTCACCAAATCAGTACCTGCTACGACCCAAACTACAGCATGTCGAAATTTGTCACTTGTGCCTACTGCTTGCACACCTCCTTAAGGGGGGGATTCTCCCATGTAATAAGGTGTTCACCGTTACGGGGGGATGTGAAATATCCTACCACTATTAACGGTGCTCACTCAGTGCCTCAATCATCTCACCCACCCCCTAAATCATCTCCCCCTAATGTAGGCAACGTCCCTTCATCATAGCACTTACCCAATAAGGCTCCCCTTGCCTAATGTATATAAAGGCACCTTTGTTATGTTGAAGAGCATGCAAGTTCTTATTTCATTCTATCAATACAAGTAAGCTTTGCTTCCTTGCTACACTGCAGTGTCTCTCTCTCTCATTATTTACTTTGTTAGATTAGTTGTTATTAGCATCAGTTCCTATTTGCTTCACATGGGTGACTGTAGAGATGAGAACGGCTGCTAGCTCCTAGTCTGGCTAGATGAAAGACGCCATAGCTATGTGAAGCAAGAAGACCACAACAAGAAAGTGAAGCTAGGCAAGAAAGTGAATGGCCGCCGGCTCCACCAATGTGACGTGCAGTCACGAGAGAGAGAATGAGACTAAACTGAGCATCCCTGCTACGAGCATGAGCACCTCTTTATATAATGCTAAAGGTTGGTTAGAACTCATGAGCTCCTTCCAAGAACCACGCTACACACCACAATATACTCAATTTATAACTGCAATAATTGAAGGTTTTTTTTTTTTCCTCGAGTTCTTTTATAACCCTTATTCCAACATCGTGGCTGCATACCTCAAGCTAACAGGACAAAGGTGCAATGTTAAATGCTAAGCTCAAGTAATTGCAACACATCAAGGTCTGCAATTTAGAGAATCCAAAAATGTGGTGGCAAAATAAAATCAAGAATCGATTAAAGTCTTGCAAGTACAAAGGATGAAAAGATGTTGAGCAGGTAAAATTAACCTGTGCGATTTTTTTCCTTTGAAAAAATGGGAAGGTTTGAACGCCACAATAGAAAGCCCCTTAACATTCAATATATTTTAGGCCAGGCCAATAAAAATACAAATGACAACGTTTTGTAGTGGCGTCTTTTACAAGGGCAGCATTAACGGTCTCTAGAGGATGTGTGCTCTTTCGGGTGGGCGGAACGAGATTTGCTTTACGTCGAACGGTTCAAGGACCGTATCCATGAGGTCGATATGATCCCAGCAGCGGACCTGCAGCCTGGCCGTTCGCCCTCGCCCCTTGGATAGCTGCCTCACAAAGTTCATGGACATCTTCATGCACTCCTCCAGTGATTTCATGATCCGCTGGTAGTCAGCCGTGCGCACCGTAAACTCCACCTTGCCAAACCCGAACGCGATCCTCTTGAACCTGCACTGCAGCCGTATGCTATCCTCTCTCTTCTCCAAGACTTTCCAGCAGCAGTCAAAGCACTGGCTCTTGGTTTGGAACGTGTGGCCCTCGACGTCCCCGTATTTGCCGGATGACGTGTCCTCGACGTCCTCGAGCTGCAGCTTCTCACCGCATGCAGCGTCCGTCCAGAAGCCATGCTTCACGAGGATCTTGTGCAGCTCCCTATTGTGCTCGAGCTTGACCGTGTAGGGGTTGGAGGGCATCATGTCCTGCCAAAACCAGCTCATGGACAGGTACACCATGTATCTGGCCCCCATTCCAACAAGAACGAAGTCCAGTACCAGGTGCACAGCCAGCCGCAGCATGGTGGACATCCATTCGAACAAGGGCATCCATGCGTATCGGAAGATGTCCAGGCCCACCAGAACCAAGGTGACAGTTCCTGAGATGGAGGACGGAGCCCCGAGCGCAGTGAGTGCCACAGGAATCCCCTGCACGAGACGGGACTTCCAGTCATCCTCCGTGAGCGGCCACCTCTCCACCACCACCTTCTCCAGCGGCTTGTACCTGACAGGTTTGTAGCCTTGCACAATGAGCAGGACCGCGTCATGGGTGCCCACTTCCCTAGCCACCGCCCATGGCAGCCCCGTGCGCAGATACTGCTGATACACGGGCAACCCCTCCGATTTCATCCTTTCCAGCTTCCTGGACTCCTGCTCTGTCTCCTTGTTCAAACAGTAGAGCTTGTCCCCGACCTTCACGAGGCTTCTGCACAACGCCGCTCCTGACTGCTGCCCCCGCCTCTCCAGCACACAGTAGTCGCCCCGCGGCCTCCACAAGCTCTCTTGCTTTCGACACACGTGCGTGCTCAAACATGAACCCAGGATCGCCCACGGAAGCCGCAAGACTGACGCTTTGCGAATGGCATACCATGCATACAGCAGAAGCTGCAAGATTAGAAAGACCTGGCCTGTCAGGAAACGGGAGTATGTAGCAGAAGACTTCATTGGCTATATAACTTCCTTGAGCCACAACACGAGCAACCTGCGAAGCTTTCTCAATTTGCATGTATAGCTTTGCGTGAAGTTGAAGCCCTTGGTACTTTACGTGAAGTTGAAGTCCTTAGTTACTTAAAATTGAAGCGAACAAATTGCCTGATCAGTAGGTGATACAATCTTTGAAAAAGAAAAGAAGAGGCGAATAAAGAGAGATGCTCCTGAGGAGGCGATTTCAGTCGCACGGGGAGAGAGAGAGAGAGAGAGAGAGAGAGCGAGAGCGAGCGCTCTCAGTAAGACCTTCAAAAAAGAAAAGAAGAGGCGAATAAAGAGAGATGCTCCTGAGGAGGCGATTTCAGTCGCGCGGAGAGAGAGAGAGAGAGAGCTACAGAAAGTGTATGCCTGCTCGATGAAGCTTTCCTATAGCCTTTGCCATAGCCAGCTACATCAGACGTACTTTCTGCCTGAAGTTCCAATGGCAGAAACTCTGAGTAAGACCAGTTTTCTTGCTACTGCGGGGTCCAATAAGAATCTAGAATCTAGCTTGAGGAGCTTCCTGCGTCATATCTTGGAGTCCATGGCAAGGCGGTGGGGCTAAGGCCATAGTGGTGGCTTGCAATTTTTTCTCAGGGTAAAATATGAGATGGGTTTTATAAATAAGTGTGAAAAATAAAAATTAAAGTGTGTTGTTTTGAGTGGTTCTTGAGAAGATGGGTGCATTGGATTTTGAATGGTGGACGTTGGGTGCAAGCTGGAACTGCCAGTTTTAAAGTGGGGTTGGTGGGAGGGCCTTATAATGAGTGGCTTGCTTATCATTCCTCCCTCTTTTGGAGCGGAGCCTCGTGGAGGTCTCCTTAGGGTTAGGGCTCATGAGCCCCTTAGTAGGGTAGCCGTGTCCTAAGGCGGGTCAATGGCGGTTCTTGGTCGTAGGTTTGCGCTGCGCATGGGGTGTCTCTGCTTGTTGTCTTGGTGCTCTCTATTGTCCTGTTCGCCGGCCTATGGCGCTTCTGGGCCGTGCTCCTGCTCTGTTGTCCTGCTCCGCTCCCGTGGTGCTATCATTCGCGCATGACAGCATGGGGACATGTCGCCCTGCTCGTCGGCCTGTGGCGGTTCTGGGCCGCGCTCTTGCTCTACTGTTCTGCTCTGCTCCTGTGGTGCTACCCTGCTGCATAGGGTTGTTGAGAACATGTTGGCTTGTGTGGCGTGGTTCTTTTCGCTGGTCTATGGCGCTGTTGGGCGTGTTTCAGTGCCTTGCCTCTCCGCAGTCATGCGTTGCTGTGGTTTGTCGTCCTGCTCGCCAATCTATGGTGGATTTTGGCCACGCTTATGCTCTGTTGTGCTTCTCTACGGGTGCCTCGTGTTCTTGGTTCACTGGTCTATGGTGGATTGGGGTCGTGCCTTGGTGCTGTGTTTCTCTGTGTCTCGGGGTTGTGCTGCTATTTTTTCTCGTCTCCTTCGCCGATCTGAAGTGGCACTTGAACATGTGGTGCCGTGCTGCTCTGTGGATTCGGGCCGTGCTGCTCTGTTTGGACGTCACCTTCGCCGATCTATGGCGGATCTTGGATGCTGATCTGTGGTGCTTTTGCTGTTTCTGGTTATGTCGTGTTGCATTGCCGTCCTCTTCGTCGATCTGTGGTGGATTGGGTCATTCTGTACTATGCCGTGCTGCTCTATGCATCGGGGTTTTGCTGCTCTGTTAGGACGTCTCCTCCATCGGCCTGTGATGGACTGGACGCCAATGTGTTCTGCTGCTGCTGTTTCCGGTGTTGTCGTGCTGCATTGTCGTCTTCTCCGTCGGTCTGTGGTGGATCGGGGCGTTCTGCTGTGTTAATTTTGGGTATGTTTTAAATAGATTTTTTGTGTTAATTTTGGGTATGTTTTAAAGAGATTTTTTTGTTTGATCTTGCTCGATACCAGTTGATTGGTTGTTTGACAGTTTGCTGTTTTCTGCAGGGTCGTGCAGAATCGTTGACGGGATTGGATAGATTGGGTTGCTTGATGTATGTCGAGGTCAAGGACACTCTGTAATGGGCTAAATAACTTGAATAATAGTAGCCAACTTATCGGTGTCAATGAAGTTTGATTATGTGTAATGTTTTGAAGTTAATTATATCCCGAACTTTGTTCGATTGTTGTTGATGGACTCCATGCTTTTTTTTGCTATAATTTTTTTTTGGGTGTGGCGAGATGCTTTTAATTAAATACGATTGGCTCCACATTCTATGATGCAATTTTGGTCCATGATTTAATCCTATTGATGGATTATTTGGACTAGCTGAGTATGTGGTTAGGGTTTTGGGATTTGGCGTCAAAAATTTATGGTTGTGAGGTTATTATTTCAATGTAAAAAAAATGATTTAACTCTCATTATTAAATATGATTGTCTCAAGGTTCATTGTTAATATTGTAAAGTGAGAAAATAAATCCGTTTTGATGTGATGATTTAAGGTCATATTTGTTTTTATCTTTTAGATTTTTTAATTTACTTAGTTGTAGTTCTCATCTCATTTGCAGCCTTGCACTTTTCTTCTCTCCTCTCTCTAATATTTAGGATGCACCTATCTTTCCTTCTCTCTTCTCTCTAGTAATAGTTGAGTTATTTGTAGCTTTTAATGTTATTGCAAAAATCGAAGTAGAGTTAATTAAAAGAGCCCACTCTTCTCTCTCTCTCTCTCTCTCTCTCTCTCTCTTGATGGAGTGTATAGGTTGTGACCCACTACAATATAATGATAGATGGGAACAATTGTAAAAATCTGCAGTTATTGCCAACCTTTGAGTGGAACTTTTAAACTATCTTTCTTGAAGTACTCAAGATTATCCATCACGTTTCACTCTTTGAGTTGTTAGTATATAAAAGCCAAAGGTATTTTAAAGAACTATCACGTTTTACAAGCCTCTTACTATGAGATTGCTCTTGTTGAGGGTTTAACCTCTTCTATAGTATAGTCTTTTAATCCTTATATCAAAGCATAGCATCACTCTCTATACCAAGGCGCCATGGATTCGAATATTGATGGTAATACACCTATGCATTTTGTTTCCTCTTTTGGTGCTTAAGAGTCTTGTTGTCTTTATTATCTTGAAATTTGTCTTGAATTTGCTCTTGATTATAGATGCATTCACTACAAACTCAAGCAATGATTACTTTGAGACTTTGAGCGCATCTCCTAGAACTGAAAACTTGCATGAAGTTGTGTCTGAAAGTGGGGGCCTTGGATCGTCAAGTAGCTTAGTAGGTTCTCCAAACTTAGCATTTAAAAAGCTCAGTCCCAAGGCCAAGTTAAAGAAATCTCCAAAATCTGTTCAAAAAGCCCTTAGTATTGCAAGGGGAATGGCCACTGTGAGAGGTTAGCTTTGTTTAAATTTCTATGCCTTACCAATCTGTAATCGATAATAATAGTATTGTGTGTCATGTGATGTAGGGCGAACATCGCTTAACATTTCCGAGATTGCCACTCCCTCTGTTGGTGTGAGTCGTTCGTTGGGCGTAGCATCTATTAAAGAAGAGCCAAAGCCTATTGTTGACTCTTTTGAATCTCAATTGGCATTGAGTCAATCTACGCCCGAGCTTCTTATTTCTGAGCTTGCTGATGCTATTAACTTCCGTTTTTTCTTCATTGGCAAGGTGCTTGCAAAATATGGCACATATAAAATCCAAAAAGCAAACTACAACAGATTTTTGAAGGCTGATCCTGTGGACAAGGTTGCACATCATACTATCACTTTTGTTGTGGCAGAAAATTATATTGAACAGTTTGTCAACTCATTTGCGGTGGGTGATTTTATACGTATTGAGGGCCCTGTTGTGAGGAAAAAGAATCCTAGTGATGGAGGCACTTGCCAACTTGCTCTCTATGCTGATGCAACTACATCTATTGTGAAGTCTCCTTCATTCAACTTTGTGCTAACTCTCTTTCCTGAGCACAAGATTAAAGATCTTGTCTCATCATGGACTTCCTCAATTGAAGATGGTGTGCCTACTGTAGCATTTACTGTTATCAAGGTGGAGAACATGGCGAAAAGTGATGGGAGTAGTGGCACTAGGCTTATTGTTGCTGATGGCCTTGCTGATGTTGATAGAGCAACGGTAAGCTTCTATACACAGCTCTAAGTGTTCTTGATCGTGTTTTGATTGTTATTGCTGCAGCTTTTGTTTGTACCTTCTCGAAAGGCTGCTTTTTATAACATATCCAATGAAGTCAAAGAGAATGGATTTTATGATTGTGTGGCCCACAACATAAATGTCTTCAAACAATTCTCTAGCACATTGTCTGTCGTGGACTACACTATCTTGCTGCCATTGCCCTCTCAATTGAAGTTGGTTTTCAAAGATATCCGTGATAAGCAGATTGCAAGTATGGGATTCGAAAAAATGGTGAGTTCCACTTGGTAGGTTCATTGTATTCATTGTGCATTGTGTGATCCCTTTATGCTAATTTCAGGTGTTCGGTTCCCTTGAGGTTGTTAACGTCAACAGCGTTGGATTGGAGTATTTATGTGGAGTTTGCAAATCTGCCCAGGTCAACCGCCAAAGCTCTAATCCTCATTGTTTTTCTTGCAACAAATTTTTTGAAATATGGAAAGTTCCTGCTCTTCAAGCAAAACTGGTTCCGCGTGACGGCAAAGGCATTTCTGTCACCTTGCACGGAAAGATCGTTGACCAAGTCCTTCACTTATCCTCTTCTTTTTTGCATTTGTATGAAACTGATCTAGTGAGTTTGAAAGCTTCCTTGGTAGGAATGAAAAGAGCTGGGCATTTCTCAATTGATGCACATGGGTATGTAACAAGCTTTAAGTCCGAATAGGGAGATGTTGTCTATCTAATGTGCCTTGCACTCGTGTAGTAAGCCTATATTCTGTTGAATATCCTTTTGTATCTAGGCATTATGATGGGATTATCTCTTGATGATAAAATTGTTTTTTGTTTAGATGGTTTCCAATGTTCAATCGACTCAACATTTTGGACATTGTCTCCTTGTAATCAAGATGTTTTGAGGGCATTATTGTTTATATGTGGTGTAGATATCTCTATCAATTCATTAGAGAAAATTTTGTCCAAGCATATTGTTGCAAGATTTCGTTCTCACGACTTGGAGATCGCAAGTGTGTGGCTGAAACTGTGGAATGATGAGCGTGTTGCTTGTAATGTCGACGACAAAACTCTTGAATCTCTAGTTTGCCAACGTATGGGCACAAGAGAAAATTCTCCTTTGCTTTCAATCAATTTGATCAATCTAGCTTGCCATGTGTTGGAGTTTCAATGTGTTGTTCATGTCTTTCAAGAACAAATTCATCAACATTCTTTTGACGCTAATCCTTGTGTTGCATCTTCTTCCTCTTCTCATGGCTTGTTCATCTTTATTTGTCAAGATGGATTGTTTGTTTTTCCACAATCATCTTCCACCAAGAAACGTAAGCGTTGCTCCTGGCCTAAAGATCTTGCCGCTAGATTGGTGGACGTTGTGAAGAGTTTTCCAAATGAGACAGCACTGCAGATAGCTTCTCGATTTCGAATACAAGTTTGTTCTTCTTACACTTTGAAACAAATTCAAAAGAAATTTTACTCAATATCGAAAATGTTGCATAAGGACAATGTTGTGCGTCAATCTAATAAAAGATTCAGGAATCAAAAATATCTAGTGGAAATTCAAGACACTCCTGCATATGGATGTTTAAGCTGTGGTAGTCTTTTGTTCAAAAAGAGTTTGCATTGTTTGAGTGTGCTCGAAGCATCTTTTCTCCAGACCTTGATGGGATTGCAAATATTTAACTCTGCTCTAGACAAAAGAGTTTGTTTCTCTTGTAAGCAAAGCTTGAAATCTCAAAGGAAGCCACTCTTTTGCATAAATCCACATTCTCTCCTCAATGAAAGTATTGGAAGCATTGCATTGTTAAATGCAATCGAGAAGCGCCTTGTATCACTTCGCATTCCTTTCACCCAAATATGAGAGCTCAATTATGAGAGTCAGTTCGGGCTGCGAGGCAGTGTTGTTAATGTCATGGCAGACTTGACAAGAATTCAAGCAATCTTGTTGTGTTTTAGTGATGAGCATTCTACAATCCTTGTGGAGATTAAGCGTAAACTTGAGTATGCCCATGCATACCTTAGTGGTGGTGTACGTCCCTTTTATGTGATCCAAGCACTGAAAGATTTGATTAGCACCCCTTTATACATAGAGCACAAAGCCTCTATTAATGAAGCTTGGGTTTCTACTTTTCACATGAGTCCAGATGTAGTGTTGTATGAAGAAGATAGGGTTGATGAGCTAGTGAATGAACATTCTGACACCCTTGTCCATGGTATCTATTCTTCACAACAAGTCATCGATCACAGTGCACATGTCCATAGTGTCGCTCCATGTGAAGGATTTTCCCCACTGAGCCTATTTGATGATGCCGATTGTGAGGAATTGTCATTTCCATCTTTGTTCTTTGGAAAAAGAAGAACTTATGCAAATCTTGCAAAAAAAAAATTACTTAAAGATCGCACAATGGGAGCTCAAAAACAAGGATATACGCTTTGCATTAGAGTACATTGAAAATTTGTTCTTCAAAGTAATGAAGATTATCATTGGCAAGGTGCTTGGTCTATATGGGTATGTCTGCGCAAGGGAAAATTGCAAGGCATGCAACTATGCGCAAAAGATGTTCAGAACAACACTAACATTGATCGAATACTATCATCCCAGCTAGGATATCATGACTTTGAATCTCTGCGAACATCATCAGATTACAAGGCCAAACTCAAGCGCAATGTCTTCGCCATGATTCGACAAATAGGACAACCTACCTTTTTTGTCACTCGATCATGTGCGGAGCAAAGATGGAAGCCATTGCATGAATGTCTTGCTGCACTTAATCCACAAATCAATGAATCTAATCTCCAATCCAATGCACATTATATCTGTGCGTTGGTTCGTGCAGATCCTATCACCACAGCTCGATACTATGTCCATAGATTCAACGCACTTAAGAAAGAGTTGAAACGAAATTCAAAAATACTTGGCCAAATCATGGATTTTTTCTTTGTCATAGAATTTCAGCATAGGGGAAGCCAACATGATCATGGATTAATTTGGATTGACAATTCTCCAAAGCTTGGGATTTCTGATGACAAAGAAGTGATTGCTTTTGTTGATAAATACATCTCAAGTGACAAAGATGAATTACCTGTTGATTTACAAAAAGTACAAATCCATTCCCATCGTAGAACTTGCAAAAAAAGAAAGAAGCATTGCCGTTTTGGATTTCCAAGACCGCCTGCACGACAAACAACTATCCTACGTCCAATACGACCAAGTGAAAAACGGGAATCCATTCTTCTTGCGAATAAGACACTACTCGAAAGTCAACTTGCAGCTTTGCCACATTGCGCTGAAATGAGTTTTGATGATTGGTTATCCTCTTTAAGCATGGATGAAGACATGTACCTTGAGACACTCTCAATTTCGCTCTCAGAACCAACACTTTTGCTCAAAAGACAACCAAAAGATATATACACAAACAATTTCAACAAAACAATGTGCACATTGTGGGATGGCAATCTTGATATTCGGTTTATTTTCAATCCTCATGGAGCTGCTACATACTGCACATCGTATATGACAAAAACAGATTCGACCACAAGCAAAGCAATCAACAAAATCCTTGAGAAATGCAAGAAGGAGAGTCTTCCCACATTGGAGCATCTTAAGAAAATTGGAGGTGCCTTGATCAATGCTCAAGAAATCACAGCTCAACAAGCAACATACATTTCACTATCTCTTCCATTGCACAGCACAACCAGGCAATTTATCTTCATCAATGCAGACTACCAAACCCAAAGAACACTATTGTTAAAGAGGAAGACTTCCTTGCAAGCACTTCATCCTGATGACACAGACATATTCTTTGATGATCTCATAACAAAGTATACAAAAAGACCAACTAGCATACAAAATCTTTGTTTGGCAGAGTATGCAAGCAAATACACTATCTCACAAGGGACACACCACAAGTGCAAAAAGCCTCGGATCATCAGATATACAAGCTTCAACAAGGAGATCGACAGCGAGAGACATTACCACCAACTATGTTTGTTGTTTCTACCGTTCACAAGCAATGAATCCACATTCGATGCTTTGACATCAACTTGGAGAGAGAGATATGAGTCTATAATTGCACAAAACATGGAGCCTTTCAAAAAATTAGAAATCAAGAATCAAGAATCATCAACATCTTGCTCAATCTCCTCACAAGAAACTCAACAATAACAATTCACTTATGAGCTTGATCTCGACCTACCAACCACAAGGCATCATACCACTCAACTACCAACATCATCCAGATTCCTTGGAATGCCAAATGAAGAATATCACTCAATTGTCATGAGTTTGAATATAGAGCAAAGACATCTTTACGATGATATTATGACACGAAAGAGAGTATGCCCAAATGATAAAATCCACCTTTTTTTAACAGGAGGCGACGGCACAGGGAAAACGTTTACTTTGCATGCAATCATCCAAGGCTTGGTTCGACACTATGCACCTTCGATAGAAGGAAATATTGAGCTTCCAGCAGCATTGTTGATGGCATATACAGGCAAAGCAGCATTCAACCTTGGTGGCACAACAATACACTCTGCGTTGCGCCTTCCATTGATGCTAACTGAGATGGTCCCTCTTTCCAACGACGCCCTCAATGACCTATCCCAGGCAAACGCAAACCTCAAACTAGTTGTTTTTTACGAGGCTTCCTTGATATGCAACAGGCTGCTGCGTATTATTGACACAAGACTCTGATATATAAAGCACAAA
Organism: Adiantum capillus-veneris; assembly: GCF_014529385.1. NCBI lineage: Eukaryota > Viridiplantae > Streptophyta > Polypodiopsida > Polypodiales > Pteridaceae > Adiantum > Adiantum capillus-veneris. The sequence goes on along the minus strand of NC_140938.1, from coordinate 96,272,268 downwards.
CACAATGAACCCTTCGGTGACCTGGACGTTATCTTTTGTGGCGATCTTTGCCAAGCAAGCCCTGTCCGTGATCGCTGGATATTCAGTGACACAAGCAATACACTTGACATCCTCACACCATCGAGCTGGAACACACATATCACATGCGCTGAGCTAACAACACCAATGCGTCAATCAAATGAATTGTTTATAGAGGTCTTAAATAGGATACATGTTGCGGAGCAAACACAAAGAGACTTGGCATTTATCAATGACACATTTGCAAACAACAACTTCGACATTTTTACAACACCTCATCTTTTCTTCACAAATAAACTAAAGTCCAAGCACAACCAAACGATCTTTGAGAACTTGCAAGAGACACCATACATCATCAAGGCTCATGACAAATTCCACAAAACATGCTCAAAGAACCTAGTCATTCCAAACAACCCTCAAGTAACTGCTGGATTATCCTCCATCCTTGAGCTAAAGCCAGGAATGATAGTCGAACTTTGTGCTAGCAATATCAATGTGCTTGATGGTTTGGTCAATGGTGCAGATGGAATCTTCCAAACAACAAACAACAGAGCACAATCATTAATAGCTTGGGTGGAGTTCTTTGATACCTCAATTGGGAGAAGACATCAATCCCAAAATGCACATCTCTACCATGCAAACATAAACAAACAATGGACACCAATACTTCAAGTCACAAAAGACTTTCAAGTAGGAAAGAACCCACTCAACCTAGTCTCAAGAACACAACTCCTAATTCAAGCAGCGAACGCACACACAATCCATTGTTCCCAAGGCTTGACAATGACAACAGTCGCATTCGACCCTACTGGGATCCAATCCCATGGCTTGGTCTACACAGCTCTATCTGCACGTATCAAAGACCCTGCAAATCTACATATTCTTAGTCCCATTCTCAAGAGCCACATCAAAACTGACCCCATAGTCCTTAAAGAAATCAAACGTCTCCGGACAGATGCTAGATGGTCCTACTTGAACGAGCCCCTAGTTGCACTTGCACAAACACACCATATTGTTGCATCATTAAACATCGTCTCAATCAACAAACACATTCACCACATCAAGGGCGACCCAAACTTCATGTCATCTAGCATCTTGTGCTTCCAAGAAACGAAACAAAAAAAAATTATGAACCCCCTAACACCAAACTTTGAGCATATTCAACATTATAATGGTTATGGTGTATCTATATTCCACCATCCAAGCATTCAATCCATATGTCAAAAAACTGTCTCAAGAGTTGGACTTGAAATAATTGATGCAACTTTCTCTTTCGAAAATCAAACTACAACTCATATCCATGTCATGAATGTATACAAATCACCAAACACACCAATAAAAACACTTCTTTTAGAACTCCAACACTTGATACAAGAAAACAATAAAAAAAACCTGAGCATCATACTAAGGGACTTCAACATCGACATCAGCACCACAAAAACCCAATACCAACAGTTGGAATCTCTACTTCATTCAGAGAACTATCGGCAACAAATCAAAGATACAACAACCATCTATAATTCAATGCTAGACCATATTTGGGTGAGAAGCCAACAACCTCACTACATTTGTGGCACAAGATTTTGCTTTTGGTCAGATCATTCAATCACATATATGCTGATCCCAAAATAAATAACCCAAAGATCATTGGAGGGGAGACCTCCCCTCCCTTCCCACTTCCCCCACCCTTCCTACCCACCAAACCATCAAAGCAAAGGGAATCTACATTCATACCATCCAAACACCTGCTTTGATGTATATCAACTCATCTCACCATATGTATCAAACACAGTTTTTGTAACCTACAACCATTTGGTCAACAGAGTTTTTCCCCCTACTCGATCTTCAGGCTCAACATGCGTGTACGACAATTACCTCATCTCTAAAATGTGTGTCTCCCAAAGCAACTATGCTAGATTCAATGGATTTCCACTTGCCTCTCTCTCTCGGTTAATTTTTCGGTTTCCATTTCTCTGTTACCAAGGCAAATTTCTATGGCAGGCCTCGTGATTTTATCACATTTTTTCATCTTGTTTGTAAAAGAAACTAGGATGATCTGGAACAGCTGTCGACTGTTGCTCGAGTAGTTAGGTCAGAGTGCACGGAGTCATTGCTGCACCCCCGCGTGTGTTCGAGTTCACATCCTTTTTATGAGGCAAGGGCAATAGACAACCTTCAATTGTAATGGAAGGAATCGTAAGGAATCTCTATAGAAATGAATATAATAAAGGGAGAACCATAGGGTGTATATCAATAGACGGTACCCAAGTGTAGAAAATTGAAAAATGGTCATTCGAAGGTGAGGAATCAGGAAAAGATTTTGGAAATTGGATTCTCCCTCACACACGTGCGGCCTGCCATGCCATATCTCTCTCTCTCTCTCTCTCTTTCTCTCTCATGCGCAGCAAAGGGCTCGAGTCTATCATAACCAACTATATTGAGAAACCCCTCTTTCTCTCATGCACAGGGAGTGCTACTCTCTCTCTCTCTCTCTCTCTCTCTCTCTCTCTCTCTCTCTCTCTCTCTCTCTCTCTCTCTCTCTCTCTCTCTCTCTCTCTCTCTCTCTCTCTCTCTCTCTCTCTCTCTCTCTCATCTCATGTCGCTCTTGGAAAGTCTGCAGGAGGGCTGTCTTGGGTTGAGTATGAGCAAGATGATGGCAGGGCAGGCCCTTTTCTCTCCCTCTCTCGGGCTATCTTGGGTCGAGAGTAAAGGCAGGCAGGCACACTTCTGTGTCTTTCTTGCAGCTCAAGGGTTGCCTTGGCATGATGCGCTACGATTCTGTGGCGATGGCCAGTGTAGCTTTGGGGGGCAACGCTCAAGTTGGGGGGGCGAGGGAGAAGGGTATCTTACGAGAGCATCTACAAAAGTTATGCTTTTCTTTTAAAGCTCCCAGTTGTATGGTAGTATGCGATGAGTATGTGCCTACGGTTTTTAAAAAAGAAACGAGGAGGCGAATCATGTTAGATGCGATGAGTGAGGGGCCAAATTCAAAATGCAAATTTGTCGGAACTGTCAGGCGAAGCAGGGGAAATTCTGTAGATGCCGACGTGAGGATGAAAACAACTGACAGCAGCGTGAGCAAGAGGACGGCATCAACAAAAACATGCACACAGTTGGAAGGAGGTTAAGTGACTTTTTTTCAAACAAAATAGAGGTTCTATGTAAACAACGAAACCAACATAACAAGTTGGTTACCTCAATGACTTACAATCGTGCACGTTTGAGTTCGAATCTCAAGGGGGTTCTTTTGTTGTACGCTAGTGTTTGTTTGTTGTAAGCTACTCTCGAAAGAGGCGATGATTGGAATGAATCTGGGAAAGATTTTGTGCATTATTTAGTCCTTAATGTAAAGTTGTGGAATTTAGTTTACTTCTTAAGTAGTGTTTAAAAAAACCCAGGGTTTCGTGCATTTTTAACCAGTTAGATTTGCAAAATCCTACCTAGATTATGAGATGTGTAAAGATTTACAAGTTTAATATAAAAATAGATCAATTTAATATTTTGACCTAATAATTAGCAAACTTTCAAGTGTTCCATTAATTTCTTTGGTTAGGAAAAATGCTTTTGACAAGCCCTGTTCTTAAGTTTAAAGTGATTTGTGCTATAAAAAAATCAAAAACAACTTATTATGTTCAAACTTTAAATCATTTGTTGCATCCTTTCCAAAACAAAGTAAATGCAGCATTGGGAAAGATCATGTGAAAGGCTTTCTCTTCAATGCTTTCAAGACGTTTTTGAGGGACACTTGTCAAGCACCAAAAATTGGACAACCTTCATCCATATGGCTTTAGAGGCCAAAAATAAGAAAGTGTTAAAGTCTTCAAGGTCGAGTTTAACTGGAATCGATGATCCGGAAAGGATTGTCTCAACTTAGCCTTGAGCTAGTTCAAAATCGAGACTAATCGATTGCAAACCATGATAAAGGGAAGAAAAGCGATGAAATATGTGAGAAAATAGTTCAAAAATCTTGCAAATATATGATAGTATTTTTGGTTCACTTCTTTGTGATGAGGAGGAAATTCGGCCAATGGTCGATTAATAAAAAATACTTTCTCGAATATTGATTAGAATTAATTTATGGAATTCAAGAAAAGTTAAGCCATGTGAGGCTGTGAAATAAAATATGAAATGAAAAAAACTCATCAATGTGTATGTATGTGTGTGTGTGTGTGTGTGTGTGTACTGTGTATCTATAGAATTTACTAGAATTATGCAAAGGTGAAGCTTCACTTTAACATTCTAAAACAATAGAATGCAAGAAAAGTCAAGCCCCGGCAAGATGTGAAATGAAATGTGAAATGAAAAGATCCATGTACTATTTTAAAGCTGAAAATAACATTTAAGGTATGTCTCAATCATCACATTTAAGGTATGTCTCAATCATCACTGAAAACAATGAAAGTATGCCTAATCTAGCACTAGCTAATATGGACGCTCGGGCGCAAGCAACACTCGGAGGATTGGTCTAGGACTACTTGTGCCTTGTTGTCAGTAGATGGAATGCCTAGGACGGGGGAAAATCTTGGCCATGGGTAAATAAAAGATCTCAAAAGGACAACTTTATGGACCCTATGTATTGAGGAAGAGGAGGCGGCGGCGGGTTGGTGGGGGTGGCTGCCCTGATGTAATTATAGTCTCTGGATGATGTCATGGCTCAACAAGAGCATGACTAGACCTTGTAATTTTTTGGGCTGTTCAATATAATTCACTCACAATTGTCAGTTTTGCAAAAAGAAAAAAAAGGGTTTCTGCTTTGACAAACACTTGTAAAGCTGATTTCTAAGTTTTAATGTAAAAATCGACCAATTTAATATTTTAATCTAATATCGACAAACTTTTAAGTGTTCCCTTAATTTCTTTGGTTATAAAAAAATGCTTTTGACAACCCCTATTCTTTTTTTTTTGCAAAACTCACAATTGTGAGTGAATAGTATTAAGAACATCAGAATATACACCAACCTCGAGCTCGGACAGAGCCTTGAGGGTTAAAGGACTACAAGTTTTTTGCTTGACATAGAGAGCACAACTACTCCTAGGCTTTACTTATTACAAGATGTTATGTATTGTTCTAGAGTAGTCCTCTCAGGCTTGTTTGCCTCCGATCATGTGGATCGTCACTCTGCTCTCTTGTATTACTATTTCACCAAAGCTTGCCACAGCCAAACACACGGCGATTCCTTGCTTGCCAAATATAGGTGACGTAGTGTCATGACAAGCCCTATTCTTAAGTTTAAAGTGATTTGTGGTTTAAAAAATCAAAAGTTTTTAAAAATTTATTATGTTCAAACGTCAAATCATTTTTTGCATCCTTTTCAAACAAAGTAAATGCAGCATTGGGAAAGATCATGTCAAAGGCTTTCTCTTCAATGCTTTCAAGACTTTTTGAGGGACACTTGTCAAGCACCAAAAATTGGACGACCTTCATCCATATGGATGCTAAGGCCTTTACATGCCAAAAATAAGAAAGTGTTAAAGTCTTCAAGGTCGAGTCTAACTCGAATCGGTGTTCGGGAAAGGATTGCCTCAGCTTAACCTTGAGCCAGTTGAAAATCGATACTAAGGGGTTGCAGACCATGGGAAAGGGAAGATGTAATGGAATTGGCCTATTTAACTTGAGAGTAGTGGAAATTAATGAGAGTACTTTTGAGAAATGACTTTGTGAGCATAGCAGGTGAACATAATTGAAGATAGAAACATAATCATAGCAATTAGTTAACTTGGCATGAACAATACTTTTGCAAGAGAGAGAATTTAGAGAACATGACAACAATTGAGGACCGGATTTATGTGGAGCCGGTCCCCCCTCCAATAGGCATTTGTATTATGATTTCTCCCATTAAGAGAGACTTGTTACAATACAATCTTTGTGTTCCTTGTGACCTAGGTGATGCAATGAAGATGGAAAGCTTCATGCATCACAAACATAACATAAACTTGAAGAAAGCTTTAACTATCCCAAGCCTCAGTCCCAAGACCTCAAACAAATTCGAAGGTGGAGAGAGCTAGCAGGGAATGAGGGTAGGGAAGAGGAAGAAGAAACATTTCGTAGGAGAAAGAATTAGTTCCTCACTTATCATAACTCTTGTTTCTAGCATACATAATAGCATTAGTAATGAAGAATAAGGAGATGGCAAGCTTAAGCATTGAAGCATGGCCTTGGATGGATTTGCATTCCATAGCCAAGAGTGTTGGTGTAGGCTCTCAACCTCTACTTGCTTGGAGAAGGAGAGGGAGCTCTTGCACTTTGCATAGCACACAATGAGAGTGTTTGTGAGTGTGTGTGGGTGAGTATACCCCCTAAGCAACCCCCTAGCTTGCTTGGGTCGAGCCCCTCTTGTAGCTCATGCTTGAAGCTCATTGGACCCCTCCATGCCTAGCCAATCACAAGCAGGAGGTATTACAAGCAGCAAGGGTAGCCTTGAGACAAGTGTCCCCCTTTCCCCTTTGCAAGAGAGGACTTGATAAATGCAAAATCAATTAATTAAATATCCCAAATCATCATTGGACCTCTTGGGTGACAAACCAATAGGCTTCAGGCATACCATGAGGGCAACATGAGGAGGAACTTGACAAGTGTCCCTTTTGCTTTCTTTGTACCATGCATGCCTTGTGTGAGTGTGTGGGTGTTCTCTCTCATCCCCCCTCATGTAGGGCTCGCCCCCTCCTTGTAGGGATTGAATATTTGACTTTTTGACACCTCAAGCCCCTCATACATAGGCCCAGTTCCCACCACAAGCTTGGCCCTTAAGCACTTTAAGCTTGGGTTGGGTTCTCACCTCAAGTGCAACCCTAGCATCTCAAGCATGTCAAGAACGTCAAGAATCGCAATCATCAAGCACCTCAAGCACCTTAGTCATCAAGCATGACAACATTAGGAAAAATATGGACTCTCCTTGGGCCTTTTTGATTAATGAAGGCTTAAGGGAGAACCAATGAGAAGGCTCTTGGGATATCACCTAGAGGGGGAGGAATGGTAGGGGTGCAGCCTAATTGTCTCACTCTTCAATGCTTGGTTCTTAGAGAGAGGTGGAAGGTAGGTTGGGGGGGGGGAGATAAATAGGAGGAGAGAGGTGTCATAAAAGTGGGAGGGACCCCCAAAAAAAAAACGCACATGCTTAAAAACCCTAAAAATTGAAAAAAATTTAAAAGTTTCAAAGTTGACCCATTTGCCTCTAAAACTCCCCCAAAACATAAACTAACTTTAAAAAGTTAATTTTCCCCCCAAAATCCACTTTTCTCTCTCTTCCACACTCTCCCTCTTCTCCCTCCTCCGTTCTCTCTCTACAGTCAAGGCAGCCATAGCCAAAAGCTTTCCACCACTCTCTTCCTCTCTCTCTCTCTCTCTCCATAGCTCCTCCTTCTCTCACACCTCCATCAACCCTCTACAGTCCCACACTCCATAGCCCACAGCTCCACTATCCTCTCTACCTCTCACTCCTCCCCTCTTTCTCTATCTCCACTGTCAAAGCCACCATAGCCACCAGCTCACCTCACCCTCCCCTCAGCTCCTCATTCTCTCTCCACAGTACCCAACTCTTTCAAATCCCTTCCTAAGCCCAACTTCCCAAGCATGTCCACGCATAGACGGCCCAAACCAGAGATAGAGGAGATTGTGTTGCGCAACACAAAAGATTCATAGGGGGTATGGATCCCACAAGTATTCAAGAAGGGTGCATGGGTCTACATGCAACCGTCACGTGTTGGACCTCATCGCGTACGGTGTCGAGGCGTATTGGAACGTCATTGGAAGGGCCGGCTATTGGCATTCAAAGAAACCAAGTCCAGAATGGTGGCCATCGTGCAACACGTCTACAGTGCAGTTGAGATCCACCTCAAGAGAGCTTCAACTCAATTTGCACCTCATTGTAAGTTTTCATGGTTTAGCTATCCCATGCATATGTCATGTTTACGTTTATGCGATCATTATGTTTAACTAAGGGCATTTGTAAAGATATTTTTCCATCCAGCTTAGTTGAGGAGCAGTCGCTTGAGTGCCTCTCAGGCACGTTCATGGTTGTGCATGCTCACATTGGAGAGCTTATGTTTCCTAATGTCTCATCAAAAAAACTTACCGAGCAGCGAATATTCATGTACTCCCACAAGTACATGGTGCCGAAGTCAAGCCAAAGCTATGGTAGGTTAGAAGCCGTGGAGACACCCTCATTGCAGAGTGCAGAATGGCCAACTCCAGACCATTGGGCTTTTTCTTTCTTTCAAGCGCAAGGTGCTGCAAGATTTCCAAGGGTCCCTAAAGTTTGGTAAGGCAACCAGATCGGTGGGTCTCAGTTGGCATTGTCCCATTCATTTGTTTGTGCATGCATTCCGCTCTCTGCCGATTGTAGAAACACCAACAATGTTTGTTTGCAAAGAAGTTAACATAGATGCAATGGACACCATTCTAGGTGTCAATTGGGGCTATGTTGACGGTTTGCATGATGGTGACTGTTATAAGTGCAATGTGTCCCCCACACAGCTTTGCCTTCGGTATTTGAAAGCAAGGTGCACCTTGTATGCACGGTTTAGCTACGAGAGGTGGATGCACAAACGTGGCAAATGGATACCCTTGCAGCTGACAGCCGAAGAGGTTCAATCCTTTGAAATTCGTGTCCGCATGCCCAATAATGAGGTGGAGATGGTTGCAGTGAATCCGCATTGGACTCTTGCCAATCTTCGGGAACACTTTTTCATGATGGGATTCGAGGATGTCGGCAATGCAAGTTTCAAACTGGAACAACGCAAGGTCTGCTTTGTGCTTGCTTAGCTACCTTTTCTTATTTTTTGTGGGTATTTGTATTTTGATTGCCCATTTTTTGGTTGTATAGATTGGAAGGCGGATGGAGTCCACTATGCTTGTTTACAAAGATTGGGCTACATACGAAATTATCTTGTCTAAGTGAATTGGCTAATTGTAACTTTAATCGTTTATATATTGGATATTTTATTAAAGATTTTGAAAAGTTTTAAGGTGTTGTACTTGATTTTGTACTTGAGTTTTAAGGTGGTGTAAATTTACTTTTTAAATGCATATTTTTTATTTTTTTCGAGATGGAATATGTCTATATAAGGGGGACCACCTCCTCATTTCACCATTTTCATCCCAGCATTGCAGAGAGACCTAGTATACCCAATCACGCAAAGAGAAGACATGGCTGCTACTAGTGCTTTAGATGCATTCCTTACTGAGGTTGGGCATGCAAATCGCCCTGAGTTTCAAGCATTTTTTACAACCCAACCCGATTTGGAAACCACCTTGACCCTCCACTCTCAATCTCTTGAGCACATTACTTCATACATTTCCACGTGCATGGGGAGATTCATTGTTGAGTTACCAAACCAGCCAGGGCAATGGGTCCCTGAAGGCCTTCTCCACCACATCTACCAAGGGGACAGGCCATTTCATCAGCGGCTTGCACGCTTTGCCACCATAGCACAACCCGTCGGACAATATGTGCGGCTTGAAGCTGATGATGTGCGAGCAATGCGTAAGGGAAGGATCGAAAACACTTTTGTCTCTGTTCAGGCCATAATGATCTTCCTCCTTCACGAGTGCCCAACAGGCCCTGACGTAGTGCTACCACACTTGCAGATCGGCGGGGTACTGGCTGATGTGAAGGACCCCAAGCCCGCGGCCATTGACTCATCCTGTAGGGATTCAAGGCCTCTTGGAGGCCTCTCCATCTGTCGGTTCATCCTCGGGACCGCCAGAAGGAACCACCACTCGGGATGCCATCCCTGAGGTAGAGATTACCCGCTTCTCCTCCATTGTGGTGGGTGGAGAGGAGTTTGTGTTTATGCACGATCTGGAGAAATCCTTTGAGCTTCGCATGGATGAGTGTTTCGCCATCCTCGATGCCCATGGCAAGTTTGAGGTTGATACCACCACCTCCCATGACGATGATCTCCTACTGCCCATGGGGAATACTTTGGCGGACACAGTGGTGATCGCACAAGCCGAGGTGGCAGCTGCCGAGCAGGCCAAGGTCTCTGAGGAGGAGTTTGTGGCCGTGCAAGCCATGTGTTTGGCTAAATGCGCAAGAGTGGATTCACCACCACCTGCTGCAACACCTGTTTTGCTTGATCCAAAGGGGAAGTCAAGTGTGGATCTTTACTTGCACCCGGATGCGGATGAGGAGGATCGTAGACAAGAGGTATAGATGCTCACTTACATTTTATTGTTACAAATGATTTTGTTAATGTTATATCATAATTCTATGCCATATCAAATAAAACCCATGTTTTGCAGGATGTTCTGGAGGTTGACGCTTGGGCGCAACGGTCAAGGGGGAGGAGGACGCCGTTAGGACCTCAAGCGGCACTTGCTCACTACCTCGGCACGCTTCCAACTGGTGTTTGTCCATGCCGACTACTCTCCCAATGGTCGCTACAACATTTTTGCTCGCCGTTCACTCTCCAAGGCGTTGTGTTTAACAACACTTGCCCAAACGGCCAATCTTGTAGTGCTTGTAAAGAAAGATTTTGCAATATCCACTTTCGGTGTTAACTTTCGCGGGCGCCTTATTGCCCATGTCGGCATGAACCAAGCTGTAGGGGTTAATGAAACCCAAGAAATCACAACCACTTTACTTAACAGGGAGCCACCCCAAAAGGCCAAGCGCCAGAAAATTGTAATTCGAAAGATCCTAAAGCAAAAGCTGGATATCATGTAAAGCATTGATTTCTTTAATGAAACTACTTTTTGGTCTCTACGACTCTCTTACTTGCAAGGTTTTGAATTTCTTATATGTTGGGCCTCCATTGTGTATGAGAAGCACCATGATTTCTGATATGACTACTGAAGGGTTTGGCAGGCATTAAAATCAATAAAATGCATACTTTGTTATATCTAGGCTTCCAAAGTTATGTATGTGCCTACTGAAGGGCTTGGAAGTCCCTAAAATGGGCTGCCACAAGGGCACGCATTGGGGCCTTCCATCAGCAGATGAAATGGGCAAATGCGCACCCTTGTGGCATATGATTTTGGACCCATATAGGAGCATATCTAGGTGCAAAACAAGGAGACAAGACATTAATACCCAGTTGCAAAATAGAAAGACAAGCATACCCAGGTAAACTTAAGCCCATCTTGGCCCAGATACTTGAAGTTGTATTAACAAACCACAAGAGAAAACTATGTGGCCATATCAAGCCCATTTTGGAGTATAGGACTAACTTCATAGATAGCAACCATCCTTGTAAATTTCTATGGTACATGGACTAAGGGGGGATGATTGCCAAAAGTATCTATGCTAATTGAAGCATTGAATCAAACAAAACATACTTATTGCTTGTGAAAATTATCTGGAAACCATTGGAAAGTGTCTGGAATGCACTAGAAAAGGATGCCACAAGGGCCCGCATTGTGCCCATCCATATGCCTCTGGAATCCCCAAATGTGCGCCCTTGTGGCAGCCAGTTTGGGGGTATTCCAAGCCATTTTCAACACTTTGTAGATGCTTTTTCCATGCAATAGTGAGTCACATAGCATGGAAGCATCAGGAAGTGCATGCCCCACTTAGCCAAGGTGCTAAACATCGGCAAGTTTTCACAATAGCAAGGTAATGGCTACATACATACAATATAAGGTAGAAAAAACTTGGACCAGTGCTACATCTCATGGTACAGAATTAAAACAATACAATGCGCAGTGGAGTACACAATAAAAGACGCTTATATTCAAATTCTTCCCAATACAATGCACAGAGTGGGGTATAAAATCAAAAGACTTTTGTATTCAAATTCTCCCCAATCTTGGAAGTTCCGTAAATACAAAAAGGTTTGATGCCTAATTACAAGCTACTCTTCATGGCGCAAACGGCGAGCAAGCTGCATATCCTTGGGCATAATGGTTACACGCTTTGCATGGATGGCACATAGGTTAGAATCCTCGAATATGCTAGTTAAATATTGCTCTGCTGCCTCTTGGAATGCCTCTATGGCCACGGCGCCCATCCGAAACTGAGTGTTGTACAATTGCAAAACCTCCCCGCATAGCCTTGTAAAAGGGGCCCTCCGAATCAAGAGCTCGGTGCTCTTTTGATAGTGTCGAATCTCCGCAAAAGCACGGTTGCGCTTTCGTACCTTCTGAGGTCGACGTGGAGGTGCATTTTTGGCACGAGTTGGGGCAGCTTGCTTCCTCTTCTTGTAGACAATGCTCTTTCTCTTTTTTTTTGCACAGGCACTTCCAACACCTCATAATCTGATTCCACCCACTCTCCATCTGATTCATGCTCTTCACTATTGAGCGGATGTGATGGTGTAGGTCCACTCCCTTTAGGAAGTGTCTTACCCCCAATAGACATGTGAGCCTGATAAGTTTGTATTTTGACGCCAACCCATGGGGCATCTTCATCTGTTTGCGTCTCTTTGGAGCCTTCTGACGGATGCTTTTGGCTATTTGTTTCTTTGCCTTGGTCACTCTCATCGTCCCTGTTGCCATCAGAATCGTTGGAGTCTGATGAATAGACAACAAGGCGATGCTTCCTTCTCTCTTTTGCTGTTGTAGAGGACTGGCCATGCTGATTTGAAGCTCCAGCTTCTTCTGTGTAGACTTCACCTTGAGCTTGTGAAGTTCCAGCTTCTATTGCTGTACCTTTGAGTCGTTGGCCATCCGGCCCGTTGGATATGCAATCCTTGCCGTTTGTTTTGTTCTTGCCATGGTAGCACCTAGTAGGAAAAATGACAAAATGAGCGCCTTCAACCTTTAAATAGGTTTTTTTTGAGATTTGGGCCCTTTCACACTATACGGCCAATTGAGTGAAACTCAAATAAACCAATTGAATTTAACAACTAACCCTGGATCATGCGGAGGGATGACGAGACGCCCAAACGCTGCCTTTTCGATACTTAGTTGCGCGCCAAGCTTCATGGCCCAGGGACGCTCGCGAGCGTTTCTACTTCTCGGATGTTGCAGTACCGGAGGCGTTGCATAACTGCTTTGCTAACATCGACTCTCTTGCTTTCTCAATAGTGCGAGTTCTCCCAAACGTGTACCTAAAAAACCAGTTAAACATCTCTTGGAGGTAGTTGGAGTGTGAACTACCACCACCATGCCGAGTATTCTTGAAGTACACTCCTTTTGCTCGATAGTAGGACTTCTCCATGCCTTGTGTACTCCATATATCAAGCGAACCATAGCGGTCCATGAAGTATGCACCATGCGCATAGAGAATGTGCTAAAACAACCAAAAAGGAGATAAGCCAATAGAAAAGTTGCATTTTCAAACATTGCATATGTATTAAGTCCGTTAAAACAAACCATGTAGTGTGTAATATTGCTTTCAAACCATCCGTCCTTAGCAGCCTTTTTGAATTCATAAAGCACCTTCTTGAACTCCTCTCGCTGCTCAACGGTGGTGCTTGAAAGATTCATCAATTGCACAACCTTTTGAAAGGATGACCATACTAGCTTGCATTGGTTAGCAACCTCCACATTGGGATCTTTGTCCGTCGTGCATGAACACAAATCTTTCCACAACTCCCACCGCTTCTCACTTGCTAGATGGACACTTGCCTTGGATACCTGCATTGGAGACTTTGACATCTTCTTGAAAAATCGACGTGCCTTGGCTCCATTCATGGAAACCTTTTGTGCCACCTCATATTTCTTCTCCCTACAAGTCTCTGCTACAATGTTCACCCTTGATCGGTGACATCCAATCAAATTAAGGAGCGTCTCCACCCCCTGCAAGGAGTCTTTTGACCGTTGAAGGGGCTTCATTGTGAAAGCATAATCAATGTGATGCTTTAGGATCATATCAAATATTCGCATAAACTCATTCAATGTACAAAAGTGAACATTGTTGAGGGAGAAGGGAATTATGGGGTTCCACCCAGGATCTTTGCTATCCCTATTGGGAACCTGTAGCATATCACATGAAAGAACCGAAGTTTGCCACTCCCTATTTATATGGTCATCATTATCTTCGTCTTGACCTTCCACTTGAGTTGCTCGACTTGTCTTGTGCCCTTTCACACAGAATGGACAAGGAAGTAAAGAATTTGCACCTTGTTTGCATCCAAGCATGCACTTTATGGTCTTTAGATCACCACCTAAATGCCATTCAACATCAAACTCCCCACGTCCTGGAACCATGAGCTTCTCACTGTTTATTTGAGCTTTAATGACCTCTGTGACCCATGGGATTCTACTGAAAATCCATGCAAGGACTTCATGTGTCTCTTTTGGAACTTCAATTGCACCAAGCCACCATATATCCTTCTCTGATTGCACACTAAAAGAGGGCTTTGTCGCTTCACTCGAACTACAAGATTGCTTGGCATAAGCTAGGGCTTCATTCATAAGTGTGATGCTCATTCTCTCCAACTTTCTCCCTTTAACAATTACAAACTCATCCAACTTCAGCACGAACACAAGCTTGCCTTCAAGAACTGCCAACAATATAAAGCCTAAGAATGCATGTTATGACACATCATAGAGCATGTAGGCAACCCTAAACTAACCTGCATCACTCAAATTGTAGAAAACAACCATGGACTGTTGCAATCGTATCAAGTCCACAAAGATATTGTTGAATTTGGTGTAAACAAACCCTTCAATCCGTAACACACTGTTAGAAACAGCACCGCATCCCTTCCCGCGGCCCTTCCTTCCTTGTGATTTGCTACGGAGCGGCTGAAGAGGCATCGTGTCTTCAATATACAAGTAGTCCCCTAATCGGTGAACAACATCTTCATAATTTGACACCTTCTTGGCAATCGCCACTCTGTGAGGAAGTGGGAATAGGTTTTCCGTGACTCCTCGACTTCTTAATGCATCTTTTAACACTTGATGTATTGCTTGATAGCCCTTCGTACTAATCCCAACAGCATCACAAATATCCTGAACATCTAGATCAGTGACAATATTAGAAAAATCACTAAGAACTCTCTTAGTGATTGCGTCTTTCAAGTGTTTTGCCTCTGGAGCATCAAGCATCCCAATAAAATCCTCTTTGTTGAAACAAGAACGAAGTAAAGAAGCCCTAGCTGACGCATTCTCGCCGCCACACGTTTCTTGGACGAAGTTCCTATTACCCAAAACAACAATGATGAGCGGTATTAGACTTAAACAACATGAGGGACAAAACATCTTACCTCATAGCTGTCACCCTTCGTTTTCTTGCACCTCCACGTGGTGCAAGAGTCTGAATTTCGGACAACTCTCGTTTCCTCACCCTACCTCCCATGGCAATACTCTTCATGTGTGAAAGAGTATCCTCAAGCTTTTTAATTACATTTTCCTTGGTTGTGATGGTGCTCTTTGCCTCCTCAAGTGCACTATTAGTTGTTTGCATCTGATCTTGAAGATTGTGGAAACCCCCATTCAACAAGCTTTTTAATTACATTTTCCTTGGTTGTGATGGTGCTCTTTGCCTCCTCAAGTGCACTATTAGTTGTTTGCATCTGAA
Organism: Adiantum capillus-veneris; assembly: GCF_014529385.1. Classification (NCBI taxonomy): domain Eukaryota; kingdom Viridiplantae; phylum Streptophyta; class Polypodiopsida; order Polypodiales; family Pteridaceae; genus Adiantum; species Adiantum capillus-veneris. The sequence goes on along the minus strand of NC_140938.1, from coordinate 96,256,843 downwards.
CTTGAAGATTATGGAAACCGCCATTCAACAACTGCCAATGACGTAAGTAGATCTCGGACCGCGCAATCTCGTGTTTGTTGAGTCTCTTGTAGTAGCCCAACAAACCTTGCTCTCCATTTCCAACGTATTGCAACAGTGATGGAATGTTTGTAAAAGACGGATGAACATTGAGAGAAGGATCCTTTGGATACAAGCATCCGTCTGTCCAGAGATCCACATTCTTCTCCCCTTGAGCGCGGCGTTCGTTGGCTGAAGGTAATGTACCCAAGCATGTTTTCTTTGTCGGAACATACTCTTGAGGTAGGCGTAGGAAAAGCCCTGAAGACCTACCGCGTGAACCGCTTGCTGGGACATTGGTCACGTCGTCAAGAGGCATTGTAGGATGGAGAGATGGAGCTTGAAGGATGGAGAGATAGAGCTTGTAGGATGGAGAGATGGAGCTTGAAGGATAGAGAGATGGGTGTGTAGGTGCAGCAGGCAGGAGCAGGTGCAAGGGGGATGGGTGTAGGAGAGGAGCTTAGATTAGGAGGGAAAGTTTTCAATTTTTGGGGGAATTTCCTAAAAGTTTTGGAGGGAGTCAAAAAATGTTGAAGCATGAGTAATTTAACTTTTTTTTAAAATTTTAATATGTATATATGTTGGGGGTACTTTTTAGGGGGGAATAAAGTTTTTTTGAAAGTTTTTGAAAAAACTCATTTTTTTGACCTCTTTGACCCACGGATTTGCTTAGGTGGCATGGGAGAGTTAAGAGTCCACTTACAAGTTGGCCAAAAAGCTAGAGAGAGAAGACCCCCTACTTTTCAAGTGGTTTACCCCCCCCCCCCCCCCCCCCCCCCCCCCCCTTCCCTACTTTTTAAATGGTTACCCCCCTTCCCTCTACCTTTTTAGGGGTCAAAGGTGGAGGAGACCCTACCAAAATAGCCCCATTCAAAGCCTTTGTCCCCCTTAATCTTGGCAGGCTTCCTTGAAATTAGGGATTCTTACAAGGCCCATGGAGAGTCCATTTTTTTCCTAATGAGCAGGACAAGCACCTCGAGCTAGGTCGGGTTCCCGCGCCTCAAGGTCAGCCCTAGCTTACCTAAGGTCAAAGGACTTTTACACACATTATTGGAGGTCTTCAATGAAGCTAACCCTAAGGTATTATGGTCCATTGGTTAGCCTTGCTCTTTGATAGACCATCTCTCATTTGGGCCCCTTTACCATTGGCCCCGTGTTGAGATAGATCTATAAGCACATGTCTATATCTTAACCCTTGTTCCCGTTTATTCTCCCACATTAAGTGATCAGTTTAATATGAGAGAATCATTTGGGTTGGCTAGATATTAGATATTAGATTTTATGACATTACCTCTCTCTTGAAATCATAGTCGTCCTCGACTATGAGGTAGAAGAGATAAAGCCTTAGTCATTAGTTAATTTTACTTAGCGGGTAGAGGATCCCTTTTTACCCTACGACATCTTTCCAAGATGGATGACTAATCCATTTGGTGCTTGGTAATTTTACTTAGCGGGTAGAGGATCCCTTTTTACCCTACGACATCTTTCCAAGATGGATGACTAATCCATTTGGTGCTTGGGAGACATAGCTGCTGCAAGCATGTCTGCTCTTTAGTCCATTTCATTCTCCCAAAGTAGAGTGACAAATTCTACTTGGTGTTTGAGAGACGTCGTCATCACAAACAAGATTGTAAGCATGCATACTAGTTAAATTTGTGCACAATTAAAAAGAGGACTAGTCTTATAAGACAAAAACATGAGTCATTTAAAAGAAATTTGTACATTTGCTTACTCTAATGTAGCATTGTAAGCATTGACAAGGTTCATACTATCCTTAAGCTGTATTCCTTGCATCCATCTAGCATCTTCAAAAGGATAATTTTTGAACTTAATAAGATACTGTCGGATAATCTTACCATGTCGTAGTACCTTGTCTTCATGCCGAAGGATAGCTTCGGGTTGTAGCACCTCTTCTTGGTCTTCAACTTCGGGAGGGTCTTCAATAATTGGTTCACTTGGTGGCTCGACTTTGTAGGGCTTAAGTAGGCTTACATGAAAGGCATTGTGTATGAGCCAATGGTTGGGCAACTTGAGTTGATAAGCTGGGCTTGAAGATTTGGAAAGGACCATAGTATCTTTTTGCTAGTTTAGCATAATACTTTTGATGGCCCGTAAAATTTTTGCCCGTCGTTTGCCTTAATCGAGCCTTAAGAAACTTGAGTAAGACCCAATCATTTTCTTTGAACATTAAGGCTCTTCTGTGCTTATCAGCAGCAACTTTTTGCCTTTGTAGAGAGATGGATATAGTCACGGCTATACTCATCGGCGGCGAAGATCTTCCCATGTACTTTGAGTAAAAAGGGACTTTTAGGTCTTCCCTCAATGATCTCAAAAGGTGCTTTTCCCGTAGAAGTATGTACAATATTCTTGTAGGCATACTCTACAAGAGGTAAGTACTTTTCCCATTGTGAGCATTGATCTACTTCGGTAACATAAGTCTTGAGTAGATCGAGTATTGTAAGATTGGCTATTTCACTTTGGCCATCCGTTTGTGGGTGATAGGCCGAAGAGAAATTCAATCTTGTTCCTATATTTTCAAAGAGACCTTTCCAGAAATTACTGGTCATTCTAGGATCTCTATCTAACACGATGGATGTGGGTAATCCATGGTGCTTGAAAATCTAAGATATGAAGAGAGTTTCCATTTGATGTGCCTTAAAAGTCTTTTTGATAGGAATAAAATGTGCTTGCTTGCTAAACCTGTCGACTATTGTCCATATTCTTGTATTCCCATGGATAGACTTGGGTACTCCAAAGATGAAATCCATGGATATACTCTCCCATGGTGAATTTGGGATAGGCAATGGCTGGAGTAATCCAGGTTGCTTCCCTCTATCATACTTGGTCTTTTGGCATACTACACATTTTGAAACATACTCTTGTATGTCCACTTTCATGGTAGGCCAATAGAAGTACGTCCCTACTCCTCGGAGAGTAGGTTGATTACCTCTATGCCCCGCATATGGAGGAGCATGAGATTCATACATAACTTTCTCATGAAGGGAATGGGTAACGCGTAACCTATTGCCGTGGAGAAGATAACCATCCTGCACTTTCTTCCCCAAAGCAAGGGCTGACATTATGTCTTTAAAGTCAGGGTCAGTAGCATACTCATCTATCATAGAGGATAGATCATTGTGAGTAGCTATAGACACCGCATTAACTCTTGGTCGTCATGAGAGTGCCTCGGCACTTGATTGTACTTACCAGCTATGTGAGAAATATGGAAATTAAATTGCGAAAGAAAATTTGCCCACCTCATTTGTTTGTCGGAAAGCTTGGTTTGCATCAAGAAATACTTGAGACTTTGGTGGTCAGTTCGTAGGATAAATGGAGTCCCCAATAGGTAGTGCTTCCATGTGTCTAGGGCATGTAGAACAGCTAAAATCTCTTTCACATAATGTCCAAGACTCGTTCATCAGTATTGAGCCTTCGCTCTCATATGCTATGGCATGCCCTTCTTGAAGCAAAACTGCTCCAAGGCAATCACCACAAGCATCACATTGGACCTCAAATGGCTTTGAAAGATCCGGAAGCACGAGGATTGGTTGGGAAGTAAGCTTCTCTTTGAGCTTATCAAAATCATTTTGCTCCTTAGCAGCCCATACATACTTAACGTTCTTCTTAGTTAAGTCGTGTAGTGGTCCTGGTACTTCAGAGAATTTTTCTATGAAGCGTCTGTAGTATGCGCACATACCAATAAAGCTTCTTAGCTCATGTAGATTTCTTGGGTTAGGCCATGATTTTATTACCTCTAACTTTTATGGATCCATACGGATACCATCGTGAGAGATGATATGACCTAGGTATTGAATCTCTTGAAGGAAGAATTCGCTTTTCTTTTGGTTGAGAAAAAGCTTGTTCTCCCTCAATTCTTGAAAAATCACTTGGAGATGTTGCTTATGTTCTTCCAAAGACTTGGAGTAGATGATGATATCATCAAAGAACACTCCAGTGAATTTGCGATAAGGTCTAAAAATTTTCTCCATCATACGATTGAACGTAGCTGGTGCATTAGTCAAGCCAAAAGGCATGACTAGATATTCATAAAGACCAAATGTTGTGCGAAACGCGGTCTTTAAGATATCTTCATCCACTATCCTTATCTGATGATAGCCACTTTTAAGGTCAGTCCTACTGAAGTAGGTAGAGCCTTGTAGCTTATCAAACAGATCTTCTACCCGAGGTACGGGAAATCTATTTTTGATAGTGATATGGTTTAGTGCTCGATAGTCCACACACATACAGTATGTACCATCTTTCTTTTGCACTAAAAGGACTAGAGAACAAAAGGGAGAGGAACTAGGCCTCACCATCCCTTTGTCTACCAGCTCTTGTACTTGCCTATTGATCTCCTCTTGTTGAGTTTGTGAGACTCGATAAGGAGGCTTGTTAGGTGGTGAGCTTCCAGGAAGGAGCTCAATGCGATGGTCATCATCTCCTCTTTTTGGAGGTAAGTCCATAGGGATATCATCGATGAACACATCTTGGAATCTTTTTAGAAAATTAGACAAGTCTAACTCTTCTTGATTCCTACCATTTACATTTGATGAAACATTAGTATCTTTTAAAGACTCTTTGACAAAAATCATGTACGCAGAAACTGATCTCTTCATTGATTTATCAAAAGCAAGAGGATTTACAAGTGGAATAGTGCGACCACGCTCAATAGCATCTATATACATGTTCTTTCCCCTGTAGGTGAAGTAGATTCTCCTTTCAGGGAACTTCATGTTGGCAGCCATGCGATCAAACCATGGCGCCCCTAGGATAGCATCCTCATGTTGGAGAGGAGAGATGAAGAAGTTTTCTTTGTCGACATAGCTTTGGACATGAAGCCTCAACTTTCCAATCAAGGGAGTATCAGAGGCTTGTTATCCCTTGAAAGATGCATCAGCCATTACCATATCTCCCATCTCAAAAGCTTGAATGCCCAACTTGGTGGCCAACTCCATTGATATGAAGTTCAGAGTAGAGCCAGGGTCAAACAAGATGAAGGCATCATGCTCTCTTACCTTTCCCCAAGCATAGGAAAGTGATGATCCTTTGCAATGAGCATCCTCTTTTGGAGCTTCGATGGTGGAAGCCCTAGGAGTCTCATTGCGAGTATTCTTCTTGGGGCAAGAATGATAGCCATGTCCTTGCTCCCCGCACTTGAAACACTTATGGTCCTTGCGAAAAGCTTCAAGCTCTTCAGGAGAGAGTTTGTTTTTACTGACTTGGGAAGTATTTTGAACATTGGTTTCCCCTTTGCATCATTTTTGTCTTTGTTTTCCATGGGCTTGAGATTATGTCTAGCCCCTTGATGGAAATTGATGCGTGAAGCAACCATGGTGTGATGGATTACTTCGCTAATAGTACCAGGCCGTTGAGATTTGATGTATTCAGCCATCTCTTCAAGTAATCCCGCACAGAATTGCTACCTTTGCTCAGCAAAGTCTATCTTTTGAAAGACGGTAGTCTTGAGATGTAAATTCCAAAAATTGTATACGTACTTGTGGATAGACTCATGAGAGAGAAGCTTCAAGCTGCGCCATTCGGTAAGCACTTTGTCTTTTGCATCACTTGCAAGGAATTGCTTCATGATGGAAACTCATAGAGTTTTTGATGTCTTTGGGGCTTCACCATTGCCATGAAGGCTAGCCCATCATTGAAGAGCTGATTTTTAGAGCCCTCATCTCCAAAGGCCGCATCAAATTGTTGGATGAAGGCCAACACTTTGTCGGTAGCACCAAAGGTTCCATCATAGGTGAGAAAAGAGATACTCTTTCCTCCCTCCTTGAACTTCTTTAGCTTTTGTGACCTCCGCCTTGCAGGAAATGATTTCTTGTATTCTCTAGGAGAATAGCCATAACTTTTGTCGGAAGAGGAATAAGGTGAAGAAGAAGGAGAAGAGGGTGACCTCTTCCTAGGCCTTTTCTTCCTTTGTTTCCTCTCTTGCCTTTCAGAGTGATGAGGAGAAGGACTATGTGTTGATCTTTTCCTCTTGGGAGGAGTGGGCGATCGTCTAGACCGCCGTCTTCTTGGAGCCACATCTTTAGAGGAACTTAAACTTTTATTGCTTTCTTGCTCTTTGGATTCCTCCTCTCGAATGGGAGAGGATCTTCTTTTTGGGGTCTCTTCAAGAGACCTCCTAAGCTCTCTCTCCTCTTGGAGAGGAAGGGAAATTCCATAAGCACGAAGTTGTTGAGTAACTTCAGCTTGCAAAGTAGGGTTGTCCATAGCTTGTTGCTGCAACCTAGTGACGAGATAATTCACAAAGATGGGAGCATCATCATTAGCATCTTCATGTGCAAAATCAAAGCTATCAATGTTCATTCTACTCTCTTGATTATTGTCAGCCATGTTAACAAAATTTATGTAAGTACTTAGTGTATGCTTGGCAATTCAAAACCTTAGTTGCCACTCCTCTTAGCCTTTGAAAATCGGCTCTTAAGTATCTACACCCACAGCTCGAAGTGGTTAATTATAGAGAGTAGAGGAGTAGGTATAACATAGCAGAGTTTCCCCGGGCTGGCTGCTTTCGGACTTCTTATGGCTCAATAATGGTAAAGCCATAGGCAAGTCTAAAAAGACTCCAATATTAAGTCCAAAGCTCCCGAGGTGTGCACCATCCCCCACATAGTGGGCTCAACAAAACCGATAATAGATCCCAGCTCCACTTACCCTAATATAATTACAACATCAACCATTTATAGGATACTTAAGGAACTCTCTTCTTAACACTAGTTTGGTACCAAAAAAGACACTTTAGTGTCCTTTTTTCGCGAATTTAAATAAAATGGTACATGAAATCTAGAGCACATCTCAAGAAATGCTTTTGCAAACTTATAAAATGTTATTCAAAGTACTCATAGAAATCATAATCCCTCACTTTTGATCATAACCTCAATAGTAACTACACTCATGAAAAGAACCTACACAAACAGCATTCAATGTTTCATTAAAACTCATACTCTAGCCTAAGAAAAAAATGAGCAGGGTGCATGTAATAATCCGTGGTAACTACTTATATATGTGTTTGATACTTTTGCAATTGTCATGTGAGAAAAAAATCCTTTGTGACTAGAATTAAATATAGAAAGTCCTGTAAGTCAAATATGCAACGTTCACAAATTCAATTAACAATCACAAAAAACATATAGTTCATCTAAATTTACAATGTCTTATGATGCATATATACTAGATCTATGACTCCATTACATAAAGTGATAATTTTTAATGGTTATGCAAGCCACATTTGGTGATTTATGGCATATTCAGAAAACTGTGCATGTTGTAATTATGATTTTTATTTATTAAAAATAAGCCTTAAAATAAAGTCCACTTTTGGATTTTTCCATTCATCTCACTTATTTGTATACAAATACCTCATATGGACACAATTGGGGATTTCATATACACACTTTCATTAGTTTTTCATAGCAATGTTTTTTTTGCAAGAAATTATACACCACAATTTTTTTTAAATGAGCTTAAATTACAAGATTCCTATGAGTTTGAACCCATGAAAAATGCTTAGTTGATGGGTATTGACGTATAGATACATTATACACCTTAGGTTCTGTCCCATGACCTCATTATGTTAATGAAAGAGGCCTTGAAAGACCAAAATTTCCCTCTTTGTCAGCATTTTCAAGATTTTGGTCTTTTGATTATTAAAAAAATCTAGTCCCATAACTAGGTTACGAAGCTCAATTTCTTGCTATAATAAGTTTTTTCCTATTTGTACACCTTGAAATCTATGCAAAATCATATTTTGATGAGAAGTTATGTTCAATTTAAGAAAATTTTGTTAAAACTGCACTAAATTTCTATGATTTTTAATCTTAAAACTTATCAGTATAATCTTAATTTGGTATTAATTTTGATAAAAGTAAAATTTGGCTATGTTCTTCACCTCATAGCTGACCTAAGATATGAACGTGACCTATTATCTTTTTTTCTAGATTCACCAAATAATTATGATAAGTTGCTAAAAAAGCAGGACACTTTAGTGTCTCAGGACATTTGAGTGTCCGATTACAGAACTAGTGTTAAGCAAGAAAAGAGAAACCAAATGCTCTGATACCAATGTAATGGAATTGGCCTATTTAACTTGAGAGTAGCGGAAATTAATGAGAGTACTTTTGAGAAATGACTTTGTGAGCATATCAGGTGAACATAATTGAAGATAGCAACATAATCATATCAATTAGTTAACTTGGCATGAACAATACTTTTGCAAGAGAGAGAATTTAGAGAACATGACAACAATTAAGGACCGGATTTATGTGGAGCCGGTCCCCCCTCCAATAGGCATTTGTATTATGGTTTCTCCCATTAAGAGAGACTTGTTACAATACAATCTTTGTGTTCCTTGTGACCTAGGTAATGCAATGAAGATGGAAAGCTTCATGCATCACAAACATAACATAAACTTGAAGAAAGCTTTAACTATCCCAAGCCTCAGTCCCAAGACCTCAAACACCTTCGAAGGTGGAGAGAGCTAGCAGTGAATGAGGGTAGGGAAGAGGAAGAAGAAACATTTCGTAGGAGAAAGAATTAGTTCCTCACTTATCATAACTCTTGTTGCTAGCATACATAATAGAATTAGTAATGAATAAGAAGGAGATGGCAAGCTTAAGCATTGAAGCATGGCTCTTGGTTGGATTTGCACTCCATAGCCAAGAGTGTTGGTGTAGGCTCTCAACCTCTACTTGCTTGGAGAAGGAGAGGGAGCTCTTGCACTTTGCATAGCACACAATGAGAGTGTTTGTGAGTGTGTGTGGGTGAGTATACCCCCTAAGCAACCCCCTAGCTTGCTTGGGTCGACCCCCTCTTGTAGCTGATGCTTGAAGCTCATTGGACCCCTCCAGGCCTAGCCAGTCACAAGCAGGAGGCATTACAAGCAGCAAGGGTAGACTTGAGACAAGTGTCCCCCTTTCCCCTTTGAGAGAGAGGACTTGATAAATGCAAAATCAATTAATTAAATATCCTAAATTATCATTGGACCTCTTGGGTGACAAACCAATAGGCTTCAAGCACACCATGAGGGCAACATGAGGAGGAACTTGACAAGTTTCCCATTTGCTTTCTTTTTGCCATGCATGCCTTGTGTGAGTGTGTGGGTGTTCTCTCTCTCATCCCCCCTCATGTAGGGCTCGCCCCCTCCTTGTAGGGATTGAATATTTGACTTTTTTTCACCTCAAGCCCCTCATACATAGGCCCAATTCCCACCACAAGCTTGGCCCTTAAGCACTTTAAGCTTGGGCTGGGTTCTCACCTCAAGTGCAACTTAGCATCTCAAGCATGCCAAGCACCTCAAGAATCGCAATCATCAAGCACCTCAATCATCAAGCACCTCAAGCACCTTAGTCATCAAGCAGGACAAGCAGGACAAGAACCTCGAGCTGGGTCGGGTTCTCGCGTCTCTAGGTCATCCCTAGCTTACCTAAGGTCAAAGGACTTTTACACACATTATTGGAGGTCTTCAATGAAGCTAACGCTAAGGTATTATGCTCCATTGGTTAGCCTTGCTCTTTTATAGACCATCTCTCATTTGGGCCCCTTTACCATTGGCCCCGTGTTGAGATAGATCTATAAGCACATGTCTATATCTTAACCCTTGTTCCCGTTTATTCTCCCACATTAAGTGATCAATTTAATATGAGAGAATCATTTGGGTTGGTTAGATATTAGATATTAAATTTTATGACAAAAGAAAAGCGATGAAATATGTGAGAAATTAGTTCAAAAATCTTACAAATTTATGATAGTATTTTTGGTTCGCTTCTTTGTGATGAGGAGGAGATTCGGCCAACGGTCGATTAATAAAAAATGCTTTCTCGAATATTGATTAGAATTAATTTATGGAATGCAAGAAAAGTTAAGCCATGTGAGGCTGTGAAATATAATGTGAAATGAAAAGAACTCATCAATGTGTGTGTGTGTGTGTGTGTGTGTGTGTGTGTGTGTGTACACAGTGTATCTATAGAATTTACTAGAATTATGCAAAGATGAAGCTTCACTTTAACATTCTAAAACAATAGAATGAAAGAAAATTCAAGACCTAGCGAGATGTGAAATGAAAGGTGAAATAAAAAGATTCATGTACGATTTTAAAGCTGAAATAATATTCAAGGTATGTCTCAATTATCACATTTAAGGTATGTTTCAATCACCACTAAAAACAATGAAAGTATGCCTAACCCAACACTACTCTAAAGCTTCTTTTAGAAGCCAAAAGAAGTCCCTAAGCCTCCACATGTATGGCAAAAACAAATATCAATTGTCCTTCTATTGTTTTGAGTGGTTTCTCCTCAAATCATGCAAATGTTTCATCCTTGAGTCCTAGTACGGTCACGACCCTCCTAATAGGTCTACCGATGTAGCCAATATTTTGAGGGGGTGCACTATATAATCATGTTAATGTACCACTTGAGTTCAATAAGAAAGATTTTTTAGTGTAAAGTTTTTTGGCAAATCAATAAAAATTTATTGAAATTTTATTTTTGGGTATAAGATCCTCTGGCTTGACAAATTTCTTTTTCTTGTGAGGAGAGAAGACGGAATTCAGGGTTTCTAATCTTCTTCGTGCCGCTAGTTGAATGATTTTTTTACATATGAACACCAGAGTTTGTGCTGATTTATCTAGTCCACATATAAAATATTATAAAATATATGTAATTTCATCCATCAAGTCTGTGTTCTTATACTTGCTAAGCTCTTTTATTATTGACTTAGGGTTTACAGGTACTAATGGTATGTGGTTTAAACCTTTCCTGATAAATTCTTGGAAAATTTTTGTCTAGCTGCTAGGGTCCGTGGTGATTACATGTTTTTTGAAGGGTTTTAAGTCTATTAAAAAATTAGAGAACCGCCTATGAGTTAAACATCCACATGGTTGTGTTTCATTTTATTAGAGTTTAAACGAAAAGATTATTTTATTCATTCAAATATAGTAAAAAATGAGTTTTTTAATTATGTTACGAGCACACGTTATATAAAGGGGTTTTGGATAGTGCACCCCTTGAGCCAAATTTATTAAAATCATAGACCTAAATAGCTTGGTACATTGGTGTGAGCATATTCATTCTAAATGCCCTAATGTTCCATATGCAAGCTGTCTCAAATCCGTTTTGTGGAGAGAGAGAGAGAGAGAGAGAGAGAGAGAGAGAGAGGAGAGGAGGGAAAAAGAATTCAAGAGTGCATTCACATAGGCATAATATAGTGGCAATGTTTTTTGAACATAAGTAAGCTTTTATCGTCTTCTGAAATCGTTGCTTTCAGTCCTCCACTCTGCCAATTTTGGCAGTGTTGGAAAAACACTACCCCTCTCTCTCTACTCTCTCATGCAAAGTCCAAAAAATTAGACAAATACCTGCAGAACCCTTTACTCGTAGCGACCAAGACTGTTGCGCTCACCCAAAATACTGGCTTTTCAGCGTTTGAATGTGTCCTAAGATAAGAGATAACTTCGAATACTTTGTCTTTTCCTACTCTATCTTATCCTCTTACTGGCTCTACTCAATTCATTACATGGAATCTCGCAAGATTTCTTCTAGAGCTGGACTCTCTTAGAGGTGTATTAAAATTCCTATACAGGCGGCCGTATTCGAACTTAAAACCTCACAAATAGACTCAAACCACTGGTGTGAGCTAGATCATTGCAGTGGACTCTATGCTGACTATGTGACGAGGACTACATATTAAAAAAACCCTATTGTTATCTTATGATTGTTGTTGGTTGCCATTCCAACCTCGCCCTAGGGAGTTCACTAAACTTTAAAGTATATGTAGCATAGCAAGTGAACAGAAGGGATTTTAATTTTTGTAAATTTACGCATTCACCTGTAGAAGAGGGGTATAAGGGGTAGTTAAAATCCATTTTGGTGAATGCACATGATATAAGAAAATTTTTCTTAGCGAACGCCCCAAGAACCTACTGCACAAATAGCGGCTCTTGTGGCCCCTTGACTTGTCGCCCACCACCACCCCTCACGTCCACCGGGCGCTGCATTCCCACAACCTTTGTGCAGCATTTCCCTTTCATTTTGGTTTGCTAGACAATATCCTCCTAGATACCCGCTAATAAAACATTTGTGCCAACCTATTAATACTATTGGGTCAATTCATTCATTATACGGAATCTCATGAGTGCCAATCTTTCGCTCGATTTGTTTATCTCTACCCCCTCTACTATGTCCATGTTCCACCCACGTCCCCTTTTGGTTTGTGCTATTGTAGTGGGGCTACAGGGCTACACATGGCTCAGCGTGCATGGCCACCTTGGTGGATGCACTCCAAAGGATATTCTCTTCGAGTAAGACCATACATGGTCCGGGCGACCTAGCACTCTTGGACTGTCTGCATGGCAGGTTCCTAGTGTGGACACACTAATCAGTCAGGGTGGGTCTCAGGTCACCTTGGCTAGAGAGGTAGCATTCATCATTCAGAGTGTGTCCAGCCTATGTCAACCCTTTTGAGAGCACTGAGGAGCTACCATACAACACATCTTTAGTAGTCAGGGTGATTGTGGACCAAGCCGGGCTTGGATCGTCTAGTAGTGTCCAGCCAGGTGACTAGTGGGTAGACTCACAATGGCTTCACCAGGCCATTAGTAGTAGATATTTTCAGTTTCCAAGAGTTTCCTTGGCCATATATTTCCATTAGCACCGAATATGTGGTGGTCGTGCAGTGGCCTTGGCTCGTGGATATATACGTGGGTTAATCTTGAGAGTCTAGCCAATGTTTTTGAGTCTTTCCATAGTCTTGTCATTTCCTTACCACCATCCCGAGCACTTGCCTTGCATTCTTGGAATTGGCCTTTGGGTACCTCATTTTGGTAGTCTGCAATCTAGCCTAGTGCCCTTGTAGTCCTGTCATCTAGTTACATTGTGGTTTTCAGTGGTGTTGCACCCACTTCACTCTCCATTGCACCTCAGCCTCTACATCCATCTGCTACCTTGTTGTGTAGTCGTGGACTGGGTAGAGGTGGCCAAAGCTAGACTAGTCTTGTATGCCGGTCCTTTGGTTATGTACAGGGTGTTGCCTTGGAGGGCTTATGGTTGTCTGCTATATTGTTTCAATTCAGTTTATTGTTTAATTTTATTTTTGATTTTTTTCCATTTTTTGTCAGTTTTGAGCTAGCTTGTGCGTCCTCATGCATACTACATCCACAACACCTCACTACTAGAGAGAGCACTATGCACCATTTCGATCTACAATTGCTCTCATTGTTTACAAGCCCGTTGAGACAGCTCTATCGGGTATTGCAAGCTAGCCAAGTCACTTGGGAGTTACAATAAGGCAAGCCAGTAGTGTGGCACATTCTAGGATGATATAGGCATGTGCAGTGGCTCCGACCACCTATCCTATTTTTTTGTGTAAAGTTTAGGAAACCTCATTTTCGCATCTATGCATCCTGTTACTTGCTCTAAGTCAAGTGGAGCACGTCAAAGAAGTTCCGTGAAGGTTTAGCATCATCATCACTTGTACTCGCCGTCTAACACCTTGCCTGCGCCATTGCCTCTACCTTCACCCAAGCCTTGCCATCAGCCATAGAGGTCACCTTCAACATATCCACCATCATCACCCTCTCCAAACTCTTCTCTAAAACCACCTTCCACCTCTTTCATCAAGCCTGCCATGGCAGAGGAATTGACAACCCTTCTCTCAAGAGTCAATATCAAGTTTAATCCTACTTTTAAGGGATTGTCTCACGAGGATGCAATCAACCATGTGAGGTAGGTCTCGTCACTTTGCCAAATCCGTGTGCTAGACCGGGAAGATGCCTATATGGTGGTTTTCTCCTCCACCCTGGAGGAGCTGGCCAACAAGTGGTATAGTCAATTTGCAAATCAGGGCCACTTTGCCAACTAGAATGCCCTCAAAGAGGCCTTCACTACTGAGTTTCAACCAAGGAGACTATAGGGACAAGACCTTGGACCAACTGGAAAGCTTAGAGTTGGAACCTCAGTAGAACTTTGTCAAATTGATGACACGGGCTAGATCTACCCCAAGAACCAGGAGATTTCATGATTAAGAAGTGGGTAGAGAAGGCCTTGCCTACTTGGACTCAACGGAAGCTTCAAGAAACCAACTTGCGGGCTGAAGCTACCATGGATGATTTTGTTGCAGCTTCCACAAGAAATAAAAATTCCAGATGACAATTAGCCAGCTCACCAGGTAACTCTTTGCCCACTATTCTTATGAATGACCCTACTGCTGACACCCTCTCTCAAATAGAGTTAGAAACCCTTAATCTACTGAGGGCACTACCTTAATCTACAGAGGGCACTACATTAAAAGACATCATTAGCAAAATCGTTTTGGTCGTCTCAGTAGACAGATATGCTCGGGGGGTGCACCTTTATGAAACTATTCATATAACATACGTTTAAAGGGTATTAAAAAAAAACCCTTTACTTACATACTTAAGGTAATAAAATGACCCCTTTTTCTTCAAAAAACTTACGGATTTTCTCCAGAATGAATTTTAAAACCCTTTCTATTGATATAATCCTGTTAAAATTTTAAAAATTGGTAATTATAAACTCCATTAATTTGAACTCGCATGGTAACTTACATGTCTAGGAGGTGAACCCCCCTCGTAGATATTGTGGCACAACTCAAAAGGGAGCTAGAAGAACTCAAAGCATAGTAAGAGGCCAGGGCCCAAGTATGATGCAGAAACTGCAACAACCCCAACCACTCCCCTCATGAATGCCTTATGATGGCCACTATCAATTTGGTGGTAAATAAGGTTATGATGCTAATGATTGCTACCATATGAAGGGTGTCCCTCATCTGCACCAAAACTTGGTCTCGGCCATGCACATGAGCACTGCTCTTATGGTGCCCTCTGCTAGTTCACCTTGGGCTACCCACTTAGGCCCTAGTACATCCCCATTGTTATTACCATCCCCCTCTATACCTACAGTGTCCCCCTATGGTGGTCCTTTGATATAGAGCTTCTATACCACCCCTAGCCCAGAACAAGTTCTTGCTCCTATGACACCTCGCACTCCATGCCCCACCCACCTAGGCTAGTCAACCGACCTGCGATGTGCTATAGGTGTGTGGAATATGTTCATTACCAAACCAAATGCTTTCTACCAAAAGGATCTCCACCATGCAGACATTGTCCAGATGCCAAAGATCACTACACAAGAGACTGTCCAAAGCAACGCTAAGTTCTTTGCTTTTCTTCAAAGGAGCCCACTGTGATCAGTTTTCCCCCACCATCCACTCATGTCCTCACTCATCACCCTTCCCCTTCACCTGCTACATCTTTGGCTCAAGAAATCTTATGCACCACTAGAGTACTCACAAGAGCTCAAAGAATAGTGCACAACCTCCCCTTGCCCATAGAAAATACTTTTCCTACACGACAACCTAAGAAGTCAACTCGATTGTAGTCGATAGTGGAAGGAGAAACAGAGACCCAGAAAGTAATGTCGTCGGCATTAGAGCAAGCCTATACTAAAGCCCTACACGGCATGGAATCCCAAGCTCTACCACAAGGAAATTGCACAAGTTGACATCGTTTCCAACTGAGGAGATTCTAAAGACCGTTTACAAAATTGTCTCCTTGTACGAACTTCTCCAAATAGACCCTACTTCTAGGGGTGACCTTCTCAGGAAAATCGAGGCTATCTACCCCTCATGCCCAGATAGTGGGGGGCACTTGCTTACACTTTCCTTGAAAGAGTCCTACATTATTTTCTACCCATCGGCACCCCTCACTAACTACAAGAGTCCTCGCCTCATAGTGTGCATATATGGCCAACAATTTATAGGTGTCATTATGGATGGTGGCTCAAGCATTAACCTCATGTGAGAGTTCATCATGCGACAGCTTGGCTTGGTGTCCACCAAGACGGCCACTTTTATTGTCACTTTGGTCAACCAACGCAAAGTCTGCCCAATAGAGTAGTGGAACAAGTCCCAATGGTAGTAGAAGACTTCACTTTTTGGCTCAATTTTGTGGTGGTCCACCTACCAAAAGTGGATGGCGGTTTCCCTTTACTAATTGGTAGGCCTTGTCTATGACATACACGTGCACTTCATGACTAGGGTAATGATCAATGTGGATCACCACGCTAAGCACAGGGCATAGGAAGATCCAGCAGGAAAGTGGAGCCTCCCAATGGTGATCTTTGTACTCTTTTCTGCTCTCTCTAGTATGTATGAACCACAACAAGAGGGGCATTCTTTGATTTCACTTCAAATCCCTGGATATGGTACCAAACACTATTCATGCTTTTGCCTTGCAAGCTGCATCAACTCTAGAGATTTGTTTTGCCAAGGTGCAACCTCCACTCAACAGCTCACAGTTGCATGCAACATGCTCAACCATAGCTACCCTACAACGCCTCCAAACTTCATACAAAATTTTCCCTTTGCAAATGAGAGGTTTGAGACATGGCCAAGCATGACTTGAGGTCTTGAATTGAAAGGTTCTTCCTACTCTGCACTATCCATAAGAAGAAATGAGTACATCAAACACAAGTTAGATCAAGTAGAAACTCTCTATAGACGAATTTACAATATTTTTCTCACTATATGTACACATGATGATGAGAGGAGCCGAGCAACTAGAAGAAGGGAGGCAGCTTTCTCTTCCCTCTCTCACATGTGTTTATTGCTTTAGAAGTTTCGAATGCCAGTGCTTCTTTTATGATGCTAATTTGGACAAGAATGCATGAAGCACCCTACCCTACAAGGCTCTTCTCTTCAAGGTTGGCACTTGCCAGCCCCACTCATCATTGCTACCTTCATCGTGTGTATGTCCTCCTTAGTAGCAATCTACGGTGGAGTTTTGGTATTACGTCGTCGTGCTGTGACACGTACATAGTGGGAACGCATCCTACAAGAGTGATCTTGTAACTTTTTAGATACATAGTTATATTTTCTGTAATGTACATATGCATATTTAAGCATAATAATATGCTTTCTATCTCATCCTATTAATTATCTCAAGGGTAATCTATTCTTACTTTACCATCAAAAAAAACTATGGAAAAAGCGTCAATAGCTCCGCCTCTTTAACTTGGGGCAAAAAGCATTGATTCTTTATTTCTACTATCTCATTATCATCTCACACCTTAGCTAGATCCTATATCTAGGGTAAACTCCAATATATATATATTCTATGTATTTTTCTTATATTTCTTTTTAAATAGCTACTAGGAGGAAATCAAATCCTAGTGGGACACTAGGTGGCATGATTTCAAAGATACTCTTATTTTAATGTATTATTGCAAGCATGATTACAAAACTTTGTCAAGGAGCAATGTCATGCTTTCATATGGCATGAGGTGTCCATTGGAATCAAATGAAAGTCTAGGCTAAGGGGACCACAGGAAGACTTTTGCTGCCATAAATGGACCCTATTTTGATGAATTTTTTACACAAGGTTCCAATCCGAATTGGAAAATGATTTTAAAATGAAAATCGTAGCTAATGAGCTGAAGTTTTTGCTCATATTTTTACTTTTTTATTTGGAGCCAAGGTTGAGGAGATATGATCAAAATACTGGACCCCAATCTGCCCACATCATGCAGGTACAGCTCATTTCCAACTTTTCCAGTTTCTGTTCACACTGGCTCTTCTCTTCTTGTGTAAACCCTTGGGGGTTCTCTTCACCTATAAAAGGGAACCTCTTCTTTCTTGAAAGGAACTCAAGCATTCAAGCCATTTATGAGAGGAATTCTTGAGGGAGTGAGTAGTAATGCCTAATTGTACTTAGCCATTAACATAAGCCCAAGCCTACACTTTCTCCTAGAGGGAGACTAGCCATTCTTGCAACAAGCTAACCTTGGAAGATCAACTCTAATCAAAGAAGGTCTTGCACTTGGTGTATCAATCAAAGTGGAATTATCCACTCTTCTTCTCTTTCCATCAATAATGGTGCCGAAGGGTTTGTCAAGTAAGATGTGTTCTACATTGATGTTTTCTTGATTTCTTGTTGTTTTCTTTTTCATCCCTAATCTGACATATATATATATATATATATATATATATATATATATATATATATATATATATATATATATATATATATATATATATCTAATCTCATCTCCTTAACCAAACCTATCTCTCTCATTCTTAGTAATTCATCCTCTCTGCAAATTCTAGGTTCTCTTTTCTACAGGTACATCTCTCCCCGCAGTATCCTTATTGCCTAAGGGCAAGAATAGGGCTTGGGAGGGAAACTTCTCATCTCTTCACTTCTCTCATATCTACATTTCTCACATACTATCTTAGATGAATAACCCACATGATGATCATTTCTATCGCTTTCACTCTGTACGATCTATTAGAATTAACGTATGGATTAGCCGAAAAATACACTTTCAACAACGTATAGTGTTTCTCTTTGGCCCAGAAAGGCTTAATGAAATACTTCTATCACCGGATCCCATTATACTACCTCTCATAGACTATAACTTTTCTTTTGACGTAAGCGTAGTTATCTTGCTATGAACCAAGAGGTTTTGTACACACAATTAATCCCAATCACTAGACAAAATATATATATTATGGTAAGCACAAAACTACAATTCCAAAGAACAATTCGTAGCCTATTTGGTCAGCCAAGATTAAATGCCATTAACTCATCTATTAACCCTTTCATACTACCCATGATACGATATGACCATAGCCTTGATGTTTTCATCTTTGTGTTATTTTGACATTCTCTTTTGTGTTCTTTCTATGTGTGTGTGAGTGCAAGAGAGAAAGAGTGGGGCTTCTTTGATTGCACTGCTTTCCAAATCCTAGTCTTCATGGCATCTATGGTTTAACTCCTTCATATAGTTTTTGTTGAGTTCTCTCACAAACTCTCACAGCCATAAGCCCGGTGCTTTCCTGGCAAGACTGCAAATTTCTCGACAACGTATTATGCATCCTCTACCCTCCTTTCAGAAAAAAAAGATTTTGGGTTGACGAAGTAAGTTTGACCGTCAACGTGGCTCACATTAGGCTTACCACGTAAAAACTTATCCTTCACACCAAACTAGTATGTCACCCGCATGTTGCAATGGCTAGTTGTAAGCTTCCATGCACATCACATTGCGCACATTATGGGCCTCCATGCCCAGATTTTGCATCACACCATGCACAGGTTTTGAGAGGGGATGTTACTATCTGTCACATCCTTGAGAGCCAAGTGGAAGCCTTGAAGTGCTTAGATGGCAGCAAGTGACGCGTAGACGGCCTTATCATTAACATTGTCATAGCAAGGGTCCTCATGTTTTTAAAGTATATTTTTCCCTCATCTACTATGAGTAACTACTTGTAAGAGCACTAAAAATAGAATTGACAACATCTTGGCAATGCCCTCCTATTGAACCCATTGAAAGTAGTCCAAAAATGTCTCGCTGTTCTCTGGGAAATTGAAGGCATCAAATCAGAGAGAGAGAGAGAGAGAGAGAGAGAGAGAGAGAGAGAGAGAGAGAGAGAGAGAGAGCGGGGGGGGGGGGGGAATGCAAGTAGAGTTAATGCATTGGAAGAGATCATATCCAGGAGATGAAGCACATATGAAGCTCATCCACAAATGGTTTGTCCATTTGTTCATAAATTCTACCTTCTTGCATACTATCAAATGTCTTCAAGATGCAAGAATAGGCAATCACATTTAGAGAGTGGCCCTCACCTTGCATCTGATTAAAACAACTTAGATCTCCTTTGTTATTCCCATGTGTTGTCCATGCTAGACATACCTTGCAATAAATGGAGTTCAAGAAAACAGCTCATCTAGAGACCTAGTTGCCCTCATTCTGTAAACATGAGCAACACATGCTTTTAACACAATAAACAAAAGCGATTGTATATGAATGAATCCTGTCATCCCACAAAAACAACCTAGAGCCTCCTTAGATGGATTTTTCTTGTAGCTCCTCCCATATGTACATTCAAGGAGACTAATATTCTTAGCATCCCTTGATCTACATCGTTCAAAAGAGTAAACCTTCCTCACCCGCAGACCCAGTTGCTCTATATCACTAGAAATAGAGATTCCTAGGTCAGACATTCCCTAAAATAAGTAGAGTCCAAAGAGGCCACTTCCTAGATAAGAAGCTTGATGAGTACTTTTTCGTTCAACTATACATCACTCTTGGCATACATGTCTACAAAAGCATTGTCAAGCAGGACAATGTTTTTCAACAACCCTTGACTACATATGTCTACATGAATTTGTGTTTTCCCATGTCTATATCCTACATAATGCAACACGCCTTCAAAATGCAAGCAGAGATGATCACATTTGAAGAGTCATCTGCATTTTTTGAAATGGCCAAGATCTTCTTGGACTCTTCAAATTGCAATCATAAATGAACCAAGGTCAATGTCTTCAGTGATGCCACATGCCTCATATAGACATTTGATCACACAAAAGGAGTTGCTTGTAGATTCTCTACACTTTGTGCCTTGCTCCACCTTTGTAGTCTAACAAAGTGCAAGCCGTTGCATGTAGGTGATATAGTTGACTCTCTCTCTCTCTCTCTCTCTCTCTCTCTCTCTCTCTCTCTCTCTCTCTCTCTCTCTCTCTCTCTCTCCCCCCCCCCCCCCCCAAGAGGTTGTGCCTCTTGCCTCCCACCCATAGGCTCTTCAACTTCCATAGGTCACCCAAGCTCCCCTCTCACCAACCCCATCACTTCTTGAGTCCACCAACTATTTTGTGCCACGTGGACAGATTTTTCTAGTGCTATGTGGCAAGCTTGAAAAGGGCTTGCCATTATGAGAACTGATAGATGTGACGAGAAGAGTACAGAGGAAAAATTAGCTATGATTTTGTACAATCTTTGTTGGTTTTGAGCTTTGAAGGTGTGGGTTCCCGAAAAAGGAAGCCACTAAACTCGACGTTTGTTCACATCGCATGCTGACTTGGTGGGGGTAGAGCGCAAATCAGCAAGCATGCTCCTAGTGGACACCTAGCAATTGGAATCACAACTCTAGTTGACACCTAGCAATTGGAATCACAACTCCAAGTCTTCTATTACCATATTTTCTATGTGGAGAGCTATTGTGGACCTAATGCTTTCAACCCCACTTGATCTCCGTAGCCTCCTCGACCATTTGAACTCTAAGTGTGTATCTGATTTGTGACTTGACAAAAGATTGGGAGAGAAGAAGAAGAATCAATTAACTTAATTTAGCATCAATCAAACAATGCCAAGAGACCTCAAAGATTTACCACACACACACCCACATATATTAGCCTATCAATTTATTCACTCTAGGTTCGAGAAAGTATCGAAAATGAATTCAACTCCATCAAAGAAATTGAATCTTATTTCCAATCTAAGATAAGGTGGAAAATTACTAAGTGACTATAGTCTGGTAGAGTTACCATTTCCTTGTGCAACTGAAGGGGAGAGAGAGAGAGAGAGAGAGAGAGAGAGAGAGAGAGAGAGAGAGAGAGAGAGAGAGAGAGAGATTAGGCGATAGCAAGGGGTCGCTATTCTCCAATTATTTTTTTCACTCTTCAGATGGAATTGTATTAGTAGGGAGCGATCATGGTGGTAGCAGTTGGACTTGGAGCTTTCATTGCTGCATCACCCTCAGATCTCGAGCGCCCCACAACTCCATAGATAAGTATATGTGTGTGTGTGTGTGTGTGTGTGAGAGAGAGAGAGAGAGAGAGAGAGAGAGATTGAGTTTGTGGGCTGATATCTACAATAGAGAAAGAGTGCTCCGGTGATCCGGTCCTGTGTAAGCTTCACGTGCCTCTTTTCCTTCCACCCAAAGGCTCTTTTGATTTTTTTCTCAGATGGTCTCTCATTCCACCAATGTCATGCGAGATGGCTCCATCCTCCACGTGGACTCCATGAATCCACTTGAATAAATAGATGGTTAGCCTAGCCCTATTTCAACATAAAAGAAATCTTTCTACACACTTTAGGTGAAAGGCATGCTTGCGTTTGGGAGGAATTTGGAGGATATTTTGGATGCCAGAGATCCAAACAACACATTCAAGTCCTTCCATGACCCCATGAAGGGATGCAAACGGGAAAGTGGGAGAATGTTAGTGATGGCACCAAAATCATGTCCTGGACATACATCTAAGGAAACAACAAAAAATGAGACCCAAACCTACATTAATCTATAAACAATATATTGTTTGTAAATATAAAGGTGCCATACATGGGGGAGGGGGGGATTGGGGGGGGGAGAGAGACGCGGGACTAAGAGTGCTTGATTTTTTTTAAAACCATTGAGCACGGTGGCGGTAGTAGGGAGAAACTTTAGACATATCATGTATTTACAATTGTACATTGTTGTATGTTACACCCTCGAGGGGGGCGACGATGGGAACAACATCCCCAATAGGGAAGGAGAATACACCCAGGAATTCTTGCTTTAGTTGCACCTGGTAGCTTGCGTACATTAATGCCCAGCTAAAAGCTAGCATCATTGCCTTAGAAACGGAACTCAAGTTTAACACTAGGTTGGTAACCTAACAGGACATAAAAGTGTCCTTTCAGGGTTTTGAAAAAAACCTCCAAAACCATAGTAGATCCACTCATTTTGTAAAATCCTTTCATGAGGTTATACTTCAAGGCCTACTACACATGGAAAAAATAAGAAACTTGTAAAATTTCTCATCTTTTGGTCACACCAAGCCTCCAAACTTGATGGACCAGTACATTTTCATCAAAACAGTCATTTCTTACGTTTTGTTACATAAAAATAAGATTAGGGATTTTTGTAGGACTTGAGATAAATTCCCTGGTTAACTTCAACGGGTTGGTGATCAGAACATATGATTTATTCTCACTCACTATTGTTTGTTTTGCCAAAAGAAATAGGTACAAAAAAGTTGATTTTTTTCCATTCTGCAAACCTATCATCAAAGTTTCTATAGCCACGCTCAATACAAATAATATATGCATGTTTTCTTAGTTCTTTGTTTTCCTTTAGGTTCATAAGGAGCCATGGAGCATGTCAAAAGAATAATACATCTCTTACCAAGGGGAATCATGGGGACAAAGATGAAGTGCTAAATACGGCAAACATGAAAAAACTGGGTTCAACATTATGAGTTGTAGAATCCCATAGAAATTATTCAATATCTAGCCAAATTTGATGCTTATGACTAGATATGGTTACTACCTACAAAATGCATATAGTTCTCACAAGAAAATAGTAATATTGAAAAAGCTATACTTGATATACTAGAATGTTTTGTTTTCTTTTATAATTGAAAAAATCAACCATCATTGTGTACTATGCAAAATAGGGTATTAGGTGCCCCAAAACTCAAGGAATATTAGTTTTATGTTACAATATGCAACATACAAAATCAAAACTGCATTTGGATATCATGAAAGCCACCAAAAAAATCATAGAAGAGCTAAAATTGGCTAAAAGACAGGATTTGACAATTTTTGTATTTTAGTCATAACTTACAACTTTAACATTTATTTCTCCCTAGAAACATGAGGACATGTTGAGGACTACTAAGATAGTTTTCTAGCATTATAGACCTCACAAACATGAATTCTAGAGTGGTATAGTTGCAAAAAGTTGGAAAAAGCCAAAAAACAGGACTCGTTTTTTCACACAGTTTAGGTTGTGAAATGTTGTGCAAGGACAAGGTTAAAGATGGAATTGATATTTCAAAAAAATGTCAAGCTTTTTTATGCTCATGAGACAACTTTCTGGATATATCGCACCTCAAAATTCATTTTGAAACTCTTGACATAATTCAAGGAAAATCGTCACTTAACAGGACATAAAAGTGTCCCATTACCAACTTAGTGTTAAAAGACCTCCCATTGCCTGCAATGCTAGATGGCATTCATGTGAGTGCGGCAAAAGAGAAAGATCCAAATTGAGAGCTACAATTTGACCATGGCTAGTAGCTGTGGCACACATGAGGGAGTTGCAGTAGTAGGAAACCCTTATGCTTTAGACAGTGAGGGGCTAGTCTAGACTCCATTTAGAGATAGACAATCGGAGGCTCTCTCTCTCTCTCTCTCTCTCTCTCTCTCTCTCTCTCTCTCTCTCTCTGTGTGTGTGTGTGTGTGTGTGTGTGTGTGTGTGTGTGTGCGTGCACGCACACACACATACGTGTGCAATAACCAACTTTTCACCATATTTTTAGAGCACAATATATACTAATCATGTAATACGTAAATCCATATGTGTTTTTGACTGCAAAATGCTCCATAATAAGCACCTTGCTACCCAAAACAACTTAAAAGGCGTATCAATAGTCTTGGCAATGACTTGCATCCATCTGGAAGTCAAGAAAGTGATTTAAAAAATTGTAAACCACTTCAAGATTGTAACAGTAATGTTTTCAAAAGTTAAACAAAATCTATAGATCATTATAGAAGTTATAAGGTATGATCGTCAATGTTTTTGCTTACTAAGTACTATTTAGTGACTAGGTTTGTGTAAATTGTGATATGTTGCTCACTACATCGACTTCTAAGTGGCCTCTAGGTAACTGCATGGACAGTGGGTGCTATTTCTGTATTCAATCTCTGGCAAACACTCTTCACTCTTCGCACTTTTTCGCTCCGAAAAGCTTTCTATTTTCGGCTTCAAACTGATCATATAGTGTGTTGTTGTGAGCCTTATCTGCTTTAGACTGGTCAAGACTTTCCATGAGCTCCCACTCCAAACACATTACCCTTAACCTTAATACACATATCATGGCACATATTCTTGTCAATCTTCTGCAGCTTGAGAGATACCATTGTCCTGCATTCTTATAAAACCTTGGTGAGGTGAGGGCTATCCTCTCTCTCTCTCTCCTCTCTCTCTCTCTCTCTCTCTCTCTCTCTCTCTCTCTCTCTCTCTCTCTCTCTCTCTCTCTCTTCGTTAACCCTTTGTATTGATGCATCTGTTTCTTTTTGGTCAACCAAGTTGACCAGTTCTTGCACCTAATGCTTAAACGGTGTCTGAAAGAGTGCAGAGAACTTAGAAGAGTGAAGAAAGAGGAGGGGCTTCTCACAAATTGGCACAGTGAGAAGCTAAGATCCTAAATTTCTAATTCGACAGAAAAGTGGAGTTTATTGAGTCCCTCTCTGTGCTAGAGGCTCTTTAGCTCCCCCGTGATTCCTCGCATGTTCACCTCCTACCCACGGAGGGGCTGGTCTACCACGCGAGTCCAAGCCCCACATCTCTTGCCATGACATGGCTTTTGCCCATATCAACATATCAACAGGTGTTGGTGTATGTGATTTCATTTGGAGGCATGCCCTCTCTCTGCATTTGTTGAAAACATCTGAGATCTTTATAACCCGTTGGTGGACACATCTTGCAATTAATGCACTCTTGCGAGTATCCATCGCAACAGAAAATAGCCAGAGCTTCCTGACCTTGCTGCTGGACATATCTTGCAAATAATGCACTCTTGTGAGTCCCCATCGATGGAAGCAAATGAATAAGAGGCTCAATGGCACGCACGTACGGTGTGCAACCAGTTGTGATGGAATGGCAAAAAGGCCCAAATCTGTGACTCTGAGAAAGAGGTGAGGCCAATGGCGGGCTAGGACTTGAGGGTTGTGCGAAAAGCTGACGCCCCGGGGCGGTCACTTTTTAGAATGTGTTGGATATCACGTGAGTTAACCGGAGAGGATTATTAAAAGACCAAAATGTATAAAATACAGAGGGGGGTGGGGGTTTTTTAAATAGGCTCACAGTGTAAAAATAGTATGTATATTGGGGTATTATTAATTACCTCTTGAACGCACGTGATATAGGGGTCTTTTGATAAGGGACTGCCCCGGGGCTGAGGCAGACAACTGGCGGGCTAGGAATCGAGAGCTGTGCAAAAAACTAACTATCGTACTAGACAACAAAGGAGCAGCGGCAAAGACAGCATGAGGTAGCAATGGGTGCATCGCTCATACAACATGCAAGTCGTCGTGGTGGTAGAGCACCGTGTTGTGACGTCGATACCTCTTCGACGTCCCTACAAAGGCTCTTCAGCTTCTCACCCGCCACAGGCCGAAGACATCCCATCCACCTCAGATGAGTGCACGTTTGTTTCCTCTTAGTAAGGATGGTAAGGTCCCTTGTGGCTAGTGGAGGATGTCGACCAATTGTGCCAGCTCAACACATACTGGAGGAGGAGGAGAAGAAAAAGAACAAGAAGAGAATTTTAACGTCATGCTAGAGAAGAAGAAGGAGAGAGAAGGAGTGGGCCCACGGTTGGAATGGGGGAAACGAATGATATTTGCTAAGTAGGTGTAGGCAAGGCCTCCATGGAAGCTGCAGTTGAAGCGACAACATTTGTAATCTCTTCATTGGCAAATGATCCCTCTAAGGATGTTGACAGGTATC
Source organism: Adiantum capillus-veneris (assembly GCF_014529385.1). Classification (NCBI taxonomy): domain Eukaryota; kingdom Viridiplantae; phylum Streptophyta; class Polypodiopsida; order Polypodiales; family Pteridaceae; genus Adiantum; species Adiantum capillus-veneris. The sequence goes on along the minus strand of NC_140938.1, from coordinate 96,230,494 downwards.
AGTGCAAGGCACTCACAACTCCCACGTTAGACATGCAATCTGAGCTACTCATAGCCACGGAAGCTTAAAATGTAGAATTTGTTTCAGCAGTCCCATCAAAGATCACCAGCTAGCAATTGTGTGGTCTCTTGCTCCCATCTTGTCCATCTCCTACCTATTTTTTTCCCAGCTCAGCTCCCGCTCGTCAAATCCCCTCAATCCTTGATGTGTGTGCTCCTCTCTCTCTCTCTCTCTCTCTCTCTCTCTCTCTCTCTCTCTCTCTCTCTCTCTCTCATATGCATACACACAGTGGTCAGTCACAGCCTCAATCACACAGGGTCTAGAGTCTCTCTCTCTCTCTCTCTCTCTCTCTCTCTCTCTCTCTCTCTCTCTCTCTCTCTCTCTCTCTCTCATATGCATACACACAGTGGTCAGTCACAGCCTCAATCACACAGGGTCTAGAGTCTCTCTCTCTCTCTCTCTCTCTCTCTCTCTCTCTCTCTCTCTCACACACACACACACACACACACACACATACATACATACATACCTGCATACACACTAATAGAGTAGGCATACTCCATCCCACTCTCTCTCCTTCTGGTGTTCTCTCTCTCTCTCTCTCTCTCTCTCTCTCTCTCTCTCTCTCTCTCTCTCTCTCTCTCACACACACACACACACACACACATATACACACACAAAATGTGCATGCACTCAAGCAACTGCTGTAGATTGTGGGAAAAGAATGGTGAATGACGAGCAATGTTTGGGAAAAATCATTTTTTCAAACATACAAAATTCCTTTCCTTGAATTAGCCAAGAGGAAATTTTAGAAAATTAAGTTTATTTTTCAGGTTTCTACACTACTTTCTCTATTTTGGGACGGAATTTCTCGCATTTTTGAAATTGAAAATGGCACGATATTAAGCTGAGACCTCGGGGGGTTCACTATGTGTAAAACTACCATATCACGTGCGTTCAAGACATGTTGTAAAACCCCTTATCTGTGAATTTTGATAAAAAAATATAATGTATTTGAAAATCTGTAAGTTTTTTTCAAATTTGAAAAAATAATGCCCTTCTGTATATATATTTATGTAAGTTTCAAGAACTTTAAATAGCATTCTGTTGAACTCACGTGATAGGTTACATTTTTATTAGGTGACCTCCTCGGGGCTGAGACACATTTTTTCCCGAACACTAGCAAGGAGCATCAAGGCAGTGTTCGGAAAATTTATTTTTCCAAACATACAAAATTCCTTTTCGTGATTTTGTCAAGAGGAGATTTTTAAAAATTAGGTCATTTTTTGGATATTTACACTATTTTTCTCTCTAAATTTTGGGCCAAAATTCTCCTTTTCCCCTTGCCCTCAACCGGCATTTTTAAAATTGAAAACGGCACGATATTAAGCTGAGACACATTTCTCTCGAACACTGCATCAAGGTCGTCGAGATGCATTTATGTGATGGAAGCTAGTTTCAACTTTCAATGCTCAAGGTCCTTACATTGCACATTGCTTCAATTGAGAACATCCACTTTATGTGATGGAAACCCATTTCAGCTTTCAAGGCTAAGGTCTCCATCATATATAGTATAGAATAGAAGTATAGATGTTTTTTTTCCCTTCCTAGGCAGAACTCACTCAGAGTGAGATTTGACTTTATCAATTTATTTATTTTTGTTACGAAAGGTTCTCTCTCTCTCTTTATCTTATTTTTGAGTTGAAAGGCCTTTATTGGAGTTGAAAGCCCTTGGAGAAGTAATGATGGAGCAACATGTGGAGGGGCTCTTTGAGCTTGAAAAATAATTGTTGCAAATTGCGAGAAAAGAATGGTGAGCGACGAACAGTGTTCAGGAAAAGTCATTTTTCCAAACATACAAAATTCCTTTCCTTGAATTTTCCAAGAGAAACTTTTAGAAAACTAAGTTTATTTTTCTGGTTTTTACACTATTTTCTCTTTTTTGAGACGAAAATTCTCCTTTTTCCCTTGCCCTCAATTGTCATTTTTGAAATTGAAAACGGCACGATATTAAGCTAAGACACGTCAAGCCTCAAGGTCATCGAGATACATTTATGTGATGGAAGCCCATTTCACCTTTCAAGGCTCAAGGTCCTTACACTGCAAAGTGTTATAATTGAGGACATCCACTTCATGTGATCGAAACCATTTCAACTTTCAAGGCTAAGGTCTCCATTATGTATAGTATAGAATAGCAGTATAGATGTTTTTTTGGCCTTCAGAAGGCCATAGGAGAGTGGGTGGAGATTTGGTGCACTTTTTCGACCGTTGATTAAGAATCACGGATTGGCGACACATGTCAGGTGAGCTTGTTTTATAATATATATGGGTTTTTCCATCATTTCAACTTGGTCCCTTCTTTTAATGCTCAATTGACTTCTTTGTTTAATAAAAGTTATGTTTTTTTTTTAATGTAAATGGATCTTTCCATCATTATAATTTGGTCCCTTTATTAAATGCTCACTTGAAAAAAAAAAAATTGTTTAGTTTATAAGTTTTATAAAGCTTATATTTTTCTTTTATAATGTAAGTGTCTCTTTTCATCATTGTAATTGGGTCCCTTTATTTAATGCTCACTTGAATTTTTTAAAATCTTTGTTTAGTTTATAAATGCCTCTCTTCATTTAAGGATCTAATTACTTTCTTGTTAGCTTTTTTATTTTAAACATACTTTTTTCTTTTAAATTTCCTTTTCATTTACAGACAATTTCTAACTAGAAATTTATAAATTGTCCTTAAATGAAACAACCTTTTTTACCTATACTAAGATTTTTTTTCCAGCTTTTGGTTTTGATATGAAAATGTCTCCTTATTACTTTAGTGCATGTATTATTATTAGGGATTAGCTTTTAAAAAAATCATAACTAAGATTTTTTTTCAACTTTTTGTTTTGATATGTAAATGTCACTTTGTTACTTTAGTGCATGTATTGTTATTAGGGATTAGGTTTAGACATTTTCAATATTTATTTATATCCTAAAGATATTATGTATTTATTTCATTTAATAGCATGCATCATTTTATTGTGTAATTTGATATATTTATACAAGAATTAGATCAATTCCTAAACTCTCACTAATATTTTATATGCTTTATGTTTTCATGAGGTCAATTAATATAACACTCATACATAAGGGCACAAGGAAAAACAAAGATTTTTGGTGCAATTCCTCTATCATTGAATTGAATTGTTGGATGGTCTCCATGTGGCATTTGAATGTTTTTGGATTTTAATGTGTGCATATGGGAGTGCCCCCCCACTCTCTCACTTCATTGGAGTCGAGATATCTCTCTCTCTCTTCCTTTTGTAGGCCGTCGTAAAGCTTTACCTTGTTTTCTTCCTAAGCAGAACTCAGCATGAGATTTGACTTTATCAATTTATTTATTTTTGTTATGAAAGGTTCTCTCTCTCTTTACCTTTTTTTTTATTTGAAAGGCCTTTATTGGAGTTGAAAGCCCTTAGAGAAGTAAGGAGGGAGCGACATGTTGAGGGGCTCTTCGAGCTTGAAAAATTTAAGCTCCATTATAAAGAGTATAGATTTGATGGGTAAGCCGCTCATTGACAACTTGCTCTCTCTGAATTCTTGCAACTGCACTCTTTCTCGTAAATTTGTGCTGCTTTTTCTTGTCACTTCTTCTTTTAATGATGCTAGTCGGTTCCTCTTTGGCTACGTGTGGACAAATTTTTCTCCTCCCAAAATATGCTCGCACGATGCCTTTTTCCACTGCCGCTGCCTACTATTTTTCCCCCTCGATGCTCTTCAATTCCCCTTTGAATCTTCTCTTCTCTTGCTCGGCCTTTCTTTCTCTTTCAGATGGACCCTACTGTTGCAGACCAACCTGCTTTTCTTTCCCTGAACGTTCATCGATGGCGCCCCCTTCTTCATGCTGCTTTAATGCCAGCTTTCTTTTTGGCTTTCCAAAAGAAACCCTTAGTGTTGTGTTGGGTTAGGGAGACTTTCATTGTTTTCAGTGCATGATGGAGACTTAAGTACCTTTCATTTCACATCCTGGTTTTTTTTTTTTTGCAAAACTCACAATTGTGAGTGGATAGTATTAAGAACATCAGAAATATACACCAACCTTGAGCTCAGACCAAGCCTTGAGGGTCAAAGAATTACAAGTTTTCTACTTGACAGAGAAACCACAACTACTCCTAGGCTTTACTTATTACAAGATGTCATCATGACATGTATTATTCTAGACCAGTCCTCTGAGGCTTCTTTGCCTCTGATCTTGTGGATCGTCACTCTGCTCTCTTGTATGATTTCACAAAATCTTTCCACAACCAGATCCCCCTCAAACATGGTGTAGGTCATGCTTGCCAAATATGGTGAAAGAAGTAGTACGTGATTATTTGAGTACAGACAAGAAGAGCAGGACTTCCCAACCTGTTACTACCAAAGAATAGATCAGTCTTGAAGAACTTAATTTGCCATGTCCTTTGAATCCACTTGCATATTTTCCCAGCCATGCCACTGATTGCCTGGCATCCCATGAAAGGGTGGGCTAGGTCTTCACTGGCTATTCTGCACCCCGAGCAACGATCGGACCACCCGATTTCTCTTTCTTGTATCTTTACGCCCGTCAAAAATATCTTCATATACTGAGGCCACCTTGGCTTCTAGATGTTCTCCATGACTCTCTCCCATCGTTTTTCCGTCTAGTGCCTCTTCCAAAATTTGTTGAGGGGGCTACACCAATTAGCCTCGTGCATTAATGCATGGTAAATGCCTTTAGAATGTGGTTTCCAAAAGAGGCTACTCCCGGGCCCTCTCCAAGAGTCCCATTCAAAGTTGGATTCACAAATTGGCATCACCACCTTATCAAGCTCTTTCATCACTCTGTAGACTAGTAAGATCTCAAAGCCATTCAATTGAAATTGGATGGCTAAAGAGTCAGCAGTTTTCCAGCATTTCATGTTGCCAACCCAGAATTGCTCTAGTCGAGCGAGCCCCTTATTATTCACATTCCTGGCCATCTCTATCCAATAGGGGCTTTGCGGCGGCCCCAATATTTTAGAGATCCAAGGGGACATTGCAAAATGGAGTTCTTAAAGTATCTGGTTGCTTTCCCCCATTCCAAAACCTCAGCTGCTCTTTTGCAATTCCTCATTAGCTCCCTAGAGAGTCCACTAGATTTAAGATAAGACCACTTCGGGGCGAGAAGTTTGTCGTGCATCACAACCCCTTCCACTTTTCCCTTTCAATCTCAGTTTTATTGCCTCAAGAATTTCCTTGGTCATGATAGCCCAAGCTGGGTCCTGTTTAGCCGATGAGACCATAAATTTGGCACAAAGGGCCTCAGCGTGGGATACAGGGCTAAGAATGGCGAGCCCTCCTTGATCTACCGGGCGAGCAACTACCTCCCATCTAGCCCACTGCCATGGCCGGGAGGTTTTCGTGTTGTCCTTCCAAAGAAACCTTTTCACAGGTTTTAAGGATTCTTTCTAGTTACACTTAGCCATCTTGAGCACGGGGCTTAGGAAAGTAATATACGGCATCATAAAAGCATTTCACATCCTCACATGTCTTTACTTTTCTTGCATTCTATTGTTTAGAATGCTAAAGTGAAGCTTCACCTTTCATAATTTTAGTAAGTTTTACACACACACACATATATATGTTTTTTTTTTTTGCATTCTATTGTTTTAGAATGCTAAAGTGAAGCTTCACCTTGCATAATTCTTTTTTTTTAAGAAACTCACAATAGTGAGTATAATGTATTAAATAGAAACAAAAAATTACAATAGAAGCCCTGCTCCAACATCCGAGCCAGGGCACCAGCCTTACAACAACCACAACCAATAGATACATCAAAAAGAAACATAAGGAAACCGGCTGACAAGGGAGCCACCCAACAGATCCATCGAAAGAAGGGAGCAAGCTCACCTCAGCTGCCACGGAAGTAACCCCAACTGCCACTTGAAGCACTTCCTCCGACGACAGCCACACCAATAGAACTACAATGTGCAGAGAAGAACGAGAAGACAGTAGAGCCGCAAGGGCGGGGCCCAAAGTGCCCATGACCAGAAGATCACCCAGGGGAGATGCCAATGCCATTGACACCCATGAACCCCAAGTGAGCCGAGCAACATCGCCAAGAAACAAACCATCGAACCATCATGGATGAAAGACCACCCGAACATGCTGAAATAGGGAGCCATGCCCTAGCATAGGTCGCCGCCTGCTGCCACAGATGGCCCCTCAAACTGCCACTTGCAGAAGCCCTCGCAAATGGCATCAAATGGATCCGGCCGCCGATTGTCCTCTCCAAGAGTAGGCAAGAGGGGCGACAGCTCCTCGCCATCCAAAAAGAAAGGGTCTCTAGCATAGGAGGAGCCAAGGCGAGAGAGAAGACACCACCCGACAGAGCATCCCAGATCTACCGTTCTCTGCATCCTCGCACCGCACTCCCCAGCGGCCCATGCCACCTGCCTCGCTCTACCGCAGCGTCCCCTTGCATAATTCTAATAAATTCTATACACACACACACACACATATATTAATTAGTTCTTTTTATTTCACCTTTCATTTCACAACTTCACATGGCTTTACATTTCTTGCATTTTATAGCTTGATTCCAGTCAGTGTTACTGTTCGAGAAAGTCTCTTTTATTAAGCGGCTATTGATCGAGTTTCCTCCTCACAAAGAAGAAAACCGAAAATACTAGCAGAAATTTTGAGATTTGCAAAATTTTTGGACGACGACTTTCTCACATATTTCATCAGTTTTTCTTTTGGTTACCATGGTTTGTAGCTAGCTAGTCTCGATTTTCAATCAGCTCACTAGACTAAGATGAGACAATCCTTTCCCAAACACTGATACCAATTCAATTCAACCTAACAATTTTATCACTTTCTTATTGTTTTTGAAAGCCGTCGTGATCCTTTCACTTTTTTTTAATAGCTCCTCAAACTTCTTAAAAAATTCCTTAGCTTGATTTTATTTTTAGCTATGGTAGTCCTTGGGTGGTTCATCTTCAAATACATTATATTTAGCTTACATGATATCAACAAAAGCATTTTGACAGAACCAAAAGCAATCTCTTAATTAATTCTCTCTTGCCTATGTAGAAGGCATTTGCTAGACCACTTGCCACGTTGGACATGATGTCACAATCAATATGTCCTGGGCAATAAGCTCCTAAACTCCTCATGCTTTCCGAGAGGCACCACATTCGGCTTTTCTATCAACCAAAGCATCGCTAACCACAATATTCTTTCCAAGCTGTTGTTAAAAAAGGCCCATCCCAAAACTCTGATCTCTAGGCATACTTATAGATCAAAATGCCCTTAGAAGCTTGATGTGCTCCTTGAAATGTACCTCATTCGGCATCCAGGATAATAAAAGACTCAAGCACACATTGTCTTGTGAACTTTCCCGCTTCTAGCATACACGTTGACTAGGGTAGAGGAGCCAATATAGAGACGATCAAATTGGGAGCTAAAAAACAGGTTAAAATTGTTGGATGATTTCATATCTGAGGTGTCAGGTAGGATTGCCATATGTTGGTGAACATGTGGAGGTAAGATGATGATTTGGCACTATTCATTAGAGGTTTTTTAAAGCTGTTTTTTATTTTCTTTGTAACTAAATTGGGGGTGAGAAGTGAGCCGGACCCGCCCCTCTCAGATGGTCACTAAATCTCCAAAACGTTTTTGGGCAGGTACCATTATACGGCTATTGCATTTCTTAAAGAACCCTCACCAACTGCCTTTTACGAGCAGTTGCTGACCGAATTATGCACGCTCCTACGAGAAGAAAGCAGCGGCGGCATTCCTTGGTGGCAAACCTGTCGACTCTGCGCCAGCTACACCCCTGGTACTACCGCATCCCTTGCACCATCCTGAGCTTCAACATCCCTTTAGCTTCACCTTGACCGATCAGGTCATCTACCAAGCGGGGTGGATGGACAAGAGCCTCATTGTCATCGTCGATGGTGGGCCAGAATGGTGAGTGAATGGGCAACATGCTGGCCAATTCTTCCTACTAGGCTGGAATGGGATCATCAGGGAATGGTGTGCTTCACATTTGAGTGGGCGCTATCAATTATTACACCCAACCCTTAGCATCATCTTCCAGGCGGAAACATCAGAGGCTTCTCCACTTTGGTTTTCTGCCAGCTTTGTGTCTTCTCCAACCAACAACCCACTTTGGGAGTCTCACACTACATTGCAAATGAAGTTACTGACCATCACTGAAGATTCTTGAGACTTTTTGTAACACATAGTGCAGAAAGAAGGTAAAAACGCAAATGCTCTCTTCTCATAAGGCCTTTTCACAGATCCCATTGTCGCAATAATGGTGCAAATATGCAATTCCTTTCGTGGCATCAAAGGCTGGAGCTTCAGCTTCAGCTGAGAAGTAGGCCTACAATCATGGTGCAAATACGCAAATGCTCTCCATGACACCCCAAAATCATTCATCGATGAAGCTCATGTCGGAGACTTCGGTCTTGCCAAACATGTGGATGCATCGAGGGTTACACAATCAGCTTCAATGGGTTTTGGAAGCTCATATGGCTACATTGCACCTGGTAAGTGAATAACCCTCACAAATTTGCCTAATTTTACACATTTTAGTCTCATTTTTGCATAATTTTCACTTGAGGATAGTCTAATTTGCACTTCTCTGTGCATACAGAGGTAGATGGTAATCAGTTTCGCCGATGCACTCAAAAGAGGAAGATGGTGCAAAACTGACCTCCATGACATGCCTTTGCAATACTGTTTCCAGGTGAGGCTTTGCATTATAGTAGCCTCACTCAGTACTCGTACATGCTAATAGTACATTATACAATATACAACAATATGGCAACTCAAGCTACATGGATTGAGCAGCGATACATGTCTTGGACATTATGTAAATGATTTTTTGATTCATCATAAAAAAGAATAAAACAAGAGAGGAAAGAAGATGTAAACTTTCTTAATTTCATAGTTAGTATATGTGGATAAATTAACCTCCTAAAAGATTACTCAAAATGGAACTTCTTACATGAGGGGTTGTATCGTTTACAATTTGATTTGTTAATGGGATAAAACAAAAAGTAATTCTTGCATACATGTGGGGCTGAAGGAAGACAAAAAACTGAGCCTGTAATGTCATATTGTTGATGAGCTTGCCGAAATCTTCTCCACTTCTCCATGCAGTTCGCTTTGCTAAAGGAGATAAGACAAAAAGGGTTTTTTGCATACATGGGCGTTGAATCAAGACAAAAATTCAGGCTTTACTGACTTCTTTGTTGATGAGCTTGTCAAAATCTTCTCAGCTTCTCCATACGGTGCTTGCGGGAAAAAGCATGATATGGCATATCTATGTGTAGTGGTCTTAGTTGCAAACCCTCTTGGGAACCTTGCTCCCGTAGAATGGAACGCATTCTACCTTGAAATAAGGTCTGTTGTGCTTCCCATTCTTTCCTTGCATGCTTGTCTTGTTGAGCATCCACCCTTCGTTGTCGTGCTACTTCCTTCTCAACAAGCGAGTTGAGTTTTTTCTTCTCCTTTTCCAATATCTTCTCCTCTTTAATCACTTTGGCAACTTCTTCTTTCTTAGCATTCTTTGCTCTCATACTTTCAATGTACTAAGAAGATGTAAAAATAAGGCTATTGGTGTAGTCTATGAATGCTTCTCAATTTTCTTGCCTGACACACACTTCTCTCATTGGTACTTGTAGTATATCAATAATCCAGTTGTGTTCTTCGGAAGCCTTTTGTTGTATGGTTAATGATGGAGGTTGATTCTCATCCCCAAACTCTTTCTGAGGTTGCACTTCTGATGTTGGAGGCATATTTTCTAGTCTACTTTTTTGCACTTCTGGTCTTGCTCTGACTGATAGCTGAGCACCTCCAATGTGTTGGTGAAAGTGTCCCCCCATAAGCTTAGATTGCGGCATATTCTCACCTCCACTTTCATGCGCTTCTGGTCTTGCTCTGGCTGATAGCTAAGCACCTCCAATGTGTTGGTGAAAGTGTCCCCCCATGAGCTCAGATTGCGGCATATTCTCACCTCCACTTCGATGCGCTTCTGGTCTTGCTCTGGCTGATAGTTGAGCCCCTCCAATGTGTTGGTGAAAGTGTCCCTCCATGAGCTCAGATTGCGGCATATTCTCACCTCCACTTCGATGCGCTTCTGGTCTTGCTTTGGCTGATAGCCGAGCACCTCCAATGTGTTGGTGAAAGTGTCTCTCCATGAGCTCAGATTGGGGCATATTCTCACCTCCACTTCGATGCGCTTCTGGTCTTTCTCCAGCCGATAGCTGATCACCTCCAATGTGTCGGTGAAAGTGTCCACCCATGAGCTCAGATTGTGGATCATCCATGCCTCTACTTCGATGCGCTTCTGGTCTTCTCCAGTTTATACCTCAGCACCAGCTTGTAGTAATTGAGTGAAGCTCAGGGAATTGGCTAGCTCCTCTTCTAGAGGCATGGTTGCTCCATCTTCTTCTAGGATTTCATTGCCATGGATTTTAGGGCAAGAATAGTGTTTTCTTCAATGGTTCCTTGCATGGGTGTGCTAGGAACTTGAGATAAGTCATCATCCATTTCTATTGTTCCCTCTTGCATAATGTTGATGTGATTACACGGCATTCTGTCAAACTTTACTGTTGATGCATTAAGTGGCCATATACCTGTTGCACAGAACCCAGCCATGATGTTGGCCGGGGTTAAGGATGAGTTTAGAGCTTTTGAGACAATCGAGGCCAACTCTGACTTGCTGGCATGAGATGAGGCTGTCCTATGCTGCCAAATAGCTCTCTCCTTGCGGAAATGAACCTTCAATGATTTGAAAACAAAAACATCTAGGGGCTACAACTTATGTGAGGTATGTCCTGGTAACGTTATGATATCTATGCCTGCTTCGTGTGCTTTGGCCACAACCTCCAAAGAGACATGACTCCCATGTCCATCAAGAATGAGTAGATGTCTATTTTGTTTACCCATTTGTTGAGAAATAGCATCGTCAAAATGTTGAAGCCAAGCTTGGAAGAGTTCTCCTGTCATCCATGCCTTCCTTTGAACGGCCATTGCTGCCCCATCTTCACAGTGTTGAATGTAATTTCCATTAATCCGACTGCCCTTAAATATGTAATATCCTGGAATAGCACTCCCAGCTGCATTGACACAACATAAAACGGTCATCCACTCGCGAGAATCGCAAGTGATGCCATAGATAGATTTGGTCCCTCTTCTTGCAAGTATCTTCATTCCTTTGTCTCGAGAACCCTGAAACCCAGTCTCATCTGCATTCCAAATATGTGAGGGAGGATAGTGATTTTGATTATACAACTCTTGAAGGTTTTCATGCAATGTTTTGACTATCTCCGGCCAAAATCTAGTTGCTCTTGACTAATCCAAGCTTTCAGAGACTCGAAAGACCAGCTTTGGGTGTCTTCTTCTGAATCCTTCCCACCAACTTCTTTCAGGAATGCCGTTTGTAAACAATGTTTCCTTGGTTTGGCAAATCTCCGCTACTTTTAGCTTCACATCCATGATTGAGACTCCATGCCCGGAATCACACTTCAAAAAGATCCATTGTAGTAATGCTTCCTCCTCTTCCATGGAGAGTACCATTGATGGTCCTTTCTTCTTTTTTTGCATCCTGCCCTCTTCCCAATTGGATATGGCAGCTCTGCTTATGCCGAATTGCATTGAGCATTTGTGTAAGGAGAGCCCATTTTCACGTGCTTGAAGAGCATTCGCCATATCGTGTGTTGTCCACGTTAGGTTGGGACGATTCTTTGGCTTCTTGGGTGTCCTTGCCGTGTCTTCACTTTGCTTCCTGAACTTGTAGGGTGGGGATGGAAATGTTTGCAATGGTGGCTTTTGGGAAAGCCGCTTTGGCTTGGCGTGCAAGAGGAGGACTTCTTTTTGCTACTTTGCTGGGTCTTTTTCCTTTGTTTTTATCAATCTGCCTAGCTGATGAAAAAACATTGGTGGGCTGATTTGCTGAAGCGTTTTGCTTGCTAGCCCTTGTGCTTCTTCCATTGCTTTTTGCCATAGCTAACCTACACATAAAAGAAGTGGTTTGAACTTTGAAGAAAGACGTTGGCAGGCATTAACAAGATCTAGACAAGAAAGAGGACTTCCCATGTCCAACAAAATGACTAATCAAGTTTGCCTTGAAGAAGATGTGACTATTTCTTCATGGAGAACTTTCTCTTTGGGGCAGGTGGAGCGATTGCTTTAGGACTTGGACTCCTCTTTTGGGGTTGTGAGGTAGAATCTACAAGCTTTGGACTAATGAAAGGAGGCTTCTTCGTGGGAATCTTGCATGTAAAGGTAGGCATCACATGAACTTTTCCACAGCAGCAAACACGTCCACCATTCCTACGTAGAAGAAGTGATGTACATAATAAATCAGCAAGTTGGGGATGCCTTTCTATCAAGCAAGTCTTACATTCGCAAGGAGCTACACCAGGATTAAAAATGTGAAATGTCTCCTGTTAGTTATACCTGGAGTGGCCTATGATGGTGCAACTGTAGGTTCGATTTGGCATGAGAAAATCTGGACATTGGATTGAACCCTTTGCTTGGTTTAGGGTGGCTGAATGTTGTATTGAATCGTCTGTTTGATAGTGACTGGCTGAACTTGTGTTCTGTGTTTTATGAAAATCTGGAAGCCTTGAAAGAAATGGGGTGTCACGTTTGATAATGAGAATTTGTTTAGTTAATGAGCTGATCGTGTTTTCTTTCATAAATGTTCTGAACTGAGAGGAGAGTGAAGTGTGTACGAGTACTGAGAATCTCTCTCTTTTTGTGTGCAGGTGGAGAGCCGATTATGAGACGTGCCAGTAGGAAGACTCAACTATTTGCCCTGTTGAGTTTCTAACTACTATTGGAACACACTCATATTATTTTAAGGGTAGTAGTGTCTCAAAAAAGTGTCTCTCTTTTGGGGCCCGCCGGCCACCTTCTGGCCCTCTACCCTACAATGTTCTTAAAATATTATGTGCTTCTCAAAGTGCACCACATTTTTTGGTCATTGCCATACCGAGTATATCTCCACAAGCATAGTAATCTGTTTGAGGGATAATGTTCTGTGTGAGCTTCACCTTGTGGACGCAGAGCATCACAACACCGTGTTGGACTGCCGCTTGTTGAGCTTGATGCTAGAGGAGGTGGTGTGGTGTCATCATTATTATTATCATCCCCTTTGCTGTTGGGACCCTAACCATCATCCTCAGGCTCCTCTTCACACCTCATCAGTCAAATCCTGATTCTTCATATACTCCATGAGTGCTTTATTGACCAGGGGCAGTCATGTATTCTTTTGTCGAGCTTTCTTTTAAACAAAAAGTGTTTTTCAATACTATGCAGTGGTGTATTCTTTTGTTGAGCTTTCCTTAAACAAAAAATGTTTTTCAAGCCTCAAAGATGACCGCTTAAGAACTTTGCAATTGTAGTTTTGTTGAAAATTGTACGAGTCGTGCTTGCCAAATTTTTACAATTGCAGCGAACCGGTGGCTTGTTGAAGGTGTGCCAAATATATGCCAAGATTCCGCTTGCCAAGTTTTGGTACCTTGCCAAAATCTCCCAAACCCGTCGAGGATACAGGGTTAAAAGCCGTGGGCACTTGCCCCTATTCAAAAAGTATCTTTGTCCTAAGGCCAAGGGCCTTTGGCCGCCTTGGTATGAAAAAAACACTCCACAGTGTGGCCAAGGGCAAGAGAGAGAGAGAGAGAGAGTGCAGTGGGTTGCTCCCGGATGTGAGCAGCTGTGTCGAGAACTTTTTCTCTCAGCCTCGCGCACCTGCCAAGCCCACCCGTGCGGTGTTTGGAGTTGGTTGACAACTTGTCTCCCCTCGCCTCAAGAGGCTCTCTTGACACACAAGCCCAAGAAAATATCATTTCTCTCAGCTTGTATAAACAGCTTGGTCAAGATGTAGAGCTTCAAACAACCTCCCAGGATGCAGAGCTATATTGACCACCAGATCAAAGCATTAGGTTTGTAACCTTATTTGTTCAAATCAATCAATATGTCTATCCACACAGATTCTATGTCATCGAAGACCATCAAAACCAACACAAACCATTGTTAGGACAGCCATGGCAAAGGATGTACAATGTTTAGATAGATTGGAAGTCAAATCTGGTACAAATTCAGAATGAAACAGAGAGATAAACGGTCTCATTGATTAAAGTCACAAAAACAGGGACAACAATGGAAAACACTACTTACAAGGGTAAAAAACCCTTGCCTACAAGAACCATGCAATGGACTCCCACAGAATCTTCACAAAAGCCAACATACCAAGTCAAGATGGCATCAGTCCCACCCACAATATCACCGACCAAAAATCCGGCAAAACAAAAGACAAACAATAGAGAGAGATGGTTACCAAAGCAAACACTCAAAACAAAGCAGGTTTGGGTAAGGAAAGATGAAATAGATGCAAAAGAACCACTTAAAATCCATAAACTAGTAAACTCTTCCATACCATCTCACATGCCGATACGGACCACCCCTTTATCTATCACAAAAATATGGGTACCAAAGAAGTTGGTTCAAGCTGAGAAAACACGAGAGTTTATTTGGATTCCAAAGCGCAGCAAGTTGAATAGCTTTACGAGGCTAAATAAACCAACCAAGCACCACTTGGCAAATCAACGACCAACCAAGAAAGTCTGCCATAGACAAAGAGTTATGCCAAGCACGAAAAAATAAGCTTTGCATCTGGATTCCAATGGCAAAAACACCACGCAACCATCAAAACTATAAGTAGGGTAAGGAGCTGCGGAAACACCAAGTATGGCAGACAAAACAGCCCAAACAAGTCATCAACACGGCCGCTCTTGTTGAATTTTTCCAAATGCCTATGAAAGCACAAGTTGCAATACTCCAACAGAGACTATATGGCTCCACCTACCTTGAACCCATAATTGCCAATTCATCTAGGTGGACTCCGACACGGGAGGGGGGATACATGACGGAGCTTAGGAAAAAGGTTTTATATATTACCAGGCACTGTTTTACAATGGTTTAAACCTTGTGCTTTATTGTAATTCGATTTTTCCAAAAATGCTAACTAATGCTTTAAAAGTAAGTAAAAGGGGATCAATTCATGACAGGGCAAAAATAACCCCATACTCTTGTATATACTCCATACACAAAAGCTATTCGTATTTTGTTTCTAAGTATATGGTCAATCTTGGTCAAAAACTGAGAAAAGCACAAAAATTGACCAATTGGCTTAGACACACTGTACATAGCAAAAAGCTTTTCTTAAGCCAAGAAGAATTTACCTAATTTTGGATGGCTTGATTTTGCTAGATTATGGATTTTACCACAATTTTTAAGTACCTTTTAGAAATTTCTTTCGAAAAATATAATGAAAAATCCAAAAAGCAATGGAGAATCTGAAGCCAAACGACAAACTGCCATAATAGAAGGAACTTACGGAAGAATTTTGTAAGCAAATGGAAGACATCAAATTTTGACCTAAATAGACGGTGGCTCGAAAGGTAAACCTGTCGTATCTGGGACATATGAAGTCCAAACGCAGAAATTGAAGAACCGTCAAAAATTTAAGGTATGCATAGGGAATGATGGGATCAAA
The DNA here is from genome assembly GCF_014529385.1 of Adiantum capillus-veneris. Lineage (NCBI taxonomy): Eukaryota > Viridiplantae > Streptophyta > Polypodiopsida > Polypodiales > Pteridaceae > Adiantum > Adiantum capillus-veneris. The sequence continues at coordinate 96,214,933 of NC_140938.1, read as the reverse complement.
AAGAAAAACGGGTTTCCTGAAGCACTAGGCACATATACTAACCTAGGGGGATTTTCTAGTCATTTCCACCTAGCGACTTTGTGGAACAGAGCGAATGAGCAAGCATGCACGACCTTCAAAGAGCCCATACTCACATATCAAGCATTCCCATGATGAGCGAAGCTAGCAGTGAGTTCTATACTGCTTATAGAACATGTGCATGCAGGCAGAAAACTGACCCACTCACCAAAAACACAAAAACAGAGTCTAGGCACCGAGTGACATAGAAAATTGAGCTACTGCACAAGGTAGAAAAGTCCAAATGACAGGCACAAGGCATCAAAAGAACCCCAAATCATGGGGATTGCAAAGGTATGACCAAGGTCAGCAGTAGGTCCCAGTGACAACTACCTCGGTAGCTACCACCTGGCACCAAAACAAGAAAAAGGCATACCAACAGGAATTCCACCACCAGAGGATCCTAATGAGGCTATGTTCACCTCAATTGGATGCCTAAAACTTAGCACGAACATCAAAAGTGCCCAGGAACCCAGATATTGCCCTCACGCAGAGTCCAGGTGGCCAAACTACAAGTGCATGACCCCTATAGGATCTCCTTGGCATAGGAAAACCAACCATATGATTTTTGTGCAAATTGGCCTCACTTGACACCGACCGCGGTAGCTGCCACAAGGCCACGACCAGGTAAGTTTTGGCACCATTAGTTTCTACAGGTGAAAGGGGATCCCAATGATACCTCATTTGCTCAAATTGGACCCACAGGGACTTTCACTAAAAGATTTACAAATTTCAGACTCCAACATCCAAAAAATTTGCAAAACTAGGCCAAACTTGTGCAAAAGCCTCGAATTTTTGAATCATAATCTCCACCTAGCCAAAGGGAATCAATCACCATAATAAATAGGGAAAAAAGTAGCCCAAAGTTCAATTTATCATAGAAATTTTATTTTTTCTAAAAACAAGTAGATTGGCCAGCCCATGGGACAAAGTTTACAACCCAAAAGTGCCAAGGAATCAACATCACTTTCTTAGAAGAAATGGATCTCACTAAATGTACTTAAAGGCCGGATAACTGATCATAATAGGCAGCTTTAGGCATTTACAGAAGATCCCTTGCTCATCCCAACCAATGGTTTTCAGTAGACTTCCATTTACAAGAAGCAGATCACGGTACTGCAACAAGCCCTACAGGTTTCTCAAACAACCCGAATCACATTAAAAGAGGCTCTACACACAAAGAGAAAAGCTATGACAGAAGAAGGAAAATCCAAAGACAAAAGCATCGAGATGCACATGAAGGAAGTGGAGGAGTTAAGAAAATAACTATCAACAATAGAGTTGTTCCAGAACCTCCCACCTAGAGAAAAAGGACCCTTGGAAATAGGGCCCAATTTTGAGAAAACAAAAGAAGAGACAGAGCAAGAGGACAGGTAGTTCGAAGGCCCGGTAGATGTGGGTACTTCAACTAAACCCCACAAATTACATCAAGAGTACTAGCATCTACCGTAGGAACATTGGGAAGTGACTAGGAAAGTTGTGGCCAGGACCCTCCGCTACGAGCACCATTTATTGAAATCAAATTTGTTAAAGTACATCACTCCAGAGCAGCTACAAGAGGAGGTTCTTGAGCCAAAACTTCACTATCCACTACTCAAATGGCTAATAATAGAGAAGAAGAAAGAGTTGCTACCAACAATTCTATCAGATGCTGAGGGGAGCTACAAAGAAGCCGATCTTTCAAATTGGACCACAGAACATTCAAAGAAGGCATACCATAATGAAAAATTAAATTCATTGGGGAGAACAAGTAGGTAAGCACAATGAACTCCTTTCCTCCAAACCACCTTCAAATTGACTCAACATACTGCCCGATCATCAAAAGGAGAAGGTGGGTAGATTTTGAGCAATTGCTTGTCTCTCACCCCACATGGCTACATTGCCCAATTTTCCTCAAGCCAAGAGAGACACCTTCACTCGCCTACATGAGGAAGGACATCAAGCAAATGATCATACTGGTTCGAGGAAAGCCAGATATAGCGTGCAAGATGATGTTGAAGATACATGCATCAACACTTCCAGTAACATTGAGGCCATCAAAGTCAAATGGACTTCATTCTTAGAGAGCTACAATGACCTAATATTCAATCTAAATGACACCCCCAAGATGAAGGTAATTTATGGATTATTCTCTAGAATCATATTCCTGCCCATCCACTACATGTAGACCTTCGAGGGGCCTTCTGCTTTGAGATGGACTCCACCATGTTCATGCCAATCGGCAAAGATCTCAGATCAAGGTTTGTGGCATACACCCTACACAAATGAGAAAACCCCTAACAAGAATCTACAAGCCACAAGAAGAATACCAAGTGCAACAAATGATGTTGGCTTTTGAACAGTTCACAGATGAACAAAAGCAAAGAAAGCCCCTCCTCAAATGATTGAACTCTTGTCAGGGACGACAAGAAGCCAGGAGGGGGGAATGTTGAAGCAAGGAGCCCAATCACGCCAATCCGGATGGGCAAAACCTTTTTCCCTTACTCATTTATTTTTTGCCTAAGCTGGAGTTATAAATCCTAAACCCAAAAGAGTCTAATTATTTCCATACCATTTGTACAAAATGAAGAGGCTAGATGCCAGCGCCCACCACATTTTTTAATTAACTATCATTTTCTAGCCAAAAACCCAAATTTCTACCTTAGGTATGGTACGTCTACGCTTGCACGCTCACTACTCTTTGTACAGGTAAGCGTTGCTAGTGAAACTTCATGTGTTGCTTTCCCATATCTTGAAATCATGCACATCTTCATTGTGCTATGTTTGAGTGTGTGTGTGTGTGTGTGCGCGCGCGCGCGCGCGCGTGTGCGTGTGTGTGTGTGTGTGTGTGTGTGTGTGTGTGTGTGTGTGTGTGTGTGTGTGTGTGCACGCGCGCGCGACGTAATGAGCGGTTTTAGCTCTAGGTCACCTAGTGTGTTAAGTGCTTCTTTTGAGTTTTTGATGTGATTTGAGTGAAACTAAGCATGGACAGATGTAAGTAGGCCTTAGGAGGAGCCAAACGACCCCTCATTCCTCACTTTTGGTGAAGTTGAGAGGTGGCAATAAATGCATCATTCCTCACTTTTGGTGAAGTTTCGGGTAGGTTGCTTACCTACCCGAAAATTTGACATTTTCAAGTTTTGATGTTGGAAACCTATTGCCTATAGCTTAGAGACCCCCAATCTCCAATTCCATGTCATTTGGAGTTTATTTGACACCTCTATGACCATTTGAGTGTTAGCTAGACCGCACGGGAGACTTAGGCTTTTTCTACTTAGTTGCTTCCTTGCTTGAGAGTGACACCTCTCTCCTCAGTTCATTGTCATTTAGGACTTTGCATTCAACCTTTCGATGCACTACTTGGGTCACAGCTACGTCCTCGGATCGACATATTTTTGTTGGTTTGAGTTCTTGCTAAGCTGCATCGCCCGATTGTAGCGATCCGCCAACATCGACTAACAAAGCTGGAGAAAGTGAGGCAAGTGAGTTGAGACCCCAAAACGATTGAAACCCTTGGCAAACACTTTCTTGCTCGAAGGGTATTATGAGCCAAAGGGATCTTTTATTTGTTCATTGTATGCACCGGGATACCATCTATCACCGTCAACGACAAAATCATATAGAAATGCAATCCTTTGTGCAAGAATTGAATGATGATTAATGATACTTATTGGTCTGACTTTTTTGGGAAAATGCTATACACGTGGGATAAAAACCATAGATTGGCCACATGGATGGGGTTTTGAAAGATGTCGGTTTTTTAATATTGTAAGATATTGCGAGTAGACAGAGAGGCAAATGCATTCCTCTTATGGTTAGTCTATTTTTATAATTTCAAGTTTCACTTACGAAAAAGATATTAATGTGCACCCCAATTTTTTGGTCGAGCTAATGATGTTGGACTCCCAAACGAGATAGATACGCTAAGTATAGTGATGCGTATACTAACAAGTATGTTACACTTCATTTATTGAATCATTATTTAAATTAAAAAATGAATGTATAGCTTTGCCTTTTATTTCCATGTTATTGCAGATTGAACAACATAGGCTTTATGGCCATGTCTTACATAGACATGATGTGGATGGTGAATGCAATGGGGGATGGTGCATGCAATGGGACTAGCTTCTAAAGAAGCTGTCATGGCTAAGATACTATGCGTTGTCTATCGTTCGATGCAAGAATACATAGACAAAAGAGTTGGGAGAAAAGTGTGGTACAATGTTCCCGTAGTTGTAATGTCACAACTATTACATCTAGTAAGTGATATCATTCTTTGTCTATAAAAGACGAAACATTTGGTGGTGATCAAAAGAAACATTGTGTTTGTTGTATGTAGGACAAGTAAGCCCTATCTCTAAAGAATATTATGACCAAAAAGGAGTCAATGCTTCCATCAGAGTTCCAAGCCCAGTATAGAAAATTGTTCTTTGAAATTGATGGCCCGTCTCAAAGAATAAAATAACACGCTTTGGCCATTGTTGACCGAGCCTTTGGAGATGATTGATGGAGGTTCATAATGATTGCTAGGCCCTTATGAATTGCATATACTATCATGGAATTCTAATTCAGACCTACAAGACTTTGCAAACAATCAAATGGAACTCCTGACCGAAGTGGGTTCAAGAAGAGCAATTGTACGGATTGTCTTGCGTAGACCTCCCTGCAAGAAAGAAGACTTACCTTATGTAGTCTATGGCTTCAACTGATCCTGCTAACATAAAAAGTTTAGAAATCCCTCAAACTAGTAATTGCACTAACTATTATATCCTAAAAAGGATTTGCAGAATTTGACAATTCCTACAATCTAAGACGTTTTGTGAATCAGGGGAATCAATTATCTTTCAAGAGTGGTTATTAATCAGGGATTTGTAATCACCAATTGAAAGGGAGGCCCCAAAATGTTCATAACTCAATCAGAAGCCTTCATTTGAAATTGATTAAAGGTGCGGATCTTGACTCGTTCTTGGAAGATTCCAAGCAACAACATAGAACCAAGTCCTTTGCTTATGAGCTCTGACTAATGAATAAAGGAGCATTGGCTGAGGTGAGGAAGGCATTGGCACACACACGGAAAAGGTGTCTATGCAGGAAGGTACAATTCAATGTAAGGGTGCTATACTCACAAGTTCATTTGGATAATTGAAAAACTTGTAATTGTTTCAAATGGCTAAATAAACATAACTTCAACATTAAAAGTGTTAAAAGTCTATACATGTTGCTAGATGATAAGAACATGGATTTCATGTTCACCCCTATTCAGCTGGCACGTAACTTCAAGAAAATTGTGTACACAAGTATGTCATGGTTCCTAGAGTATAGTGAGGGCTCCTTCCCTTTAAATGAAAAAATGACACACAATGACATGGTGAAGGAAAGGGAGGATCACGCTTGAAAACCAACACAGCATATACCTCCCCCAGCAATCTCGATGTTTATTGTGGCTCAACAAAGCCCTCCGATGCCAACAGCTACTAAGTCTAGTGTGAAGGTATCACAAAGAGAGGAGACAGCTACTACATCTCAGATGTTGATGACTACTATATCAAAACTCGATTTCCAGTTTTATAGTGGATATTTTTCCCTAACAACACAACTTTGGATTTGTAGTTAGAGAAAATTGGAGAAGCTAGAGGTACACAATTGCATACTTGCACAAAGAAAAACAGTAGATTATGGTGCCTGTTTTATTTTGTGAATGCTTATAGGAAATGAGAGGATACTTTGCAAGATGTATCATTGCTTTCTTTAAAATTTATATCAGGAAAAAAGTTTGGATTGACTACCAAGGACATGATTGACTTTGGAAAAAGTCTTGAAATAGAAATAATGGATGTGCCTGACTTGCCAATAGTGACATACTCATCATCCGGTAAGTCTCCCCAAAATCGAAGTTATAGAGGTCTGAATGAGACAAAGTGGAGTTTGAATTACATGACTGATTTTTATATTTGAGTTTCATGAAGTACCAAAAGGATAACAAAGTGTGATCTTTGAAATTTCTCAAATAGTAATGGTGATCGTACCCAAATTGCACATTTCAGTCTAGAGAAGACAGAGGAAGACACAAAGAATGCCCTACTCAGCCTTGTCGAGCCATATATAGTCAAAAAAGCTCTTTGTCGATATTCTGAAGAGATTCCATTTGGCTTTCTGGTGCATGCATCGATTTTACTTTTGCCCACAAATACTCATTTGCATGGACTTTCAGAAACTAATGGTCTGCAATGGAACAATATGGATGTATGCCAATTCCGAAAACAAGCTTAGCTCATGCATACAACGGCCGATGACAAAGAAGTATTGGTGGTTGTATGTCAAGCTGATGATCATGCCATGGTTGAGATATCAGGTGATGCTAGATGGCAAGAGGACCACGTGAACGTAGTGGTTTTTAAGACACCAATTTGCAAGGATCATAACAAAATTGTGTGTTCATTGCTTGTCTCTGTAATGAAGAAGGGGCAATCATCATTAGTTAAAGTCGTTAGCAAAATCCATTGAGTTTCCATGAGACGAGCCAGTCCAATCCGATGACTAGAAAAAAGTAGAAGATCGCACACCATTGTGAGGCACAATGTGACATTTTGAAGCCATAAGAGGTGTAGTTTCACAATTTTATTTGAGCATATCTGATTTTACGAGAGGTATGGAACGCGGGCATGGGTTCGTTTGGCAGTTTCTTACTCAGTACACAAATGAGCATGACATTGTGGTGCAGTATGGAGGAGACTCTAGGACAACATTACTAGGGAGCCAAATGGGTCAAATGGTTACAATATTTGAAGAGAATGAAGAGTATGCCAAGAGACTTCGTCCCATCTAGATCAACAAACCACTCATTCTTAAAGAGATGCAAGACCGTGAAAAGAGAAGTGATAAAGTTGGATCATGCAATAGGGGAAGGATCGTTGGTGGGCCCGAAGCCAAGTATCATAGAGTTGAACCGCCAACCCATGGCTTAGAGTAGGAATGTCTACTTAAGCCCAATAACCTATGAACTTTTTGTAAGCCAATGTGGACGGCCGCATATTTTTTGCAATTGAATGGAAATATATTCTTGTAAGATTCTCAATGCTTAAAATTGTTTCGATTTCTTGTCTTCAAATGAACTGTTTGTAAAGAGAGAGAGAGAGAGAGAGAGAGAGAGAGAGAGAGAGAGAGAGAGAGAATTCCACTAAAGAATAAACTTGTATGAAGTTGGTATAGACTTCTAGAGATAGAGAAAGAGCGAGATAGAGATGTTCATGCACATGCTTAAGGGTTAGGAAGATAGTGTGACATTTGTATAGGAGGTGCATACAACTAGAGAGACATATGTAAGAGAAAGATAGATAAAGATAAATAAAGAGAGAGAGAGAGAGAGAGAGAGAGGGAGAAAAATAAATAGAGGGAGGGAGACATGACTATGGAGCAAGCTATTCGAGAGAGATTTTTTTTTTTAACTTTTTTGGAGCAAGCTTTCTCATTAGAATTGGTAAGTCTAGCAATATCCAAAAACAGCTCCCTCTAAAGCTTGCTCCAAACTTGAACTCCAAACAAAGAGGTTGTAATCGCAGTCGTGGTCATTCTAAAGACCACAAGAATGGTTGCAACAAGATCTATGGACATGACGTGTAATGTGGAATGCTACTATTGCCACAAGAAGGGCCATTCAAAGAAATATTTCCATAGTTTGATGCATGAGAAAGGAAAATCCATTGTGACAATGGATTCTCCAAAGAGTAGTGTGAAGATTGAGGATTCAATGCAGTTGAGTCCCCACTAGTTGAAATTGTTCCTGACGTACCACAACCGTCAGATATGTTGATTTTCATTGTTCATTTGAGTTCCCAAATGCATTGTTTTCTCTAGACCATTAGGAAGACAACGTAGACTTTAGGAGGGCCTCTTTATTTGGAATTTTAAGAGAATCGAGCTTTTAGTATTAAGAAAGTGATCAAAGGACAACTTTTGAATTGAAACACGCAAAATGGCTAGTTTATTTGAGTTCATTTTTTTTCCAAAATGAAGTTTAAAATCTAATGGATAAAACCATATTTGTAACATACCTCTAGAGGAGCTTGGTATGTAGGTACTAGATCTATATTCTCCGCTCAAATGGAAGATTATATGTGGGAGTTATGGAAGGTCAAAAATCATAAAATTGGCCACCTTCTCATTTGGGGAGAAAAGCACATCCTTTGGCCACTCTTACACCTCTCTTACACGCCCACTGTTCTTGCAACACATGGCGTGCACCTATTTGTCAAAATCTTAATCACCTGTATAATCTAATGGCAAATAATCCTCTTCCCAATGCGAGTGTTATGTGCAAAACTGGATCATTGACTCAGGTGCTACTTTTCATGTTACTCCACATAGAGAGTGGTTCGCTAGTTATGCTCCCACACATGGTTTGGTCAAGCTTGGTGATTCCTACTAGCTTGAGATTTGTGAAACTGTATATGCATAATGGAACTGAGGTGTCAAGTTGTCTAAACGTTTGGTGTAAGCTGAACAGCTTGATGACTTAGGCTACACTACAATGTTTGGAAATGGATCTTGGATGATTTGCAAAGGCAACTTGGTTACCTTGAAAGGAAAAAATTATGGCTCGTTGTATTCTTTGTATGTCACTTTTGTGAAAGAGAATTCTATCTGTGTTTTGAGCTCCATTCTATGTGTCTACCTCTTGAATTCTTTGCTAGTTTCCAAAAATTCCTCGCATTGATTGAGAACCATCCAAACAAGAACCTTAAGTCTTGCGCATTGACAATGGAAAAGAATACGTCTCCATAGAGTTCAAGGATTGCTATAGCAAACAAGGCATTAGACGGCAATACTGCTATACATACATTTTCATAATGGGGTAGCAGAGCATATGAACACAACCATGAATAAGAGTCACTATAGTCTTATCTATGCAAAAATTATCCATAGAGTTTTGGGGAGAGGCTATGCTTACAATTGTTTACATTATCCAAGATCACCTAGTATGCCATTGAATTATAAGATTCTAGAGGAGATGTGAACTAGCAAGAATCCAAACTATGATAGACTTTATGTTTTTTGGGTGTGAGGCAATCTCATATGTGCCTAAAGATTCATGCAAAAAGATAGACCCCAAATCACACAAATCTTCATTGGTTATGGTGTCAATAGAGAAATGGAATATCGTCTCTAGCATATAGAATCTCAGTGACTAATTCGAAGATCACAATGTTATCTTCATGAATCAAAGATGCACAAAATATCTATCAAAGAGGTGAAATATCAAAAAGTTAAATTCAAAGATGTAACCTTAACTGAGATTAAAAGGAGAGCTCACTCTAGTGGTGATGTTCCTACCACTAGTAGTGTGTAGAGCTCGCAACATAAGCTAATGGCTTCTATTGCCTTCCCTCACGAACATGGCCGTGGAAAAGCTAATCTTCGTGAGGGAAGCTAATGAGCTTCCCTCACGAACATGGCCGTGGAGAGGAAAGTGTACACAAAGAAGAAAAAAGGGATAAGATAAGATTTCACGATTGTACATAATAGAAAAGGGGTTTTCATTAGATTTTTGTAAAGCCTTTATAGGCACTTACAATATGTTCACAAGTGTTTACTCAAGTTGGACTGACCCCAACAATTGCTCCCTTCATCCAAACTTGACATAATCTTCATGACGACCCCCCCTAGAACTAGACTCGCACTCTCATGCACATAGAGTTTTAGGTTTACTCTCAACCACGAGTTTTTGATATACTCGTAAACAGTGAGTTTTAGGTTTTATCACAACGTGGTGCTACTACTGAGGTACCATCATGCAATGTTTTTGGTTTACGACCAAACCCTAGGGTTTTTTGTTTACTCTAGCTAACCCTGGGTTTAGGTTTACCCAATAACCTCATGAGATGTGGCATACACAAAAGTAGGACTTTCACTAGGATAGTCTTACCGTCGAGCTGATCTCACTTGTCGAGGCAATGTCTAATACATCGACACCGTTATTGACAAGTAAACATCATACAAGCGAATGTGGGCATTTGTGCCCAATTTAAGTCATCATACATAATATGTAATCTCCATAAAGTAGAATTTGTGCGGCGATCATTGTTTGCACAAAATGAGAGTGCAAAATGATGCAAATTTAGAGAGGTTTTATGCAAAATTGCAATGGGTTAAATTATTGCAAAAACTTGGAAGTACGCCTTGTTGTGGTAGGCGCCGCCTTGAGCAAGATTCGAGTGCTAAGAATCCTAGAGAATAAGATCCTTTTGTAAAGAACTGTTTTGCAAAAAACTTGATGATACCGATGAAGCTAGGTGGGAATGAGGCTAAGCTACAAATGTTTCAAGACATTAAAAGAAATAATTTGACGAAGTTATTATTGGTTATGCCGACTTTTGTTGAAGCAGTATCATCAAACAGGGTCGCCAAGAGCCATCGGGCAGTTCGAGGGAGTTGGCTAACAATAGGGTCATCGAGACTAGGTTGAATGCATAGGTGATGATAAGGCTATAGATGGGAGTTGTCCACATTGCCAAAGCAAGGCTCGAAAGGCAGAAAATGGAGAGAGTGCAAATTGTAGGTGTCTATGGGCAGTGATTGAAGAGATGGTGGCTATGGCGGTGTAGCAGAGGGACGCAACACAAGCTTTAACAGTGGCAAGCACGTGTAGGGCTTGCATATATAGATTATTGATGCAAAATCTAAGGGTTGTTGAGGTGAGCAAGGCTTACACTCTATTGATATTGAACCTCTATGGTAACAAAAGAGAGAGGGCTTGAGCCTCTTCACAAGAAGAGGAATGAGACGATGCCACAGAGGAAGCGATGGCTTGCACGGGTCGAATAGAAGCAACACCACAACATGAAGCTCCTTGATGATGATGGAGGCCTTGAAACCTCTTGCGTTGGTGTGACCAAGGTTAGCTGCTTCTCCACCAACGTGGAGTTACATTTCTAATAACTGCTTGCCATTCCTACCACTACGAATTGAATGCTCTTATACCACTTGTAAAGCACGCATCAAAAGCTAACGGCTTCCCTCAGGGACATGGCCGTGGGGAGGGAAGTGTGCGCATAGAAGAAAGAGGGGATAAGATTAGATTTCATGATTGCACACAAAAGAAAAGGAGTTTTCATTAGATTTTTCTTAAGCCTTTATAGGCACTTACGATATGTGTTTGCTCGAGCTGGGCTGACCCCAACATAGTGCACGGATTCCAGATAACAGGTAGTGATAAGATCTACAAGAGTCTCTTGTGAATCTAAGCGTTTTCAACTAGGGTTATCCTATCTATTAGTCATTGATTGTGATAGTGCTAGAAAGGAATCTGTATGGTTAGCTTATCTAGTGGGAGATCTTGGCATTCATAACAATTCACTCCACATACCAGATACTTGCTTTTCTATGTGGTTCAGTGTAGAGTGTACATAGTTTTCAACCAAGGATGGATGTGCAAGCACCAAAGCCAAATGCAATGGGAAACCAATGTAGGGCTTGTGGCTAAAATGAAACAGTAAAATTCCCTCATGCACACAAAAGCCACTTGCATATTCATGTAGCTATGTGATTCACTGGCCCTCAACCGCACATTGCACATGTTAAAAAATGGGAGCATGAAGCTTGGACAACGCTTAACCATCCATAATTTGTGGTAATGGATGGATTGCACAGCCTTAAAACTTAAATGTGGGGACCCATCATGTTACTACTCCAAAGTAGGTAGACACCCTCATATATGATGCTCTTGGACATGTGTACAAATTTGTGAGGTCAGACTTCCTTGCGTCTAGGTTAAATACTCTTATCAATAGTTTCTTATGACCAAGATTATGCCATATCAATCGCATCACACACGGTGGTCTTCTCAAACCACCAAAAAAAGGGGGGCTCCGAAAGAAACGTGACATTAAAAAGGTATAGGGCTAATGCGAACAAGTTGGTGAGCATCCATCTAATATCTTGCACCATGAAAGCTAAATTGTTCTTTCACCATACAGGTCAACCGAAACAAAGAAGATATGAGTGCGTGTGTAAACATTTCCAAGTCAGCTTTCACCTATAGACAAGCTCATACACTCATCATTGTTCCAACTAATCCAAGGAAGAGTCTCCTTGGAGCCTCCACATGTACTACGAGAGCATGCAAGTGCTCTTGGTTTGCCAATCAACATCCTATTAATGTGCATGAGATCCCTCGTGGGTTTCCCAACTCTCCAACAAGCTCTCGTTGGAGAGTATCAAAAGAATTCAACTCTAATAAATTGTATCAACTAGAGAGGGTATCCTAGATGGACTTTATAATGCTATTTGAATTATTTGCAAGTCATTCTATCCGTTGGGCATGGAGGACTAGTATTTATTAGGGTGATCAGATACTATAGATTTGATTCCGAACCGCCCCCATGACAAGAAAATCGTAGTCGATAATCAAGTATCATCGAACGTATCTATGATTGTTAAATATTTAACCTTTAAACCCTGTCCAATAAGACCATTGAGGATGCCATACCCATTATCCAAAAATAGCAAATTACCTCATTCTCCAAAACTAGTCTCAGGTATTCATGTCTACTTTTCGCTGTAACACCTCTACTCTCAAGAACACATTTCAACTTGGGTGAGCAATTGTTCCATCCTCTTGCACATAGAGTGGAGGAGCCGTATTGAAAAAGCTAAGATTGGGTGAGGCCAGATATTCAAACCTATCCATATGATAGTACAAAGTTAAGGCAAAAGCTCATTATCAGCATAACATATCCAATCATGATTATGACCATTGTAACAGCATTTTTTAACAAAAAATTATCGATAGTTTATCAAAGCATTTATCTCTATACTAACGACGTCAAGGTCACCCAGGAAAAGATTCCCATTAGATGCCAACAATTGGTGAATGGATGTCACTGCCCTGTCCTAATGCATGTCACACATTGAATGAGAACTTAAAAACCTGACCATTAAAAGGCTATCACACATGAAACAAGCAATGAGAGAGGGCAATGTTATTATTCAGAAACAATCCATATAAAAAGAGTTTTTTATCTAGTGCTTCTGCCTTCTATTGTTTAAAGGCAAACTCACAAGCTAACGCCAAGTGGTCGCTGCCCCATTTCTGTCCAAAAATGAATATGAAAGATCAGTAAAAGAGTGTGTGCGCGCGCGCACGCGAGCGAGCGTGCACGGGTGCACAGAGAGAGAGAGAGAGAGAGAGAGAGAGAGAGAGAGAGAGAGAGAGAGAGGTGCATGTGTAAGAGTATGTGCCTGTGCATGTGCGACTGCACGCTTGAGTGAGTACACATGTGGGGCACAGTGCAAAAGCATGTGAACAATCAGGTTCCAGATATGCAGTCAACCTAAACATAGTCTTAAGCAGAAAATCTCACAGACTTGATAGATTATGCACAGTATAAATACCTTTGAGGGAAGACCCTTGATTCTTTGTAGGACACGTACTGGCAAAAGTTCCAGCACTCTTACAGGCATGAGACCATCTGTGAACCTGTCAAAATTTGCAACATCTTCAAATGCTCAAGAGAGGAAATGCTTTATCGAGCAAAACATCAGTCTCCCCTAGCCCATAACATACATAAAAATATTTGAATCGTAGCCCAACTGGGAAAAACACAGGATCTCGAGCTCTTCAGCACGAATTGAAAAATGAACTCGAATTGGTACTTTCTACAGATCCTACCTTGGCACCATCCACACCAAGAAGAACATCCTGTACTGAAGATATTGACCAAAGGAGAGAGAGGTCTTCAAGAACGCATCCCAAAGACACAGAGAAGCCTCCAGTCACCTCCGTGAGAGCAAAGGCTCCAACGACCATCTAGAACTACTTGCCCGAATTCAAGCAGGAGAGATAGGACTGAAGAGTGGGAAACTGTGTCCCACCTTCTTTATGTTCTGGTAAACTTTTTTCCCAGTAAAACCTTTTAAAGGGGGAGTCTAGCCCGTCTTCTGGTCCCCAGCCTGTAGTTGGCTCAGTTAATATATAGCCCTTTGCAACAATAAATAAAGATTTCATTTCTATCTCTCAATCTGGCTTTTAAATAAGTGATTGACAAATTCATTTCAGTATTTTAATGTTGTTATGCGCACCTGTATCAATTCCCGATGGTCGGATAACCCCTTCCTGATGTCTAATTACCTATCCTATGTGACACATCAGGACTACCTGTTCCAGGGCCTAGCAGATATATTCCACATTACGATGCTTTAGACATTCAACCCGAAATTCTAATGATGCAATAAGTTACAAGAGTGACTGTTCTAGGATGATCTTTACGAGCGATGATGCCCTAAGTCACCCCTCTGATGCAACATTCGTATCATCCCTTCTACTTGGACATCCGATACTCTAATCTAACAATTAAATTGAGCACATAGAAAAAACAAAAACAAAATTCATTAGGCTACACAAAAATAGAAAAGTACCAAATATAGTCAACTGTGCCCATAAAGTTTCCATGATAAGTGGTAACAAGGGGCTCATTGCTCGAGTCTCGAGTTTCCTGCGACCCCTGTAATAGATAAATATCAACAAAAGAAATGTGTATCCTGTAAACAAATATGTTGATTATTTTCTATACAATTTAATTATACACACTGGCATGACTTCACCACTTTACCTCTATACTAGAGTAAGCACTTTGTAGTTCCAAATTGTGCTTCAGAAAACTTTCACTAGCGATCCCTGTTGCTGTTTCCAACTCTTCTGAGGTCCACTTAAACGATGGCGCACATGGATCTTCGAGTAGTCTGCTTTCCCATGCAGACAATCTCAATGCTGGTTCTCCGGAGACTGAACTCTATCGTCATATGAGTACATTATGTTTTACACTGTCCCGTACCTGTCATCTGAAGAAACAACGGATGTCTCAGTAAGTACTGTCCGTCCTTCATTTTCTACTTGGCACTGGGAAGTCGTCGATGTCCACCTGCAATCACAAAAACAGAAACTGACTGCAGATTTGATGTCTATCATTTTCCACAGCAGAAAAATTTATGCATCCTAACCTCTCCACCCTCACTTGCCGCACTCCCCGTGACCTGTCTACTTGCCCAGAGATGGCCCGTCTATCATAGTTTGTTAAATTGAGCTTTACAACACAAAAGAGATGAGTACATCATGCTAGCCTTTGCTTAGGTTAATACGACATCGAATACTCACCATTCCATTGCACAGGTATTGATACAGGGGGCTCTGCAGCCAACAGCACAAAGGATATTTCAGTAAACACAAAAGTGCATTCAATCAACTGCAAACCAAAAGAGTTAACAGACAATGAAACCTTTGAGAAAGCTCCCTGCACAATACCACATTCAGCAACAAAAGGAGATACAAGGATCTTTAAAGAAAGGACCATTGCCTCATCGCATTGCCCGACTGCGGCAAAACTGTTGCGCTCATGTTTTCTACTGATAAATTGCTTCTCTTCATGTGAGCACAGGTCAAACCTTTACCGAGTACATTTTTGCAAATTAAAAAACGTAAGTGATATACAGCCAAACCACCATGCACATTATGAGAAGCTGTATCCAATTCCTGAGGTGAAAATTATAAAGGGAAGGCTGCTCTTAAGTATTTGAGAGCTGGAATAACTACAGACTAGAGAGAGGAGCATGTTGGTATACGATCATATCATGTCATTGAATTGCATTTTTTATAATTTAATCATTCTGCCTCAGGCACCTATTCAACGTAGGTCTAAAATCCACTAGAAAATCAATTCTCACGGCTTGCATGAACAAAGAGAAGGCTACACAAAACAGAACTACTGTCCATTGACAAAAGCCAAAACAGGGCAATAGCGCCCTGACAAAAAGCAGGAGAGCACAGATAGAGTTAGCCGTAGCATTTTTCTCTCCACAGTTTTTGGTGCCAGCCTTTTGAAGGGGCAGTCTAAAGAAGGCTTTCTATTAGTAAACGATTGCTTTCCACATGAAACAACAAGTTTTGTGAAAATTTTTCTTTTCACTGCTCATTTCAAGTGAATCAAAAGAGAGTGAAAAACAAAGACATGCAAAGGGCACTTGATGCTGTTCATGCATCCTCTTTGTTCATGCTGCCCTCCCCCCCAAGCCCCCCTCCCTTTCACCCCTTGCTTCTGTTCTTTCTTACTTCTTTCTGGCTGCATTCTCAGTACACCAAGTATTTTTACTAAAGTTATTCTCCCGGTGCGTGCATGCACCAATAATCTTATAAGTCTCTCCGCCTAGAGATCATATGTTGGGAGTGCAGTTTTCTTGGAGCCACTTGCTCTAAAGAACCCAGACAAGCCTACTTTCTACGGAGTGTCGATTGCACTCCATTGGTTAAAAGGCGAAAGCAAAGCATCATAATTGAGGAAGTAGCATGAGAGAGATCACGAGAGGGTTGTATTACCACACTCGGTTATACTTGAATTTGACAACAGATGAGAGCAATAAAGGAAAACTTTCTCTAGTTCATTCCTATCATGTAACTGTGTAAGCTTGGTTGACAAATAGGCCAAAGTTGGAGAGACATCCCCATAAAATAAGATGATGAACCATTAGCTTCAAACATAAACAAAATGTGCTCAAGTCTATATTCAAAATTGGACCAAGCACTACATCAACAGCAGCTATTATTTTAGTATAATCTTCTGAACCGGTGTTTATATTCCAAGAACTTTTAAAAATAGAGCCTTAGGGCAAAATTGCACAAAACCTGGGGTACAGTGTTGAAATCACCAGCCACCACAACCGGAATTCCCCCCCATGCTTGTGATAAAGAATAAGCCTTCTCCAAAAGGTGACGCACCTGGAACTATCAAAGCCTCTATATTTTTGTTTAAACCATTTATTCTTCTTGAAGATTGAGATAAAAAATTTCCAGATGCAAAAATATACCATGAGAGCAAATAAGAAGCCAAAAATCAGCCAGGAAAACCGTATAATGAGAAGGCAAGTGATCAGACGGATTGGGGTTTCTTAGAGGGCACTATGCAGAGGATGGGCTTTCCAAGTTCTGCCTCTATATCGATCTGCTTCTACACTGTGACTAGTAGAGATCATATTGGGCGACAGTTTCATCTCTCTCGCTTTTGTGCCTCAAAGAAATTCCTGCTGGCCCGTATTTATTCCTACTCTTTGCTGAGGCCGTCTCCCTTTATTTGAGAGGCCAAACTCCTCAGCTGTGCAGTCTCCATATGCCCTCGCAAGGGCAGCCTGATTTACTAGATCAGGAGTATGCGGATAATACCCTGTTGATAACTCACAATGTCCACATATATTGACATTTACGTGCAGCTTTCGCTACCTTTCGCTTGGCCGGTGGTGCTCTCATCAACTAGCATGAATCCTTTGGTCATTTGGTGGAATTCGAGGACTGTTAGTGGGGAGTATAGGATCGATGCAGCTAGCTGGCGTGAGACGAGACTTACAGATACCTGGGTCTTCATATAGGCATTGATGTATCAACTAAGCATCAGTCTTGCAAGAATTCCCTGTGGGAACCCACTACTGTTGGCCTAGTGCAGGCCGACCACCAGGGGTGCCAAACTAGAGTGTCTATCCCTGGCGCCGACAGCCACGACCTTGCTGGAGCCCTCCTCTGCAGAGGGGGATGGAAGAGGTGGATGGGGGGGGGTTTAGCGAGGGGGATGGGAGAGGTGGATGGGGCGGTGGAGGAGGTGAAGGTGGACTCTAGAGGTGGAGTGGTGGGAATGGTAGGCAGAGGGGAAGGGGGAGGGGCTTTCAGTGGCGAAGCTGAGATGGAGGGGGTATCCGCCGGCTCATCCTGCTGGAGAGGGTCAAAATAATTCCCTGTGGGAACCCACTACAGTTGGCGTAGTGCAGCCCGACCACCAGGGGGCACCAAACTAGAGTGTCTATTCCTGGCACCAACGGCCACGACCTTGCTGCCAGACCTCCTCTGCTTGGGCACCTGCCACGCATGAGGTACCTGTCTATGCTCCCTGCGTCTCTCAAAATTTTTGAGAAGTATATTGATTCCTCAAGAGAATCAAAACTTTTTCAAAGGCGTTCAATAGCCAGTTGTACTCTAAAATCCTTTGCTTCATGATTGCAGCAGTAATCTCAGGGCAAAGACTTACTAGTCATTTGGAGAGATGCAAAATAACCTATCATAAGATGGCAGTCTTTGGAAGCAAGACATCATTATGATGTGGCAGCTCAGTTTTCCTGAGACATCAATCTTCCTAAAGGGAGGAAACATATTATGTCCACGTCATATAAGAGGACATCCAGTCTGGGACAATGTCAGGATAGGTGTCCAACGTTCACCAAAAGTCAGTGTGAATGCAGCCTACTGCGGCCATTTTTAAAAAAAGGAGACCATAGGCCCATTCATGGGGAACAACACCATAGTACAGTGCTAGTAGAGAGCCCGTGAAACTAGGTTAGTATGAGATCAGCCAGAGAGGGTGAGGCCAAGCCGTAGGGGATGGAAGGTCTTACGAGGCCCATTCATGGGGGAACAACACCATAGTACAGGGCTACTAGAGAGCCCGTGAAACTAGGTTAGTATGAGATCAGCCAGAGAGGGTGAGGCCCATTCATGGGGAACAACACCATAGTACAGTGCTAGTAGAGAGCCCGTGAAACTAGGTTAGTATGAGATCAGCCAAAGAGGGTGAGGCCAAGCCGTAGGGGACGGAAGGTCTTACGAGTGTTTAATTACGTCCTCGGATGGTGGCCATGGTCCAACATATGTTCATTGGCAGTTTAGATAATCAAGAGATCATCCTGTGTATGATTTAATAAATAAGATTTCGCACTAAAAACACTGATATTAATCTCCTATGGCATGGCACAATCCAGAGTTTTGATGAGTGAACAAACACATGATTGCATTGATTGATGCTAGTTCACAATATCAAAGCAAACAAAAAATTTTAAGAAAGGCTCACATGAGAGGTAACAAACGTTTTTAGAACGTCTTTTCAAATCAAGAACATTTAGATATGCTTAACAAAAAGGGTGCCAGCATTTCATTACCTGACCAAGCTTTATGTCCCCACGGTTTGGATTAAAAAGGACATGAATATTACAAACGACCACAAGATTGTCTTCCATCCCCCTGAATTATTAAACCACAAAAAGAAATGCTAAGAGATGAGAAATGTACTCAATTTGGTCAAGCTAAATCTTCCTGCCCTTTTCACAGAACAAATCTGACCGTACTTTTAAACATCATACATTTGTAACTTTTTTTATAAAAAGATTGAGATCTTACTTCGGTCGCTTGCCTTTCCCTCTTTTTGGCTCATCACATGTAATCTGTTTAGAATTTGACAAAGTCAAAACTACTTCATATTTGTTGCAAGTAAACAGATAAAAATGCACTTTTGTACCCGTAAGACGCAAAGCTGGGCAACATTATGCCTCAAATTAAGTTCTTGATACTCGATGCTTTCTTCTTGTAAAAGAACAAACCTGAACTTACATGCACAATCCATGAACCTCTTAACACCAAAAGATTCCAAAGACAAATATTGAACGACTCACTAACTTCTTAGTCCGCCAAAAAATTGCGCATCCATCACTTGACCCTCCAGTGCGACCCTGCACGCTGCTCCAAACATAAGGCCCCTTTGAATTAAAAAACTAAAGCCAAACTCACATGTACCATTAGCTAGGCATGCCTTGAAAATTCCCTCATAGCCTTGCCGAACCAAATCAGTTTGCAAATCGTCAAAGCGGTCAACTTCCTGTATTTTCTCATATATTACTCACCTTTTCCAACTGAAAATGCACATCACGAATACAATTTCTATGCATAAAATATTACCTGCAAGCAAATGATATCTGGTGACCACAATCCAAGCTCTAATAAGATTCTTTTTTTGCGATAGTTCCAATCCATAACAAAAGGTGGGATGTGCCAATAGAGTTCTCGACAATGCTGATTAGCATTGTCCACTCCCAATATGTTGAAAGAAACAACAACGAATCTGCCTAAGGCCACAAAAGAAACAAAATAAATTGTGTTTTCATGTGCATGCTTCTACAAGAAATCAAAAATAGTGTCCTCTTGAGTTTGATTGAATTCCAACCCTCTTGCTGGTCCAAATGACAAAAAACATACATCACAAAGGACCTGAATTAACAAAAATAGTGACAGCATTCACTAATCAATTTTGTTCAAAAACATTGGGAAAAGACGCACTTTTGATCCTTGGAAGTCTTTGAAGGTGTAACGTGGTCATAGCTTGTAGGTTAGACCTGCTATTTTCCATTTCAACAGTTAATTCGTTAAGGTTCAACTTGATGCCCACAATGTCCCCTCATTGCAAGGAATAACATTAATACTACCAGGAAGGCAAGGTCCGTGACTACAAGAGGAAAAACTTAACTCGTCTTGAAACTCGCCAATGGAGCCACCAAAGGGTGGTACAACACAAAATGGGAACAATTGTTGTTGTCTAGATTTCACTGTAGCTTTTTAGCACAAAGTTTCTGTGACAAGTCACTGTGAATGGAATCCAACACTTCACCTGTAGAGCGAAAGAAGAAGAAGAAAAAGAGAATTTTAACGTCGTAGGAAACTATCCCAAGAGACCTTAAAGATCTATCCAACAGGACAGTTGAACTCAAGACTGTTATTCAAGAGGGAGAGGAGAGAAGAGGGAGAGAAACAAAATGACACCACAGCCCGTACCGTGCAAACCATGTCACACAATCCTGGAGCTGAGAATCCTGGGAGGAATTTCAAACTCCGAGCAAAATTTTTCTAGCAATCATAAAACCGAGCAGAGCCAAACATGATTGATATAAAGGCAAATCATAAAAGGCATTTGAATAGTAAAAAACATACAATAGTTTAGCTATCCCTAAACACCTCTGCCCCCCACCCCCTTCTCTCTTCGTCCAACCTGCAACTTATTTGAAAACTGGAATATCCAACTCTACTCTGAGGTATCCCTACATCATCATTTTAGATTGGCCAACTCTACTCTAAATTGGAATATCCAACTCTACTCTAAGGTATCCCCAGGAAGATGACACTTTGGCTACTTATAGTCTACTTTTTTGGGATACCTTTTTGCTACTTGCTTCTTTTCAAAAGATCTCTTTTCTAAAGCAAATGGAAGAGTTTTGTTGTGGATTACCCAAAGAGATCCAAGGATACTGTTTAAAACAGAAGTCCAAGAGCATTCAACAACTCATGGAACATGCTACGGATGGTTTCTCCATGCACTCAAGCTCCTTGACTTATGCAACGGACGAGCGAGTGTTCAAGTAAAGGATCTCAAGAAGCAGGTAACGATAAATCAGAGTCCTGAAGACTCATAGTGATGTTCCAGTGGACATGGATCAGAGCAGCAACCACCGGGTCCTAGGGTACAAGGAACAAAAAGTGAAGGGTAAGTTGGTCCACCGATGTTTTTGGTCAAGAGCAAGAACTATTTGCCTCTTGATGTAAAGTGGATGAAGGACTTGCAAATTCTTCTCAGTTACTAGAGCTGCACCTTGAGGCTTTTTGGTTTAGCATCATCTATTTCTTAAGTGCACGTCCAATCAGCGGGTTGAGTCTGGTGTGGCGAATGTTGTGCAAGAGCAGAGCCACTCCACTCCTTTGTCACAGATTACCTAGATGGAATAAAGTTGTTGCCATGTATATGGTAGTGATGTGTGTGAACACACTTAGGACCGCCGGGGCACTGTTTTCTCTCACTAGGAAGGGTTTTTTCCTCTGAGCTTTATATCGACGCCCATCACTCTAGGGCTATCTTATCTTGTATTTGCACACCTAATAATAAATTCTCCATTGTGTGCCTTGAGCCTCTTCTCCATTTCGAAGTGTTGTGTGCATTCTTGCAACTCTAACTCCAACAATTGATTGGCATTAGAGCACCCCCTACTCACTTTCTTTGACTTGTGTGAGCTTTTGGTGAGCGTCAACAGGTCGATAAATATGTTTGTAATGTGCAGCGGAGTGATTTCCGAAGCGATTTGGTGAATGCTTAGGATGAGTGCTCAATGTGTACTCAAGGTTCCTTTACTGAATGAGAGAGTTCCTTTTACTTCACGAGAGATGTGCAAAGACTAGAGAGAGAAGAGAATGATATTGGGAGTGAAGGTCGTGCGAGTGAAGGGGGAAGAGAGAGAGAGAGAGAGAGAGAGAGAGAGAGAGAGAGAGAGAGATGAAATGAAATGAAATGATATATTAACGTCTACAAAAGGCCAAAATGACCTATGAGACCAAATTGATTACAATGGTGAGTCTAGTACCAAGTCTTGGTACAAACAAAGAAAAACTACAAACTAGAAACTGAGATAGGAATGCTACCGACTCCTATGGGTGGCTAGTAAGCTGAGCAATGGTATAATGCCACAAAGGTACAAAATGGGGATAAGTGTAACAAACTGCTGACGTGTCAAAGCCTACAGAATGGAGCCAACTTACAGATGCTGGCCGAGGGGCCTAAACCCTAAGAAGCAGTAGAAGAAGTGTCACAGAGTGAGGACGTGGTAACCCTAATTGCTGAAACCCTAATTCTGGAAACCCTAACCCTAAAACCTGCAAACCCTAATTCTAGAAACCCTAAGAAGAACAAGCAACAGAAGAAGAAGTCCTACCAACTTATGGGAATCCCATCCGATGGGGTCCCAAGTGGCATATAGGCATTAAAAATAAAGCAGAACACACTGAAAAGACTTTGCACATCAAAATATGATGATGTGGCACCTGTACGGACGTCCCGGAATTCGCGGCGGATTTTTAGGGAAATCCCGAAATTTTAGGAAAGTGATTTTTTGGAGTCAGCTTTTCATATTTGATGCTTTTAGGCTTTGGGCCTTTAAATATGAGCCTTGGGGGCCCTCTCTGGCACTCTTCAGCGCGCAGATTGCAGAGGAGGTGCTCCCCGGCTGTTGTACTTTGCGAATCAGCAGTAATATAAAGAAATACCGAAAGGGGCGCCAAGGTTTGGGGCCAATACTCTCTGGAGTGGAATTTCGCCACTCCGTGTCGCGTGTCGTCTCTCTCTCTCTCTCTCTCTCAGTTCAGTTGTTATTGAACAGTTGTTATTGAAGTGCTAAAAGTCTGTTCAGTCTGTTCTTTTCTATTGGCACGTGGTGCCCGCATTTGTGACAGTGGTATCAGAGCATCAGGCGTGTGCTTTTCTAAAAGCATACCGGTCCTACAAAAGAGCAGACAGAGCTATTGGAATTTGATTCGAGGTATCTTCGCCCTCCAATCCAGACTTACTAGCCACTCCCACCCTTACTTCATCGCGCATCGGGCGCGCTCCCGTCTTCACCGCAGTGTCTTACAGGGCATAAGCCAATTAAGATCACTTGCAAGAGAAGGATCCAGATTTGTTTCAAGTCACTGTTTTTTTTCTCAGAAGCAGTGCCATGCAGATGTTGACGTCTACAGCTACCAAGCAGCATACTCCAAGTACTTGGCAAGCTTTCAAGAAATTTTTTTGCCCGAAGTTATATGGTTTGTGACATCTTCCTTCGGAGTGCAACTTCTGGCAGAGTGGGGTATCCTGAAATGCTTGCCATGGAAACCCTAGCAGATTATAAATTGAAATTTCTCGACATCTCTCAGTAGATGTCTCTTCACGAGCAGATGACCTTGGAGGTTCAGTGTGATTGCTATCTCTTGGGACTACCATCGCCGCCAAAGAAACATTGTCTGTCCAAGAGCTGATGGACCATGTTGTGCTCGGCTACGACCTTATGGAAGAAACCTAACCCTAATTTTTGGTGCAGGTTTCAGGATGGAAAGTCAGTCGACTTTTCAAGCTCGATTGATGTCGAGATTGCTTTTTAAGTTTAAGTTCTGTTTGATCTTGTTGGGTGATCCTGTTTGGAATTTGTTTGAAATGGATGATATCTGCTTTGAACCTGTTTTGGTGCCGATTTGAATTGTTTGACTCTGGTTTGATACTGGTTTCAATGATTGGTGATTTTTACTCCCGAGTGGAGGAGTGAGAAATACTGTCTTGATATTGTTTGAACCTCGGAACGACGCAGGCCGATGCCTGGGGAGCGTTTCGTTGTATGCTTGAACCTCCGAGCGACGCAGACTGCGGTCTGGGGAGCGTTTGGTTGTACAGTCCTCTGAGCTCATGGCCCGGACCTTCTTAGGTTATTTGCGGGGGGAGTGACAAGGTAGTCGTTGAGTAGCTTCATATCGCAGACCGTTTGTCTCGGAGGAGTGCTCAGCGGCGCTGTTTGTTGTGTCTTGTAACATGCATATGTGAGCATTTGTGTTGCATTGTGATGTGTCAATTACTGAATATTCCTAATTGGATGAGATTGCCTGGGTATGTAATTTTAGTGCATCAAGACACCCGTGGAAGATCAGTACGGTCTGGGTGTGATGGCTAATTTTACTACGCCGGAATATCAAGAGTTCCAATCTGGACGAAAGGAGAAGCTAACTCCTTGATCAAAACAGCCGAAGGAGAAGCTAACTCCTTGATCAAAAGAGCGGAAAGGAGAAGCTAACTCCTTGATCAAAACAGCCGAAAGGAGAAGCTAACTCCTTCATAAAAAGAGCAAATTGAATGTCCCTCGGAAATTTTTGAGCTAACTTGAGTTGTTTTGCAGATATGCTGTAATCGCGGACGATTACTCTCTTTCAAGAAGGGGAGATGTAACAAACTGCTGACGTGTCAAAGCCTAAAGAATGGAGCCAACTTACAGATGCCGGCCGAGGGGCCTAAACCCTAAGAAGCAGTAGAAGAAGTGTCACAGAGTGAGGACGTGGTAACCCTAATTGCTGAAACCCTAATTCTGGAAACCCTAACCCTAAAACCTGCAAACCCTAATTTCTGCCAAAAACCCTAACTGCTGAACCCTAATTCTGGAAACCCTAACCCTAAAACCTGCAAACCCTAATTCTAGAAACCCTAAGAAGAACAAGCAACAGAAGAAGAAGTCCTACCAACTTATGGGGATCCCGTCCGATGGGGTCCCAAGTGGCATATAGGCATTAAAAATAAAGCAGAACACACTGAAAAGACTTTGCACATCAAAATATGATGATGTGGCACCTGTACGGACGTCCCGGAATTCGCGGCGGATTTTTAGGGAAATCCCGAAATTTTAGGAAAGTGATTTTTTGGAGTCAGCTTTTCATATTTGATGCTTTTAGGCTTTGGGCCTTTAAATATGAGCCTTGGGGGCCCTCTCTGGCACTCTTCAGCGCGCAGATTGCAGAGGAGGTGCTCCCCGGCTGTTGTACTTTGCGAATCAGCAGTAATATAAAGAAATACCGAAAGGGGCGCCAAGGTTTGGGGCCAATACTCTCTGGGGTGGAATTTCGCCACTCCGTGTCGCGTGTCGTCTCTCTCTCTCTCTCTCTCTCTCTCTCTCTCTCTCTCTCTCTCTCTCTCTCTCAGTTCAGTTGTTATTGAACAGTTGTTATTGAAGTGCTAAAAGTCTGTTCAGTTTGTTCTTTTCTATTGGCACGTGGTGCCCACATTTGTGACAATAAGTGTCACCATGATACAATATAGCAGTAGCATGAGGTCTATCCTGATCGACACTCTGGGTGTCGTGCTAGAATCCTATGGATCCTCTGCCGCAATCTCCATCTGTGCTGCGTGGCTCCCCTCCTCAGTCATGGTCGTCTCGATCTCCCCAACTCTATAGCTCGGTCGATGAGAGTACCACTGGTGAGTGTATGGGTGGGAACCGAGCCCTATGGTGGTGATGACCCCTTCGCCTCTATGGTACTCGGATTGAAGAAATCTGAGATGCGTCTCTGGGACTGTCTCTGTCTATGCCCTCTCAATAGAGAGTCTCTATGTCTCTGTATCTCAAGTAGAAATAATCCGAGACATCTCTGATCCTGATATCTCATGACTCTATCTAGCGAGTCAAAACCATCTCTAAATAAACAGTGAAAGCGTCCCGTATCTCCTATGGCACATCGTAACCCATGAGATAGATGTGTGTCCATGAGCTGGGCCGTGTGACAAATCTGTATGTCGTGAGTTGGAGAAGATGCTCTCTATAGAAAGCCCTCTTCGTACCCAACTCCCGTGATGGCTCTATCCATGTCTTCTAGTATCAAGCTGGATAAGATCCTGCCAAATGAGTCTAGTAACCTCCATCCGTGTAAGAGCCAAAGACGGTGCATCAAGAGAATACTGGAAAGGGGGCAGCCTGTCCATGCTGAAACCATGCCTCTCAAACCATGAGCTCATCTGTGCATACCAACATGATGTATCTCCCTGTAATGCCAGCTGTCTGGATGACTCAAGAGCAAGCCTAGCATATCTGTCCCTGGTGGTGTCCCATAAGCTGTGTACAAATGATACTGATATGGTAAGTGCCTCAATCTCCATAGGTGGGGCAGCCAGCTCCGCTCGTATGATGTCATGTGGAACTGAGGCCTTGGCTCTAATCAGTCTAGAAAATCATAGATACCAAGGGCCTCTCCATATTACTCCATCCAGCATTGTCAACAGATGGTCCCCAAACCTGAACCCCGTAGTGCATAACTGAAGTGACCAAATTGTCGAAGAGCCAGAGCTTTGTTCGAGGTTCCTGGAACTGAACCTACAAACAAATCCTCTCTAAACCGCCTAGGGCTACATAGGCACAAGTCAATCTAGTGTCTACCGCCACTTTCAGTGTGAACCTCGGTCCACTAAAGACCACCCCAAGATATGTGTATGCATCAGTGTACTCCATACTGTCCTGACTATATGTGAATGTAGGTGCTGATCTCCTGACCCACTGTGGCGTGGTATTAAATACCATGACCTTGGTTTTACCAAGGTTGACAGACAATCCACTATCCCCTGCAAAACTATGCAATGCGTCCAAATGTCTCTACATACCCTCTGGTGAGTCTGATATCAACACGATATCGTCAGCATACAATAAAAGAGGGATCCATGTCCCTGCAAGCTGAGCACTCTATCTCCTCCTCTGTCAATATAATCAAAGACCTCATCAACATACATACCAAATAAAGTAGAGGACAATGGGCATCCTTGTTTCACTTCGATAGTGGAGTGAACTATGTCAGATATCCCCTCTAGGGTGCGTACATGACCCATCATTGAACTGTACAATGCCATAATCCCCCATATCAGCTCTGTGGGTATCCCCAATTCCATAAGTCGGCGCATCAATCTGGCCCTCGGTACTGTGTCAAAAGCTTTGCGGAAGTCCACAAAGCTGCAATATATCCGTCTACCATATGCCTGACCCTCCTCAATGATAGCTTTGAGTGTAAAGACATGATCCAATGTGGAGAAACCCCTCTGAAACCAGCCTGTCCAGGTGCACGTATGCCCATAGTCTCTGCCCAACTGCTAAGCCTATGCTCAAGGATGGATGCATACAACCGTGCCAATGTGTGTCCTACCATGATTGTTAGGTGCAGCGGAATGAATGTTTGCGCTTTGCTCAAGATGAGTGCTCCGAACTGTGCTCAAGGTTCCTTTTGTTCTTATGGAAGGTAGAGCCTTCTAATGCTATGATCACAAACAAAGTGAATGGACACTGTGCGTGCAAGTGTATGAGACTGAGAGATAGAGAGAGAAGAGAGATACGACACCAGAGACGTTGAAAAACCCTCCTCCGAAGGCCCCACTCTCGTCGACGAGAGTGGTCTACTTATGATTGCACAATCTGGTACAAATGGTATGCATGAGACTGATGCTATGTCGATGACGACGACGGTGGTGACGACAACGACTTTAGGGCTGAAATCTGTGGTCTTCTATCTGCTGAATTTCGGGGCTGTTTCGGTGGCTGAAAATGACTGTTTTGGCTGCGTTTTCGATGGCTGAAAATGGCTATCTTCTGCAACCAACTAGGGCTGAATCTGCTGCTTCTAATGCATGCTGAAAACGCTGAACCAACTGATGCGATAAGGGCTGAAAACCGGCTGCCTCTGTCGCTAGCAAAAATGCTAGGCTGTTCTGGGTCTGCTGCTGCTAGCGATCATGGCTGAAAACGCCAGGGAATTGTGAAGGGGCTGAAGGTATGCAAAAACGCCAGGCTTGATGGGAAACCCAAAACGCTAGAGCTAGGTATCTGCTGATGGCGATCTACAACTGAAACCGCCAGGGATCTTCGAGGGTGCTGAGGATGCCCAAAAACGCTAGATTGATGGGTTCTTGCTGAGAAGGTGCCTGTTGAGCATGTGCTCCTGCTGCCTCTTTTGCCATTGAGTGCTAACTTGGGTTTGCTTATATATTAACTTGGCAAAATTACCCTACCTACTTTTGTTGAGAAGTCACTTAAAAATAATAAGTGAAAAATACCAAAAATAGGAAAAATAAGCTAAATGCACTGGAAAATTCCCCTGACTGAATCTGATGGATTCTGAAGGGAATACTGATGATCATGTTGTGTGCAACCAGAGGATATGCATCTACACTAAGTGACTGGGCATGCACGGTCTACGAATAGACTCACAAAAGTGCCTGATCACTTCTAATCTAGACTGACTAGACTGATTGAACCCTGATCATGTTGTAGCTTGTCCATGGACACATAGGGCTGGATGTGTCACGTGACATCCCCTCCTTTTCAAAGTGAGGTACTGGTACCGAACTGTATGGCGTCGAGGGAGATCGCCAATAGCATCCGGAATCCTAGAAGGGATTCTTCGCCGGCCCACTCTAATGTGTGGGTCGTGCGGTACTTGAACTTCATAAAGGTCTGCAACGCTTGCTTCTTTGGGCCACGCCGAAAGCGACACAAAGTCTCCTGTGGCTCCTTCGATGCTTCAACTTCGTCAAGAGTCATGCTTCTGAAACCACCTCCAACACAAAACCATGAACATACCTATTCCATGTAAAGTGAGTGGAAAAAATATTGTCTTTGCTAACAACTGTGTATGCAATGTAGATGAACATAGAGACGGAGTGACAACCCGTTCATCAAACACATGCAAACAATGAGATCGAATCTTTCTCTTATGATCTAGAGCAATCAACGCAATTCACAACGGAAATGCCCATGCTTGATGCTCATACTATCATGTGCTCTTTCGGAACTGTGTCATGCCAAGAAAGAGACATAGAATGTGACTTCCTTACATATACTTTTCAGCTTTTCATGAACAATCCGCATACATTCGTGCTCATCCATGAGAGAAACGTGCTCAACATACAATATGTCATGCCTAATAAAAGGGATCACATAAAGATGTTGACTAAAATACAAGAAACGATCACGAATGAAACACTCGAACAATACGTGTGTATCAATCATGCGAACACATAATACTTCCTGTGAGGGTTCTTTGGACCTAGGCTCGAGAGTCAAGATCGATCCTTCGTGACTTGATCGAATCGTCCTGTGGGGGTTCTTTGGACCTCGACTCAAAAGCCAAGATCGGTTCTTCGTGATGGATCGAATCTACAACGAGGTTAGCTTCGCTAGAAAAAACATCCACTAACACATCATCCTTGTGAACAATCACATCTTCTTCATGCAACTCATCATACTTGTGAGAAATCACATCTTGATCATGCAAATCATCATGCTTAGCAATATCATTCAAATCATCATGCTTATCTTTGTCATCCAAATCATCATGCTTGTCATTCAAATCATCAGGCTTATCATCATACAAATCATTGTGCTTATCATTGTCAATCAAAACATCATGCAAGTCATTGTCAATCAAATCATCATCATGCTTCACACAATCATGTAAATCCTGTGTGTCATGCTTGGGAGAAGAAGAGACTGAGAGAGTCTCCTTTTCCCGAATCTCTTGTATCTGTGTCGACACGGGATACAAGAGTCGCAAGAACTCTTGCATGTGTCGGCCGCACCGTTCTTGTCTTGCCTTTCTTTCGGCTTCTCTTTCTGCTTTTTCTTGGACACTCCAAGTCCAGAATCAATCGCGACAGCACCAAATAACCACTTCAAAACAATTCATAGATCACAATAGATTTGCACTGGCCCGGCGGAGTTCCGTGCCTAGAGATATTGGCCCCAAAGACTGGCGCCCCTTTCGGTATTTCTTTTTATATTAATCAGATCAAAGTACAAGAGAGTGGCAAGGGTTTCACTCTCAGACTATGCGTCCAAATGCTCTGAGAAGTGAGGCCCTCACCACTAATTTAAAGGTTACAAGGGATGCCCAAAAGCAGAGCCCCAAAAGCTTCAAATCAAAAGCAATTGCTCTCTCTCTCTCACAGAGAGTCAAAACTTGAAAGCAAAAGCATTCTCTCTCTTTCTCATTAAGTAGAGAAAAAGCGAAGTTTGCGTCGCTCATCATTTTCCAAAAAAAAAAAAAAAATTATAAAAAGCCTCTGCGATTTCCGGAAATTAGGGTTTCTGGCAAAAATTAGGGTTTGCAAGAATTTTAGGGATTCTGGCAGAAATTAGGGTTTCTACTGTCCGCCACGTCATCACTTTGTGACATACCCCCTCTTGAAAACATTGTAATCGACCGCGATTACGCCTGCAAAACCGACAAAAGCCATAAACCGTCTTAGCAGACACTGACTGTTAGTACCTACGTACTAGGAACACACATCTAGCACATGTACAAAATCAACAGTCACATCACAGGACATCACATGACATTCAACATTCATTCGGATCTTAGACCATGATTTATCGGCAATGTAGCTAGCAATCACATCTAGGTCCAATCGGGACCTCATCGTTGTCCGATTGACTAACCCCTATTACAACCATGTCTATTCGAGATCAATCAGACCAAAATGCTGCAGTCATTTTGTCTATCAGTTCCGGCACTCACAAGAAGTCAAGAACAAATCAGTATCATTATCAGGAATTCCATTTCATAAAGTCATCCAGCAAAATACTGTCAGCTCTCAGTATCCCTGAAGCTCAAAGAGACATCAGTGACTTTAGTATCAAAATCAAGGCATCTGTTGACAAGGGAGCGGAGTGACTCCCCTCTTGTGCATCCCTTTGCACCAGATCTCCGGCCAAGCTGAATTCTGGGTTCCGTTTGGAGTAGACTATGCTAAACCAAAACATCGAGGTAAAGTTTCACAATCCGAGGAGTATCTGCTAGGTCCTCCTCCTCCATCCACTTCGCATCAAATGCAGGAAAGTTCTTGAACTTAACCAAGAACCCGCCTTCGGACTTTACCTTTCTTCGTATCGTTATGTGCCAAAATCTGTTCAAGAACAAGGACTTCCTCGTTTTCTTCCACTTCGGGTTGCTCATCAGGCTCCCCATCATCAGGCACATCACCCTTAACAGGGTTCAAGAGACTCACATGCAATGCATTATGAATCCTCCAAGTATCTGGCAGTTTCAATCGGAAGGAGACATCATTTATCTTGTCATTGATCTGGAAAGGTCCGTAGTATCGCATACTAAGCTTTGGAAAAAGCCTCTCCTTTCCCTTTTTCTTTCTTAGGCGTGCCTTCTCAAAACGTAAGAGCACCCAATCATCCTCCTTCAATTTTAAGTCGCGACGATGGCGATCCACTGCCTTTTTCTGTCGTTCTTGAGACTCCTGCAAAGTCTCGCGAACCTTGGCAAAAGCCGTATCCAAATCTCGCGAATATTCATCCGCTTCAAATTTCTAATCTTTCGTTCTCAGGAACGATGGAACCTTCGCAGCACTTTCAACAATCTCACATGGCATCTTCCCCGTCGAAGAGTTTATCGTGTTATTGTAGGCAAATTCCACCAAAGGTAAGTTCTTTTCCCATTGAGTCTTCTGATCCGAGATACAAGACTTCAATAAATCAAAAACCCCTGAATTGGCAATCTCAAATTGCTCGTCAGTCTGCAAGTGGAACGATGACGAGAACTGCAACTGCGTGCCAATGTTCTCCCCAATTGCCTTCCAAAACCAACTCATAAATCTGGGGTCTCTGTAGGAGAGAATCGTCTCAGACGTGCCATGTAATCGGAAAATCATCGTGATCATTTTGTGTTCTCGGGAGATCAAAAAAATGAAATCCATTTCAATATTTTCCCAGGGGCGGGTGGGTATGGGTAAAGGCTGTAACAATCCTTGTGCCTTATGCTTGTCAAACTTGACCTTCTAGCATACCAAGCAACTGCGCACAAACTCTTCCACATCCTTCTTGAGTCTCTGCCAAAAGAAATATCTCTCTACCCCTTTCATGGTGGTAGCAATGCCACAGTGACCCGTAAAAGGTGGACAATGGCATTCAGTCATAACCTTTTCCCTCAACGGCTGTGTAACGCACAACATAGTCTTTTTCATCAAGTAGCCTTCCCGAAGGGAGTATCCAGCTACTGTCTCCCCATCCCGTATCCGTGTGAAAATATTTGCAAAATTTGTATCTGTGGCATACTGATCGACCATATCCTCGAAGCTCCTATGATGTATCGCGGAAATAGCCAGAACCAACGGTTTCCGAGACAAAGCATCTGCCACCACATTCTTCTGTCCCTGCACATGGACAATCTCGTAGTGAAACTGTGACAAGATGTTCACCCACCGCATCTGCTTTTCCGAAAGCTGCTTCTGTGACAAGAAGTAGCGCAAACTCTGATGGTCTGTAAAGACAGTAAAATCCGCTCAGAGTAGGTAATGCCGCCACTGAGTAAGAACATGGATAACCGCCAAAAGCTCTTTCTCATAGATCTGTACTGTCATCTCCGGCCTAGAGAACAAACGGCTCTCGTAAGCTATGACATGGCCTTCTTGCATCAAGACCGCACCCAGAGTACGACCACAAGCATCACAATACACTTCAAATGACTTCTGCAAGTCCGGCAAAGTCAAAACAGGTCCCGTAGTCAATTTCTCTTTCAATGTCCGAAAGGCAATCACCTCTGCGAGTCCCCACGAAAAAGATACTCCTTTCTGTGTCAAGGTATGCAAAGGGGAAGCAACCTCTACAAACTTTCGTATGAACCGCCTGTAGTACGAACACAATCCCAAGAAGCTTCTAACTTCATGGACATTCCTCAAATCGGGCCAATCACGGATACTCTCTATCTTGGCCGGGTCCATTTGCACTCTTGCTGCTGCTGACACAATGTGTCCCAAAAAGTGTATCTCTTGTAGGAAAAATTCACTTTTCTTTGCATTAATCACTAACGTGTGATCTCGTAATGCCTAAAAGACTTGAAGCAAATGATCTCTGTGTTCTGCCTCATTCCTCGAGAAAAACAATGATGTCGTCAAAGAAAGTGCCAACAAATAGCCTGTACTCTCGAAAAATCCTGTCTATCATCTGGTTAAATGTCGCAGGAGCATTGGTTAAGCCAAAAGGCATCACCAAAAACTCAAATAACCCAAAAGTCGTCCGAAAAGCTGTCTTGTAGACATCTCCTGGCGCTATCCTGATCTGATGATATCCACTCTTCAAGTCAATCCTGCTAAAGCACGAGGATCCCTGTAACCTGTCGAGTATATCATTGATCCTAGGAATCGGAAATCTGTTCTTGATGGTGATTTCGTTGAGAGTGCTATAATCGATGCACATTCTCCAAGATCCGTCTTTCTTCAAAACCAACAACACTGGAGAGCAATACGGTGAAGTACTAGGCTGGACAAGACCCTTTTCCAAGAGGTCTTTCACTGAGTTCATAATCTTTTCATTCTGTACTCGGCTCACACGATAAGGTGGCCGATTCGGTGGCGTGCTTCCAGATATCAGATCAATGGTATGATCTTCAGGCCCTCTGAAAAGCAATCGGCATGAGTGTGGAGAAAAATCTTGGCGTTCTTTTCTTCAGGTCAAAACATATTCAACCTTTATCCATCGTTCAGTTCTCCCAAAAGAATGAGTAAGAAAACTGAAGTTCATCAAGTACAATCTCTAAGCCCTTCATTTATCAAAGTCGCTTTCTCGGCCCGGTAGTCAACCACGGCGTAGTTCTTGTGGTACCAAGGGATCCCGAGTAGAACGTCCCTCGCGTGCCCTGAACACCCCTGTCATTGCAAACGAAGTTTGCCAATGCTCGGTGTAATGGCAACATCCCATCCGGGTGCCAGTCGAACTACCTCCGCCTGTAGCGTTAGTCTGTCGGGCGTAGTTCCAAATCGAGCCGCCAATTCCAAGTGAAAAGAAGTTGGCCTTGGCTCCTTCAAAAGAGCTTCCTGATCCTTCACTTTGCCCCAAAAGCAGCAAAGTTTGTACTTTCATTCATTAGATTCGGTGCAGGTCCCACGCCATGTGGTACCAGTTCTGCTTTTCTATCTGCCTTTTCTGCCACATTCCTCAACTGCTCTCGAACTCTCAGACCTGTCGTTGTCTTTATCATTTTGTTCTTTCTGTGCCTTATTAGGGCACTTCGCGGAGATATGTGCATGTTCCCCGTATCCAAAGCACTTCCCCTCTCTGATGAAGCGAGCTCTCTCCTCAAGAGTAAGCTTGGGTCGTGCATCCTTTTTCTCTGGGTTGCTCTTTTTCTTTCTACTTTCATTCCCAAAAGTCTGTTCGGCTCGTTGTGTCATGGCCTTATCTGTGGGGTAGGTCAAACTGCCAGAGTGAATGGCAAAGCCCCGCTTTGCATGACTCATCAACTCCTGAATAGAAGCTGACTTCTGTTCCAAGCAGTGATCTCGGATCTCTGTAGGTAGACCCAAGGTAAACCGCTCAATCTGTTCTCTGAACGAGATCTTCTTGAATGAAGAGGCGGGTAGAAAAGAGCTCCAGAATCTTTCACAATAAGCATCGATTGTATCTTTCTTGGTCATCTGAAGATGGTTCCAAGCAGCTCGTACATCTCGTTCATATTCTTGCGTCAACCAAGAAGAAATAAAAAGCCTCTTGAATTTAAGCCATGTAACTGGCACAGTCTTGCTTAATAGAAGCGTGGACCACCAAGTGCGAGCATTCCCCTTAAAGTAAGAGGCAGCTCTCCGCATCTTGGAGTGCT
This sequence comes from Adiantum capillus-veneris, assembly GCF_014529385.1. Classification (NCBI taxonomy): domain Eukaryota; kingdom Viridiplantae; phylum Streptophyta; class Polypodiopsida; order Polypodiales; family Pteridaceae; genus Adiantum; species Adiantum capillus-veneris. Next base: position 96,180,138 of record NC_140938.1, on the reverse strand, counting down.
CTGAATAGCGTCCTCCCACGAAAGCAATGTCAAACTGTTGTATAAAAGACAAAGCCTTCGAAGCATCTGAGTATCTTGAAAAAGTATCAAACTTGATCGAGTGGCCACCTTCCTTAAACTCTCGGACTTTCTTGCTTTTATCTTCGAGAAAGTCATACTGGTTAGCTTTGTAAAAATTCTTCTTGTTCACATAAAACTTTCCGTCATTGGAATCTGAGCTGTCTGTAGACGAGTCCTCAGTAGAACTGTCAATCTCTGGGCGCGATGTAGCCTTCTTTGCCTTTTTCTTGCCCTTTCCGAAGCTTTGTTTCTTGCTTCGCTTTTTACCTTTTCTGTCTTCTTCGCTCGAATCCGAGGAGCTAGAAGAACTATCAAAAAAAGAAGAAGAAGAAGAAGAACTGGGCACTCCTTCTGTTTCTTTGCCTTGTCAAATGTCGACCGACGACCCAAATATCCCGGAGAGTCAGTGCTTTTCTTCTGCTTTTTGCCGTGCTTTTTGTCTTTCATTTGCACATCGAAAAGCTGAGCAATCCGTGCATCAACCACGTTCTCCAGTTCCTTCTCCGTATATTTCTTGGAGGCAGAAGGTTTCTTGAGAGCGGGTTTCGGGAGTGGTGTTGTGGTTCTCTGCCACTCCATTTGTACCTCTTCCAAAGAGGTCTGGTTCATATATTTTGCCATCTTCGGGTCCTTGGCGAAACTGAGCATCATCTTCGTTGCATCGCCGATCAATTGACGACGCGTCATCTCTCTTTGCTCCACCTGAGTAGGCCGAGGCGGGCCATACTCTCTGCCAAAATCTTCGTTGTTATCCCAGCCCGCATCTCCAGATGCAGAGGGAGTCGACTGATCATTGCCTAAAGCCATAGGTGCCGCGGAAAAAAAATTTCGGGGATCGGATTTCCCGTAGAAGAGAAATCGGCCGTGCTCTGATACCACTGTAACAGACTTGGACACTCCAAGTCAAGAATCAATCGCGACAGCACCAAATAACCACTTCAAAACAATTCACAGATCACAATTGATTTGCACTAGCCCGGCGGACTTCCGTGCCTAGAGATATTGGCCCCAAAGACTGGCGCCCCTTTCAGTATTTCTTTTTATATTAATCAGATCAAAGTACAAGAGAGTGGCTAGGGTTTCACTCTCGGACTCTGCGTCCATATGCTCTGAGAAGTGAGGCCCTCACCACTAATTTAAAGGTTACAAGGGATGCCCAAAAGCAGAGCCCCAAAAGCTTCAAATGAAAAGCAATTGCTCTCTCTCTCTCTCACAGAGAGTCAAAACTTGAAAGCAAAAGCATTCTCTCTCTCTTTCTCATTAAGTAGAGAAAAAGTGAAATTTGCGTCGCTCATCATTTTCAAAAATATATATATATATATAAAAAGCCTCCGCGATTTTCATAAATTAGGGTTTCTGGCAAAAATTAGGGTTTGCAAGAATTTTAGGGTTTCTGGCAGAAATTAGGATTCTTGTTGTCCGCCACGTCATCACTTTGTGACAGTGCGTTTCATTTTTGCCACTCTTTCTGCATTTCTTGCTTCGCGTTCTAAATTCTGTTTCAGAAACAATTGCTCCAAAGCCTCCATAGGAGTTACTGCAATCCTTGACGTAGACGGGGAAGGGTCAGAAAAACCTCCCGGTGGGGAAAATTCTTCTTCGCCTCTCTCATGCTCATCACCTCCAAGCGAAGTATCCATTCCGCTTCGAGTGATGGCCATTCTGAAGTCGTGGGTTCTTGTGGGTTCTTGGGTTCTTAAGTTCCCGAGGAGTCCCCAAAGAGTTGGTCTAACGCTAAGGCTTTGGCCTCTCAACCTACGGGTTGTGGGTTCAAAGCCCCTGTTGGGTCACACTCTAGAGGGACACCTTGTGCTCACCTGGTGTTCACGTTGCTAGGGCTCTTGCCCTTGGACACTCGAGTGCATCCTCCTCCTGGGGTGGGTCACCCGAGGAGGAGGTTCCTAGCTGGTTGCTACGAGTTCTCTCCGTCGTTCCCAGCATGTGGTGCATCAATTAGGTGGCCATGGTGATGCCTACGCGTGGCTCTTGCCCGATGGTACGCAGCCCTTGCCCGACCATGTAACATGGCTAATATTTGGAAGGGATAAGCACCTCCCCTTGTGGGCCCTATGGTGTGTCGAAAAAAAAAAAAAAAAGTTCCCGAGGAACTTGGGTTCTTGGGTTCTTGAGGGTCTTGAGGTACTTGAGGTTCTTGAGGTTTTCTTTCGCTTGCAAACCACGTTGGAGAAGGATCTTCTCTTCACCCGAGTTCGACTCTTTTCCGCGGGCGCACCCCTTGGCAGCCTTGCGCTCACACCAAGGTTGCTTTTTCCCACCTCACGTCGATTGGCCGGCCGCTAAGTGCACGGTCCGCTCTCAATGAGTGAAAAGAGACACAAGGGGAGACTGGACAAGCCCTTCTTTCTTGGGATTCCTGTCACTCTTCAACAAAACACGATTAGGAATCGACACGCCCAAGCGAACTTGGGTTCGTGCGACCTCAACAAGCAAAAAAAATTATGTGGTTCTTTCCTTGAGTGATACAGAACACTTCCAAAGCTCTGATACCAATGTTAGGTGCAGCGGAATGAATGTTTGCGCTTTGCTCAAGATGAGTGCTCCCAACTGTGCTCAAGGTTCCTTTTGTTCTTATGGAAGGTAGAGCCTTTCGTTCTTAATGAGATAATGCTATGATCACAAACAAAGTGAATGGAAACTGTGCGTGCAAGTATGAGACTGAGAGATAGAGAGAGAAGAGGGATACGACACCAGAGACGTTGTAAAACCCTCCTCCGAAGGCCCCACTCTCGTCTGCGAGAGTGGTCTACTTATGATTGCACAATCTGGTACAAATGGTATGCATGAGACTGATGCAAGTCTAGGCTATGTCGATGACAACGACGGTGGTGACGACAACGACTTTAGGGCTGAAATCTGTGGTCTTCTATCTGCTGAATTTCGGGGCTATTTTGGTGGCTGAAAATGACTGTTTTGGCTGCGTTTTCGATGGCTGAAAATGGCTATCTTCTGCAACCAACTAGGGCTGAATCTACTGCTTCTAATGCATGTTGAAAACACTGAACCAACTGATGCGGTAAGGGCTGAAAACCAGCTGCCTTTGTCGCTAGCAAAAACGCTAGGCTGTTCTGGGTCTGCTGCTGGCGATCATGGCTCAAAACGCCAGGGAATTGTGAAAGGACTGAAGGTATGCAAAAACGCAAGGGTTGACGGGAAACCCAAAATGCTAGAGCTAGGTATCTGCTGATGGCGATCTACAACTGAAACCGCCAGGGATCTTCGGGGGTGCTGAGGATGCCCAAAAACGCTAGGTTCATGGGTTCTTGCTGAGAAGGTGCCTGTTGAGCATGTGCTCCTGCTGACTCTTCTGCCATTGAGTGCTAACTTGGGTTTGCTTATATATTAACTTAGCAAAATTACCCTACCTACTTTTGTTGGGAAGTCACTTAAAAATAATAAGTGAAAAATACCAAAAATAGGGAAAATAGGCTTAAAGCACAAAATTCCCCTGACTGAATCTGATGGATTCTGAAGGGAATACTGATGATCATGCTGTGTGCAACCAGAGGATATGCATCTACACTAAGTGACTGGGCATGCACGGTCTATGAATAGACTCACAAAAGTGTCAGATCACTTCTAATCTAGACTGAATGGACTGACTAAACCCTGATCATATTGTAGCTTGTCCACGGACACATAGGGTTGGATGTGTCACGTGACAATGATAGTACAGTAATTCCCCGGCACTGTGGGGTCTCCTGTCTTGAAGATAGGTACAATAGTAGACAATCTCCAAGACTCAAGAAAGCCCTCACACATGACACGGTTGAACAACTGTGCAAGCATCACTGCCAACAAGGCCCCGGCATGTATAATGTGCTCTGCTACCAAACCCTCATGATCCTGTGCCCATCTGGTCTTCATCCTGTCAATGGCCTACTTTACCATCTCAGTGGTAAAGAAGGTGCTCAAAGCCGGACATGGTTGTGGTGGATTTAGTAGTAGTGGCTGTCCAGGTACAGTGTATAATGATTTTACATATTGCCCCCATATCTCCGTAGAAGTAATCACTAGTGGGGGAGACTGCTCATGGATTAGCACCAAGCCTCTCCTGAATCTCTACTAAGGAAGAGCTCATAAAAATCCTGCTCCATCTGGACCAAGAAAGCTCGCTTCTTCCGTCGTACTAGTCGTCGTGTAGCAATACGAGATTGTCTATAGGTGATCACTCCCAATGCAAGCTCCCGCTGGACCTGAGCTCTCCTCTGTCGACACTCCTCATCATGCCAGTTGTTCTGAGGCATGTGCCCAGAACAACGTCTCTGACCAAGCTGAGTGTGTGGGTATGCCTCTGTCTCGCTGCCCCATGTAATGTCACTGTCAGCATAGATGTGATCTCCTCCACTGTGTACACTGGCTATGATGTGCATAGAGAGAAGGCTAACACCAGATGGGGTCCCAAATCCCCTCCAAGGGCCCCTCTCTCTATCGCTAGAGAGGTATTTGCTTTAGATTGCACAAATGCTGATACAATGGTCCTAGATGCTGAGATGTTGATGGGATGTTGTTGCTGATGCTTGAATCTGTGAGGTTGAAGGTTAAAAATGCAAGACGCTAGGGATGTTGAATGGGATCCGCAAGCTCGACGAGGCTATGGGCTGATTTGCTATGGCCGATGTCGAGGATGGGCTGAAAACTGAAACGCTAGGGCTCATCTCTCTTGGAACTGCGATCTATGGAGTGAAATCTGAAAATGCTGGTTGATCTGCTGTCTTAAGTGGGCAGCCACCTCATAAAAAAAGCATGAAACACCAGCGCCCCCACTCTGCCTCTTTTTTTGGCAGAAGAAAAAGCGACCCCTCCTCTCTCTATTTGAGGCGCCCCCACCTGCCCTATTCTTGCTGGGAGGAACCCCCTATTCCTGCATGTTGCCAGAAGCTACAAAAGCAAGTTCTGTTTCACTCTCAGGCATAAGAAAAGGCCAATGCTAGCAATGCTGAGATGTTGATGGGATGTTGCTGATGATGCTTGAAACTGTGAGGCTGAGGGTTGAAAATGCAAGATGATAGGGGTGCTGGATGGGATCCGCAAGCTCGACGAGGCTATGGGCTGATTTGCTATGGCCGATGTTGAGGATGGGCTGAAAACTGAAAACGCTAGTGCTCATCTGTCTTGGAACCGCGATCTGACGATGAGGTAATGGCTGAAATCTGAAAATGCTGGTAGATCTGTTGTCTTCAGTGGGCAGCCACCTCATTAAAAAATCATGAAACACCAGCACCCCCACTCTGCCTCTCTATTGGCAGAAGAAAAAGCGATCCCTCCTCTCTCTATTTGAGGCGCCCCCACCTGCCCTATTCTTACGGGGAGGAACCCCCTACTCCTGCCAGCTGCGAGAAGCTACAAAAGCAGGTTCTGCTTCACTCTCAAGCGTCAAAAAAGGCCAACGCTAGCAAGGAGGAGAGGCTGCTGCAGATTTCAGCCGAGGACGCCGCAACTATGGCTGGCCCGAGTGTACCGGATGAGGCCAAGACTATGTAGGCGATTTCCATCACGAAAAAGACCAACACGAGATGGGGTCCCAAATCCTCTCCAAGGGCCCCTCTCTCTATTGCTAGAGAGAGATTTTCTTTAGATTGCACAAATGGTTGATCTACTATCTTAAGTGGGTAGCCACCTCATAAAAAAAGCATGAAACACCAGCACCCCCACTCTGCCTCTCTTTTTGGTAGAAGAAAAAGCGATCCCTCCTCTCTATTTGAGACGCCCCCACTTGCCCTATTCTTGCGGGGAGGAGCCCCCTATTCCTGCCGGCTGCCAGAAGCTACACAAGCAGGTTCTGTTTCACTGTCAGGCGTCAGAAAAGGCGAGCGCTAGCAAGGAGGAGGGGCTGCTGCAGATTCAGCCATGAAGATGCCGCCACCGGTAATGCCTGTGGCTGGCCCGAGTGTACCGGATGAGGCCAAGACTATGTAGGCAATTGCCGTCATGAAAAAGACTAACACGAGACGGGGTCCCAAATCCCCTACAAGGGCCCCTTTCTCTATCGCTAGAGAGGTATTTGCTTTAGATTGCACAAATGCTGATACAATGGTCCTAGATGCTGAGATGTTGATGGGATGTTGTTGATGATGCTTGAATCGGTGAGGCTGAGGGTTGAAAATGCAAGACGATGGGGATGCTTAATGGGATCCGCAAGCTCAACGAGTGTATCAGCTGATTTGCTATGGACAATGTCGAGGGTGAAAACTGAAAACGCTAGTGCTCATTTGTCATGGAACCGCAATCTGATGATGAGGCAATGGCTGAAATCTGAAAATGCTGGTTGATCTGCTGCCTTAAGTGGACAGCCACCTCATAAAAAAAGCATGAAACACCAGCGCCCACACTCTACCTCTCTATTTGGCAGAAGAAAAAGCGATCCCTCCTCTCTCTATTGAGGCGCCCCCACCTGCCCTATTCTTGCGGGGAGGAACCCCCTACTCCCACCGGCTGCGAGAAGCTACAAAAGCACATTTTGCTTCTCTCAAGCGTCAGAAAAGGCCAGCGCTAGCAAGGAGGAGGGGCTGCTGCAGATTTCAGCCGAGGATGCCACCTCTATGTGTCACAAAGTGATGACGTGGCGGACAGTAGAAACCCTAATTTCTGCAAGAAACCCTAAAATTCCTGCAAACCCTAAATTTTGCCAAAAACCCTAATTTCCGGAGATTGCAGAGGCGGATTATTATTATAAAAAAAAAAAAAAAAAAAAATGGAAAATGATAAGCGACGCGAATTTTGCTTTTGCTTTTTTTTTTTATAAAAAAAGAGAAAAGACTCTCTAAGAGAGAGAGAGAACTGATGCTTTTGATTTTAAAAGCTTTTGGGGCTCTGCTTTTGGGCATCCCTTGTAACCTTTAAATTAGTGGTGAGGGCCTCACTTCTCAGAGCATCTGGACGCAGAGTCTGAGAGTGAAACCCTAACCGCTCTCTTGTAGTTTGATGATTGATTAATATAAAAAGAAATACCGAAAGGGGCGCCAGTCTTTGGGGCCAATATCTCTAGGCACGGAACTCCGCCAGGCCAGTGCAAATCTATTGTGATCTGTGAATTGTTTTGAAGTGGTTATTTGGTGCTGTCGCGGTTGATTCTTGACTTGGAGTGTCCAAGTTTGTTACAGTGGTATCAGAGCACGGCCGATTTCTCTTCTACGGGAAATCCGATCCTCGAATTTTTTTTCCGCGGCACCTATGGCTTCAGGCAATGATCAGTTGACTCCCTCTGCATCTGGAGATGCGGGCTGGGATCACAACGAAGATTCAGACAGAGAGTATGGCCCGCCTCGGCCTACTCAAGCGGAGCAAACAGAGATGGAGCGTCGTCAATTGATTGGCGATGCAACAAAGATGATGCTCAATTTTGCCAAGGACCCGAAGATGGCAAAATATATGAACCAAACCTCTTTGAAAGAGGTACAGATGGAGTCGCAGAGAACCACAACACCACTCCCGAAACCCGCTCTCAAGAAACCTTCTGCCTCCAAGAAATATACGGAGAAGGAACTGGAGAACGTGGTTGATGCACGGATTGCTCAGCTTTTTGACACGCAAAAGAAAAGCCAAAAAGCACGGCAAAAAGCAGAAGAAAGTCACTGACTTCCCGGGATATTTGGGTCGTCGGTTGACATTTGACAAGGCAAAGAAACTGAAGAAGCGCGTCAAGTTTGAAGGCCTACCCAGTTCTTCTTCTTCTTCTTCTGACAGTTCTTCTAGCTCCTCGGATTAGAGCGAAGAAGACAGAAAAAAGCAAAAAGCGAAGCAAGACACAGCTTCGGAACGGGCAAGAAAAAGGCAAAGAAGGCTACATCTCGCCCAGAGACTGACAGTTCTACTGAGGACTCGTCTACAAACAGCTCAGATTCCGATGACGGAAAGTTTTATGCGAACAAGAAGAATTTTTACAAAGCCAACTAGTATGACTTTCTCGAAGATAAAAGCAAGAAAGTCCGAGAGTTTAAGGAAGGTGGCCACTCGATCAAGTTTGATACTTTTCAGGAGACTCAGATGCTTCGAAGGCTGTGTCTTTGACATCGCTTTCGCGGGAGGACGCTATTCAGAGCACTCCAAGATTCGGAGAGCTGCCTCTTACTTTAAGGGGAATGCTCGTACTTGGTGGTCCACGCTTCTATTAAGCAAGACTGTGCCAGTTACATGGCTGAAATTCAAGAGGCTTTTTATTTCTTCTTGGTTGACTCAAGAGTTTGAGCGAGATATACGAGCTGCTTGGAACCATCTCCGGATGACCAAGAGCGATACAGTGAATTCTTATTGTGAAAGATTCTGGAGCTCTTTTCTACCCGCCTCTTCATTCAAGAAGATCTCGTTCAGAGAACAGATTGAGCCGTTTACCTTGGGTCTACCTACAAAGATCCGAGATCACTGCTTGGAACAGAAGTCGACTTCTATTCAGGAGTTGATGAGTCATGCGAAGCGGGGCTTTGCCATTCACTCTGGCAGTTTGACCTACCCCACAGATGAGGCCATGACACAACGAGCCGAACAAACTTCTGGGAATGAAAGTAGAATGAAAAAGAGCAACCCAGAGAAAAAAAAAAGGATGCACGACCCAAGCTTACTCCTGAGGAGAGACCTCGCTTCATCAGAGAGGGGAAGTGCTTTGGATACGAGGAACATGGACATATTTCCGCGAAGTGCCCTGATAAGGCACAGAAAGAACAGAATGATAAAGACGACGACAGGTCTGAGAGTTCGAGAGCAGCTGAAGAATGTGGCAGAAAAGGCAAATAGAAAAGCATAACTGGTACCACATGGCGTGGGACCTGCACCGAATCTAATGAATGAAAGTACAAACTTTGCCGCTTTCGGGGCAAAGCGAAGGATCAAGAAGCTCTTTTGAAGGAGCCAAGGCCAACTTCTTTTCACTTGGAATTGGCGGCTCGATTTGGAACTACGCCCGACAGACTGACGCCACAGGCGCAGGTAGTTTGACTGGCACCCGGATGGGATGTTGCCATTACACCGAGCATTGGCAAACTTCGTTTGCAATGGCAGGGGTGTTCAGGGCACGTGAGTGACGTTCTACTTGGGATCCCTTGGTACCACAAGAACTACGCCGTGGTTGACTACCGGGCCGAGAAAGCGACTTTGATAAATGAAGGGCTTAGAGATTGTACTTGATGAACTTCAGTTTTCTTTCTCATTCTTTTGGGAGAACAGAACGATGGATAAAGGTTGAATATGTTTTGACCGGAAGAAAAGAACGCCAAGATTTTTTTTTCTCCACGCTCATGCCGATTGCTTTTGAGAGGGCCTGAAGATTATACCATTGATCTGATATCTGGAAGCACGCCACCGAATCGGCCACCTTATCGTGTGAGCCGAGTACAGAATGAAAAGATTATGAACTCAGTGAAAGACCTCTTGGAAAAGGGTCTTGTCCAGCCTAGTACTTCACCGTATTGCTCTCCAGTGTTGTTGGTTTTGAAGAAAGACAGATCTTGGAGAATGTGCATCGATTATAGCACTCTCAACGAAATCACCATCAAGAACAGATTTCCGATTCCTAGGATCGATGATATACTCGACAGGTTACAGGGATCCTCGTGCTTTAGCACGATTGACTTGAAGAGTGGATATCATCAGATCAGGATAGCGCCAGGAGATGTCTACAAGACAGCTTTTCGGACGACTTTTGGGTTATTTGAGTTTTTGGTGATGCCTTTTGGCTTAACCAATGCTCCTGCGGCATTTAACCGGATGATGGACAGGATTTTTCGAGAGTACAGGCTATTTGTTGGCACTTTCTTTGACGACATCATTGTTTTCTCCAAGAATGAGACAGAACACAGAGATCATCTGCTTCAAGTCTTTCGGGCATTACGAGATCACACGTTAGTGATTAATGCAAAGAAAAGTGAATTTTTCCTACAAGAGATACACTTTTTGGGACACATTGTGTCAGCAGCAGGAGTGCGAATGGACCCGGCCAAGATAGAGACTATCCGTGATTGGCCCGATTTGAGGAATGTCCATGAAGTTAGAAGCTTCTTGGGACTGTGTTCGTACTACAGGCGGTTCATACGAAAGTTTGCAGAGGTTGCTTCCCCTTTGCATACCTTGACACAGAAAGGAGTACCTTTTTCGTGGGGACCCACAGAGGTGACTACCTTTCGGACATTGAAAGAGAAATTGACTACGAGACCTATTTTGACTTTGTTGGAATTGTAGAAGTCATTTGAAGTATATTGTGATGCTTGTGGTCGTAGTCTGGGTGCGGTCTTGCTGCAAGAAGGCCATGTCATAGCTTACGAGAGCCGTTTGTTCTCTAGGCCGGAGATGACAGCACAGATCTATGAGAAAGAGCTTTTGGCGGTTATCCATGCTCTTACTCAGTGGCGGCATTACCTACTCGGAGCGGATTTTACTGTCTTTACAGACCATCAGAGTTTGCGCTACTTCTTGTCACAGAAGGAGCTTTCGGAAAAGCAGATGCGGTGGGTGAACATCTTGTCACAGTTCCACTTCCAGATTGTCCATGTGTAGGGACAGAAGAATGTGGTGGCAGATGCTTTGTCTCGGAAACCGTTGGTTCTGGCTATTTCCGCGATACATCATAGGAGCTTCGAGGATATGGTCGATCACTGTGCCACAGATACAGATTTTGCAGATATTTTCACACGGATACGGGATGGGGAGACAGTAGCTGGATACTTCCTTCGGGAAGGCTACTTGATGAAAAAGACTATGTTGTGCGTTACACAGCCGTTGAGGGAAAAGGTTATGACTGATTGCCACTGTCCACCTTTTACGGGTCACCGCGGCATTGCTACCACCATCAAAGGGGTAGAGAGAGATTTCTTTTGGCGGAGACTGAAGAAGGATGTGGAAGAGTTTGTTCGCAGTTGCTTGGTATGCCAGAAGGTCAAGTTTGACAGGCATAAGGCACAGGGATTGTTACAGCCTTTACCCATACCCACCCGCCCCTGGGAAAATATTGAAATGGATTTCATTTTTTTTGATCTCCCGAGAATACAGAATAATCACGATGATTTTCCGATTACATGGCACGTCTGAGACGATTCTCTCCGACATAGACCCCAGATTTATGAGTTGGTTTTGGAAGGCAATTTGGGAGAACATTGGCACGTAGTTGCAGTTCTCGTCATCGTTCCACTTGCAAACTGACGGGCAATTTGAGATTGCCAATTCAGTGATTTTAGATTTATTGAAGTCTTGTATCTCGCATCAGAAGACTCAATGGGAAAAGAACTTACCTTTGGTGGAATTTGCCTACAATAACACGATACACTCTTCGACGGGGAAGACGCCATGAGAGATTGTTGAAACTGCTGCAAAGGTTCCATCCTTCTTGAGCACGAAAGATTAGAAATGTGAAGCGGATGAATATTCGCGAGATTTACGGCTTTTGCCAAGGTTTGCGAGACTTTACAGAAGTCTCAAGAACGACAGAAAAAGGCAGCGGATCGCCAGACACTGCCAGACACTTGGAGGATTCATAATGCATTGCATGTGAGTCTCTTGAACCCTGTTAAGGGTGATGTGCTTGATGATGGGGAGCCTGATGAGCAACCCGAAGTGGAAGAAAACGAGGAGATCCTTGTTCCTGAACAGATTTTGGCACATAACGATACGAAGAATAAGGGTAAAGTCAGAAGGCGGTTCTTGGTTAAGTTCAAGAATTATCCTGCACTTGATGCGTAGTGGATGGAGAAGGAGGACCTAGCAGATACTCCTCAGATTGTGAAACTTTACCTCGATGCTTTTGGTTTAGCATAGTCTACTCCAAATGGAACCCAGAATTCAGCTTGGCCGAAGATCTGGTGCAGTGGGATGCACAAGAGGGGAGTTACTCCACTCCTTTGTCAACAGATGCCTCGATTTTGATACTAAAGTCACTGATGTCTCTTTGAGCTTCAGGGATACTGAGAGCTGCCAGTATTCTGCTGGATGACTTTATGAAATGGAATTCCTGATTATGATATTGATTTGTTCTTGACTTCTTGTGAGTGCAGGAACTGATAGCCGAAATGACTGCAGCATTTTGGTCTGATTGATCTCGAATAGACATGGTTGCAATAGGGGTTAGTCAATCGGACATCGATGAGGTCCCGATTGGACCTAGATGTGATTGCTAGCTACATTGCCGATAAATCATGGTCTAAGATCCGAATGAATGTTGAATGTCATGTGATGTCCTGTGATGTCTGGTGATGTCCTGTGATGTCGTGTGATGTGACTGTCGATTTTGTACATGTGCTAGATGTGTGTTCCTAGTACGAAGGTACTAACAGTCAGTGTCTGCTAAGACAGTTTATGGCTTTTGTCGGTTTTGCAGGCGTAATCGCGGTCGATTACAATGCTTTCAAGAGGGGGGTATGTCACAAAGTGATGACGTGGCGGACAGTAGAAACCCTAATTTCTGCTAGAAACCCTAAAATTCCTGCAAACCCTAAATTTTGCCAAAAACCCTAATTTTCGGAAATCGCGGAGGCGGATTATTAAAATTATTAAAAAAAAAAAATTTGGAAAATGATGAGCGACGCGAATTTTGCTTTTGCTTTTTTTATATAAAAAAAGAGAAAAGACTCTCTAAGAGAGAGAGAGAACTGATGCTTTTGATTTTAAAAGCTTTTGGGGCTCTGCTTTTGGGCATCCCTTGTAACCTTTAAATTAGTGGTGAGGGCCTCACTTCTCAGAGCATCTGGACGCAGAGTCTGAGAGTGAAACCCTAACCGCTCTCTTGTACTTTGATGATTGATTAATATAAAAAGAAATACCGAAAGGGGCGCCATTCTTTGGGGCCAATATCTCTAGGCACGGAACTCCGCCGGGCCAGTGCAAATCTATTGTGATCTGTGAATTGTTTTGAAGTGGTTATTTGGTGCTGTCGCGGTTGATTCTTGACTTGGAGTGTCCAAGTTTGTTACACTATGGCTGGCCCGAGTGTACCAGATGAGGCCAAGACTATGTAGGCGATTTCCATCAAGAAAAAGACTTAACACGAGATGGGGTCCCAAATACCCTCCTAGGGCCCCTCTCTCTATTGCTAGAGAGATTTTCTTTAGATTGCACAAATGCTAATACAATGGTCCTAGATGTTGAGATGTTGACGGTATGTTGTTGTTGATCCTTGAATTTGTGAGGCAGAGGGCTGAAAATGCAAGACGCTAGGGATGCTGAATGGGATTCGCAAGCTCGACGAGGCTATGGGCTGATTTGCTACGGCCGATGTTGAGGATGGGCTGAAAACTCAAAACGCTAGGGCTCATCTGTCTTGGAACTGCGATCCGACGATGAGATAATGGCTGAAATCTGAAAATGCTCTACTGTCTTATGTAGGCAGCGGCCAGCCACCTCATAAAAAAAAGCATGAAACACCAGCGCCCCCACTCTACCTCTCTTTTTGGCAGAAGAAAAAACGATCCCTCCTCTCTCTATTTGAGGCGCCCCCACTTGGGCGGAACCCCCTATTCCTGCTGGTTGCCATAAGCTACAAAAGCACGTTCTGTTTCACTCTCAGGCGTCACAAAAGGTGAGTGCTAGCAAGGAGGGGTTGCTGTCGATTCAACCGTGAAGATGTCGCCTCCGGTGATGCCTATGGCTGGCCCGATGGTACCAGATGAGACCAAGACTATGTAGGCGAGTTCCATCACTAAAAAGTGCCTACGGAGAGTGTTTCTATTGCAACAAGCTGCTTTTTCTCTTTGTTTTCAGCCTATAACAAACTTGGACACCCCAAGTCTGGAACCTCGCAGGACACAATACCCAAAGAACATAGTGCCCTTGAATCTGAAGAAACTTCCATGGGCAACACCTCTTCCATGGCATCCATCAGAAGGTTCTATGGCAGAGAGGTTTATGAAATACGAGATACTGTGTGACTTGGAATTTTGCTAGGGCCCCAACATGTAAGGAGGTTTGAGATTTTGAAGCCTCCACTGCTTTGTGGTAATTTTAGATGTACGACCCTTTTGTGTTGTGGTGTTCGAGCATGACATGATTACTTTCTTTAATATACCTTACATTCGCATCACTTTGTCAAGGGTGTTGCTCATATTTGCTCGGAAATTAGCTTTGCTTGGTTTTCTTTGCTCGGTGATTGGAAAGCCTCGATGCTCAGATGTTGATGGGATCTTGTTGTAGATACTTGGATCTGCGAGGCTAAGGGCTCAAATGTAAAAATGCTGGTGGACGTGAAGGGATCTGCAAGTGTTGACTGGCTATGGGCTGAAAACTGAAAAACGCTGGCTGATTTGACGGCTGAATATGGAAACATTGCGACTATGGCTGAAATGTGCAATCTCTGAAAACGCTAGGGCTCAAAATTGACAGCGATGGAAATTTGCTACTTTACTCTAAAAACTTTGGTGGGCTGAGTATGTTGATGGTAAAATGCCATCGATGTTCATGGTGGTACTGCTAGCAAAAACATTAGAGGTGCTGAGGTATTGCGGATGCTTGGTGCTGGTAGGTTACTGACTTGTGCTTGAGAAGTGACCCCTAGGGTCACTTATATATGGGATTAAAGGTGGGTCGGGCAATGCCCATAAAAACCCCATGATTTCTAAAAATGTCACTTATTGATGAGGTAATAAGATTAAGCTAATAAACTCACTTATAAGAGGTGCTTCACATGCAGATAAATACCTAAGCTTGGTACTAACGCAAGTGTATGGGAACACTCCCAGTGCCTACACCTAGTAGACACTGGCTATGCTCATGTGCAATCGAAGGGTATGCAACTAATCTAAAGTGCTTGGACATCTAGACTCTAGAGTGATCAATGATCATCAAACTCCGGAAGTGCTCGCCTGCTCAATCTCCATATCGTCCTCGTAGTCGAGGTCGCTGTTGGAATTAGGGTTGCAGAGAAACGCACATAGCGTGGAGAAGACGAAGGAAGCTCAAGGCACACAATAGAGTGTGTTACTTAGTATGCAATGGAAAGATAGATAGCCCTAGAGTGATGGGCGTATATACAATGCACGGGGGAAAAAAACCTCCTAAAGGGGAAAAAAATGCCCCGGCGGTCCTAGTGTGCTCACACACATCACTACCACATGTATATGGTAACAAATCCCCCCTGGAGTGATGCGGTGAACGAGAGCTGGCACAAGAGTAAAGGGAAGTGCCATGCCCTGAGGACAGAATCAGTCCACAAAGGGGAGTAAGCCCAAAGCTTCTCACGAGACAATGCCTTTGTGAAAAGATCTGCAAGGTTGTCCTGTGTTGGCACATAAGCCAAGCTGATCTCTCTTGCTAAGAGCCTCTCCCTGACATAGTGGTAATGCACCTCAATGTGCTTTGTGCGAGCATGAAAAACTGGGTTCCTCGCAACTGCCAATGCGCTCTGACTGTCAGAGTAGATAGTGTTGGCAGTGTCCTGTCCAACACCCAAATCAGCCATAAGGTGTCTGAGCCATACACACTCAACCGTAGCTGTGAAGACTGCCCTGTACTCAGCCTCACAACTCGAAGTGGCCACAGTAGGTTGCTTCTTGCTCAACCATGATATACATGAACTGCCAAGCATGAAACAAAAACCACTTGTGGACACTCGCGTGTCAAAACAACCAGCCCAATCTGAGTCCGAAAAAGCATGTAGGTCTGGCGGCAATGATCCCCCCTTGGGATAAAACAAGCCAAGATGTAAAGTGCCACTAAGGTAGCGGAAAATCCTCTTGACAGCCTGCCAATGCTTAGACCCTGAGCTATGCATAAATCTGTTGACCTGTGAGACTGCAAACTGAATAGTTGGCCTCGTGTTGCATACATAAATGAGGCAACCAACAGCAGTTTGGTAAAGAGTGACATCAGCAGGATCGCCAGCATCATGTAGACTCAACTTCAAACCTGTTTCCATGGGAGTGGCAATAGGTTTGCAATCCTCAAGTCCAAACTTACATAGCAATGTCTCTATGTAACTTTTCTGACACAAGGCAATACCACCACCACACTGCTTAAACTATATACCCAAGTAATGATACAACAGCCCCAAATCTTTCATCTTGAAAGTAGCATTCAAATCAGCCTTAAATTCAACAATATGTCTCTCATTTGGTCCAGTGATCAGCAAATCATCGACATAAAGAACCACGATGAGAAGTACATCACCCTCACGCTTTACATACAATGTGCTTTCTGTTGGACTGTTACGAAAGCCTCGTTTAACCAAATGAGTGTCAGCTTTCTCATACCAAGCACGAGGAGATTGCTTCAACCCATACAAAGCCTTCTTACATCTGCACACTTTGTCCTCTTGTCCTTTTATGACAAAACCGCGAGGCTGCGTTACATAAACTTCCTCAAATATGTCATCATTCAAGAAAGCAGTAACAATGTCTAATTGATGTACATCCCAACCAAAATGAGCTGCCAATGCACATAGAAAACGCATAGTAGTCATACGACAAGTGGGAGCAAAAGTCTCTTCATAATCTATGCCTTTTTGCTATGCATAACCCTTTGCAACAAGTCGAGCCTTATTGCGATCGATCTCACCATCCAACTTGCGTTTCAACTTGTAAACCCACTTTGTACCAATGGCCTTTTTTGCCAGGAGGCAAATCACATAAAGTCCATGTGTCATTTTCTATAAGTACATCATATTCTGATTGCATGGCAGCCATCCAATTTTCTGAATTTTGTGGTTCATCAAAAGACAAAGGCTCCTCAACATCATGTAAGCTAGACACAGCCAAAGCATAACAATTTGATGCATAAGATGCATGGCGAGAGCCTGAACGAGTACAACTAGACAAAGGTGCATCCAATTTAACTGTCACGCAAAGTGTGCACAAGCCATTTTGGCATACCTCGAGCTTGCTCATTTTCAGCCCTTTCCTCATCAAGTACATCATGTACATCTGCATCAGTAAGGGTGCCCATAGTACATTTAGAGACATTTTCAGCCATAGCCGGAAATTGTTTGAAGCGCATAAAAACTTCGGACTTCGCTTTAAGCGGAAATACCCATGCATGCTTGGAGTAATCATCAATGAAAGTCACGAAGTAAAGGTAATTGCCCAAGGACGGAGTTTGCATGGGCCCACAAACATCACTATGCACGAGCTGCAACCTACATGTGGCTGAAACAGAACCATCCTTTGGAAACTTAGAACGCTGCATCTTACCCAAAATACAGCCTTCACAAACATGTTTGACAGGTGCTTCAAGAGGCGGCAAAGGAGCAACCATATCAGATTTTTGCAAACGCAGCAAACTGACAAAATTTAGATAACCAAAACGTGCATGCCAAAGTTTTGCATCTGAAATAGCCCTTGAATCTACAACAGCATTTGCAAAATTTTGTCGACACTTGTCATACAAAGTGAGCTTATATAGCCCAGGCACAAAAGGCCAGCTGCAACAATTTCATCACCAAAACTGAGATCATGAACTGTACATCTGTCATCCACAAATTTGACTACAAGTCCAAGTCTAGCAAGTGCGGATACAGACAAGAGATTCTTCTTGATCCCAGGTACATAAAGTGCATCAACAAGTGTGAAGGAACTACCATTTGCAACAGTAAGCACAATCTTTCCAACTCCCTGAACCGGATAAGAGGCATTGTTGGCACAAGTGACTGAACTCCCATGAGGGACAAACTCGAGAGAGGTGAACAATTCACGATGTGAGGTAATGTGCTTTGTAGCACCACTGTCGAAATACCATACGTGAATCTGCAGCAACTGACAAGCATGCATCATGGACGGCACGATTGTAAGTGCACTCTGCGTTAAAAGCCCATTCTGCATCAAAATCAGCATTACAGTCTCCTTTCATAGAAGCCTCAACAATGGCTGCATTTGTAGTGGAACCAGCATTTGCAGTGGAACCACCCTCTTTCTTCTTAGCCTCTTTGGCCTTCAACTTAGGACAAGACTTGATCAAGTGATCATTAGCTTTACAAGAATGGCAACGCATCTTCTTTTTGCCCTTATCACCAGAATTTCCAGACGAATTGCTGCCAGCAAAAGCATTAGGAACAGAAGTTTTGCCACTCGCAGCAGAACCATAAGAAGTGGCCACATTGTTGTTACCACCCTTTCTTTGAGAAGCAATAAAAGCCTGTTCAACTGCACGCTGCCTAGTTCTGTTTTTTTTGGAAAGTGACTCTTGCAACAGCAATGTGCATAACGCATCAAACTTGACAACTTCAGGATTTCCTTGGGTCATCAATCTCCAAGTACTAGCAAAAGTCTGGTAGGAATCTAGTAAGGCATCAAGAACAGTCTGCACAAGGGAACTATTTGAAATGACTTCACCTGCAGAAATAAGTTGCTCATTGATATCCTTGACACCGGCAAGGAAAGTATCCATATCATCTTCCTCATGCATAATCTTCGACTCTAGCTCTTTACGCAACAAAGCAATTTTAGCCTCATTGCGGCTTGCGTAAGACCTGCTAGAAAATCCCAAGCCTATTTTGCAAATTTTGCTGAACGAATGTGAGGAACAATGGTGCGCTTCACAGACAACACAATCAATGCATGAGCCTGCGCATCCTTTACATCCCAACGACCTTGTTCTGCCGTAGGCAAAACAACTCTAATAGCAGCAATCCTTGCAGCAAGACCTGCAACATCCTCAACATCGCCTACATCCTCAGAACCAGGACGTACATCAATGCCCTGCACAATGTTACAGACGCCCTTTGACACAAGAACATGTTGCATCATATAAGCCCACATAGGTAGTTGTCCCCATCCAACCTATCCTCAGCAGCAAACATCTTGAATACATCTGTGTTGTTATCAGCCATGGTAAATGCTGCACTTGATGTGAAATCTGCCCGAAAATCGGAGAAACGGAGCGGGAACTATCACAAAGTGATGACGTGGCTACGGACAGCAAAAACCCTAATTTCTACCAGAAACCCTAAAATTCCCGCAAACCCTAATTTTTGCCAAAAACCCTAATATCCGAAAATCGTGGAGGTGAACAAAAAACAAAAAAAAAAAAGAATTTTGAGCGACGCAAATCTCAGCTTTTTGCTATGATTTGGGAGAAAGAGAGAGAAAAAGAGAACTTGCTTTCAATTTTGCCAAGGACTAGAAGATGGCAAAATATAGGAACCAGACCTCTTTGGAAGAGGTACAGATGGAGTGACAGAGAACCACAACACCACTCCCGAAACCCGCTCTCAAGAAACCTTCTGCCTCCAAGAAATATATGGAGAAGGAACTGGAGAACGTGGTTGATGCACGGATTGCTCAGCTTTCGACATGCAAAAGAAAGACAAAAAAGCAAGGCAAAAAGCAGAAGAAAGGCACTGACTTCCCGGGATATTTGGGTCGTCAGTCGAATTCGACAAGGCAAAGAAACAGAAGAAGCGTGTCAAGTTTGAAGGCTTACCCAGTTCTTCTTCTTCTTCTGGCAGTTCTTCTAGCTCTTCAGACTCGAGCGAAGAAGACAGTAAAAGCAAAAAGCGAAGCAAGAAACAAAGCTTCGGAAAGGGCAAGAAAAAGGCAAAGAAGGCTACATCTCGCCCAGAGACTGACAGTTCTACTGAGGACTCGTCTACAGACAGCTC
Source organism: Adiantum capillus-veneris (assembly GCF_014529385.1). Taxonomy (NCBI): domain Eukaryota; kingdom Viridiplantae; phylum Streptophyta; class Polypodiopsida; order Polypodiales; family Pteridaceae; genus Adiantum; species Adiantum capillus-veneris. The sequence continues at coordinate 96,160,559 of NC_140938.1, read as the reverse complement.
AGATTCCAATGACGGAAACTTTTATGCGAACAAGAAGAAGTTTTTTACAAAGCTAACCAGTATGACTTTCTCGAAGATAAAAGCAAGGAAGTCCGAGAGTTTAAGGAAGGTGGCCACTCGATCAAGTTTGATACTGTTTCAGGATACTCAAATGCTTAGAAGGCTTTGTCTTTTATACAGCAGCTTGACATCCCTTTCGTGGGAGGACGCTATTCAGAGCACTCCAAGATTCGGAAAGCTGCCTCTTACTTAAAGAGGAATGCTCATACTTGGTGGTCCACGCTTCTTTTAAACAAGACTGCGCCAGTTAAATCGCTGAAATTTAAGAATCTTTTTATTTCTTCTTGGTTGATGCAAGAATATGAAGAAGATATACGAGCTGCTTGGAACCATCTTCGGATGACCAAAAAAGATACAATCAATGCTTATTGTGAAAGATTCTGGAGCTCTTTTCTACCCGCCTCTTCATTCAAGAAGATCTCATTCAGAGAACGGATTGAGCGGTTTACCTTGGGTCTACCTACAGAGATCCGAGATCACTGCTTGGAACAGAAGTCAACTTCTGTTCAGGAGTTGATGAGTCATGCGAAGCGGGGCTTTGCCAATCACTCTGGCAGTCTGACCTACCCCACAGATGAGGCCATGACACAACGAGCCGAACAGACTTCTGGGAATGAAAGTAGAAAGAAAAAGAACAACCCAAAGAAAAAGGATGCACGACCCAAGCTTACTCTTGAGGAGAGCGCTCGCTTCATCAGAGAGGGGAAGTGCTTTGGATGCGGGGAACATGGACATATCTCCGCGAAGTGCCCTAAAAAGGCACAGAAAGAACAGAATGATAAAGACGACGACAGGCCTGAGAGTTCAGAGCAGCTGAGGAACGTGGCAGAAAAGGCAGATAAAAAAACAGAACTGGTACCACATGGTATGGAACCTGCACCGAATCTAATGAATGAAAGTACAAACTTTGCCGCTTTTGGCGCAAAGTGAAGGATCGGGAAGCTCTTTTGAAGGAGCCAAGGCCAACTTCTTTTCACTTGGAATTGGCGGCTCGATTTGGAACTACGCCCGACAGACTCACGCCACAGGCGCAGGTAGTTTGACTGGCACCCGGATGGGATGTTGCCATTACACCGAGCATTGGCAAACTTCGTTTGCAATGACAGGGGTGTTCAGGGCACGTGAGTGACGTTCTACTTGGGATCCCTTGGTACCACAAGAACTACGCCGTGGTTGACTACCGGGCCGAGAAAGCGACTTTGATAAATGAAGGGCTTAGAGATTGTACTTGATGAACTTCAGTTTTCTTTCTCATTCTTTTGGGAGAACAGAACGATGGATAAAGGTTGAATATGTTTTGACCTGAAGAAAAGAACGCCAAGATTTTTCTCCACACTCATGCCGATTGCTTTTCAGAGGGCCTGAAGATCAAACCATTGATCTGATACCTGGAAGCACGCCACCGAATCGGCCACCTTACCGTGTGAGCCGAGTACAGAATGAAAAGATTATGAACTCAGTGAAAGACCTCTTGGAAAAGGGTCTTGTCCAGCCTAGTACTTCACCGTATTGCTCTCCAGTGTTGTTGGTTTTGAAGAAAGACAGATCTTGGAGAATGTGCATCGATTATAGCACTCTCAACGAAATCACCATCAAGAACAGATTTCCGATTCCTAGGATCGATGATATACTCGACAGGTTACAGGGATCCTCGTGCTTTAGCACGATTGACTTGAAGAGTGGATATCATCAGATCAGGATAGTGTCACAAAGTGATGATGTGGCGAACAGCAGAAACCCTATTTTTTGCCAGAAACCCTAAAATTTTTGCAAACCCTAATTTTTGCCAAAAACCCTAAATTTCGGAAATCGCGGAGGCGGATTATTATAAAAAAAAAAAAAAAAAAATTTGGAAAATGATGAGCGACGCGAATTTTGCTTTTGCTTTTTTTTTATAAAAAAAAAGAGAAAAGACTCTCTAAGAGAGAGAGAGAACTCATGCTTTTGATTTTTAAAGCTTTTGGGGCTCTGCTTTTGGGCATTCCTTGTAACCTTTAAATTAGTGGTGAGGGCCTCACTTCTCAGAGCATCTGGACGCAGAGTCTGAGAGTGAAACCCTAACCGCTCTCTTGTACTTTGATGATTGATTAATACAAAAAGAAATACCGAAAGGGGCGCCAGTCTTTGGGGCCAATATCTCTAGGCACGGAACTCCGCCGGGCCAGTGCAAATCTATTGTGATCTGTGAATTGTTTTGAAGTGGTTATTTGGTGTTGTCGCGGTTGATTCTTGACTTGGAGTGTCCAAGTTTGTTACAGTGGTATCAGAGCACAGCCGATTTCTCTTCTACGGGAAATCCGATCCCCGAAATTTTTTTCCCGCGGCACCTATGGCTTCAAGCAATGATCAGTCGACTCCCTCTGCATCTGGAGATGCGGGCTGGGATTACAACGAAGATTCAGGCAGAGAGTATGGCCCGCCTTGGCCTACTTAAGCGGAGCGGCGAGAGATAGAGCGTCGCCAGTTGATCGGCGATGCAACAAAGATGATGCTCAATTTTGCCAAGGACCCGAAGATGGCAAAATATATGAACCAGACCTCTTTGGAAGAGGTACAGATGGAGTGGCAGAGAACCACAACACCACTCCCGAAACCTGCTCTCAAGAAACCTTCTGCCTCCAAGAAATATACGGAGAAGGAACTGGAGAACGTGGTTGATGCACGGATTGCTCATCATTTTCGACGTGGAAAATGATGAGCGACGCGAATTTTGCTTTTGCTTTTTTTTTATTAAAAAAAAAGAGAAAAGACTCTCTAAGAGAGAGAGAGAACTGATGCTTTTGATTTTTAAAGCTTTTGGGGCTCTGCTTTTGGGCATCCCTTGTAACCTTTAAATTAGTGGTGAGGGCCTCACTTCTCAGAGCATCTGGACGCAGGTCTGAGAGTGAAACCCTAACCGCTCTCTTGTACTTTGATGATTGATTAATACAAAAAGAAATACCGAAAGGGGCGCCAGTCTTTGGGGCCAATATCTCTAGGCACGGAACTCCGCCGGGCCGGTGCAAATCTATTGTGATCTGTGAATTGTTTTGAAGTGGTTATTTGGTGCTGTCGCGGTTGATTCTTGACTTGGAGTGTCCAAGTTTGTTACAGTGGTATCAGAGCACAGCCGATTTCTCTTCTACGGGAAATCCGATCCCCGAATTTTTTTTCCCGCGGCACCTATGGCTTCAGGCAAAGATCAGTCGACTCCCTCTGCATCTGGAGATGCGGGCTGGGATCACAACGAAGATTCAGGCAGAGAGTATGGCCCGCCTTGGCCTACTTAAGCGGAGCGGCGAGAGATAGAGCGTCGCCAGTTGATCGGCGTTGCAACAAAGATGATGCTCAATTTTGCCAAGGACCCGAAGATGGCAAAATATATGAACCAGACCTCTTTGGAAGAGGTACAGATGGAGTCGCAGAGAACCACAACACCACTCCCGAAACCTGCTCTCAAGAAACCTTCTGCCTCCAAGAAATATACGGAGAAGGAACTGGAGAACGTGGTTGATGCACGGATTGCTCATCTTTTCGACGTGCAAAAGAAAGGCAAAAAGCACGGCAAAAAGCAGAACAAAGGTCGTCAGTCGACATTCGACAAAGCAAAGAAACGGAAGAAGCGTGTTCGATTTGAAGGAGTACCCAGTTCTTCTTCTTCTTCTTCTGACAGTTCTTCTAGCTCCTCAGATTAGAGCGAAGAAGACAGAAAAAAGCAAAAAGCGAAGCAAGACACAAAGCATCGGAACGGGCAAGAAAAAGGCAAAGAAGGCTACATCTCGCCCAGAGACTGACAGTTCTACTGAGGACTCGTCTACAGACAGCTCAGATTCCGATGACGGAAAGTTTTATGCGAGCAAGAAGAATTTTTTTTTACAAAGCCAAACAGTATGACTTTCTCGAAGATAAAAGCAAGAAAGTCCGAGAGTTTAAGGAAGGTGGCCACTCGATCAAGTTTGATACTTTTGAGGATACTCAGATGCTTCGAAGGCTTTGTCTTTTATACAGCAGTTTGACATCGCTTTCGCGGGAGGACGCTATTCAGAGCACTCCAAGATTCGGAGAGCTGCCTCTTACTTTAAGGGGAATGTTCGTACTTGGTGGTCCACGCTTCTATTAAGCAAGACTGTGCCAGTTACATGGCTGAAATTCAAGAGGCTTTTTATTTCTTCTTGGTTGACTCAAGAGTTTGAGCGAGATATACGAGCTGGTTGGAACCATCTCCGGATGACCAAGAGCGATACAGTGAATTCTTATTGTGAAAGATTCTGGAGCTCTTTTCTACCCGCCTCTTCATTCAAGAAGATCTCGTTCAGAGAACAGATTGAGCGGTTTACCTTGGGTCTACCTACAGAGATCCGAAATCACTGCTTGGAACAGAAGTCAGCTTCTATTCAGGAGTTGATGAGTCATGCGAAGCGGGGCTTTGCCATTCACTCTTGCAGTCTGACCTACCCCACAGATGAGGCCATGACACAACGAGCCGAACAGACTTCTGGGAATGAAAGTAGAATGAAAAAGAGCAATCCAGAGGAAAAAAAAAAGGATGCACGACCCAAGCTTACTCCTGAGGAGAGACCTCGCTTCATCAGAGAGGGGAAGTGCTTTGGATGCGGGGAACATGGACATATTTCCGCAAAGTGCCCTGATAAGGCACAGAAAGAACAGAATGATAAAGACGACGACAGGTCTGAGAGTTCGAGAGCAGCTGAGGAATGTGGCAGAAAAGGCAGATAGAAAAGCAGAACTGGTACCACATGGCGTGGGACCTGCACCGAATCTAATGAATGAAAGTACAAACTTTGCCGCTTTCGGGGCAAAGCGAAGGATCAGGAAGCTCTTTTGAAGGAGCCAAGGCCAACTTCTTTTCACTTGGAATTGGCGGCTCGATTTGGAACTACGCCCAACAGACTGACGCCACAGGCGGAGGTAGTTCGACTGGCACCGAATGGGATGTTGCCATTACACCGAGCATTGGCAAACTTCGTTTGCAATGACAGGGGTGTTCAGGGCACGCGAGTGACGTTCTACTAGGGATCCCTTGGTACCACAAGAACTACGCCGTGGTTGACTACCGGGCCGAGAAAGCGACTTTGATAAATGAAGCGCTTAGAGATTGTACTTGAAGAACTTCAGTTTTCTTACTCATTCTTTTGGGAGAACTGAACGATGGATAAAAGTTGAATATGTTTTGACCTGAAGAAAAGAACGCCAAGATTTTTTTCTCCACGCTCATGCCGATTGCTTTTGAGAGGGCCTGAAGATCATACCATTGATCTGATATCTGGAAGCACGCCACCGAATAGGCCACCTTATCGTGTGAGCCGAGTACAGAATGAAAAGATTATGAACTCAGTGAAAGACCTCTTGGAAAAGGGTCTTGTCCAGCCTAGTACTTCACCGTATTGCTCTCCAGTGTTGTTGGTTTTGAAGAAAGACGGATCTTGGAGAATGTGCATCGATTATAGCACTCTCAACGAAATCACCATCAAGAACAGATTTCCGATTCCTAGGATCGATGATATACTCGACAGGTTACAGGGATCCTCGTGCTTTAGCAGGATTGACTTGAAGAGTGGATATCATCAGATCAGGATAGCGCCAGGAGATGTCTACAAGACAGCTTTTCGGACGACTTTTGGGTTATTTGAGTTTTTGGTGATGCCTTTTGGCTTAACCAATGCTCCTGCGACATTTAACCGGATGATGGATAGGATTTTTCGAGAGTACAGGCTATTTGTTGGCACTTTCTTTGACGACATCATTGTTTTCTCCAAGAATGAGGCCGAACACAGAGATCATCTGCTTCAGGTCTTTCAGGCATTACGAGATCACACGTTAGTGATTAATGCAAAGAAAAGTGAATTTTTCCTACCAGAGATACACTTGTTGGGACACATTGTGTCAGCAGCAGGAGTGCAAATGGACCCAGCCAAGATAGAGACTATCCGTGATTGGCCCGATTTGAGGAATGTCCATGAAGTTAGAAGCTTCTTGGGATTGTGTTCGTACTACAAGCGGTTCATACGAAAGTTTGCAGAGGTTGCTTCCCCTTTGCCTACCTTTACACAGAAAGGAGTACCTTTTTCGTGGGGACCCACAGAGGTGACTGCCTTTCGGATATTGAAAGAGAAATTGACTACGGGACCTATTTTGACTTTGCCGGACTTGCAGAAGTCATTTGAAGTATTTTGTGATGCTTGTGGTCGTAGTTTGGGTGCGGTCTTGGTGCAAGAAGGCCATGTCATAGCTTACGAGAGCCGTTTGTTCTCTACGCCGGAGATGACAGCACAGATTTATGAGAAAGAGCTTTTGGCGGTTATCCATGCTCTTACTCAGTGGCGGCATTACCTACTCGGAGCGGATTTTACTGTCTTTACAGACCATCAGAGTTTGCGCTACTTCTTGTCACAGAAGCAGCTTTCGAAAAAGCAGATGCGGTGGGCGAACATCTTGTCACGGTTTCACTTCCAGATTGTCCATGTGCAGGGACAGAAGAATGTGGTGGCAGATGCTTTGTCTCAAAAACCGTTGGTTCTGGCTATTTCCGCGATACATCATAGGAGCTTCGAGGATATGGTCGATCAGTGTGCCACAGATATAGATTTTGCAGATATTTTCACACGCATACGGGATGGGGAGACAGTAGCTGGATACTCCCTTCGGGAAGGCTACTTGATGAAAAAGACTATGTTGTGCGTTACACAGCCGTTGAGGGAAAAGGTTATGACTGATTGCCACTGTCCACCTTTTACGGGTCACCGCGGCATTGCTACCACCATGAAAGGGGTAGAGAGATATTTCTTTTGGCCGAGACTCAAGAAAGATGTGGCAGAGTTTGTGCGCAGTTGCTTGGTATGCCAGAAGGTCAAGTTTGACAGGCATAAAGCACAGGGATTGTTACATCCTTTACCCATACCCACCTGCCCCTGGGAAAGTATAGCGATGGATTTCATTTTTGATCTCCCGAGAACACAGAGTGGTCACGATGGTGTCTGGACTGTTATTGACAGATTTAGCAAACAGGCTCATTTCATTCCAGTGAAGAAAACAGTCAAGCCAGATCACTTAGCGAGACTGTTTGTGGCCGAGATTTTCAGATTACATGGCATGCCTGAGACAATTGTCTCCGACAGAGACCCCAGATTTACGAGTTTGTTTTGGAAGGCAATTTGGGAGAACATCGGCACGCGGTTGCAGTTCTCGTCATCGTTCCACCCGCAGACTGATGGGCAATCCGAGATTGCCAATTCAGTGGTTCTAGATTTATTGAAGTCTTATATCTCAGATCAGAAGACTCAATGGGAAAGATATTTACCTTTGGTGGAATTTGCCTACAATAACACGATACACTCGTCGACATGGAAGGCGCCATTTGAGATTGTTGAAACTGCTGCGAAGGTTCCATCCTTCCTGAGCACGAAAGATTAGAAATTTGAAGCGGATGAATATTCGCGAGATTTGGATACGGCTTTTGCCAAGGTTCGCGAGACTTTGCAGGAGTCTCAAGACCGACAGAAAAAGGCAACGGATCGCCATCGTCGCGACTGGAAACTGAAGGAGGATGATTGGGTGCTCTTACTTTTGAGAAGGCACGCCTAAGAAAGAAAAAAGGGAAAGGAGAGGCTTTTTCCAAAGCTTAGTATGTGATACTACGGACCTTTCCAGATTACTGACAAGATAAATGATGTCTCCTTCCGATTGAAACTGCCAGATACTTGGAGGATTCACAATGCATTGCATGTGAGTCTCTTGAACCCTGTTAAGGGTGATGTGCCTGATGATGGGGAGCCTGATGAGCAACCCAAAGTGGAAGAAAACGAGGAGATCCTTGTTCCTGAACAGATTTTGGCACATAATGATACGAAGAAAGGTAAAGTCCGAAGGCGGTTCTTGGTTAAGTTCAAGAACTTTCCTGCATTTGATGCGAAGTGGATGGAGGAGGAGGACCTAGCAGATACTCCTCGGATTGTGAAACTTTACCTCGATGTTTTGGTTTAGCATAGTCTACTCCAAACGGAACCCAGAATTAAGCTTAGCCGGAGATCTGGTGCAGTGGGATGCACAAGAGGGGAGTCACTCCACTCCTTTGTCAACAGATGCCTCGATTTTGATACTAAAGTCACTGATGTCTCTTTGAGCTTCAGGGATACTGAGAGCTGACAGTATTCTGCTGGATGACTTTATGAAATGGAATTCCTGATTATGATACTGATTTGTTCTTGACTTCTTGTGAGTGCAGGAACTGATAGCCGAAATGACTGCAGCATTTTGGTCTGATTGATCTCGAATAGACATGGTTGCAATAGGGGTTAGTCAATCAGACATCGATGAGGTCCCGATTGGACCTAGATGTGATTGCTAGCTACATTGCCGATAAATCATGGTCTAAGATCCGAATGAATGTTGAATGTCATGTGATGTCCTGTGATGTCTGGTGATGTCCTGTGATGTCGTGTGATGTGACTGTCGATTTTGTACATGTGCTAGATGTGCGTTCCTAGTACGTAGGCACTAACAGTCAGTGTCTGCTAAGACGGTTTATGGCTTTTGTCAGTTTTGCAGGCGTAATCGCGGTCGATTACAATGCTTTCAAGAGGGGGGTATGTCACAAAGTGATGACGTGGCGGACAACAGAAACCCTAATTTCTGCCAGAAACCCTAAAATTCCTGCAAACCCTAATTTTTGCCAAAAACCCTAAATTTCGGAAATCGCGGAGGCGGATTATTAAAAAAATATTTTTTTTTTTATTTTTTTTTTTGGAAAATGATGAGCGACGCGAATTTTGCTTTTGCTTCTTTTTTATAAAAAAAAAGAGAAAAGACTCTCTAAGAGAGAGAGAGAACTCATGCTTTTGATTTTTAAAGCTTTTGGGGCTCTGCTTTTGGGCATCCCTTGTAACCTTTAAATTAGTGGTGAGGGCCTCACTTCTCAGAGCATCTGGACGCAGAGTCTGAGAGTGAAACCCTAACCGCTCTCTTGTACTTTGATGATTGATTAATACAAAAAGAAATACCGAAAGGGGCGCCAGTCTTTGGGGCCAATATCTCTAGGCACGGAACTCCGCCGGGCCAGTGCAAATCTATTGTGATCTGTGAATTGTTTTGAAGTGGTTATTTGGTGCTGTCGCGGTTGATTCTTGACTTGGAGTGTCCAAGTTTGTTACAGATAGCGCCAAGAGATGTCTACAAGACAGCTTTTCGGACGACTTTTGGATTATTTGAGTTTTTGGTGATGCCTTTTGGCTTAACCAATGCTCCTGCGACATTTAACCGGATGATGGACAAGATTTTTCGAGAGTACAGGCTATTTGTTGGCACTTTCTTTGACGACATCATTGTTTTCTCCAAGAATGAGGCAGAACACAAAGATCATCTGCTTCAAGTCTTTCAGGCATTACGAGATCACACCTAGTGATTAATACAAAGAAAAGTGAATTTTTCCTACCATAGATACACTTTTTGGGACACAATGGGTCAGCAGCAGGAGTGCAAATGGACCCGGCCAAGATAGAGACTATCTATGATTGGCCCGATTTGAGGAATGTCCATGAAGTTAGAAGCTTCTTGGGACTGTGTTCGTACTACAGGCGGTTCATACGAAAGTTTGCAAAGGTTGCTTCCCCTTTGCATATCTTGACACAGAAAGGAGTACCTTTCTCGTGGGGATCCACAGAGGTGACTGCCTTTCAGACCTTGAAAGAGAAATTGACTATAGGACCTGTTTTGACTTTGCCAGACTTGCAGAAGTCATTTTAAGTATATTGTGATGCTTGTGGTCGTAGTCTGGGTGCATGTTGCTAAATTGGCTTTATCTGACATAAAAATCATTCTAAATGAATTATTGGATTTATAAGTGAGAGGGTTTTCTCGCTTGGAACATTAGGAAAAATAATTCTAAATGAATTATTGGAATTTTAAGTGAGAGGGTTTTTCTCACTTGAGACATCCGAGTACAGAGTATTCCTAGTGCGTCATTCAAAGTAATGACGGGAGCACTGAGAACGGGAATATCTGTAAGGCCACCAGGAACGGATACTTCTGATGCGTCACATTGGATGGGTGACAGGGAGCATCAGAAAGAAGTATCCGACCATCCGGGAACGGACATCTCTAATGCGTCATAGGATGGGTGACATAGAGCATCGTGAAGGAGATTGTACCGTAAGTTCGGTAGGAAAGGACTAGGTAATGGGTATTCCTGATGCGTCACAAGGTGGGTGACGGTGCATCGGAAAGGGGATATCCATAGTCAAGAGGAAATTCCGAACTGTGTTGGAATTGTGCACAAGGAAAAAGCAAGCACTTGAATGAAGATGGGTTCAGAGGAAACTTTGAGGAAAAACAGATGCTTTCTGAGAAAGCGGGATTGCTTTTCGGGAAAGAATCTGCTTTCCGGCGAGGAAGTCTATGTCTGCATTGCAATTGTGTATGTGATGCATCCACGGACGCCTGGGAAGTGCTGTGAAAGCATTGTTTTTTAATTATAAGGTTTTATTGAGTTTTTGGGCAGGTTCAGACTATTTTTAAAATACGCCGGCCGCCCACTTTATAAGTGGGCAGCCATCTGATAAATAAGGCAACAGATCAGCCAACGTTTTCTCTCTCTCTTTTTATGGCAGAACAGCGGAAAAAAAATTGAAAATTTTGAAAAAAAAAAAAAAAAAAACGGCCACGATCTCTATGCGAGCAGCTATTTGTGCCCGTGGCTAGGAGCTATAAAAGCATCACATGCCCTCACTCAGAGGGGAGGACCAATCTTTGCAAGGAGGAGATGCTGCTGCAGATTTCAGCCGTAAAGAAGACGTTGCCGGTGATGCCCATGGCTGCCCCAAGTGTACCAGATGTCGCCAAGACCCAGTGCGCGAGTTCCCTCGCGAAGAAGTGCTTACGAAGCGTGTTTCCATCGCGAAAAGTTGCTGTTTTTCTCTGTTTTCAGCCCATAAACGTCGTAGATGGGGCTGATTTACGAGAAGGAACCCGAGAACACACCTCTTTTGTGTGTAGGATTGGAAGAGAGGATTTTCTATGTAAAGATCTCTTCCGGGGAATTGCTTTTCGAGAACGGAGTTGCGTTTCGAGCGTTGAGACTTTGAAGGTAACGATTTTCATGTTATGATCTTTGAGTATTTGATTGCAGGTGTACTTCCTCTTCGTGAGGGAGTAGCAGCAGAGGAAGGCATGAGCCTCTGCAGGAGAAAAGCGCTCTGAGGAACTAGAGCCAGATCAGCCCAAGGGTTTCGTACCCGAGTTTGGGAAGTAGATCCGCGGATCGGAGAGAGGTAGTCTATCAAGTTGCGATCCGGAAGTTGGGATTCCCAAGTAAGGACTTCGTGTCCGGGAAAGCAGAGTTGTTCTGCGGGAAGAGGACTCTGGAAAGAGAGTTGGAAAAGAGTTGCAGGGATGCCATGCCCTGAGTCTGGAAGGTGAGATCCAGAGGCGAGAACCTTGATTCTCGAGGAATTGGAATAAGGAACGGAAGTTCCTTGGAATAGGGTTTTGCCCTAGGAATCGGAAGCTGAGGCTTTCAGGAACCATCAAGTCTTATTCTAGAACGAACGTGGTAATACGTTCGGTTCAAGTGCTTGTATAGACTTCTCCTCAGTAATAAAGATACTATTAGGGGGGGGGACTTGCCCATCTTCTGGTCCCCAGTACTGTGTCGATCTTCTCACTCTCTATCTCTCTCTCTATTTATTTCTCTCTATATCCTCTGGCTTCAGTAATAAGTGATAAATCCTATTTATCCGATGTATTTTATATTGTTATGCGCTCCCGTTGTTGACAGGTGCGGTCTTGATGCAAGAAGGCCATGTCATCGCTTACGAGAGCCGATTGTTCTCTAGGCCAGAGATGACAGCACAGATATATGAGAAAGAGCTTTTGGCAGTGATCCATGCTCTTACTCAGTGGCGGCACTACATCCTCGGAGCGAATTTTACTGTCTTTACAGACCATCAGAGTTTGCGCTACTTCTTGTCACAGAAGCAGTTTTCGGAAAAGCAGATGCGGTGGGCAAACATCTTGTCCCAGTTTCACTTCCAGATTGTCCATGAGCAGTGTGAGGCATAGACTGCCCAGGGGCCTGATGTGTCTCAGAGTAGAAGATGATGTCTCTCCCGTTAAAATTATCCTCAAAAGCACCCACATCAAGGCGCAGAGAGAGAGAGAGAGAGAGAGAGAGAGAGAGAGAGAGAGAGAGATGTAAGAGCTGTGGCAGGGGGCTGATGAGTTCCCCCATAACCACCATCAACCATGAACAGCCAATAGGCAACTAATACAACTAATAGAGTCGTGCCGAAACCTCACGCATGTTCCTACCTATATAGGGGTCAAAGGTGGAAGTATGGCAAATGACCCAACCACCCTACAAAATAAATAGGGTCGCCCAGAAGATAAATGGGCCAGCATGAGCAATGGGCATAAAACAAGTGATCAAACAAAAGATGCAGCATAAATGCTATGCAATGGGTGGCTAGCCTAAGAGGCGCACTAGCAATACAAAGTACGCCCTAGAACAAGGTGAAATAGCACGAGTGCCAATACGCTAACATCATTATGATCATCATCAAGATCTCCAAGTAAAGGAAAATCCGGAGATGACGTGAAGGACCTAGGAGCCGAAGCCTATATTGATGCTTGGACTAACCATGATCTCCTTCCACTCTAGATCATAGACGAGAGCCCTTGGAAAGAGAGTTGTAGGCAATAGAGATATTATGTGGGAAGGGAATCAAACTTCCCTCTCTACTTTTTGAAAAATGGACATAAACTTCACTCCAAAATCTGAAAATAGGAGGCATAAGGGGATTCTACCAAAATATGCCTCACATGGAGCCTATCAAGGAAGCGAAGTAAAGAAGACATAAGGGAAAATAGGAGACATAGGGGAATTCTACCCAAATATATATACCTTCATAAGTTCAAAATAGTCTGAACTCATGAATTTAAGAGGGGATAAAACACTCACAAAACTACAAAAGCAAGGGAACAAGAAAACAAGAAAAAAAAAACTAAATCACTTTATTCGCTACTAGATAAAACAAAACATTATTAAATGTTTTTAGAAAGGGAAAATTACCAAAATACCCCTCTAATTTGTTGAAATTCCCAAAATACCCCTCAAATTTCAAAAATTCCTTGTATCTATTTTAGCTGGATTGTTCAAGATTAGCTAATCTTTATTCTTTTTTGACAATGTATGTCCATTTTTTAGTGCTTAACATGTAATTTGTTACAAATTACCTCCCAAAAAAAGACAAATATGTCTAAAAATAATGAAGCAATTCATCTCCAAAGCCTACATAACCAGCTCAAATTCTAGTTTTAGTATCTTTATTCATAGATAATCAGTCTTCTTATGAAAAGCTAATTTTTTTTTAATCTTTGGATAAATTTACTCCCACAACCGGGGGTATTTTGGGAATTTTGAAAATTTGAAGAGCATTTTGGGAATTTATGACAAAATATGAGGGGTATATTGGGAATTTTTTAAATTTGAAAGGTATTTTGGGAATTTCCACAAATTAGAGGGGTATTTTGGTGATTTCCCCTTTTAGAAAAGACATACGCAAGATAAGTTGAAACAGCTTACTTGGCTAAGCCTTGAAACCACTCAACTTTGAACTACAAAGGATAAGATATTTCAAAGACTAAATCCTAAAAATCAGACTCCACGCAACAACTTCTAAAGGAACAAATTTTGAAGTCCTAGTGTAAGCTCAATACTAGAAATGAATACTACTACAAACCTACGAATTCTACCAAAATATGCCTCACATGGAGCTTATCGAGGAAACGAAGTAAAGATTGTTTGAGGAAGTGACCCCTATATAGGGGTCATAGGTGGAAGTAGGAAAAATGACCCAACAACCCTACAACAACTTCCACCTTTGACCCCTACCTATATAGGGGTCAAAGGTGGAAGTAGGACAAATGACCCAATCACCCTACAAAATAAATAGGGTCACCCAGAAAAATAAATGGGCCAGCATGAGCAACGGACATAAAACGAGTGATCGACAAAGATGCATCCTAAATGCTATGCAATGGGTGGCCAGCCTGAGAGACGGCAATACAAAGTATGCCCTAGAACAAGGTGCACGAGTGCCGATACACTAACATCATCATCAAGATCTCCAAGTAAAGGAAAATCCAGAGATAACGTGAAGGACCTGAGAGCCGAAGCCCATACTCATGCTCGGACTAACCATGATCTCCTTCCACACTACATCACATAGACTATAGCCCTTGGAAAGAGAGTAGTAGCCAAATATGCCCCACATGGAGCCTATCGAGGAAGCGAAGTAAAGAATGTTAAGAGGATGTGAACAGTTGTGGCAACAGCTCTTCCCAAAAACTCTAGGTAGCTCACAACACTCAAGTATGATTCTGGCCATCTTAACAGCCTGCCATGTTAACAGCTAGCCATTAACTACCACATGGCACTTTGTCCCATCAGCAAAGCATGGCTACTCTGCTGCTGCTGCCATGTCGTAGGAGCAACAAACATCTAAGAATATGGACCTTGATTACATGAAGAGTTTGGAAATAGCCATAAGAATAAGTCCTAAACGTAAAAACAAGGTGATCTCAGAAGATCGTGTAGGCATTTTTAAACTAAAAACCTCCGCAAAATAATGAGTATCTTGGCTTGCAATTACATCCTCTTCTAAAACTCTAAATCTATCATCTAAGCAAAGGGAGAAGGAATGATATGCTTGCGTTAAATTTTCAAATAAAGTACAAAATTACAAAGAACATGAATAGAAAATTGAATTTCCTACCTGAAGGAGCCTTAAAGACGGAACAAAGGAAAAAAATTACTAAGACTAAACTAAGGAAAAGTGACGTCAAAAACTATGGAAACCTTGGGAGGTAGCTCTTAAAGTGAAGAGCCCACACTTCCAAAAAAGCTGAATGAGTCTTCAATATCTTGAAGCCCCAATTGAGGGACACACATCCAAAATTAGAAGATGTGCGACCTTTGAGAGGTTCTACCGTAAGGCTTGTTTCAACAAGCCTTGTTTCAACAAGCCAATTACAGTCAGCATGCTTAATTCTGCTTGTCTTTCCCAAAAAAAAAAACTCTGATCATATTTCAATATTTGAAGTTCAACAAATAGCAAGGACCTGCTGACAAAGGGGGAGGAGTGCTGTTGTGAATCCAATAGCGATGTTCGTCAGTATTGGAGTGATCTCTCGGGGGGCCTCTAGCCCACCGCTGGGGCGGATTGTGTTGCTGAGCGCCTCCTGAAGGGCCATCACTTCCACTTGTTGCAGAAACCCTTGCCGCAAATGCATATCTGCTTGCCCAAACGAACTTTTTGACCAAAGGACTCTTCTCTTTTGATAAAATAAATCATTCCCCAACACCTTGCCTGTAGTTATTCGTGTAAGTGCCCATCACCGCATCATGTCTGTAGTTACGTGAGTTGCTTCTACTGTCGAGGCTGCCGCAACTCGTCACAAGCATGTGTGCCGGCACCGGCGACCCTCAGTGAATTTTGGCTCTGTTAAGCTTCACGGACCCTGGGTGACAAATTTTGAGAAACCAGGAGATAAAAGCTATAAAAGCTTGTGCATGTGCGCGCGCGAGAGAGAGAGAGAGAGAGAGAGAATGCGGGAGAGAGCGAGAGCGAATTGAGGGAGACTCACATTGTTGAGAAAATTACTGAGTGGTAGAAATCACAGTCGAAACTTGAAAGCTTCTGCAACCCCTTCGAACCAACGGGCACGACTTAAAAATGTGTTCGTAAGGTCCTCAGAGCACTAGTAAAGTGTGGTCAGTGGTCACCCATTGTTTGATTTGATTTAGTGGTACTTGGGAGACAAGCTCCTTGAAAATCAATGCTACTAGGGTAAAACCCCCAATGGTGTACCACCTAAGAGAGCGACAAATTGCCGCCATTGCTCCACATTGTTTTCACCTTAGCCCGAGAGATGAATGCAAGGGTTGTCTGGGGTAGAAGCGGCATCGCGAGCGGTGAGGCACTCAGGATGCAAGCCATGAAACAAATCCTTCCATGTAAAAAAATTGGCCACCAATAGGAAGACAACGGGGGGTTTAATTTGAACCACTGAGCCAACGCACTTCAAACCTAAGATCGAACGACAAGCATCTCATCATGACTCATTGTAACCAATCCACCACCCGATTGAGTTTGTCCCATAACTGGGGTAAATTGGGTATATTAAATGGGGCAGACGAGTGCGAGCATAGGGGTCGATTTTCTATCGACCCCTCTATCCTAATATCTAGCTTTTTCTTTGTATTTAGAGACTTATAAGGGGTACTAACCAATCATAATTGTCTCATTACTCTCCTCTTTTCATGCTTGATGCACACGACGATCTCATTTCCATTTAAGTTTAGGAAGTTCTATTAAAGGGAATCTTTCCTCTTTATATTTTAATGTGAACATTCCACTCAATTTAATATCCTTAAGGTTACTAATTTTGTAAGCCCATTGGGGGATAGGACTCTTAGGTCTTGTAAAGCTCGTTAAATGGTGATGTGGCACCACAAGTAGGGGGCTTGTGTACGATGACACTCCAACCAAGATGTCCAGACATCAAGACGCATAGATGCAAGCAAGTTAGGACATGGCCCAACCTCACCCATATCTCTCATACACATAGCAGGAGATGGGAACTACATTGGGATGATTGAGCACCGTAGATCTTAGGTAAACTCTGGCAAAGTAAACTCAAGTACCCAAGTTTACTTCGCCCCTCTTGGGCCCCCTCTCCCACTTTGAAGGATTGAACCCACAACCTAGGGGATGAGAGCCACGTGCCTTAACCACATCGCCCGCACACGCTGCTTGTGAAACATAGTCGTCTTCCTCGTATTTTGATGTGCAAATGTATCAAGGAGGGAGAAAGTAAACTTGGGTACCCAAGTTTACTTTTACTTTTGTGACAAGATCTACATCAATTAATGTCGAGGCCCTAAATTGATTGGGGCCTTTGATCCCATCTTCCATGTGTGTGTGAGACATCGCCTAGGTTGTGCCAAGGATGCCAAGCTGTCTAGACATCACGATGCATAGATGCATGCAAGTTAGGACCTTAGCCAAAGGACCTGAGCCAAGGGAGCAATAACAGTTGGTGTCAAAGCTTCAGTTCATCCTCAATGGAAAAATTTGCCTCATCTCCATCTTGGCTAGCCCTTTCAATAGAAATCTAAAGGCTCTTATCCAATCTTTAGCATCTAGAAGAGGTGGAACAAGCATAAGAACATCATTAATTTTTACCATCATACTTTGCCTCTTCTCTCCATCATTGCTAGCCCTTTCACTATAAATGTAAAGGCTCTTGTCCAATCTTTAGCATCTGGAAGAGGTGGAACAAGCATAAGAACATCATCATAAGTCCATATGGGCATATGCCCTCCTCTTGCAACCACAAAAAACAATCGAAGTCTTTCCCTTTCTGGCACATATTACTAGCGTAATTTTTAAAAGTATTCCCAGTTACTCAGGAGATTCCCCCCTCCCCAAAAAATACAAAGGCTTTTGTAATGGAAATTGGCCCATGAACTTTGAGAATAGCGGAATTAGGAGAATTAAGGAGAGCATTTTTGTGAGACTACTGTGCGCGTCTACCGCACGTGTCGGAGCTAGGGACTTGCCGAGCACCGTGTGCGAGCCACGAAGGCTGCAAGCACACAACTAGCAGGCCTAGCGAGCTCACAGAGAGCAGGGGTGTGTCACTCACCTCCCTGCGCTTGTCGCCGTGAAGGATTCCTCGCCGCGAAGAAGAGGGAGCCGCCGCCGTACTGCGCTCAACCGCCTCGCCACCGCAGGTGCCGTCGCAATGCTCGATTACACACACACACTCTCTCCCTCAAGCACACACCACACACACACACCTGTGAGCACACAATGGAGATGGGGATGGAGATAGGGCAAGAGCACTTCTTCTATTGCACACTGAGAGAATGCGTCAATTTTAGGTTTAGGTGACTTTTATATGAGCTCGCCCCATTCACATTTGGGCGCCCATGCTTAGCCAACTAACCCTTGCGTGTTCCAGTTAGAGTGCGCCTCTCATCGGCGATCACTCTACCCTTTTCCTATTGGACTGACAAGCCCGGTGCCTGGCTCTCCTAAATAAATAATACGGCGTCCATCGTAGGCAATAGGGTGTCCGTGAGCCATGAGGGTTAACATGCCCCCCTTCCTGATGTAGATTGCGTCCTCGGAAGCTATTGAGTTGAAGCTTGTTATGTCCATGTTGTAGAGCATCTGGATTTGAATCTGCAAGGCAAAGTCGTTGTTTTAGCAAGCGGAATTATATGGCCATAAATCATGAGGGGAATGTAAAGTACATGTGGAAATGAGTAAATGCAAGATTTATGAAATGTTAGACTGCCATTAAGGACAAATGAATCGCACTTTGAGTAAATTAATTGATCAAGAGTTTTGGGCTTATGGGTGAGTTTATCAATTAGTTAGCTATGACTAAGGTTAAAACAACTACTCTAGTACTAGCTAAGCTAAGAAGATTATCTAAATGCAAGATTCCCTAATTGTGCTTTTCAGCTTTGATTAGCCAACTAGCTCTCACAACTGCAAACAAAAGCTTGAAATGTTAATTGTAAGCTCGATGGAAGTCTTTTAAATGTCATTCATTTTTTTTCTTTTTTTCTTTTTTACTTTGGTTCACAATCATTTGACGTGTGTGCTTATTTTGTATGTCCGGGGCTTTTTGCTTCTCAAAGAAAAGCGCCCACATTGGGAACCTGTAGGGCTCTAGTACCATAGACAATACATGTGAGTGAAGTACCAAATCAAGCCAGGATTTCTCTTCCAGCATTAGATTTTTCATTTGTGGCACTTATGTTTTTTGCTTCCATTTCCTTTGTATTCTCACTAGTGTTTTTGTTGTTTAAGTGAACAAGCTTCTCTATGCCTTAAACATTCCGAAGGTCTCAAATACTCAGATAATTTTATCACCTAGGCCTAGTGGTCAAGTAAATGAGTTAACCTAAAGTCACGGTCTCCTAATCTCAAGGCTCATCCATGAGATTAAACTCTAGTTCCATCAACTTAAGCAAAGACAAATTTATACATCTATAATGGCAGATAACAAACATAACTATTACACTCAAACAAACCATGAAAAATCATTATTAGCAATTATACATATCCACCAACATGAATCATGGAAAGTAGTACACCTGGAGGTATGGAGTTGCTCATTTCGTCGAAGCAGATGTCCTCAGCCATGTGGATGGAAATCCATATAAGTCCTACCTAACACATCCAAAAAACAAGCACTATACCTCTAGGGGACATGTCAGTGTGAAAAAATTAAAACTCCTAGGAAACAAATTCAAAACACAATCCAGACCCCTAACCTACCTATCTGTCATCCCTTTTAGAATCAAGGAAAGAGGATATTATATAAACCGGGTCCACCCTAAGGCTAGGCCTCTATCCTCATCATCTAGATAAACGAAATCATTTTCCGTGAGGCCATAGTCTTCCTTGGTCTCTATTATTTCTTCTTCATCATCCTCTTGCGCAAGCGTGTTAATCAAGAACCTCGCGATGCGTGGATACTCATCTTGTGCAAAAGAATAAGCATGTGCCACCGGAGAAACATTCGCTACTGGGTAGGGATCACTAGTTATCCATAGACGTATCAGCCATTCTAACTCCTCAAAATTTCGCTCACGCGCAAGTCTCTCTACCAAATCCCATTCGCAAGAAAGTTCAGGGTAGCAGATGTGAAACACTTGAGAAAAAGAAAAAGGGTACCTTTCATCAAAAATAGAAGCGCATGCCTTTGGTGAACTAGCCATCTCTGAGAATACAGATAGATTTGGTTAGGTCTTTAAAACATGAGTTGTTTTTGTGTGTTGCTTCATGTGACATGGTGAATTTAGACTTAAGTGTAGGATATGATAGGGTGCTCTCTCGTTGCTAGTCGCTCTTGCTCTTTTACTTTTTTTTTTTTTTTTTAAATCTTTTTTTGTTTGTTTGCTAGAACTAGTATAAGGCTTTATATATACATTCCCTAGGATTGGAGATTGAGAGGTCAGGGAGGAAGGTTGAGAGGGAAGCAAGTGAATGATGGATGTCAGCAAACACTCCCCCCTTCCTTGGGTAGATCATACCTTTTGGAATGATGTCGTCACCTTTTGAAACCAATTGTTCCAAGTTGTTATGGGTGAAGGCTTTAACCAATAGTTTTCGATCGCCCTATGCGTTTCATCTAGTTGCAAGTGTGGTAAGGTACTCTCCCATTATTTTATTTGCAACATCGTTGTAGGTGGTGAACTTACAACGGGAGGTGTAAACTCTTTCTTGCTTGTATGAATATGTACAATGGTAGGTGGAGGTTGTGTCGAAGCTTCTATTTCCGTATAGGAACTACATGAAGAACAAGAAGCTTCATTTGCTTTCCTTGTTCCTGAGCTAGGTGGAACAAATCATTCTTTCTTTGGTACCCAAACTAGCTGTGGAACAAGTGTGTCGCATTCTGTGATTTTTTCCTTTCCAAGATCTTCAATTTGTTTTGGAGCCACAGGATTGAGCTCACATTGGCCTGGTGACAAGTAAGAGCACAATTTACATTTTGGCACCCAGATTTGATCATTTCCTTCATAGTAGTCTTGGGCTTCCAATAGTTTTTTAGGAATCCAACGTAACATGCCTTTACATTTCTTGGGGCGAATGGGACGTCTCTTACCAGGCTGCTGTCTTTTAGCATTGGCTATGGTTGCTAAAGAAGCTTTAGGGACCCACTTGTATGTTTTATTTGTTATATTGGGATGGGTCTTGTGTGTCTATTTCAGCTACATCAGTTGAAGCTCTAGAGACTTGGGCTATGGGGACATATGGTTCAACCTCTTGGACATGCAATGTTTTGGGTTTTATTTCCTTAAGAGGCAATATCTTAGTGACTATGGCTTGCGTGGCAGGGCTAAGAGTTGGTTTTTGCGTTGTGACACCCCCACTCCCCCAATCAATAGTGCATTTGGTGGGTATCATCCACGTGCGTCCTAGGTTTATATTACCCTCCATAGTTCCAGTAGGCATGACCAAAAAGTCTTGAGCTACAACCCCGTTGTCATAACTGACAGAAGTGTGCCAGATTCCAAAAACCGTAGTTTTTTTCTTGTTGACACCCTTGACTTGGATAATACTCTCAGATAGAGGTGGCTTCCCTAACTGACACCACACCCCATATGATAGCAGATTATATTTAGCACCCGTGTCCAATAAGGCGTTATATAGCACTTTTCCATAGGCACTATTTAACTCAATAGGGTATCGTAGAGGCGTGTCAGAGTCTAGCCAATCATCCTCTGTTTCAACGTGGAATGCATGTGTAACTCCAAGGTTAGCCTCTCGCTGGCGTCTTATGCGTTGTTGGCGCTCTTTCACCTCAGCTTGAGCTTGTATCTTTTTCAATTATGTTCGAGCCTTGGCTGTCTTTTTCATATGGATGGCACGTAGCTCCTCTTGGCTTAAAGGATCATAGTATCTTTTAAATTTGCTCCCATTGAGGAATCCAATGGTTTCAACTCCATCAAGAGTCTCCACACGAATGGTTCCTTGTGGGGTGATCTCACATACTCTATATGGTCCTTTTCCCGCATATTTCAACTTTTTCTTTTCGTTACGCACTCCATACATAAGGACTTTATCACCAACATTGATATCTTTGTTCGTTAGATGACGGTCAAACCATTTCTTCCTCCTATCTTTCTCCACAAGTGCATTTTGCACAACTAATTTCCTCTCTTCATCTAGCCTTTCAAGGATATATAATCGCTCAACTAAAGGGTTACCATCCCAACCTTCTTGAGAAGCTACTCGAAGACTAGGAATGACAAACTCCCACGGCATAACCGCTTCTTGGCCATACACCATCTTAAATTGTGTGCAATTAATGGCAACTTTGTACGCAGTACAATAAGCCCATAAAGCTAAAGTTAACTTTAAATCCCAATATGTGCGATGAGCTTCCACCGTTTTGGTCAAGATAGAGATTAAGGTTTTATTGGTGCTCTCAGCTTGGCCATTTGCTTGCGGATAATAAGGTGTGGACTTATGGTGAGCTATCATGAAGTTAGTAGTGAGTTCTTTGATTACTCCATTTATAAAATGAGTACCATTGTCACTCACAATCTCAAAGGGACAACCAAATCTTGTAATAATGTTCTCAAAGAGAAACTTGGCAGTTGACCTCGCATCCGCCTTTTGTGTCGCCCTGGCTTCCGCCCCCTTTGTTACATAGTCAGTGGCAACGATAATATATCGAGATTGAGTGCTACAAGCTTCCGGACTAATTGGACCTACAAAGTCCAAACCCCATTTTTCAAATGGTTGAGTCACTTTAACAGGATGTAAGGGCATCCTATCCTTTCGTTGAGTGATCTTGTAACGTTGGCATTCATCACATCCTTTTGCAAAAAGTGATGCATTCTTAAATAAGGTTGGCCACCACTAGCCTGATTGCAACACCTTTCTAGTTGTTAGTCCCCCCGAGAAATGTCCTCCAGGTATACCCATGTGGGCTTCTTGCAGTATGTACAAATACTCATCCTCACGGGCACAACGTCTCAGAATATCGTCCTTCCCTAGCCTGTAGAGAGTTCCTGCAATGAGAGAGTAAGGTTCACATCTTTTAACAGTTTTCGAGCTATGTCCTTACGAAGCTCTTTGGGTGGAAAACCATTAATTAGAAAGTTCACAATCTTCTCACTCCATTCAGGTATGGTTTCGACTAGGAATAGAGAAGTATCGGGTAATTCATCATCGACTCCAGTAGGGGCTTCACCATTGGGTATGCGAAACAAATGATCCGCCATGACATGTCTTTTACCAGGTCTCACCACAATGGTAAAATCAAACTCAAGGAGAATTAGCAACCATCGTGTAATTCTTCCCGTGGAACAAGGTTTATTTACGAGATACAACAAGGCTTGATGATCAACATAGAAAACAAACTTGTTGGCCAGAAGGTAGTAGCGAAATTTCTTCACTGCATAAATCATACCTAACCCTTCTCGCTCTGTAATGGTGTAGTTTCTCTCGACATCATTCAATTGACGACTTGCAAAGCTGATGGGGTAGTCCAATTTATGTTCTCTTGGTTGAGCTAGAACACACCCAATAGCAAAGTTTGATGCATCAATATGCACATGGAAAATTACATTCCAATCGGGCACTCGTAGAATAGGAGCGCTAGTCAAGGTCTTTTTCAATGACTCATAAGCATAGTCACACTCCGCAGTCCAGTGGAACTCAATAAGAAGCTTGTACAAAGGACGAGCTATCTCGGCAAAGTTTAAAATAAACCGTCCGTAATAACCAACATGGCCCATGAATCTTTGAACTCCCTTATAGTTTGTAGGTGGTGGCAATTCAACAATGGCTTTAATTTTGCTCTCATATGTGGAAATCCCATTTTTGGACACTATATGCCCTAAAATGACTCCATGTTTAACCCAAAATTGGCATTTGAAAGGATTTAAGGAGATGTGATACAATCTGCACTTCTCAAACACTTTTCGTAAGCATGATAGATGTTCTTTCCAAGAGGAATAAACACAAAGGTCATCTAAGAAAGCTTCGCAAAACTCCCTCAAATATTCTCTAAAAGCAATGTTTATTAATCTTTGAAAGGTAGCAGGGGCATTGGTTAAGCCAAAGGCCATAACACGGAATGCAAACACTCCAAATTCGATTATAAAGGTTGTTTTAGCTTGGTCCTCTAGTGCAATTGTGATCTGATTGTAGCCATAGTACCCATCTAAAAAGCTATAAGCTTCCTTCCCTGCAACTCTTTCAAGCACATGTTCCGATTATGGCAAGGGGTAATGGTCCCTCCGAGTGGCGGCATTGACCTTCTTGAGATCTACGCACACTCTGAGTTTCTCATTCTTTTTTGGCACAATCACTATTGGAGACACCCATTCTGAGTGCTCAATAGGGTATATGAATCCGCATTCTATAAGCTTTTCAATCTCTTCTTGAACGATCTTTGCATATTTAGGATTCATTGGGTATGGTCGTTGTTGAACTGGTTTAGCCATGCTATTCATGGGGATTGTGTGCTGCACCACGAAGGTGGAACACCTTTCATATCATGATATGTCCAAGCAAATATATCCCTGAATTCCTTGAGAAGTTCTTTAAGTACACACTCCTCAGTCGCTGTCAGATCTTGGGCAATGAAGACAGGTTTAGACTCTTCTCGTGGGTCTGCTAACTCTATTTCTTTAACTGCGCTGGACCATCATAGACTCCATTGCTTTCATCGATAGGTTTTCTTTGGGCCTTTGTATACACAACCTTACGTTCCTCTGTGGTATAGGATTTGAAATGTTCAGGTGCAGGGTGTAAGTCTGTGGGGTCCTGTTGTTCTGTGGATTGTGATTTAACTTCTGATTCCTTTTGTTGTTGAGCTAACTCTCGATTTTGTCGTCTCCTTACGGTACGGCTCAACCTTGGCTTCTCTGTAGCCTCTAGTTGTGCGATGTCAATGGGTTGTGGACTACACCACATAACGCTTTGAAGGTATTCACCCTAGTTATCTACCAAATTTCGATGAGCATCACATGCCCCCATATAACTAAGCCATTCTGCGGTAGATTTCTTTTCATTTATTCTAGCACGCACATTTGCTCGATACCGTCGCCTCTTATATCTCTTACTCTTCTTGTTTAATTCTCGATTACGGTCGATTTTTAGTGAAGACTCTCTAGATGAATCACTACTTGTGTCTTCTGCTCCCTTGGATAGATTATCATCTAGGTTACCACTGGGCCCTGAATGGTTTATCTCCACATTTGCACTAAGATTTAACTCAGATTCTTCGTCCTCAGAGTCAATTTCAACTGATGATTCTGACCCCAAATCGTGTGGGCTATAGTCTTGTGAGGCGCTACTGGTTTCAATGCCAGTCAAACTTTCATCTTGTAGATCATCAGAAGCTATATGCATTGCTTCTAGCATGTTTAAGGGTACAAGTGGTGGTATTTCATCCCCCTCATGTGTTATCCGGGTCGTCCCCCTATTTCCCCAAGTGTCTATGGTTGCTGCTAGGTGGACCCAATCCACATTGTTCGACTCAGTCATCCCAGGTAGTACATCCATATAAGGAGAATCTTCCCCAACAGCAGTGTATGCTTTACACGTGTAACAATACTGCAATGGGGCCGAGTGAACTGTGGTGTCAGATATATGATCAATTATAAACATGTTTCCTAGAGGATGTGCTCGACCCGTCACAAGATCCACTCGAATGACAGAATCTTGGAACTGCAAGTAGACATGGTTTTTAGACCAGTCATACACCATTTTTGCTTCCCTCATGAAAGGACGTCCTAAGATCATCTCTGATGCCATAGTGTGTTTGGAGAAATCCATAACAATAAAGGTAATCCTTATTTTATGTCCAAAGACCTTGATCTTGAGATCTTCTAGCATCCCAATAGGTTTAACAATAGACCCATTGGCCATCTTCACTACTATGGTTGTGGTCGCAAGGTGAGGTCTTCCCATAGTTTCCTAGCAATTTTTAGTCACAATGTTAACCCCAGCGCCACCATCAAGGATTCCCTTCACAATTAATCCCTTAGTAGTGATTGGTATGGTCGCATTGGATTCATCACCCTCAAAGTATTGTCCCAACTTGTTAACAGGTATTTCTATAACAAGGTTCTTATCTAGGTTGAGTTGTGGATCTAAGTGTTCCTCCTCTATTGGCATCTCCCCAGCTCCATCCATCCGTGAAAATTGTGGTAGCCCAAACTTCAGTTCTCCATTGAGGAAGGCTCGAAGAGCTGAGACTAACTCGGGGTCTTTATATAGTTTGGACATGATGGTGGTTCTAACTTATGAAGACATGAAATCCATCAATTTGGCAATGTTTAACGGCACCTTTTGGCCTTGAGTCCCTTGACGTGGGGAAGATGGGATCTCCATTTCTTCGATAGAATCAGGTAGTCCCTCTGTAAACATTCTTTCCATCAAGAAGTGAGTACGCCCACTTTCCCATGACTTTAAGTCACTTTCTTCTTGGATGACACTAGGTATGTCCAAGGGTCTATGGACTTGGTGAGGTTGTTGTTGCATAGGGAACACGGTGTCTGTAATTTGGATCTTCCTAGGTGTTGGTTCTAAATCCCTTTGGGTATCTTCTACCAAACTCCTTAATTGCTTGACTCACTCAATCTCCTCTGTAGGGTTTGGGTAAGTTCCTATCTTCTTTTTCGATCCTGGCCATTGTGGCTCATGAAGATCTTCCTTGTTGGTTTCTATGTTAGTGGTCGTTTTAGTCTCCATGGTTTCACCTGAATCAGAATCTTCTTCAGCATCGTTCATATATACGGGGTCATCACCAGTCCCTATGTTGGTCTTTGAACTGGGGTCTGACTTCGCTGCTTTTTGCGATCTCTTTCTTCGTGTTTTCTTCTTTTTCTGAGATTGGGCAATTGATGCCGTGTCTCTTTCCTCAAGAATATAATTTTGTTTTTGGAGCATCGATCGTGTGAGTACGTTTACTGGTACCACGGGTGTACTTGGTGATGGCTCCTCGGTAACTTCAATCAAGTTTAATGGCGTGATCTTCGGTGCATTTGGATTATTTGGACATTGGGCAATCAAATGATCTATGCCACATCGATTACACATGAGTGTTGGCATTGTAGACGTACTCGCTTGATTGGTTTGCATTAATGTGGCATTCTTTTGTAGCCTAATAGGACACTCGGCTACACGATGTGGACCTCTACACTCATAGCATTGAAGAGGTGGTCTCTTGACAGTGTAATTGATATTTTGGCCTCTTGTAGCAAGAGCATCTACTTGATATACAGGTTTGACCTGTCCCCAATAGTCCTCCATGTAGTATTGTGGAATTTCTTCAAGCACATCCATCCCATAGGCAATATTAGGATCTATATCTTCCTCACAGCCTTCCAAACAAGCAATAGATGACTCACAACCCACTTGATTCACATAAGTGATTCTCGGATGTGGTGGTTGCAGTCCTAGCACTAGAGGTGGTAAGTGTGTTGTTTGGACAACATTTTGGGCCCTAGGGACCATGTGTTGTGTTGTTTGTTCAAGAGGTGGGGCTGGCATCAATGCAGGCACTCGAGGTGTGTCTGTCCATGCTAAGGTTGGTCTATTGGCCATCGCACGCTTAAATACTATGCAATCCTTAGCTTGATGAGCATACCTTCCACAGGCATTGCAATTCCCATTGAATTTTACTCTAAAAGTAGGGCACTCACTGGTACTATGCGGTCCATAGCATACTGAGCACCATTGTTGCTCCCTTCTTGGATACATATGATTATTTTGCGGAGCACGATTGTCTCTAAGACTCTCTTGAATAGCCTTGGTGAGATCTGCTAAAGTCATCTCAGATATCTTTGGCTCCTTAGCAATAGGCTTTAGGGTCATTGGCTAATGCCCTGATGCTTGCGAGCTAATAGATTTAGGCTCAACAGACACTCTTTCTCCTTGAATCATTAAATTATCCTCCAATTGGATCGCACTCGTGGTGACTGCTTCCCAAGTGGTGATACCTCTAATGACTAGGCCATTGTAGATATCCTCATGTCGTAATCCCCTAATGAATCTATCAAGCAATTGATTATTATTGAAGCGCTCATTTGGATTACAACGAGAATTCAAATGCTTTAAGCGACTAATAAAGTCTCTCACCGACTCTCCTTCCTCTCGTTCGGCTTTTTGGAGCTGAGAGGCTACACCCCAAAGCACTCCCTCTCGTATGTATTCTTTTAAGAACAGTCTCCTAAGAGTAGGGTAAATCGTTTTTTCTTCCACCCTTAGGGTTCTATACCAATCCCCAGCCTTTCCACTTAAGGTTAGGCTTAAAGCATTGCTCTTATGTAGGTCGTTGTGTTCTCCTAGAGAATCGCATATTTGTTCAAACACTTTGATATGCTTTCTCACATCCCCGTCTACACTAAATTTTTGTGTGAGCTTGGCTATTTGTACTGCCTTACTTCTAGGCTCTCTATCAGGCGTGTTACGCATATTCTTAGCAAATAGATCGACCAATAGCTTGAGCAAATGTTGCCAAGTCACCTAAGTGAGCAGACACCGTGGGTGAAGGCGCTCCAGAGACTACATGTGGAGTAGGTATTGGCATTGGGCTTGGCGCATAGGAAGCCCTTGGGTTACACGTTGGGTACGATGTTGTGCCATGTGGTGGTCCATAGTTCGTATGAGTGGCCCTAGGCATAGCAGACGTCGGATGTGACATGCTAATGCTAGCCGGTATAGTCCCATGGAAATAAGAACTTGTGTATTGTGGTTGTGGAGCATAGGTAGTTGAAAAAATGGGAGGGGTAGGGATTACATGAGTACGTGGACCCATAGGTGCATACGATTGGTACGCACTTGTAGGTACTATTGCAGGCATTGAGCTACCATGTAGCGGTGCTTTACTAACAAACGAGGTCCATGGTGTGTTTCTTGGCATGCCCATCATTGGGGTAGGCATGGTATCCGTGGTGTCATCCAGGGAAAGATGAGCTAGACTTGGAAAAGTAAAGCTATCACTTGTGGGCTCAGATTGCATTGAGACCCCTGGCGAAACAACATATGGGGGATCAATGGGACTCATTGGGGGAGTCTCCATTTGTGATAGAGTGGGTTGTTTCCCTTTGCCCGTGTCTAAAAATCGCATAGGACCCGTCGAAGGTATGTTCATTCTTCGATTTTGCCTCTTGGACTGGATAATCCTATGGATGACATTGCAGATCATGTGTTGTTGTTCCTCTAGACTAGTGGCACTAGATGTGGATTGTACAACTTCTAACCAACCCACATGGTATGTGTAGCCCATGTATAGGTCGGTCAAAGTCTCCGTGTGTAGGTCATATTCCCAATTTTCATTGAGAAATACCCCGTCCAAACTTGGTGTACTAGAGGGTTGCCAGGAGGTGGATGCAATGTTGCTTCCCGTGTTTTGACTTTTAGTCACCGCTACCTTAGAGGCGACTTTGGAAGGTGGTAGCTCGGTAGGGCCCTCATTAAATGAGGTAGGTAGAATGTCCACGTGGACACTCTGAGGGAGTGTGGGGTCTAAAGAAGATGTGAATGGTGATTCTACTTCCCCACCCCCTTCGTTTACTTCACTAGCCGCAGGTTCAAAGCGCGTAGCTCTACTAAAAGTTTCCATCAAACGGCTAAAAACACTAGTTCCAGGTTGTTGGGCCCAGCTAGGTACGGTTTCATTTGTTCCCCCGGGGCTTTGTGTAAGATGCTCTTCCATAATATCGTAGTCAGAGGAAGAGTCGCTAGCCGCTATATTTGGGTCTTGGGTTGCACTACCTTGGGTCCCCGCCAAGGGCGTAGACCCTAGCGTGGAAGGATAGTGGGTACCCCCGTAAATCGAAGCACTAGCTAGTTGTTCGAACTCTAGCACACGACCAGAGCGTAGATACATGTGCTTTGGGTGCCCTACAAGTGTCGGCAAGTACCCTCAAAGGTTACTTGCTTTGTTTTGTGGGTGTTTTGCACCTCGTTTTCTACTTGATTTTTTCTTGTTTTTGATGTTTTTTGAGGTTCGAAAAACGGATTGGGACGTGTGATAGCTCGAAACAAGCGTATCGCTTAGGAGATCTAGGCGCACTTTAGAGAACATTGTTTGACTATCGGAAGCTCCCAAAGTCCCTAAAACAGTCAATTTCTCTTAGTTTCTACTTGGGCACATGGCTTAAAATAGAAAGTTGAAGGGTGACTTGTGGAGGGAAAGGTGAAGGCTTTGCCCCACATGCTTTCTCCTTTCACTTGAGCACTAGCCTATATATAGTGAATAGCATTTACCTTATATCATAAGATCAAGCCCAAGCCCAAGCTCAAGCTCAAGCTCATCAAATGATCCCGATCTATCTTTTTGGGACAAACTTACAACTAATTTTTGTGTGGAAATAAATATTCCCCTCACAAGAGAGCCTTGCGCATGAAATCTCACCCAATTTTTTTATTTTGTTTTTTTTTTCAATAATTGATTTTTTTTTCTGTTTTTTGAAGATAATGTTGACGAAAACGTGCTGATCTGTGGGCTGTGAAACTGCTGCGCACTGAACTGAACTAAGTGTGGATAACAGGATCGTGCAAACCAGATCTGAGCCGTTTCGACTGTGCAGAACACAAACTGAACTAGATGTACCGAAAACGAACTGAATTGACTGTGCTGAACCGAACTGTAAGCAGAAATCGAAATGTACAAACTTGCTGTGAGCTCAAACAGAACTGTGTGAGCTGCAGCAGAACTGTAATAGGCTCTACAAATGAACAGACCTTTCGTACACTAACCCACAACACAAAACTCTTGCAAATCTACACTAGATCTGCACACACAGTCACCAGGCTTCTCTTTCTTCCTTCCTACTTAAGCTTAGTGGCTCCACGGGGCAGCACAGAGTGCTTCCCGGAGCTTGGTGCAGGGCAACTCCCCAGCAGCGGCGCCAAAAATGTGCGCGTCTGCCGCACGTGTCGGAGCTAGGGACTTGCCGAGCACCGTGTGCGAGCGACGAAGGCTGCAAGCACACAACTAGTAGGCCTAGCAAGCTCACAGAGAGCAGGGGTGTGTCACTCACCTCCCTGCGCTTGTCGCCGTGAAGGATTCCTCACCACGAGGAAGAGGGAGCCGCCGCCGTACTGCGCTCAACCGCCTCGCCGCCATAGGTGCCATCACAATGCTCGATCACACACACACACACACACACACTCTCCCTCTCTCCCTCAAGCACACACCACACACATACACACACACACACACACCTGTGAGCACACAATGGAGATGGGGATGGAGATAGGGCAAGAGCACTTCTTCTATTGCACACTGAGAGAATGCGTCAATTGTAGGTTTAGGTGACTTTTATATGAGCTCGCCCCATTCACATTTGGGCAACCATGCTTAGCCAACTAACCCTTGCGTGTTCCAGTTAGAGTGCGCCTCTTATCGGCGATCACTCTACCTTTTCCTATTGGACCGACATGCCCGGTGCCTGACTCTACTAAATAAATAATACGGCGTCCTTCGTAGGCGATAAGTGAGCCGCGTGGGTTAACAACTACTTTGAGAACATAGAGGGTAGACTTAATTAGAGGTAGAAACATAACCATTATGCTTAATTAACTTGGTATGAACAATACTTTTGCGAGAGAGAGAGAGAGAGAGAGAGAGAGAGAGAGAGAGAGAGAGAGAGAGAGAGAGAGAGAGAATTAGAGAACTTGACAATAGTTGAGGACCGGATTTATGTGGAGTTGGTCCCCCCTCCAATAGGCTTTTGTATTATAGATTCTCCTATAAAGAGAGACTTGGTATAATACAATCTTTATGTTCCTTGTGAACTTGGTGATCCTATGAAGATGGAAAGCTTCATGCGTCACGAGCATAACATAAACTTTGTAAAAGCATTAGCCATCCCCCGGCCTCAGTCCCAAGGCCTCAAATACCTTCGAAGGTGGAGAGAGCTAGCGGGGGAAGAGAAAGAAGAATCATTCATAGGAGAAAGAAATAGTTCCTCACTTATCACTACTCTTCTTGCTTAGCATAGCATAATAGCATAGTAATGAAGATGGAGAATGTGGGAAGCTTAAGCATTGAAGCATAGCTCTTGGTTGGATTTGCATTCCATAGCCAAGAGTGTTGGTGTAGGCTCTCAACTTCTCAACAAGCTTGGAGAAGGAGATGGAGTTCTTGCATTTTCACCAAGTGAGATGTTTAAAAAATGAGTGTGTGAGAGGTGTATACCCCCAAGCACACCCCTTTCTTGTTTTGGGTAACCCCTCCTTTTGCCTCAAGCTTGAAGCTCATCGGACCCCTCTCATCCTAGCCAATCACATGCATAATGCATTTCAAGGAACATGGGTAGCATTAGGACAAGTGTCCTCCTTACCTCTTTGAGAGAGAGAACTTGAAAATATCTAGATATTTGTTGAATTGAACTAGAAGCTCATTGGACCCCTCTTTAGCCTAGCCAATAGGATTCAAGCACACCATGTGACTAAGCATAGGGAGAGCCTGACATGTGTCCATGTGCCCCTTGAGAAAGGGGGTGCCCTTTGGGTGAGTGGGAGGTTAAGTCAAAGATTCCCCGAACTTTGGGGCTTTCCCCCTCCTTTGTAAGGTCTCTTTTTTACTCAAGCACCTTACCCCCCATGCATGGGAAGCTTCTCAAGCACCTTCCTCGTCAAGCATGACAAGCACCTCAAGCACCTTAGTCAACAAGTATGACAAGCACCTCAAGCATCTTAGTCAGCAAGCACGATAAGCACCTCAAGCACCTTAGTCAGCAAGCACGACGAGCACCTCAAGCTTGGGTTAGGTTCCCACCTCAAGCTCAATCCTAGCTTGCATAAGGAATTTTAACACTAACCATTGGAGGTCTTTAATGAAGCTAACCCTAAGGTCTTTTAAGCTCCATTAGATGCATGTTGCTCTTTAATAGACTATCTCCTTTTGGACCCCTATTGAGATTTAACGATCTCTCCTCTAGGTCCCCTTATGAGATAAGTCTAGAAGCACTTATTGCACGTTGCTCTTTGATAGACCGTCTCCTTTTGGACCCTATTGAGATGCAACCATCTCTCCTCTTGGTTCCCTGCTAAGATAAGTCTAGGAGAACTTATCACACATTGCTCTTTGGTAGACAATCTCCTTTTGGACCCCTATTGAGATGTAATCATCTCTCCTTTTGGTCCCCTACTGAGATAGGTCTAGAAGCACATGTCTCTATTCTAACTCTTGTTCCCGTTTATTCTCCCACATTAAATGATCGCTTTAATATGAGACAATCATTTGGGTTAGCTAGATATTAGATTTTATGATATCTTTCACCACCACTATTAGACCGCCTATGCTCCGGTCCCCATCATTGCCTCTGCCATCTGACTTTGCCTCCTTTATCACCTCTCTATCGTCCCTCTAAGTCGGATGGACATCCTCTTGTTGTTGCGGTTTGATATTGTGGCAATGTATGTGTGTGTGTAGCTGTTTTAACTTATATAATAAGACATAAATGAACTTTTACATTCAAAAGACAGGTGGCTTCAAAGAAAAGGTAAATATTAGTACAAAAACAACCGAGTCTTAGAATTATCTTTGTACATGGCATATGAGAATGAAGCCACATTCTAGTGTAGAATGATATTGATCCAATAAAAAATTACTTCCCAAGTGGTAGAAGCAAGTGTACAATTAGACAGACGATAACTTTAAGCCCAAAAAAAATCCAAGAAAGGATAGAGTCCTCACTTGTATTCATCCAAATAAGACAACAAATTTGTTAGCCTTGGATGTGTATTACAAGTGTTAATGGACTATATCAGTTGTTATCCATGTTTAACTTACAACCCTTTTTAACTTAAAACCAATGTCCAAAGTGTTCATGTCTTTCAGTTCTTTAGTTTTTTTTAAAATAAATATTATCTCATTTATTGGCAGTAATTATATGTATGGTTTCTATATAGCCCAATGTTTTATAAGACCTTAAATAGATATTTAACATATATATCATTTTGACCAAAAGGGCATTGCCCCTTTTGATCCAAGTGTCCTATTTTAACCCATAGGTTAGTTTATCAAATATTGTTTTGTCATATTGTCAGGCCCAAAATCCTAAGTACCATAAAGCATAAAGTAACCTAATTAACAACATGAGATATGTACCAAAAAATCCCCTTTTTTAAGAAAGCATCAATTTTGTCTTAAGTAAAAATCAAAACTTGCAGGCCCACATGGGCATATCTAAATCAACGTACCTTCTTCTGTATGTGTTGTGATAGAGAGAGAAATCTGCTAAACCTATCCTAGCTTAAAGTAATTTTCACATTAGTAAATGACCTTTAAAAATGGCATTTTTTAAGCGGCAGAATAGTCGGTTATGAACCTGGTATCAATGTTCTATCAAACCATATTCCCACAGCTTATTTCACATAATATTCGTCCTTCGGGGCCAACTTTACCATTACTAGTGTCAAAGGAAAAAACCAAAACTATAAGCTGCGTAGTATCAAGACAGACCAGTCACGGCAATATCCAATACCAAAAGATCTCCTTTATTTTACTGATCAACCATGGCATTACCTAGCCCCAGGATTATGTTATGCAAGGGTATCTAGCGGCCTCAACCATAAGGCAATACAAAAATTTACCCATTGTTTTTGGGTCATAACCCACATTAATAAAAAAAACTTCCTACCATAAATAGATGGATTACAAGGCCATTGATCCCCTCAATGAACATCACTAGTTTTATCAGAAAAAACAAATACTGCAAGCCATATTTTTACTAACCATCGTACAAATACTCAGTTCCTTCATAGTATGCAGTCGCGATATAATATCCAAAAAAACAACCCAGTCGGTAACTGCTTGGATAGCAGAAAATAACCCATCCTAGTTCATGCACAATATGCGATTGCGGTATAGTATCCAAAAAAAACACCTTCGTACAATCAATCAATTCATGCATAGTATGTATTCCCAACATAATATCCCCAAAGAAAACCAATTAAAAGCCAGTCGATAACTACGCGATTATCAAAAAATAACCCAAACTCATCATAGTAGTAGGACCGACCTGAGATGGTAGTTCAACAACCTCCATAGCATCCTAGTATCAAAGCCCTCACACCTCACTTGACATACACACACAGAGAAAGAACAGACTAAGTGAGGGGCTCAAAGCACCCTCACCTTTTATAGGCCATTTGATTCGCTCAAAGTGAGAAGACACCCCACGATCTGAGTCTTTAGTGGCTGTAGGTTCCCAAGCCGCCTCATGGCCTATCCTGATCGCGTACTGGGGGTTGAGAGGGAGAGAGATTGCATGTAGGTGTACGCAGTAGGTTGCGGTGTATAGTAGTATAGTCAAGCGGAATAGAGAGAGCGAGGGTGTGAAATGTTAGGATAGTAATGAAGGCAACGTTTTATGCATAATAGGCATAGGGGTGGATACCCATGTGAGGATAGAAAGGAGAGGTATATCCGCTAAAATAAACCATACTATATTTTTAGAAAATTAGACTAAGGTAAATAGTAACCTTTGCAAGGAGTTAATTTTTTTTAATATTTTGATTGCTGTATAAGTATACATGTGTGTGTGTGTGTGTGTGTGTGTGTGTGAGAGAGAGAGAGAGAGAGAGAGAGAGAGAGAGAGAGAGAGAGAGAGAGAGAGAGAGAGAGAGAGATTTGTTATCGCAGCAAGCCTTTCCCTTGTGTCTCCTCCCATATTTTCTCACCCTCTTGCATGTTTTGTGTGTTCTCGCCCTCCCTTGCCCTGTTCCTTTGCAACACCTTGCGTCCCCCACCGCTCCCCCCCCGCGGGGCCCTCTACCTCCACTTGCACCCACCCTCCCTCATGCCTGCAAGAAGCCTGTTTGTAGTGCAGACATGACACACACACACACACACACAGAGAGAGAGAGAGAGAGAGAGAGAGAGAGAGAGAGAGAGAGAGAGAGAGAGAGAGAGAGAGAGAGAGAGAGAGAGAGAGAGAGAGAGAGAGAGAGAGAGAGAGTGTACCCTATCCCACCCCACGCTCATGCTTCAGTTGTTGGCTGCACCTTGCGAGCTCTTTGGTTTTGATCAAGATCCTTCATGGCAAGATCTTAGCAAGCAAAGGTGCTTTTTGGCTCAACTATGGCGAGTCAATACAAAAGCAAAGGTGGTTTTTGGCTCAACTATGGCGAGTCACTACGAAATCTGAGAGAGAGAGAGAGAGAGAGAGAGAGAGAGAGAGAGAGAGAGAGAGAGAGAGAGAGAGAGAGAGAGAAAGAGAGAGAGAGAGAGAGAGAGAGAGAGAGAGACTCCTCCCTTGCAGCCCCCCTCAACTGAGCCTCGATTTCACCTCTCCCCATACATATCAACCAAAACACAACCAAGAAGGTCATGCAATCTCTCACCCACGTCAACGGCTTGCAATAGATCTTCAAGGTGAAAGGATAGGTATTACATCTCAGGAAGGCCTTCCTTGTGCATCTGCATTTGCCGCTCTGTGGACACAAAATGGTGACACTTACATGATATTCGTCAACCATGAATACTGATCACTGGCCTTCTCTTCATCTCTCGTGAAAACAAAACTCTATGGAGGAAAAGAATTGTGTATATACACAGTGGCTACCCCACTACTGTATTAAACAATGAGAGGGACACAAAGAGAATCTCGTTAGATTCCTCTCCCCCCATCTTTTTCCAAAATCATTACTACGTACTTTAGACTCATTCAAATTTGATATTATCTGGTTGTAGACTGGGGTTTCCTTACATGAAGGTTCACAACCACGCCTTGTTGAAATACCATACAAGAAGGTATTTACATGAAAGATCTTTGGGAGTTCTACAACATGAGATGGTTCACAGATGATAAGCTAGCAACTATGTTTCTCGTCATCTACATAGTGTGAGGGCAAGGGCCCTGGCACTACCTAGTGGGAATCAGCATAGGGACTCTTCTATTCTTAGGGGATGGTTGGGTGGAGCATCAGTTCTCACACTGTCTCACACAAGCATCATAGTAAGGTGTTGCAATTATTTTTTGTGGTGCTTTTTGCATGCATGCACAAAGTCCATGGAGAAAATGAAGAAGAATAAGGTCTCGACTCTGTGCCAACATGGGTACAAAGTACTACCAACCTTAGCACATATATTGCCTTGCGGCTTCACGTGCACCAAATAGCATGAGGTTGCCCTCTATGGACTCGCGTTGGTCAGAGGGGTAACTCTTGTTTCTAGAGGAGTTAGAGCCAGGCATTGCACTCATAGTTCTCTCTCTCTCTCTCTCTCTCTCTCTCTCTCTCTCTCTCTCTCTCTCTCTCTCTCTCTCTCTCTCTCTCTCTCTCCAACTCTTTCTCCAAAAGCCTGCATCGCTGCCCATCATCGCCCACCTTGGTGGCTTTGAGTTCATACTCAAAGCCCACCACACGTTGATTTTTTTGGTCTTTTGGTGGTCAAGAACGGTTTTCCATCCCCCCCCCGAGTTGTAGCAAAATCAATTGAACCTCAACACTTTGACACAGAGTTTTGGTTTTAGCAAGCTCTTGAGGCTCTCCAGATTGTAATTCAGACATCTCTCAAAGCTACTTTGGGGCATCAAAGCTCAAGGCTTCACCTTTGTAGCTAGCAAGATAGTTCGACATCAAAATTTTCCTCAACAAGGTATTTCAGCATAAAGAATTGATTCAGCAAGGCCAATTGAATTTCATAGCTTGCTTTTCCCACATTGGCAAGAAATCCAATAGCTCTGCATAGCCTCAAAAACCTTAGCGTGTGTTGAGATGTCAAGCTCAACATGTACGTTTGCCGGATGACTACCACTGATAGTCATCATCCGTGTGACACGCCTTGGTAGATACACATATCTTCACCAGTGATACTACAATTGTACTACACCGAGCTAGTCTACCTACCAGAGTGATGGCACACTTATTGTTGGGGGAAGAGGGGGAGATCGACTGCTTAAGCTATTCAACACATGCTCCCAAACATCACCATCAACCTGTCCACCTCTTTTCCCAATTTCCAAGCGCACACACACACACACACACACACACACACCTAGACTATCACACACACACACACACACACACACACACACACACACACACACACACACACACACACACACAGAACATAGAATTGACATAGACATGCTTGTAAGAAAGTGTAAGAGATGGAGACTAGATTAGAGAGTACACAACAAATAGAACATAGCATAAGAGAGTAGAGACGAGAATCTGCAAGAGAAAGGCCAAAATCTAGCTCCAAACTCCACGGCACCTCTCTTGTGGAGTTGGTATTTAATATATTATGTTTGAGTTTAAGGTGCCAAAAATTGAGCCCCTTTTTTTACAACCACTTCACTTTTGTAAATGAGTGAAGCTCATTAGTTCTTGCATGACCCATAAGGGGAGTTCCCACTAGAATTATTTACAGAGCCATAGTGGCTTATTGAAATGAGATTCTAAAATATTGTGCAAATATAAAATGGCCAAGAGTAATTGCTGGCACCTCTTCATCAACTCCCTGCATTCCACTCTACAAAATCATCATCAACTCAATTAGAAAATAAATAGACATCACATAATTAACCATTACGTCAGCTATCTCAATTGCAGCTAACCACTACAACAGGAGGGTGCCCAGTCTCGTAACATCCCTCCGACCAAGGATAGCAACTGTCCTCAGTTGCTCAACAGAGAAATCAACTGGACCGTGAGTGATGGAAAGTGTGGAGAAGGTCGAGAAAGTTGCGAAAAAACTTTTCAGGCATCCATTTGGCATCCTCTCTAGGGTGGCCCTTGAAAGTCAAAAGGTAACGGTTATAAACCATGCCAGTGCGTGTAGTGGTGGTCTTGTGATCAACTATTTTGTCAGGGATGAGCTGCTCTTCTTGGTCTACAAGTGAAGGTGGGTCTTCATAAATGTGGTGTGTAGGTAGGGGTCCTCTGAATGGGCGTAAAAGACTAATGTGAAAGGCATTGTGAATGTGCCAATGTGCAGGTAGGTCTAAACGAAAAGAAACATCATTAATGATAGCTAAAATTTTAAAAGGTCGATAAAAACGAGGAGAAAGCTTAACAAAGACATTGGTATCAACACTTTTGATCCTTCGTTTTTCAATGCGAAGTAAAACATGATCACCTTCTTTGAATTGGTGTGCCTTGCGGTGCTTCTTAGCATGCTTGGTGTAAAGTTCTTGTGAGTGTTTAATGGTAGAATGCACACTTGCATAAATATCATGAAAGTCAGTAGTGAAATCATCAGTGGTGGGGCAGGCACAACATTAGAAAGACGTGAAGCAGGAGTAGGAAGAGAGTGACCATATACAACTTCAAAGATTTACCCGTGGTAGTGTGAGTGGTGTTGCTGTATGTAAATTGTAGAATATACAGGTAATCATCCCATTTCTTAGGTTGAGAAGAAACATAAGCCTTTAACAAGTCAATAATAGTGCGGTTGGTGACTTCTGTTTGACCATTATTTTTAGGATGAAATGAAGAAGTGAAGTCAAGTGTAGTGCCAAGATTTTCAAACACAGTAGTACAAAAAGCACTACATCTCGATAAGAAATAATGACTATAGGCAAACCATGATGTGGGAAAACAGTTTTAAGAAACAAAAGTGCAGCTTGATGTGCTGTGAGTGTTTTCTTACAAGGAATGAAATACGCTTGTTTCGAAAAACGGTCAATAATAGTCCAAATCATGTCATGTTTGTGCACTGTGAGTGGGAAACCAGTAACAAAATCCATTGAAATGTGTTCCAAGGTCTTTCAGGAATGGGGAGAGGATGTAAAAGTCCTAAGTTCTTACCTAGCTGCTTTGATTTTTTGACAGATCAAACAAGTTTAAACATACTGTTTAACATCCATTCTCATAGTAGGCCAATAGAAATCATGACATAAATTTTGAAAAGTTATAGCAAATCCTCTATGTCCAGCATAGGGTGGTTTGTGCAATTCTTCAATAATTAATATACGAAAAGGTTTACTCACATACAATTTTTGTTTGAAATAAAGGAAGTTTTCTTGAATAGTGTATTTGAGAAATGTGCACACAAAATTATCAAGCATATGCAACCATGTCGTTTTGAAGTCATCATCATGTGCATAAGTGTCAGGCATAGTGTCAAATGAAGTTCCCGTAATGGTTGATAGATGATTAAGTGAGGGTTTTCTACTCAAAGCATCAGCTACAACGTTTTCTTTAACAGGTTGGTATTGAATGTTGGGCTGAAAACTTTGAATAAATGCGGCCCACTTAATATGTCTATCATCTATTAAGGGCTGAGAAAGTAAATATTTGATACTTTGTTGATCAATTTTTATGATCAAATCAGTACCCATTACATAGTGTTTCCAATTTTTCTATGCATGTACCACAACAATCAACTCTTTATCATAAGTATTGAACCTTAGTAAATATTTGATACTTTGTTGATCAGTTTTTTATGATCAAATCAGTACCCATTACATAGTGTTTCCAATTTTTCTATGCATGTACCATAACAATCAACTCTTTATCATAAGTACTGAACCTTAGTTCAGAAGGTTTGAAGTTACGGCTTTCAAAAGCAATTGGATGGTTATCTTGCATAAGGACTGCACCGATACCTTTTCCATTAGCATCAGTGACTACCACAAAGAATGGTCTTTCAAAATCAGGCAATTGCAATACAGGTGCATTAGTCAAAGCATGTTTAAGTGCATTAAATGAGCTTTCTTGTAAATCAGTCCATTCATAAGGTGTGTTTTTCTTCAATAAGAGAGTGAAATAATGTGACTTGTAAGCAAAATTACAAACAAATTTCCTGTAATAGCTACAAAGACCAATAAAAGAACGTAGCTCATGCAAGTTTTTAGCTCTAGGCCATGACTGAATGGATTCAATTTTCTTGGGGTCTACATGTATTCTTGGAAAAATGAACTCTTTTCAGGATTCAAATACAAGTGATTTTGTGCAAGCAGATCAAATACACGTGTTAAATT
This sequence comes from Adiantum capillus-veneris, assembly GCF_014529385.1. Taxonomy (NCBI): domain Eukaryota; kingdom Viridiplantae; phylum Streptophyta; class Polypodiopsida; order Polypodiales; family Pteridaceae; genus Adiantum; species Adiantum capillus-veneris. The sequence continues at coordinate 96,120,010 of NC_140938.1, read as the reverse complement.
TTGTTTATCCTCTTCTTCAGATTTACTGAATACCAGAATGTCATCAAAATACAATCACAAAATCTTGATGGTCAATGAAATTTCTATTCATCATGCGTGTGAAGGTGGCTGGTTCATTTGTCAAACCAAATGGCATGACAAGGAATTCATAGTGTTTAGTTTGTGTTCTAAAAGCAATTTTGTAGACATCATGTTCAAACATTTTGACTTGATGATACCCTGATTTAAGGTCAATTTTTGCTAAAGATGTTTGCCCCTTTTAGTTTGTCTAATAGATAATCCACTCTAGGAATAGAAAACCTATTCTTAACGGTGATCTTGTTTAAAGCCCTGTAGTCGATACACATACGAAAGGTTCCATTTTTCTTCTTGACAAGAAGTACTGGAGCTCCGTATCGTGAACAACTAGGTCAGATTAGGCCTCGGTCAAGTAAATCAGTGATTTGAGTTTGTATCTCCATGTGTGCAGTTGGATTTACACGATAAGGTGCTCTACAAGGAGGTTCACTACCCGTTATAATGTCAATTTTGTGGTCTTCTGGGCGTGATAGTGGAATTCCAAGTGGCAGATCATGCATGAAACAATCTTAACCTGTGAGAGAAATTCATCGTGTGTGGAGTTACCTTAAGTTTCAGTTTCAGCAGAAATTTGATTTACCAATACTAGATATGTTTTTCCCTGTTTTCGAATTGATCTTTTGGCTTGAGTGTGAGAGAGGAGTGAAATTTTTTGATGTGCTAGTGTTGCTTGGATGGAGAAATTTTTATTATTATGAGTGAGAGACATTGTACGTGTTTTATAATTAATCAACGGGTCAAATTCATGACGAAATGGCATTCCCAAAGTCATATCAAGACCATGCAAGGGTGCTACCAAAAATGTTCATGCTTGTGTAAATTCACCAATGCAAACTTCAACAGTGACTTGGGTTTTACAATTAAAATGTTGATTATTAAAAACAGTTTTGACTTTGTGAGGTGATGAGATTTCAGAGAGAGATAGTTGCTGTGCCAAACGTGTCGAAATGAAATCATGGCTACTACCATCATCTAACAAAATGGTGACACTTTCACCCTGTACAGTGCCTTGCAATTTAAACAAAGTGTGAGGAGATATATGAGTACCTGAGGATGGGTTGTCATCGTTATCATAATCAGGATCATATCCCTCACTGTAGTTAGCTTCCACTTCATTGTCGTCAGGAGTAGCATCTTCGATGAGGTTAAGTGTAGGGAGCTCCGTTGGGGCGGTTGTTGTTGAAGGGTTTTTGACTTGAATTTCTATTGACTCCATTGGAGTGGCCATTGGATTGACCATTGCACTTAGCAAGACCATTTGGGCACTTATCTGCATAGTGACCATACTGAAAGCATTTAAAACACTTCACCTTTTTGTTACCATTAGAATTTGGAGTAGAACGGTGGTTGAAAGAATTTTGGTTGCCTCATTGCTGCGTGTTGTTGTTGTTGCTGCTTGTATGAGGTTGAGCAATTGTAGGAGAATTGTCAAATCTATGTCTTTTGAAAAAAGTACGGCTTTGGTGTTTGTTTCTGTCAAAGTTAGTAGAGAAAGGAGGTCTCTTGTTACGGTTAGTGTTAGCAGGTTGATCAGTGTGAGAGGGTTGTCCACCTTTCTTCTTTTTTGCATTGAGAGCCAAATTAATAGCCTTTGACAGAGAATTTGGTTTGAACATATCTACCTCAAGACCAATTTGTATTGCCAACCCTGATATGCATTTACACTTCAATTTCTTGTGACTAACATGTTCAATAGCTTGCAATTGAATTAAACAATTCCAAAAACGATCAGTGTAACCATGTACATCTTCATTTCGACCCTGTTGAATTAAATCCCATTGATGTCGTGCTTTAGCTTTGTAATACGTGGGCCAAAATTGGGGTAAAACACTTTTTAGAATGCATGCCAGGTACGTGGTCTTTTCCCATGCTGTTTGGTGGTGTTCCACCACAATGCAGCGCTGCTAGTGAGATGATTTGATGCACATTTTACCATTTCATGCTTGGGGAAGTCTTCATCATGAAAATAGTCATCTAGTTGACTACCCCATGCTAGAACCGTGCTAACATCTTTAGTGCCATCAAAATCCTTGAAAGTGAAGGCTTTTCTATTAATTTTGTTTTTCTTGGGTGCCGGTGCAAATTCAGTGCGTGCAGAATGCAATAATTTATCTTCAAGTTCTTGCCTTCACATGCGTTCATATGTGAGGGACTGCTGCAGATTTTTGAAGCTGTTCCACAATCGTGGGTGCCTGAGGAAGGTGTGCCATGATTGTGTGCTTTTTATATTTTTCTCTTTTTTTTTGTTTTTAATGATAATGCTTAAAAAGGGCTATTTGGATATTTACAGATACAATATGCGGAATAAAAGAGTAAAATAAATAACAGAAATGTAATGTACTTAACTGAGAAATTGCGGTGGCGTCCAGTCCGGAATGGCGATGCGCTAGGAAATTGCTAGAAAAGGGAGTGGTCTGACGGTGCGTCAGCGAGCCGGTCGAATTATCTCCCTTACCCCAAAATGATAATACAACTAACAATTTTACAGTATGGTCACCGCCTGATTTGCGCCCTGCGTCGTAGCAGATAGTCGCTAATGATGCGCGGCCTTTGATTGTCGCATGCTTTGATCTCTGGATGAGATTCTTGAAAGACTGTGAATTAGAAGCGATGAAAAATAATCGTTCCTAAAATTAAGGGCGATGGCAATATCAAATGTTGCGAAAAGCAAATTGAAGAGTAAATTTATTGTCGTCTTCAGTCGGTTGCTTTGACTTTTCAGCGGCCGATCAGTAGGGAGGTATGACTGCCCACTTGAAGTGATGAGGAGGTTGAATTTAAAAGGGAAACTGAAACTCTGCACTGGGCGGCCAAAGTAGCAAGGGAAAGACTTTGGAGATTTATTGTTAAAAATGGCTTGAGGACTATAGTGGGCGGTCGGCCAAATAATGCATAACCATTAAATTAAGCCACACTTGTTTTTAAAAGTGTGTAAAGCCTTGCATGGTGGTGGCATGCAGAGAGTCAGCCGACAACACGCGAGCAAGGCAAGGACGAAGGCGACTCGCAGGAGCAGTATCTGTCGGCATGCATGCTTAGTGAAACAACCCCAAGGCCAGGGCGATCAACGTTGTACAGTTTTTGCATTGTTTGACTGAGGTCGACAGGAGTGGGTAGTTGCTATCAAGGGCTTGTTCCCACGACGGTTGGAGAAACTCGTGCCTCTTGGAGTTTCTAGTTGAGGTCAAAATTTGTTCATATTGAAATCTCTTGGAATCCTCTCGGATACCTGCAAAATTTCCTCTTCTCTTGTTCGCCCTTATTTCTTTCTTTCAATCTTCGAGTCTTCATGGCAAGCTTAAAATTTCCTCTTCTCTCCTTCGACCCTTCTTTCTTTCCTCTCTTTCTCGCCTTCACAATCCGCACTGATTAGGCATTAAATTTGAAAGTTGAGACTCTACCTACCGTATCGGAACCATCATGAAGACGAAGTTGAAAGCCGCTTGCCGATAGTTGTTGATTTGCCGCCAATTAACGACCAAGTAGAAATTCTTCTGCAAATTCGATCGATGAAATTTTGAATTTCCACGGATCCTTGAATCGTAGAATTGTAAATTCGATGAATTGCAATTCGGAGATTGTCGATTTGAGGAATTCCTTCTTGAAAGTTAAATCTGATGCCGATTAAATCGAACCTTGTTGCTCTGCAATTGGGAAGAGGGGGAGATCGACTGCTTAAGCTATTCAACACATGCTCCCAAACATCACCATCAACCTGTCCACCTCTTTTCCCAATTTCCAAGCACACACACACACACCTATACTATCTCTCTCTCTCTCACACACACACACACACACAGAACATAGAATTGACATAGACATGCTTGTAAGAGAGTGTAAGAGATGTGTAAGAGATGGAGATTAGATTAGAGAGTACTACACATCAAATAGAACATAGCATAAGAGAGTAGAGAGAGAATCTGCAAGAGAAAGGCCTAAATCTAGCCCCAAACTCCACGGCACCTCTCTTGTGGAGTTGGTACTTAATATATTATTTTTGAGTTTAAGGTGCCAAAAATTGAGACCCCTCTTTTTACAACCACTTCACTTTTGTAAATGAGTGAAGCTCATTAGTTCTTGCATGACCCATAAGGGGAGTTCCCACTAGAATTATTTACAGAGCCATAGTGGCTTATTGAAATGAGATTCTAAAATACTGTGCAAATATAAAATGGCCAAGAGTAATTGCCAGTGCCTATCAACTGCTTAAGCTATTCAACACATGCTCCCAAACATCACCATCAACCTGTCCACCTCTTTTCCCAATTTCCAAGCACACACACACACACACCTAGACTCACACACACACACACACACACACACACACACACACACACACACACACACACACACACAGAACATAGAATTGACATAGACATGCTTGTAAGAAAGTGTAAGAGATGGAGACTAGATTAGAGAGTACACAACAAATAGAACATAGCATAAGAGAGTAGAGACGAGAATCTGCAAGAGAAAGGCCAAAATCTAGCATTAAACTCCATGGCACCTCTCTTGTAGAGTTGGTATTTAATATATTATTTTTGAGTTTAAGGTGCCAAAAATTGAGGCCCCTTTTTTTACAACCACTTCAGTTTTGTAAATGAGTGAAGCTCATTAGTTCTTGCATGACCCATAAGGGGAGTTCCCACTAGAATTATTTACAGAGCCATAGTGGCTTATTGAAATGAGATTCTAAAGTATTGTGCAAATATAAAATGGCCAAGAGTAATTGCTGGCACCTCTTCATCAACTCCCCGCATTCCACTCTACAAAATCATCATCAACTCAATTAGAAAATAAATAGACAGCACATAATTAACCATTACGCCAGCTATCCCAATTGCAGCTAATCACTACAACATGAGGGTGCCCAGTCTTGTAACACTTATTTACTCACCTCACTTACTAGCGGTTTACTCTAGACCATTATACTAGTTTTCACTTTATGTTGTATTTTCCCCATATGTTTCGTGGACCTCTTATCTTGAGATGGTGAAGAAGAAGAGGTACAGTCTCTTTGCCTCCATCTTTATGTGTATGTGACTGTGTGTGCTTGCAAGAGCTCATGCTCTCTCTCATTGTCTATCTCTTAATATGGTATCAAAGCTCAATTGTGTCTAAAGAGCTTGGAGCAACAAGCAAGAGCAGTAGAGGAAGCGGTCTCTAGATTCTTGGGAGCCATTGTCCCAATGATCTCCGATTGAGGTGCTTTATTTTGGAGAGTGTGCATCTCAGGAATGAAGCTATGCAGCCAAATTTCCATTTTGGGTGTGTTTCGACTCCCTTCTAGAGTTAGAGTGCGTTCGCATGCAAAAATGGTAAGGTTCGAGATTTTGCAGATCTACATTTGTGAGGTGCAGAAAGCTTCGATTTGGCTACAGTATTCAAAGACATTGTTTGGGAGTGTGGAACATGTATATGTATGCATATTGTGGCCACATGTGATAACTCACTATTTTTGGTAGGCTACTTAGAGGGTACAGGGTTGGAACATGTCATCCAACAATGATGGACAACCAGATTGTTAGTGAGAAGCTGGACAAGAACAACTTTTCATGCTTGGAAGTTCAAACTGATCAATTTCCTTATGGGTAAAGGTTATTGGGACTACATTGATGGAGAGCATGAGACAACACCACCGTTACTAGAGGAAGATGCAAGTGCTGCACAGATAAAGATGTTTAGAGATTGGAACCAGGGAGTTGAAAGGTCATGTACTGGCTTTCTCTGAGTGTGCAGGACAGTATGATTGGACATATACAAGATGCTCAGACTCCGAAGGAGGCTTGGGACAACATGTTGTCATTGCATGTGACCAACACAAACGCAAGGAAGCTACAATAAAAGACTGGGCTGAATAAAATGCAGCAGAAAAATCTATTGATCAATGACTATTCTTTGAAGGTAAAGAACACATGTGAGTCACTTGCATCAATTGGTGTTACAATCGATGATCATGACAAAGTTGAGTGTATCTGTGAGGCTTAGGTCCAGAATATAAGTAGTTGAAGACATGGATCCATCTTCGAGAGAACATTCCCTCGTTTACAAATTTTGTGTCCCTATTGATTATGGAAGAAGAGAAACTTGAGAAATGTTGGGGTGGTAAAGCCCAATGTGATGCGCCTAAGTGTTGGGCGGCCAGAGACTAAACAGGAACTAACGCTGACCATTTATTCTACATAAAAATAATAAGGATTCATAACTGTAACACTATTGTGTTTGGAGTCCATTCAAACATGTGTCTCCTCTCTTCTTCTCTCTTTTTTATTTTTGCATACACACAGATGCTCTCGCACACAAATGGTATGAGAGCTCAGGGATTGGGAGCACCATTGGAGATCAACAGGAAAGCAGGTAGAGAAGCAGTAAAAACTGCAGCACGTTGTCGAGAAATTTGCGATCTTGCCAGGAAAGCACCGGGCTTATGGCTGTGAGAGTTTGTGAGAGAAATCCAAAAAACTATATGAAGGGGTTAAACCATAGATGCCATGAAGACTAGGGTTTGGAAAGAAGTGCAATCAAAGAAGACCCACTCTTTCTCTCTTGCACTCACACACACAAAGAAAGAACACAAAAGAGAATGTCAAAATAACACAAAGATGAAAACATCAAGGCTATGGTCATATCGTATCATGGGTAGTATGAAAGGGTTAATAGATGAGTTAATGGCATTCAATCTTGGCTGACCAAATAGGCTACGAATTGTTCTTTGGAATTGTAGTTTTGTGCTTACCATAATATATATATTTTGTCTAGTGATTGGGATTAATTGTGTATACAAATCCTCTTGGTTCATAGCAAGATAACTACGCTTACGTTAAAAGAAAAGTTATAGTCTATGAGAGGTAGTATAATGGGATCTGGTGATAGAAGTATTTCATTGAGCCTTTTTGGGCCAAAGAGAAACACTATACGTTGTTGAAAGTGTATTTTACGGCTAATCCATACGTTAATTCTAATAGATCGTACAGAGTGAAAGCGATAGAAATTATCATCATGTGGATTATTCATCTAGGATAACTCTAGTATGTGTAAAATGTAGATATGAGAGAAGAGAAGGGAAGAGAAGAGAAGAGAGTTTCCCTCCCAAGCCCTATTCTTGCCCGTAGGCAATAAGGATACTGCGGGGAGAGATATACCTGTAGCAAGGAGAACCCAAAATTTGTAGAGAGGATGAATTACTAAGAGTGAGAGAGGTAGATTTGGTTAAAGAGATGAGATTAGATATATATATATATATGTTGGATTAGAGATGAAAAGAAAACAACAAGAAATCAAGAAAACATCAATGTAGAACACATCTTACTTGACAAACCCTTCGATACCATTATTGATGGAGAGAGAAGAAGAGTGGAGAATTCCACTTTGATTGGGACACCAAGTGCAAGACCTTCTTTGATTAGAGTTGATCTTCCAAGGTTAGCTTGTTGCAAGGATGGCTAGTCTTCTTCTAGGAGAAAGTGTAGGCTTAGGCTTATGTTAATGGCTAAGTACAATTTGGCATTACTACTCACTCCCTCATGAATTCCTCTCATCAATGGCTTGAATGCTTGAGTTCCCTTTTCAAGGAAAAAGAGGTCCCTTTTATAGGTGAAGGGAACCCCCAAGGGTTTACACAAGAAGAGAGGAGCCATTGTGAATAGAAACTGGAAAAGTTGGAAATGAGCTGTCCTTGCATGATGTGGGCAGACTGGGGTCCAGTATTTTGATCATATCTCCTCAACCGTGGCTCGAAATAAAAAAGTAAAAATATGGGCAGAAACTTCAGCTCATTAGTTACAATTTTCATTTTAAAATCGCTTTCCAATTTGGATTGGAACCTTGTGTAAAAAATTCATCAAAATAGGGTCCATTTATGGCAGCAAAAGTCTTCCTGTGATCCCCTTAGCTTAGACTTTCATTTGATTCCAAAGGACACCTCATGCCATATGAAAGCATGACATTGCTCATTGTTTGACAAAGTTTTGTAATCATGCTTGCAATAATGCATTAAAATAAGTGTATCTTTGAAATCATGCCACCTAGTGTCCCACTAGGAGTTGATTCCCTCCTAGTAGCTATTTAAAAAGAAATATAAGAAAAATATAAAAAATACATAGAATATATATATATTGGAGTTTACCTTAGATATAGGATCTAGCTAGGGTGTGAGATGATAATGAGATAGTAGAAATAAAGAATCAATGTTTTTTGCCCCAAGTTAAAGACGGAGCTATTGACGCTTTTTTCATAGTATTTTCTAATGGTAAAGTAAGAATAGGTTACCCTTGAGATAAATAATAGGATGAGATAGAAAGCATATTATTATACTGAAATATGCATATGTACATTATAGAAAATATAACTATGTATCTAAAAAGTTACAAGACAACTCTTGTAGCATGCGTTCCCACTATGTACGTGTCACAACACGACAACGTTTTTGTAGATTTTTTTTGGCCTATTAAAATGTCTTTATTCAAGGCGATTCCCTCGGTTTGCAAATGTTTTTTCGTCCTCTTCAGCTTTGTAGAAGAAAGTTTTCTTAAAATCTTCACCAATTTTGAGATATGTCACTCAGATTGCGCGTAGGTCGTGAAGTACAAATTGCAGGTTTTTATAGATCTATTTTGATCTGTAAAATTAGCTCATTTCATGTTCATTCCCACCATTCCAATAGTCTTTTCACGGGATACAACTTTGCAGTAGGAAGTTTCTGCAAATTTTGCAAGGTTTGAGAGATGTTCAATTCAGACATCAGGGTGGTCTACCTTCGTCGGATCTTCTGCATAAAGGTTTTCGTTGAAGACTCTTTCTGCAATCTCTATCACATGCATATTTGATGTAAGATCTTGAGGGTCTGTTAAAGGTTTTTGTTGAAGACTCTTTCTGCAATTTGTATCACATGCATATTTGATATAAGATCTTGAGGGTCTGTTAAATCAGATAAACCACCACAACGGTTACAGAAAAGGGTTTCTGTGGTTGATGTAAGTTCTTATGCGGTTTATGTATTGTGATGGAAATATGCAAAGCCTATTGTTGAGGGTTGTGGTAAGGTTTTATTGAGCAGGGGGATTCTCAAATGTGGAGATCCTTTCAGTGATATAGGTTTTGGAGCGAGCCCCCAACATCCCCATAGTCCGGCATCGACATAGGATGTATGTTTATGGGGTTAGTGCAGTATTGGTGTGCATCTGCTGACCCGCCATTGTTGTCATCTTTATGCGTATGCATTTGATAGTGTTCAATTGGTTAGGGACACTCTTCTAGCGTTGGAGATAATGACAATGATAGTTCTTTGAGATTCTTTCTGGCCAATTTAGCTACTTTGATCATTGTTTTGGTCATTATACACATTTGTTTTGGGTTCAAAAGTCAGTGTTGTAGGGGAGACTCTGCCATTTTCCCAAAATTTTCATGTTTTTTATCATCTTCTTTAGTGCAGTGGATCTATCACTTTTGTTCCTTGTCAAGTGATGGCTTCATCATCGAAGAACTCTTTGTTCAACATTGAGAAGTTAGATGGCACTAACTTCCCATTTTGGAAGGAACAAATTACAATGTCTTAGTACAAAAGAAGTAGATCTTTGACCGATAAAGATGAAGGGGATAAAGCCTGAGGATATGGATGAGTATGATTGGAAGGAGTTGGATGAGCTTGCCAAGTCCACCATCATGCTAACTTTGTCAAAGAATGTGTACTTCAATGTGAACATGAAAAAGACTAGCTATGAGTTGTGGAAGAAGTTATGTGATTTGTATGAGAAGCAAAGTGTAGCATCACAAGTTTATTGGCTGAAAAAGTTAGTTGATTTGAAGTTGGATGAGGGCACACCCATGTGCAATTATCTCAATGAGTTCAATACCATTTTTGGTCAGCTTTCTGTGTAGGGAGTTAACTTAGACAATTTGGTCAAATCAATGTTCTTGCTAGTTATGTTGTCAGAAAGCTCGGATACTTTTTGCAAAGCCATAACTCAACACCTCCTGATGGTTTAACATGTGCTGATGTTGAGATGAGTTTGCTTACTGAAGAAGTTAGCCAAAAGAATTTTAATGCTTCTCGTGGTATGAACAATGCTCTCGTTGTTCGTGGTCGATCATAGCAAAAGGGCAAGCAGAATCAGAGAGAAAAATCTCTTAGCAAATCACATGGCAGAAAAGACATTGAGTGCTATCATTGTCACAAAAAGGGTCACATGAAGAAAGATTGTCAAAAGTGGAAACAAGAGAAAGGTAAAGACAAGAAGCAGGAAGAAAGGAAGACTAAAAAAAGCAATGTAAAGATTGAAGAAATCAACAATATTTTTGTTGAAGATTCTGATGGAGAGATTTATCTCGCATCTACCATGGATTCAACATTTTTGGTTGCCACTGGTGACTATGCTTTACAAGATTGGGTTCTTGACTTAGGTGTATCGTTTCATGTGACTCCTCATAGGGAGTGGTTTAGTACATATGATGCATCTCGTAAAGGTCATGTTTGTCTTGGAAATGATTTTGCTTGCGACATAGTTCGTGTCAGCGATGTGCATCTGAAATTTTAGAATGGTTGTTCATTCATGCTCAAGAATGTGAGACATGTGCCAAAGCTTACCAAAAGCTTGATTAGTATAGGACAATTGGATGATGCAGGATATTACTGCACATTTGGTGATAGTTCATGGAAGATAACTAAAGGTTCTTTAGTGGTAGCACATGGTTCAATGTCTGGGACTTTGTACATGCTACATGTATCCAATGTTAAAAACTGTAATTTATGTAACCGAGTAGCCAAGTGTTTCTTTGTGGCATCACCGGTTAGGACATATGTCTTAAAAGGGAATAAAATCTTGTCTTGTTGCTATGTTCTTGGCTTCAATTTCTCAGACTTTTCAGTTTGTGAGCATTGTCTTTATGGTAAACACACACAGTCACCACACAAAAAGGAAAGCACTAAAAAAAGTGAGCCGTTAGAGTTAATGCAGTGATGTGTGTGGACCTATGCCTAACGTATCCATGGAAGGTTCATTGTACTTTGTTACATTCATTGATGACTTCTCAAGGAAAGTGTGGGATATCCTCTTAGGAAGAAGGATGAAGTTATTTCAAAATTTTTGAATTTTGTGACATTAGTGGAGAATCATTCTGGCAAGAAATTCAAGTGCTTAAGGTCAAACAATGGTGGTGAGTATGTCAATAAAGCCTTTCAAAATTTTTTCATACCAAAGGCATCAAAAGAGAGTTGACTGCTCCATATAACCCTCCACAAAATGGTGTTGCTGAGAGGATGAACTGTACCATACAAGAGAAGTTACGTAGCATGTTTTCTAATGTAGAGTTGCCTACTGGATTTAGGGTGGAAGAATTAGTAACTGCTATCCATCTTATTAATAGATCTCCTAACAAGGCTTTAGATGAGAAGATACTTGAAGCTTTGGTCTGGGAAGTCACCTTCTGACAAACATCTTAGAGTCTTTGGCGGTGAAGCATATTGCCATGCTCCAAAGGAGTTTCAAAGCAAGTTGGCTCCTAAGTCAAAGAAATGCATATTTCTTGGCTATGGTAATCCTGGCAAGATGGGATTTTGGTTATGGGATCCTGAAGCTAAAAAGATAGTTCGCAGCTATGACGTATACTCCAATGAAGAAAAGATGCATAAGAAGCCTGTGCATACAATGGAGGTCAAGAGAGTTATCTTCCAAGAAGATGGAGTTGTTCACAATAGGTCTGAAGTGCCTAATTTCAGACAATAAGGACAGAATCCTCGTGTAGTACAAGATGTTGCTGAGGGACAATCAACTCAAGCAGTTGTTAGAAGGTCTACAAGAGTTTCAAGGCCTCCTGATAGATTTACTCCCTCATTGGACTACATTATGTTGATAGATTGCGAAGAGCCTTCGTGCTATAAGGAAGCCATGTCAATGTATGGCAAGGCAAAGTGGGAGAACACTATGCTATTAAAAATGGACTCGTTTCATAAGAATCAAACTTGGAAGTTGGTTCGGTTGTGTTGGAATTAGGGTTGCAAAGAAACACACACAGCTTGGAGAAGACTAAGGAAGCTCAAGGCACACAATAGAGCGTGTGTTACTTAGTGTGCAATGGAAAGATAGATAGCCCTAGAGTAATGGGCGTATATACAATGGACGGGGGAAAAAACCTCCTAAAGAGGGAAAAAATGCCCCGACGGTCCTAGTGTGTTCACACACATCACTACCACATGTATATGGTAACAAATCCCCCTTGGAGTGATGCGGTGAACGAGAGCTGGCACAAGAGTAAAGGGAAGTGCCATGCCCTGAGGACAGGATCAGTCCACAAAGGGGAGTAAGCCCAAAGCTTTGCGGAAAGCTTCAAGCTTCTCACGAGACAATGCCTTTGTGAAAAGATCTGCAAGGTTGTCCTGTGTTGGCACATAAGCCAAGCTGATCTCTCCTGCTGAGAGCCTCTCCCTGACATAGTGGTAATGCACCTCAATGTGCTTTGTGGGAGCATGAAAAACTGGGTTCCTCGCAACTGCCAATGCGCTCTGACTGTCAGAGTAGATAGTGTTGGCAGTGTCCTGTCCAACACCCAAATCAGCCATAAGGTGTCTGAGCCATACACACTCAACCGTAGCTGTGAAGACTGCCCTGTACTCAGCCTCACAACTCGAAGTGGCCACAATAGGTTTCTTTTTGCTCAACCATGATATACATGAACTGCCAAGCATGAAACAAAAACCACTTGTGGACACTCGCGTGTCAAAACAACCAGCCCAATCTGAGTCCGAAAAAGCATGTAGGTCTGGCGGCAATGATCCCCCCTTGGGATAAAACAAGCCAAGATGTAAAGTGCCACTAAGGTAGCGGAAAATCCTCTTGACAGCATGCCAATGCTTAGACCCTGGGCTATGCATAAATCTGCTGACCTGTGAGACTGCAAACTGAATATCCAGCCTCCTAAAGGGGAAAAAAATGCCCCGGCGGTCCTAGTGTGCTCACACACATCACTACCACATGTATATGGTAACAAATCCCCCCTGGAGTGATGCGGTGAACGAGAGCTGGCACAAGAGTAAAGGGAAGTGCCATGCCCTGAGGACAGAATCAGTCCACAAAGGGGAGTAAGCCCAAAGCTTCTCACGAGACAATGCCTTTGTGAAAAGATCTGCAAGGTTGTCCTGTGTTGGCACATAAGCCAAGCTGATCTCTCTTGCTAAGAGCCTCTCCCTGACATAGTGGTAATGCACCTCAATGTGCTTTGTGCGAGCATGAAAAACTGGGTTCCTCGCAACTGCCAATGCGCTCTGACTGTCAGAGTAGATAGTGTTGGCAGTGTCCTGTCCAACACCCAAATCAGCCATAAGGTGTCTGAGCCATACACACTCAACCGTAGCTGTGAAGACTGCCCTGTACTCAGCCTCACAACTCGAAGTGGCCACAATAGGTTTCTTTTTGCTCAACCATGATATACATGAACTGCCAAGCATGAAACAAAAACCACTTGTGGACACTCGCGTGTCAAAACAACCAGCCCAATCTGAGTCCGAAAAAGCATGTAGGTCTGGCGGCAATGATCCCCCCTTGGGATAAAACAAGCCAAGATGTAAAGTGCCACTAAGGTAGCGGAAAATCCTCTTGACAGCATGCCAATGCTTAGACCCTGGGCTATGCATAAATCTGCTGACCTGTGAGACTGCAAACTGAATATCCAGCCTCGTGTTGCATACATAAATGAGGCAGCCAACAGCAGTTTGGTAAAGAGTGACATCAGCAGGATCACCAGCATCATGTAGACTCAACTTCAAACCTGTTTCCATGGGAGTGGCAATAGGTTTGCAATCCTCAAGTCCAAACTTACATAGCAATGTCTCTATGTAACTTTTCTGACACAAGGCAATACCACCATCACACTGCTTAAACTGTATACCCAAATAATGATGCAACAGCCCCAAATCTTTCATCTTGAAAGTAGCATTCAAATCAACCTTAAATTCAGCAATGTGTCTCTCATTTGGTCCAGTGATCAGCAAATCATCAACATAAAGAACCACAATGAGAAGTACATCACCCTCACGCTTTACATACAATGTGCTTTCTGTTGGACTGTTACGAAATCCTTGTTTGACCAAATGAGTGTCAGCTTTCTCATACCAAGCACGAGGAGATTGCTTCAACCCATACAAAGCCTTGTTACATTTGCACACTTTGTCCTCTTGTCCTTTTATGACAAAACCGCGAGGCTGCGTTACATAAACTTCCTCAAATATGTCACCATTCAAGAAAGCAGTAACAATGTCTGATTGATGTACATCCCAACCAAAATGAGCTGCCAATGCACATAGAAAACGTACAGTAGTCATACGACAAGTGGGAGCAAAAGTCTCTTCATAGTCTATGCCTTTTTGCTATGCATAACCCTTTGCAACAAGTCGAGCCTTATGGAGATCGATCTCACCATCCGGCTTGCGTTTCAACTTGTAAACCCACTTCGTACCAATGGCCTTTTTGCCAGGAGGCAAATCACATAAAGTCCATGTGTCATTTTCTATAAGTGCATCATATTCTGATTGCATGGCAACCATCCTATTTTCTGAATTTTGTGCTTCATCAAAAGTCAGAGGCTCCTCAACATCATGTAAGCTAGACATAGCCAAAGCATAACAATCTGATGCATAAGATGCATCACGATAGCTTGAACGAGTACGACTAGACAAAGGTGCATCTAATTTACTGTCACGCAAAGTGTGCACCAGCCATTTTGGCATACCTCTAGCCTGCTCATTTTCAGCCCTTTCCTCATCAAGTACATCATGTACATCTGCATCAGTAATAGGCTGATCTAAAACATTTTCAGAAACCCCCATAGGCTGTACATTTGCCTCATTGGAACTTAGATTCGTATTTCCACCACTGAAAAGAGGCAACAAAGTGTCATAAATGTCCTGTGAGCTTACATTGCTGTCTCTAGTACATGATAGCAAGGGCTGAACAGAATCTTCCACAAACACTACATCCCGAGAAAGCAAAATACGTTTTGTTTGCGGATGATACAACCTGTAACCTTTGCTTTCAGCACTATAACCAACAAAATACGTTTTGTTTGCGGATGATACAACCTGTAACCTTTGCTTTCAGCACTATAACCTTTGTTTTGACAGCCTTATCAGCCAATTTTTTGCGCTGCACTTGTGGCACCAAAGCACATGCCATATAGCCAAAAACACGCATGTGCTCAATAGAAGGTTTTCTATCATGCCATGCTTCCTATGGAGTAATAGACTGCAAAGCTTTCATAGGACACCTGTTAAGTACATAAGTGGCACACATAATGGCCTCAAGCCAAAAATAATGTGGCAAAGCTTGACTTTTGACCATACATCGTGCCATTTCCGTCAGTGACCTATTTTTCCTCTCAGCAACACCATTTTGCTGAGGTGCATAAGGCACTGTACATTGGTGTTTTATCCCACGACTAGCCATAAATGCATTAAATTCATGAGACATATACTCCCCCCCTCGATCAGAACGGAGGGTGCCCATAGTACATTTCGAGACATTTTCAGCCATAGCCAGAAATTGTTTGAAGCACATAAAAACTTCGGACTTCGCTTTAAGCGGAAATACCCATGCATGCCTGGAGTAATCATCAATGAAAGTCACGAAGTACAGGTAATTTCCCAAGGATGGAGTTTGCATGGTCCCACAAACATCACTATGCACAAGCTACAACCTGCATGTGGCCCGAACTGAACCATCCTTTGGAAATTTAGAACGCTGCATCTTACCCAAAATGTTTGACAGGTGCTTCAAGAGGCGGCAAAGAAGCAACCATATCAGATTTCTGCAAACGCAACAAACTGGCAAAATTCAGATGACCAAAACGTGCATGCCAAAGTTTTGCATCTGAAATAGCCCTTGAATCTGCAACAGCATTTGCAAAATTTTTTCGACACTTGTCATACAAAGTGAGCTTATACAGCCCACGGCACAAAAGGCCAGATGCAACAATTTCATCACCAAAACTGAGATCATGAACTGTACATCTGTCATCCACAAATTTGACTACAAGTCCAAGTCTAGCAAGTGCGGATAGAGACAAGAGATTCTTCTTGATCGCAGGTACATAAAGTCCATCAACAAGTGTGAAGGAACTGCCATTAGCAGCAATGAGCACAATCTTTCCAACTCCCTGAACTGGATAAGAGGCGTTGTTGGCACAAGTGACTGAATTCCCATGAGGGACTGACTTGAGAGAGGTGAACAATTCACGATGTGAGGTAATGTGCTTTGTAGCACCACTGTCAAAATACCACACATGTGAATTTGCTGCAACTGACAAGCATGCATCATGGACAACAGGATTGTAAGTGCACTCTGCGCTAAAAGCCCATTCTGCATCAACATCAGCATTACAGTCTCCTTTCACAGAAGACTCAACAATGGCTGCATTTGTAGTGGAACCAGCATTTGCAGTGGAACCACCCTCTTTCTTCTTAGCCTCTTTGGCCTTCAACTTAGGACACGACTTGATCAAGTGATCATTGGCTTTACAATAATGGAAACGCATCTTCTTTTTGCCCTTATCACCAGAATTTCCAGACGAATTTCTGCCAGCAGAAGCATTAGGAACAGAATTTTTGCCACTCGCAGCAGAACCATAAGATGTGGCTGCATTACTGTTACCACCCTTTCTTTGAGAAGCAATAAAAGCCTGTTCAACTGCACGACGCTGCCTAGTCCTGTTTTTTCTAGAAAGTGACTCTTGGAACAACAATGTGCATAATGCATCAAACTTGACAACTTCAGGATTTCCTTGGGTCATAAGTCTCCAAGTACTAGCAAAAGTCTGGTAGGAATCTGGTAAGGCATCAAGAACAGTCTGCACAAGGGAACTGTCTGAAATGACTTCACCTGCAGAAATAAGCTGCTCATTGATATCCTTGATACTAGCAAGGAAAGTGTCCATATCATCTTCCTCATGCATAATCTTCGACTCTAGCTCTTTACGCAGCAAAGAAATTTTAGCCTCATTGCGGCTTGCATAAAGACCTGCTAAAATATCCCAAGCCTGTTTTGCAGATTTTGTTGGACGGATGTGAGGAACAATGGTGCGCTCCACAGACAACACAATCAATGCATGAGCCTGCGCATCCTTGACATCCCAACAAGCTTGTTCTGCCGTAGGCAAAACAACTCTAACAACTGCAATCCTTGCAGCAAGACCTGCAACATCCTCAACATCGCCTACATCCTCAGAACCAGGACGTACATCAATGCCTTGCACAATGTTCTAGACACCCTTTGACACAAGAACATGTTGCATCATATAAGCCCACATAGGGTAGTTGTCCCCATCCAACCTGTCCTCAGCAGCAAAAATCTTGAACACATCTGTGTTGTTGTTGTCAGCCAAGGTAAATGATGCACCTGATGTGAAAACTGCCCGAAAATAGGAGAAATGGAGCGGGAACAACCTGTGCTATATAGCACAAACCGTAGAAGACTATAAGGCACCGTTATGCTGAAAAGGGCACTGAAAGAAATTCTGCACAAAATGACGAAATAGCCCATGCAGTACTGCCTGTAGTGGAAACGGAGGCCGAAATGAGCCCAAATCAAAATTCTGAGCAGACAAAGCTCTTCGAGTTAGCCCAAAATTTTTGTCGAGCTGCGATCGCTCGCCAAAGCTCACTGAAATCGGAGAAAGTGAGCAGGCGTGTGCTGGAGCAGTTGGCGACTAAGCCCGGGAGGACGTAACCTGCGTTGATACCAATTGTTGGAATTAGGGTTGCAGAGAAACACACACAGCTTGGAGAAGACGAAGGAAGCTCAAGGCACACAATAGAGAGTGTGTTACTTAGTGTGCAATGGAAAGATAGATAGCCCTAGAGTGATGGGCGTATATACAATGCACGGGGGAAAAAACCTCCTAATAAACCCAAGTACAAGGCATGACTTTTTACTAAAGGATTTAAGCAGCATCAGGGTATTGACTTTGATGAGATCTTTTCTTCGGTTGTCTAGATGACTACTCTGTGGTGTGTATTTGCATTGGTTTCTAAAGAGAACATGGAACTTGACCAGATGGATGTCAAGACGATGTTCTTGCATAGTGATCTTCAAGAAGAAGTTTATATGCAGCAGCCATGAGGTTTTGTTGAGAAGGGAAATGAAGACTTGGTGTGTCATTTAGAAAAGACTCTTTATGGCCTAAAACAATCATCAAGGGAGTGATATTGTAGATTCTACTTGTTCATGCTCTCTCAAGGCTACAAACATATGGATACAGATCATTGCATCTACGCTAAGCGAGCTAAAGATGGTAGTTTGCTGATTTTGGTCCTTTATGTGGATGATATGTTAATTTCCAAGAAATGCAGAAATGATATTTTAGCCTTGAAGTTAGAGTTACATGCAAACTTTGAAATGAAAGACATGGGTGAAGCAAGCCATATCATTGTCATGCACATTAGGCGAGAGAGATACAAGAAATTGATATACCTATCACAATCTGAGTACATTGCTAAAGTGTTTAAGTGTTTTAATATGGAAAGGGGGAAGACATTGAGCACTCCATTGCCTCCATATGCTGAAGAGAAAAAGGATGAAATGTTACAAGTGCCTTATTCATTTGCATTTGGGAGTTTGATGCATGCTATGATTGCTACACGTCCTAATACCACTTTTGCAGTGGGAGTTGTTATCAGATATATGTCAAATCCAGGTAAGAAACATTAGGAGGCAGTGAAAGGGATTATGGGATATTTGAATGGTACAAAAGACATGTGCATTTGCTTTGGAAGAAAGAAAGCATGCGTAATGGGTTACATTGTTGTTGCAGATTATGCAGGAGACTTGGACAAGAGAAGGATCACTTTAGGCTATGTTTTTGAATCCACTGGAGGTGCAATTTCATGGTGATCTCATTTGCAAGATTGCATTACCTTGTCTACTATAGATGTTGAATATGTTGCAGCTTCAAAAGCTTTCAAGGAAGCTGTATGGCTTGGTCGGCTAGTGGGAGACTTGGGAATCAATGTTGAGATGCATGTGTTACATTGTGATAGCCAAAGTGCTATACAATTGGCAAAGAATCCAATGTTCCATGCAAAGACAAAGCATGTGGATATGAAGTATCACTTCATTCGCAAGGTGCTTGAAGAGAAGCGATCGCAGCTTGCCAATATTCACACCAGTGAGAATCTTGCTGATCTTCTAACAAAAGGCTTACCTTCAGAGCCGTTTGCACATTGTCGGCCCGGGGCAGTCACTTATCAAAAGACCCCTATATCACGTGCGTTCAAGAGGTAATTAATAATACCCTAATATACATACTATACTTACCCTGTGAGCCTATTTAAAAAACCCCCACCCCCCTCTGTATGTATACATTTTTATACATTTTGGTCTTTTAATAATCCTCTCCGGTTAATTCACGTGATATCATACACATTCTAAAAAGTGACCGCCCCGGGATTGTCGGGCACTCATGGGCATTGGGTAGATGATTATGGTCATTGTCTACCAATATTGTATATATTTATACATTGTCACCCCAGCTTAAAAACACATTGTCCTTTAAGTGGGAGGTTGTTGGGGTGGTAAAGCCCAATGTGCCGCTCCTAAATGTTGGGCGGCCGAGGACTAATCGAGAACTAACACTCACCATTTATTCTATAGAAAAATAATAAGGACTCATAACCCTAACACGATTGTGTTTGGAGTCCACCCAAACCTGAGAAGAGAAGTGTTTAACGAGTAGAAAAGGTCTCCTTTTAAGCTTAATTTGATAAGGTCCTTAACTTATCTTGATAAATTATTTTTGCATATCTTCATATCTTTTCTTTCTTTCAAAGCTTCTTCAACAAGCTACTTTTTTAACAAGTGGCTTATTCAACAAGCTACTTTCTCAACAAATGGCTTATTCAACAAGCTATTTTTTCAAAAAGTGGCTTATGCAATAAGCTACTTTTTCAACAAGATACTTGTTCACCTTATCCTTATTCGTTCTTTATTTCCTTATGAAAATTTTTCTTGAGATAAAACTAATTTCCCATGCATTGGTTATATCCATGTTCCCATAGTGTAAACCAAAAGTGTCTCCTGAGTAACTAGGCCCGCTTGACTATAGCCCAAATTTACTCAAATATATATATATAATATAAGCAAATATATTGTTTTTTAAAAGTCGATGGCTTAGATATGTCGGTCGAGAGTAAGGGCTAACAGAAGGACCTTACAAGGACTCGATGTCGTATCAACCTCCAAGACTTCCTCTTGGACATGACATGGCTCCATACAACCTGTTGGAAGACATGAGACGTAAAGGATCCTCATATCTCATGGTCTCAATTTCTTCCATTGTGTCCACAAGTTAGGAGGGAGTTAGCGAAGGCAGTCAACACTAGGAGAAATGTAAAAGAGAATGTGCTTGTTGTGAAGATTGCACAAGCTGGAACGAATGAGGATATTACACATGTGCTAGATTGTTAAATCAAAGGAAAATTGGTAAGGAAAGGTCTAGTGGATAGGGATGCACAAATTTCCATCATGATGACGAAAGGCCTCATGCAAAGATTAGGTATGACATCAATGAGACACCTGCAATCATGGTCAATATGGCAAATGATAGCAAATCTAGGTGCACAATAATTTGTAAAAATGTTTTTGTGGAGGACTTTGGCATATAGGATTACGAAAGTGGAAAGTTAATTTGCAAGAATGATAATCATAAGAAGGCTGTCTTTGACATGAAGGAGAAACTTCATGAGGATCTCTATGAAGAATCATCTTCGAGTGAGACGGAGGAATTCTGGACTGATAGCACTTCAGAAGAAGAAAGTAGCGGCACCATTACTGAAGAGGAGGCTTCCATGAACGTCATGAGGGTAAGGTTTAAGCCAAGCAGCCAAGGAGACCTCTTGCACAGGCTTGGAAGAGGTAGGTCCTCAAGAGAACCAAGGTGTACAAGATCATTAGGAAGAGAATGGGATCTAGGAGGGCCTCTTTATTTGGTAGTTTAAGGATGTCAAACCTTTTGTATTAAGAAAGTAATCAAAGGACAGCTTTTGAATTCAAATAGGCAAAATGACAGTTTATTTAAATTCAAAGTTTCCCCCCAAAATGGAATTAAAAATCTAGCAGGTAAGACCATATCATGTAGCATATCTAAGTAAAGAGCTCGACATGTAGATTGTTGTGGATGGGTTTCCTAACCTCATTCTTATCTTATTGTAGACATAGCAAAAACCACGAACATAATTGTCAATCCATGGGATGAAGCTGACTCAAATAGTGCATAAAGGCTACAAGAGAGTGTCAATCTCTTGGAAAACAACAGACAATTCGCATCTAGCTCAAGCTACACTCAAATGATCTAAGTCATCAAAAGCTAGTGGCTAATTGGCAAGCAAAACATGATCGTTACAGCATCAAACGACATCCAAATGCTATGAAACTTCTAGGACAAGTATATAAGACCTAAGCACACATGCTTATGGTCTCAAATCTCACTTTTGATGAAGTACAAAAAATGTGATTATTAACAGCAGTAGTGAGATTTTGACCTAGTCGTTTTTGACCCCGAATGCATCTAAATGCTTAGCAATGATGCCCCAATACCCCGCCTATACTTACTTTGTGATTTCCTATCTTAAATTACTATTTATAATGAAATTAGATCGTGGGCCGACGACGTCAAAAGCTACGATTTATCATGATATGTTTACGTCAATGCGTAGAGCTCTTACCTATGGTTACTGCAATGTGACAACCGACAAGGGAGATAGAAGCAGGAGAAGCAGAGAAGTGAGCATTGTAAGCTCATGTTGTGTCTTTCTTATCCAAAATTTTATAATAACTTTACAAAATTAGCTTTTATACCTTAGACAAGGTTTCTTAGTTCAAAATCTAATCATCTAGGAGCTCTAACCAAGGATAAATTGATACAATCTAGAAGCTTATAGCTCCGGCTCATAGATTACAATATCCACTCGTCAAATAGGAGTTACAAATTTTTGATTTATCAAAAGAATAAGTGTTTTTATAATAAAGTTCTTGAAAAATGTTACATGGCTTAGCTTGCTGCTAACATTCCTCCCCTCCTCGACTGTGTCGTCCCTTGACACAGTTTCATGGACTGAAGTAGTCTTCGGGTTGACGGCTGGTGAAGCAGTCTTAAAGTGCTTGAAGTGCTTTTTGATATCGAATGCACCGTTCTTTCTCAGGGACTTGCAAAAACCGAATAGTAACTTTATTCTTTAGTTCTATGGCTGATTATCCAACAAACCTTGCAGTTAAATTACTAATCATTGGTCCGAAAACTTTGTACGCCATGTGAAGAACCCGGTGTAAAAAGCTTCTTTGAATGCCAACATATTGCTCGATGGCAAGAACATGCATCTGGCATAGAATCTGTAAAGAACTTCTTCTGAAGCTTGACCACTTAAATCATAGCATAAGCCTTGGTTACCTTCTAAAAAGGACATCCATGGGGCTCATGCTTGTTCAGGCTCATGAAAAACTTGGATACATGTGAGTAGCTTTGTGCAGATTTTAAAAAGCATTGCACACAAAAGGTCACGGAGGCTCTTGAAGAAGTTCATGGCACCCGTTAGGGTTTTCACCATGTATTCTTCAGTTGCCAGTCCTTGCTCTGGAGCTGGCAATTTCGGGTAATTAAGCCAAGTCGGCCTTTTCTTTTTTAGTGTTTCATGTGCTTGCCATGTCCTTACCCTTGGTACATGACAGAATGTTGGGTCCTTCTGTATTGATGCCGATGCTCTTGTAAAAAAATGAGATACGTTGAGTTTTTGGTGAGCCAATTTTTCCTCCATGTGGGGTGGAGAGCATTTGACCCCTGTTCTTGCATATCCCTATAGAGTTTTTCTTTTACTTGCAATAGCTCCGCCTTTATCAAAGGATAAGGCAGTGACTGTTGATGCCACTAAGAATTGATTTGATTGGGAGTGAGCTGAGTTACATTGACAGAGTGAAGAACCCTCAAATTCCAATCCATAACTGCTTTCCATTCAACATCCACTTCTTGAACAATCTGATCTTTAAGTGCATTTTCTTCAGCTTTAAAGAGTTAGACCATTGGCACTTGTTCCTCGTCTGTGATTGGTATCTAGAATTCAAAACTTCCTGTCTTCCCTTCAGTTGGTTGTGTATAAATTTTTGCAAAGGATATTGATGGTATCTCTAGATTCGGCTGTTCAGATGTGCTCGCCCCCTCGTGAGTTTCCACATTCCCTTCTCTCAGCAATTGATTGGCTTTCTTTAATTCCTCTATCTCTTTAAGCAACTGCTCTTCCCTTTCATACGCATTAGGGTGAGGTCCCTTTTTTGTTCTTGTTCCAGCTTCAACTCAAGTTCCAAGTCTTTGTTTCTCTTTTCTAAAGTCTTGTAAAGTTCATCAGTCCCCTTG